>NC_141347.1:11707162-12333829 GCF_057382095.1 Aulonocara sp. 'chitande type north' Nkhata Bay
GCCTCAGCACACATCATTCGGTGGTTTTGGCAAGTGGTTTCCATGGAGGTGGGGTTTTGTCACTTAAGCCCGCGTTCCAGTGTAGTATTCTTGAGCTTTCCTTTGATGATGTTTGAGTAGGTATTTGAGCTTTCAGTTCTGCCGAATTATTTAAGCGATGCTTCTGTGTAACTTGGTAAATGCTCCACTTATGGTCGGTTTAGGTATTTTAGTATAAATTAAGTAGCGGCGTGATAATTTAAGACCAGCTTTAGTAAGTAACGGTGTTGTTTCGTCTCAGAGTACCAGAAATGTGTCGAATCAAACACAAAGTGCTACAAGCACATCATTTATTGCGCGACTTCACATTTTTTCTCCATGTACAGTAGGTGGTAGAGAGGTGACATTTTTAAACCTGTCTATTGCTGACTTTTTCTTATATCTCGAGTTGGTAATTTTATTGTTTTCCTATTGTATATGTCAGGAAGTGCCAGGTATAAGTAGATATTTTCGTTGCGAGAAACAGGAAGGATGTCGACCTCTTGTGAGACTTGTGAAACTTTAGAAGACACAAAGACCTCGATGTAAAAATCGTTCACATATTTTTATTCAGTGCACTTATAAAACCATCATAACTTAAATGACAATTATACAAAAAAATACTACGCAAGTAGGTTAGAAGTATTTACAAAGTTTACAAAAAACTGTAAATATATATTTTACTCTCATTAATGTACAGTATTAAAATAATTACAGAATTAATTCACCAGGTTGCACACACTCTGATGGGTTGTGATCGGTCGCTACTGTTACTGCTGCATCAGTTAAAGCTGAGGGGGGAAAAAAAGTTTACATCATTTCATCAAACACAACGAGCTCGAGCTTTCTCCAAAGTCCACAGTAAAACATCTCACTGCCACATACTGCTCTGTCAAACCCAGAAGGCGTCTGCAAGCCTCCGCTGTCAGCTTTTATTGCTTTTAGGTATTCATCTTGTGTCGCTACATATGTTAAAAGGACCTCCAAAGCAGCGAACCACCCAGCTCAGCCCCCCCGTATGACGTCCTCTAGGCCGCTGAGCGTATGATGTTGGCAGAGGAAAAGGGGGGGGGGGGGGGGGCTCTACTGAGCATTGCCACTGACCAGAAACTCATATGGCAGAAATTACATGGGTTTGGCAGCAGCTTTGCTGGGTGTGGATGCTCCACATTTATGACAACATATCATTATGTGCTACACAGGCTGAGGAGAGATAAGGATGAATCTCGTGCTTTGGCTTTGGTTTCACTCTATCAAAATGCATTTATGTGAAACATCTGCACACACTCTTTGATTTCTCTGTACGTGCAAACACTGCTAAGTGCTCAATCAGAATACTGGCCTTGTTAAGAAGTCAAAGGAAGAAAAAAACTAATGCTGTTTTTGTTGTTGTTTTCCTACATGAAACTTAAAGCTACTATTTAAGGCACTGATGTTTCTGTTAGTCACTGTCACACTTTTATATGAATTGTGAACATAAATGTTTATATTTTTACACTGAATGCTTAACTATAAAGGTATTTCTCCCTGTTTGGACATCGCCACAAACATGTTGCACATTCTTTAGATGAGAACTGAAACAATGTCAGAGTGCACAACACAAAACTTCAACTTCTGTTGCATAGTTGATAATGCGTCTTAGTTCATAAGGGGTAATCGAATCACACACTAGAGGCAAAGTTCTTAGTCCGAGTGCTTGCTGTCAGTGTTAATTCAAGAGCGAGGCACAGTGTCATGTCCTAGATATCCTAGGATAAATGGCTTTAATCGTCGAGGGTGTAAAGTTACCGGAGGAGACTGTCGTGTCCAGGCCCTCCAGCCTGTGTGAAGCTGCATCCGTCTGCGTCTTAGTGGTGCTACAATCCAGGAAGGGCATCCCGATTTTCTTCACCTGCCCGTCTTCTGTCATGAGACAGGGTCGGCAGAGCAGCCTGATGATGGCCCTCCTCATGTCCTTGCTGGTCAGGGTATAGATGATGGGGTTAAGAAGAGAGTTGATCATAGCAATGCCCAGGAAGTAGTCTGCCTTATGGAGCACCTTGCACTTTCCGGTTGGGCAGGAGAAATCCAGCAGGAGGAGGATGAAGAGAGGCAACCAGCATGCGATGAAGACTCCCAGCACTATGGTGACTGTCTTCAGCAGGGCCATGTACTTCTGGGACTTGCGGTAAAGACCTTTCCGGTGCGGAACCGAAGCGAGGCGTTGAGTGTTGGCCTTGACGATGCGGAAGATGCGGACGTACAGGACCACGATGGACATGAGGATGGCGCTGAAGATGGTGATGCAGAAGAGGATGTAACTCTTGGCGTAGAGTGGCAGGACTGTGGAGCACTGGTCCAGTTTACCCATGCAGTGCCAGCCGAGGACTGGCAGGACACCCAGGAATACAGACAGCACCCAGCTCGCTCCAATCAGAGCGAACATGCGCCCCTGTTTATTGCCCTGGTACGGCTTCATCCTCACCATGGTGACATGGCGCTCGATGGCAATGGCCAGCAGGCTGATGACGGAGGCGGCCAGCATGATGAACACACCACCTTCACGCAGGAAATACATCACAGGTGTCATGTTTAATGTGTGGACACCAGACGTAATGATGTTCACCATGTAGGTGAAGCCTGCGAGCAGGTCAGAGAGAGTCAGATTGCCCAGTAGGTAGTACATAGGAACGTGGAACTTCTTGTTCTTCCATATGGCCAGAAGCACCACAGCGTTTTCTGCAACAATGAGCAGACAGACCAGCAGGAACGCAATGGCCTCGGGTTTGAGTCCATCTTGCTGGTACTTCTCATTGTCGAGCTTGCCCACGTACCTGTAGTGCTCTGTGATGATAGTCTTGTTCTGGTACTCACTAAACATCACAGACATAGTTGCAGAGGTAAGCCTCGGGGTAAAAGATGGGGCTGCAGCAACACAGGCAGCACGTTGTTGCGTTTCCCAGAGATTTTTTTTCTTTGCCTTTTCTGATTTTAGGTTAGATCCACAGATGAGGTGTCATACAGTCCTCCACCTGAGCATTGTTTCTTCTTTCGGAACTTAAATATGCAGGGTGGAAAGCCTTCCTTTGATGCTATCACTTAGGATTTCCTGTGGTATGACAAAGTTTCCTCCAAAAATCAAAATATTCAATGCTTGGGGCGCGCACTAGGAGGCGATGATAGCGAACCTGCATAAAACAAGAGGAAAAAGTAAACGTGAGACGTGAAACAGCGGAGGAAAGGAAACAGGGGATCACTTAAACTCCAATATTCGAAAATGCAACAACAATAATAAAAAGACTACACTCGATTGGAATTACATTAATGACTAATGAGGACAGGAAGTCTCCAGCGGGAAATGACCATTTACTGTAACAACTTCAAAATAGTTGTAATGAATTCATCGGGGGAAATGGTTTAAGCTTGAATGGAAATAACGAGGAAGCTGTAATTGATCATTTTCCTTAATTCGTTGCAGTAGAAGCTATAATTTTCTGCTTTTTAATTTCTTAAATTAATGTTTTCTTTCACCGCTACTACACATAAAAACTTCAAAGTGGCTCCCAGCTCATAGAGAGCCATTTGCCATTCATGCGTAAATATGCATTAACCTTTCCAAACCTACAAGTCCTATAGATAACATAATTAACCCTGTGCTTTTTGTATTTTATTTCATTTACTTTGCCATTTATTTATTTAACAACTAAGTCTAGCCTTAATTGCCATACGTAAAATAAGAGCTGGCCAACACACGATATGAAGTCAAAATGAACTACACTGATGAGTTTTAAAGCGAGTCATACATTTTACGCAGAATAAAAAGAAACAAACTAAAAAAAAAAGTTGGAGAATAAAAACTTTAACGCACCTTAAAAACGTTGAAATATCCAGTAAGAGTTTGAAATGAGCCCTCGGCAGGAGGAGAGGACGCAGGCTCTGCGATCACAGCGCACTACAGCCACACGCGACTGTGCTGTGGGAATAGAGGAGGGCAGGACTGAACTTGCTGCAGTGGGTTGGTCTACGACTCTTTGTTTCAACGAGATTTTTTCTCCCTCTTTTGCCTGACCCCTTCATTTTATATGTATATATGTATATATATGTGTTTGTTTGTTTTTGCCGTTATGATAAATTGCACCTCTAAGACAGATTGTTTCTGTTTTCACGGCAACACAAGAAGACGAAGAGAGTGGGATTTTTTTTCCACCTTATCAGTTTGTCCCCAGGGTGCAGCTACGCGCTGCTGTAACAGAGCTGCCAAGTGGATTTTTTTTTTTTTAATTTCAAGTGTGTATGGAAGTGTGGCTCCGTCCTGCTCCTCTGGTTTTGTCTGATTTTCTCCTTCACTCGCCCTCTCCTCTCTCAGTTCCCCACAGTTCATAAAAAATAGAGACTCCGAAAGGGAACTCAAAACTCCAAAGTTAATTTGTCAGTGGAAAAAACAGTCATTCTGTGCAGCTGGATCTGTTTAACAGTCCAGAAACCCCAGATTTCAGAAAATAACTCGGTCAGATAGGCCTCGGCTGTAATTATCTTTTAGCTCACACATCAAAACTCAGCTTTTCTTTTTTTGGCCAACATGTCATCTATAAAGCATTACAAAAATCCCTTTCAACCATGTGTTTAGACAGAAACATGTTTCTGCTTTGAGTAATAATTCGTCTCTGATATGGGTTTTCAACACACACACAAAGTTTTTGTCCTTCTCTGTCATTGAAAAAGCCCGACTGTTTGTACATAGAGACATTTAAGTGTCTGCCATACATTACTCACTTCCAAAACACAGAGAAAAACCCATAACTTGTAATATCTTCCGTTAAAATTCACACATCTCACACCTTTCATCCAGCCCTCTATCATTCACTCAACTGATTTGAAACTGCAGAAAAGGGAAAAACTTTCTTCTCTGCATGAAATGTATTTTAACAAGCATTTCCTGAAGTGACTGCCAGCTACAGATGACAGAAACCAGCTTACTTATGCTTAATTTTTTCTTCTTAAGCACAAAAACCACCAAACATGCAAGGTTTACAGCTATTTCCTTTAAATCAAAAATAAAACAAGGAACTTGAAATCAAGCGTCTTCTTCAAATAATTGGAAGCTAAATGTCATTTTGATGTTCTGTAGACTGAGCAACCAGCAGTATGAGTCCCGTGGCTCTTCATCTTCATTCTGAGCTGCGTCTCCAAACAGAGGGCAGCTTTCATCGGGAAGGTTTTGAAATAAATAGACTTCACTTCACTCTTTTTTCAGCTTTATGAATTCACTAATTGATTGTTTTCTTTACAATAATGAAAGCGTATCATTCCCAAAACCCCAGGAGGAGTGGACTTTGTGCAATGTGAGGGTGGGTGAGCAAAGGACTGGACTCTCTAAACAGGAAGCTGCTTCATTGTGCCTCGAAAGGAGAGGGATATCCTTGAGAAAAACACAGATGAAGTCACTGGTCGGAGATGACACACGGTGAAGCCACGCTGTGACTACAGATTGACGTGCAAACAACTCTTAGTGCATCTTACTCATTTCCAGATTTGAATGACTAATTTTAGAGGTTAATGAGGCCTTAAGTGGCCTTTGGCTGCAGAATTTAGGGTCTAAAATAACTAATACAGGCTTTATTTGTCATTCTCTTATTCCAGCCTCATCAGTTGCACACCTGCTGGTCTGGGGACTCTTTTAACCGCCTTAAGTGATCATGCAGTTGGTGTCTGCCTGGGCTGCGGTCGAACGGTGGCCCTGACTTATCTCTTCCCCTGCTTCCTAAAGCCCACCCAGTGATAACCAGGCTGAAGCTCTCCTTGTGAGCCTTGTCAGTCAAATGGCAGTTAGACCCCCGTAGTGACACTGTGACAAGTTCTCACTGTGCTGCCACTGATTAGTTAACACACAAAGCCAACGACAGCAGGGCTTTCTGCTCTGTCTTCTTTTCCTTTTTTTCCCACAGTAGGGAGCTGCTCCTTCAGCCCTTCCTCCCTCAGGCCACAGGCAGGCTTTTTAGCAGCAGAGTGACCAGTCGTGACCCACCCAGCCGTCTCTCTGCCTGTGGAGGCTTTCTGTGTTTGGTATGTTCTGTCCAAACCGCCAAGCTCGGGCTGATGTTTTCCTGTGACGTTAAAGCACTTGCAGAAAGGAAGTCAGTCAGTCCTGCTTTTGTCGTGATAGCTCCCTTTAGATTTGCTGCTGCTGTTTTGAACACCGTCTGCTTTGCTCTGTTTATCTCTGACTGAAAATGATTGTTTGGCCTCACAAACATGAAGCAATCAATTTGAGTAAGATGCAGCTGAAATATATGAAGTCAAAGGGTTTGTTTATTCAAGTACTTCATCATTAAAACATAAGCTGAGTGTACACCAATCACGTAAATTTCATTTGACAAGATTTTATTAAATATAACATTAAATTAAATTGACATGCAATCAAATCACTTAAAGTCAGTGTTTTGGGACGTAAATATTTTTTTGCGCATATGTTTGAAGTAAATATTGTTAAAGCGTTTGTTTCTCTTTTATTTATTTCACATCAGAAACGAAAGTGGTTTTTCACACACTTTATAAAACACCTCTTTCACGATGATTGTGTTAACGCACTATGAAAACCTGTTGCTCTCACTGCGCTGACAAGTTACTGGTGGCACACTGGTGGTGCAAAAATCACACCTCGAAATGAGATTCTCACCTTATGCTAACACAACACACAGATGCCTTTAATGTTATTTAGTGAACACAATGAAAGGAATTCACACCCCTCTAATTCTAAAGTTAGTGCTTTTTGTAATGTAGAGATGCAGTGCGCTTTAAATAAGAAAACATAAGACAACTAAGACAGGCTCATTAGTGAAGTAATTGAATCTGCGTTACAATATATATATATTTTTTTCCCCTTGAGCATTAGCTTCCCAGAGTCGCTGCTGTATTTTGCAGTGATCCAAACAAGATGTAGTTTCTAAATCTATGAGCTTTAGTTGAAGTGTGCTATGCAAACCTGCTCCGACCTGCAGTTAGGTTTGGCAACAGATATGAGAGTGGTTCTTATCTCACTATGAAGAGCAGATGGGCAGAGTCACTAGTTTCATTTAAGATTAGATGCAGAGTTCTTTGTGGGTCAGGAGTGTGGATACTGTACAAGGAACATTGCAGTTCTTAAAAACCCATTAGTAAGGTTGTTTTTTACCCCCACTCTTATGAGGGAGCAGATACTTTTTCCAGCACGAGATAAACTGCGAGTGATGTGGTTATTGTGATTGTTAGTGTGATTGACCAAGATATGAAGGTGCACCGACTGATATAACAGCAGGAATTCATCACCAGCATCTCCAGTAAAAAGAAATCTTTGTTTTTTGGTGCTACTTTAGTATTAATGCTTCATATTAGCCATTATATATATTTTAGCATTTATGTCCTAACACAAGACATAAAAACCTGTATCCTGTTAAGCTTTTAAAGCATATAGGCTGTGCAAAAGTTCTGAGCCCCCATTTCTTTATACTTTGCTAACAAAGAGCCAGACTTTCTCATCTCATCAGACTGGCTGTCTGGCGCAAAAGCTCTCCGGGCTTATTTAAAACTCGTTTTCTGTCCAGTCCTTGGACCTGACCATTTTCAGTGAAAAGCTCTGTTGTTTGTTAAGTCACTTAACACTGACCTATGAAGCATTTGAGCATTAAAAAGGCACTTAATACAAAGGACTAACCAGTGTTGTGTCTGCACAAAACAAATAACTTAGGAAAGAACAGATTTTTAATTGTATCTTTAGGAAATTTGTGACAAGCAGCCTCCCACAAAAACTCATAATTTGTTCCAATTGTTTTTAGATGAATCTATAAAAATGCCAATTTAGACAAACATAAAAAAGTATTTGTACCAAAAACTGATCCTCAAAAAGCTAGAAAATGAAATATTGGCATATCTCAGCTTGATGTGCAGTGTATCTTTAAAAACTTCAGGAACCTGGAGAAGTGGAGGACAAAAGAGGAAGTGGTGGGCATCACCAGATAGCTGAAAACGTTATGTCCTTAAGAAACAGACAAAAGACCGAAACAGGACCTGAGAGATGCGTCTAGACCTTCAGTTGATCCATTTAAAGAATGAAGCCTCATCAGAAATGGTCTCAGTGGAAGGGTGGCTGTCAAGAAGTCAGTCTTAAGGACGGGAAACAGGGAGAAAGGCTGAGGTATGCCACATTAGACATTACAAAAGTGCTGGACTAAAAATAAGTGGCAACAGGTCTTATGGAGAGTTGAATTCAAACTGTAAAAAAAACAGGTTCAAATCTTGTCGATAAATACAAAAGAGGTGAGGAGAGAGGCACAACAGTGAGTGTCCACAGCCATCTGTAAAACACGGCTCTGTCATGGTTTGGGCTTCATTTCGGTCAGTGGTGTTGGAGATCTTATTAAAACTGATCGATTTATGAACACAGAACAGTGACATCAGATTTTGATCCACTATGCAGGAAAATCTGGAAAGTGTCTCATTGACAAATATGTTTTTAGCATTTTTCAGCATGACAGTTGATACTGTGAATATGGGTAAATAGAGGATTTCCATAACGGCACCTGGGAGTTTCCAACAGATGTTCCCAAGCATTCACAAACCCAAAGAGGAGCCACAAGGCCACTAAGGAGCCTGATTATGTAAGCTTTTGTAAATTAATTTAAGATTAGCAATTACAATAACATTTCTAAAGGACATTGCTGAAAGGCTGAAAGGATTGCAAGAAAATAAAAGACCACATTGAGCATTAAAGATTCATATGCAGCTGCTGACTGGATATCACATCACTTCAGAAAAGAATGTGTCCATAAATTAGCTCTGTCTGTTAGTATCTATTCTTTTGGCATTCTTCATCTTGGAATTCCTAAGTTATGTATTTATCTTAGTTGCGTATGCTTTGTGTCCCAGTTCTTGTCTTGTGTGTTTTTTGTCTACATTTCTCAACAGTTGAGTTGACTCTAAGGTCAAGATTTTGCTCCTCCTGTCTGTTTGCAAATAAATCAATCTGAATCTGCAGGGAATATATGGAAAAACTACAACACAGGACTATTACAAAAGAAAAGAAAGAACGAGGGAAACAAACCAGAGCTGTATAAACTCAAATGTCCAGCATTGTTGGTGCTGCCAGAGATTTATGGGAGCCCTAGAAATAGCCTGTCTCTGTCCAGCTTAACTGCCACACTGTTCCATGTGCAGCTGTCCCAGGCAACATCCATGCTTTGAGCTCCCAATAAGGAGAAATAGGAAGAACATATGTAAAAACTGGATGTGTTTCTACAAGCCTGCTTCCATGTTGTGTGTTTCTGTTCAGTCTCCTCACACCTCAAACCCAATCATGGCCACAGGATACTTTGCATGGTAATTAGTTCTGCATTTAATCTAATTGTGCTTACCAACTGCATGCAGACTGATTGGAGTCTTTAAAGTTGGCATCTGATTGGTGCAAAAAGTGACATTTACATAGAGTGTGCATTACACAGCATAGAAATTCTTTCAGCAGAGCTGATCATCTAATAATGCTTTGCTTCTATTCAGCCCATGTTTGTTATTTTTAGGCAGAACTGTTAAACCCTTTCCTCCTTGTTGAAGCAAAACTGAAGGCCTCTGCAGAGCAAAATGCACTATTTTATTTCTCACATTTTTCAATTTATTCCCAAGTCTTCAGAGTCAGGAGGCGGAAAAGCTTTGTTGGTTGAAGTTGATATGGTCAGTGGGGATTTTCTGGCATAAATAAACACAGGAAGAGGCTGCCTTTTGGGACCATTCTGATTAGACATTATACGGAGCATATGTGAAAGTTAGTTATGTCCATATGAAAACACAAACATCCTCATTTACTATGTAAACCTCCACCAATTCTCACCGTAAAGCTAGACGAGCTGCAGAAAAATTATCTGTCATTTTCTCCTTATTCACAACTTTGTCTCAGCTCGCTTGCAGCTGTGTTTACTGAACTCCACAGTGGTATGAATGAAACTGAGCTATGCAGAAGGGAACTTTAGCTGACCACTCCACTGTCTTGGCCTGCATGAAGAATTAGCTTTGTATTTATATTTAACCCTCTCAGGCTCAAATTAAACTTTTTGTTGCTAATGCACAGCCAAGTCCTGCAGTCGTACTTCTGAGTAAAAAAAACTCATAAAATATGTATGTGGGGTAATCAGGTTCTTAGTTTTTAACTGTTGCAAATCGGCAACGCCTGCCTTGAGAGGGTTAATGGCAAACAGTCTGAGCGGCATTGTTGAAGCCAAGCGTAACACCTCATTAGTGAAAAAAGCTGCTTTTTCTGCCATTTGAATCTCAATAGTTTGGGTCACTTTCACTTGCATGGCTTATTGCATTGGCCTGCCTTTTGTTTTGTTTGCAGTTACCCTAAGGCCTTTCAGAGCTTTTGTTTGCACGAGAGGATCAGGACCTTTCTCATGTCTGTCTGTTAAAAAGATTTCTTCTGGGAAAATTGTTCAGAGTTGATAAGCGCTGACTGGGACTGTTGTGGAGCCACATCAATGAGCTGAACTCAATTCGAATCTTTATTTGCTTGTCCGACATCACAGATGATGGAGCTGCCATTTCTAAATGATCCTAAATAAACAACAGTGGTAATTTATGTTGTTCAGCAAGTCCTACAAGTAAACAGTCATACCAGTTTAAAAAGGCCCAATATATTAATTTTGAAACTGCAAATAAGAATCTAGAAGTTACCTTATATATGAGATCTCATACATTAATTTTGGCGTTACATATTTTTCATTTGAGTATTTCAAACAGGCAAAAAAGTCTAGAAAAAGTCATTAGTGTTAACCCGACTCTACCCCCAACACGAGCCCCAACAGGTTGAATGAGCTGTGCATTAAGAGGTTACTTGGTTACCCATTTATAGCACCAGCTCATGTTAGAAAGCTCAATTCTTTGGTTATATAAGGGTGTCAAAGTCTGCAAACTTTTTTTTACACACTGGAAGGTGTAAAAGCCGTTTGATTATGAAAACACCTTCTTGCCCTTCCGCTGTAAACCAACTGGCAGCCGTAAACACACCTGTTTTTGTTATAAGATTAAGAGGAAAGAAATACCATTTTTTACTATCTTGCTAACATATCACAGGTTACGCTGTCTTACTAATGTCTGCAGGCAATAATTGCAGCACAGTGTTCCTTACTCAGTGACACCTTCATCCATCTCATCATCCTCAAGCATTTCGCTCTTCTAATGAATTTAGACTTGCTCTTTCCACAACTTGAGCATCAGTGATGTGACCTGTAGCCTATCCAGTAGCTGTCTGCTAAGCCTTGCATTGGCTAATTGGAGATACTGAACTGCCCCTGCCAACTGCATTTGTAGCTTTTTGAAGATTTTTAATGAACTTACAGCCTGTTCAAGACGTTTTTGCTTTAGTTTGGGTGGGTAAAATTTAAGTAGTGTATTATTTAGTTACTTAGCAGTAATTAGCAAATATGTCTACGCACAGATTTTGACCGCGGTAAAGTGAGCCGTCATTGGGTTGCAGCTTATGAGCAAAGATTTGCAGATAAGTTAGCACTTTACTCTCAACCAAACGTGTTTACTTCAGTCTGTGGGTGGTTTCAGATGGCTGCAGAGGTGTCAGATGGGGTCACTATTAAAAATATGTGGTGCAACCGGTCTGTTGGCCGCTCTTGCATGTGCTGTTGTTATCTCCACGGCTATCAGTGAACCGTGGCCATAAGGGGAGACCTAGCATTCAAAGAGCTGAACTAAAATGATAGTGTCCACTGCATTTTAGTTCAGCTCTATAAAAAGCCTGCACTTTTTATACTGTATTTTTTTTTTAAAGAAAATCTTTGATATATTTTTCACACGTCTCCTGTTCCTGGTGTTCTAGAAAACACCTCTTCTAATGCGATAGCATAAAATAAGCATTAGGGACCAATTTGCAAACATTGAGGCTTTAAGTTACAGAGTCCAGAAACAGGTGATGTCACTATGGCTACATAACTATTACCCTGTACAGTCTATTTTCTCCATGGTTTGTGTGGAATCATTGCATATTGCACTATTACTTAATACAATGATTTCCTGAGGTTGCCCATTACACAGCGGTCCCACAGGAAACAGGGCTTTAGACAATGAGCGACACCCCTCTCATATGTGCAAAAAATGTGGTTGTGCAACCAACGGTAACCACTTTTTGCTTTATAAATACAAACACTCACAACAGATTAGCATGGCAGATTATTTCATGAAGTAACCGGAAGGTAACAGGCACAAGAAAAAGGACTCCAGGAAGTTCTTGCCCACAAATCACCCCATAAAACCATTTATCATTTTTGTTCAGCTGCCTGCGTATCTCTGGACTTTAAGCTAATCTTCTCCTGGCTGGACTCATAAAAGACTCATAAAAGAGTCTTGTCAGCTACACTCGCAGCAAGACGAAAAAACTGTAGAGCTGTTGCTTGAAACTCAGATCGTCTCGTCCTTTTCTGTGTTTTACCATGCTGTGTTTCTCGGTAACAACGCCGCAGCCTCCAATCCTCCCACAAACCATGGAGGCTTTGTTTCCCCTCATGTTCCACTTCTCAGACATTTCCTTCTACCGGTCGCCACATTCCTACATTTCAACATTTAACCTTCCACCTTTTACCCCCTTGGTTTTCTGCATTCTCTGATAAGCCTCAGAAAGTCATGGGGTCACCTTTGATAAAAGGGCATTCTTGCCTAATAGGGTTCCTCTGCGAGAAGTTTTTTAACTCTAACGATTCTGTAGTCAAACCCGAACCAACGATGACGTAATCCCATGTCGGTTTCATGAGCGAAATAGAAAAACGTAAAGTTGTAGATCGAAACTGAAAGGCTGACATTTGAGATGTTTCCACGGTGACAGTGTGCTCCACTGAGACTTTGGTGCCCTGCTCAGTGACTGGTTCGCTCATGTTTTAATCCATATGTATTTTTTTCCATATTAGCTGTTCGGAGGGGTGACATGTGAAGGGGCAGTTTTATGAAAGCTCGTTTTGTTCACAGAGTAGTGGTTTTTGAGATGAGTTCATCTTGGAGGCCAGAGTGGAATAAAGAGCAAAAAGAGCATTCCCACATCGGGGAAGAAAAGGAGAGAAAAAGAGTGGGCGTGGGCGGGGGAGGGATGCATGACAGGCTGTGTGGTTGGGGTGAGTCATGAGAATTACTAAACGGTCTCTGTGAGATTTATTCAAACTTTTTCAAATACAGGCCCGCCAGCAGCCCACCAACACTCTCCACCAAAGGGTCAGACTCTGGAGCTCCCTTCACTTCCACACAAGGGGAGCGTGGGCATGCTTGGCTGCTCGGGAAAAGACAGATGATGATTGTTGATGATGTTTTCGGGGAATTCAGCATCTCTCTCCGGGAAAGATCCTTGAGTCTTTGTCTGGGTTTCATCATTGGTCAGGTACCCAATGATGATCAAAAGATGTTCAAGATCAAACATAAGATTTATAATGCTGTAGATGTTGTTTACTAGTCTGTCCTGGGCTGCGTTGTCTGCGAGAACACACACAGACTACATCTGCTGTGAGTTACTGACTGCTTCTCCCAGTACAAACTACTGAATTAACTTCCAGCACGGCTGTAGTTTGTGAATGCAAGTCTGAATAGCTGTATAGATAGAAAGTGAGGGGCACAAACAGGTAGGGGCAGATTAGTGATACAATAGTCACTCTTATATGTCCCCAAAAAGTGACACAGGTATGAGTAGACAGATTGTGTGGCTCGAGACAGCAAATGACGTAGAAGTCATTTCAGCGTAGTTAGCACAGCGGTTAAAAATACCCCATTACACCACCCCATTGTCTACATTCAGCACCTCCTACCTCTCACCACATACTGACCAGTGGCCACACGCACACTTCTGTTCACCCAACTATTGTATCTGAGCTTCACCTCTAATAAAAACAAGGCTGTAAATTTCACAGGCCACAAGCTGGACTTCCTGGTAGCCTTTTTTGTTGTTGTTTTTTAAACTGAAAACTGCAACAATCATAAAGAAGCTGATCCAACGACGCGCACACACTCACATCGGGGAGATCATACATACATCAAGTCTTCATTTTTTCCCCTCTCTAACTGGTTTTTAAGTGTTTTGATTTTTGGTCCTCTATAACAATGCATTGTTTTGTTTTGTTTTCCTGTCACACAATGTTGCACTTGTATGCAGGTTACACTGCAGGAAATACTTTTAACAACGTTCTGCTGAACATGTCATCGCACAGACTATCTTAACTTTTTTTCTTCTCTTAATTCTTACAGTTTATTAAGATTTCTACTATTTATGAAACAATAGTAGCATGCAAACGTTTGGTCAGCACTTTCTTGAAATTTGTTAGTATATAAAGTTGACTACTGTATGCTTTTCCTTCATTTCTGTCATGCTGTTGCATTGTCATATATTACAGAAAGAGTCAAATAGTAGAATAAGTATGTGCACGATGTACTTGGCCTAAAAGTTCAGTCTTCAAATTGATCTAAATGCTCAGTTTTGTAGTTTTCCCCCTGCTTTTGCATTTTTATGATTATCGCATGTCTGTGCCATCTTAGGCCCACAACTCTGGCTGCTGCACAGTAGCTCCTCTTTGAAGTACCACTGAGGGTGCCTAACCACTCTTTTGTTATTTCAGGGCATTGCAGAAGAGCCATATTTGGTTCCAGTTACCACCTTTATTTTCTGACTCTAAAAGAAGTGTGGCCTTAAAGTAAGATGAGCAATGACTTCTGTGAAGCAGTCGATATATTGAGGGATTCTACTGAGACCCAGTATAAGTTACCTGAGGTTTATTTTGAGCTGTGAGTTATGTAAACCTAATCTTGAGTTTAAGAGTTTCAGAGGAGCTGGGGTGAAATACTACATTTATTTTATTTGGTATTATTATTTGTTTTAATGTCTTAAGCAGGTATAGTGTTTTTTCTGTACTATTTTAGAGTGAAAAAGAAAAGTGACACCATGCAAAACATGCAAACATTACAATTTAGATATCACTGTTAGGAAATCCCCAAGTGACGCAAATTTCAAATATCTATAAGCACACTCCTCAGCACCCTCCAAGCACCTGCTTAATATACTTAATGCAAAGAACAGTGGCCTTTAAGAATAAGAAAAATGCCCATGGGAAAGTTAGAAAGTCAAACCAAAACTGGACTGACTCAAAAAAGGGCAAGCTGTGGGCTCACGCCTAGATATCATAAAAGACATTTTCTGGATTAGTTCAGTGCATGCAAGACCACCCAAAAAATCTCACAGATTATTTTTTAATAAGGACTTTTAACTGTTACAAAGCCCGTTTCTGTTTTTGTTGGCATGAAAGACATGTTTTATCTTCGACATTAATACTTTTGAACATGAAGTCTTCCTTTGCTACCTTAAACATTTACAGTAACAGAAACTTAGAAACCACTGTAAACGCTAAACACCTCCACAAACACTCATCATAGCATACTGGTTAAACTGGCTCATTAAACAAATGTCATAGTCAAACACAGCTTTTCATACCGATGAAAGAAAATAATGAGGTCTGTGTAACCTCAGAAACCACTATTATTAATGACATAATATTGCACAGTTGCATTGGAGTACATCTGCATTCATTATTACTGTACTGTGTGTGCGCTGTGCGAGAGACATAAAATTGATCGGTGCTAACTAATAAGGAATAGAGTTTTTCCTTTGTAATCATGCAGTGACAGCTAATGGAAAGGTTTAGACAGCTGTTTACATGAGCGTGGTTTTTTGTTTTGCATGAATTTATATTAAACTTGGCTGTAGTTGCCTGATGTGGTGAAATCACTTCCTGTGGCTATTTATAACATAGTTTGTGGTTTCTGTATGTTCTATGCCATGTAAATAAAGACAGATTTTGCAAACCACAAGAAGATTTTTCACAGTTGCGTTTCATTATAACTGTTTGTTTGGCATCTGTTGATTAATGCTGCAATTATTTATTACTGCATGTCTGACAGGGACGTTATGAGCCTGTTTAAACATCTTTGGTGTTACAGTGCAAGTGGATAAGCACTTTTTACTGCTGCACAACAGCCCTGTGGAAAATATTTAACTTGCTGAGCATAAAAGAAGATATGCAAACACTATAAAGGCTGACATCCACCCTCGACCCATGTCTCTGCTTATATTTGAGACACACGTTCTTAGTACATATATAATCTATACATTGTTCCATAGGGGTTCCCTCTAAAAAAACAAACAAAAAAGCAGCCAAACAGAAACCCTTCATTACGAGCGAGATCTGTGTGTGTTGTGGGCCTGCAAAGGGGAAATCGGGAGGCTTTTTGGCTCGCCCAGACCATCACAGAGGCCAGGCTGGGTATGTTTTACTGATCCTGTATTTAACTAAGACCCAAAGTATTGTTATTCACTCTCCGGTTTCATCTGCGTCTGTCGTAAAAAAGAGGAGGGAGAAAGAAAGGGAATACTGGACCACTGGTAGGAATTCTGAATTTACTGGCGTTCCAGTGTTTTACTGTTAGTTGTGCTTCATTAGTCCAAAAACTGTAATAAAGAGGTGATTTTTTTCATTACTGGCTTGTAGGGCTTTCTCCACTTTGATTGTGGACATTTATGGATTAGATGTCATGTTTAGCAGCTTATGTTTAGTTTCACTGACTCACCTCTTTCTACTGTGTTTCCTGTGGCTCGTACAGGATAGATGCGTGTGAAAGTATTATCGCAGTACAGTATCCTTGCAAACACAACCAGCAGAACAGGTCAGGTCTTTGGCACTCGTAGCATTGATAACCTGGTGAACACAGGAACTGAATTGCTCAACGTTTTCTAGGTGCTTGTGTTTTTATTGGCTGACACGCGTCAAACCTCTGGAAACTATTAAAACCAGCTCGGCCTGCCTCGCAGACGATCACACAAGTGTGCGCTCACTCACACGTACTGTAGACACATAGCGAAACACCCCGTGTTTCACAGTGTGAGAGCTGAGGTATCGAGCGTGTCTGCCAGCTGAGCGCTTAACTCGCGCCCCCAGTGTGATTTTGATGTAGCGACGAGCTCGACTTCACTTTTATCTGCAGCACAGCCAACTCAGTTCGCACACCCACACACACAGAGACACACACTTACACACATAAACAGACTGATGTCACGGCCAATGCCAGTTCTTACAAAAAGAAACTCAACCAAGCAGTGAGTAAAACCTTCACTCTAAACATTCCACTGAAATTACCCCCAAGCCACAATTACTGTCAAGTAATCTTTTGTAAACTTTTGTAGCAACTGAGGATTTTATTTTATCTGAAAAAAGCAAAAAGACCAGAAGAGCCCAAAACCAACAGTGAATTTATCCTCCTAAATGAGCCAAACTGAGCGTGATATATTACTTCTCTGCACCACAGGACTTCGTTCTTTTTAACAAACTATTAAAAATGAATCAGTGAGTCACATCATTTCACTAAGTGACTGCAGTTTACTTTCACTCAGTCACACATGTTTCTTCCCACTGCTGTCTTTTTCTGCAGCTGAAAATAGTCCCCAACTTTCTTCCCTCTGCAAAGCAAATGATGCTTTTTTACAGGAAAAACTGAAAGAATAAACAGTCATCAAGTGAGCTAAGGGTTGGAGGACGTGTCTGCATTAGAGAGTTTGCATGACCTGGAGTTTTACATTTGATTTTACATTATAAACTCTTTAACTGAAAGCAGAAGTTATTAAAACTCCAAATGTACGGTGGAATAAATGTAATTCAGTGTTATCTGGTCTTGATGAAGTTGGGATCTTATGAGCTGGAACTTTAACGAGCATGAAATGCAGCTGTCAAGTTTCAAATCTGAGCTTTTCATCTCTACTCAGACTCTGATTTTACTCTTCTAGCAGGAAATATGCAGGGCTGCAAAATATGGTTACGTGTTTTTGAAAGTATATTAAAAAAAACCCTTCACCAAAACCAGGCAGCTCACAAGGATTGCATTTAGTATAGATTCATTTGGTTTTGGTTTTTCATTTGGTTGGTTTGTTTTTTTTAACTTACTTTAAGACGTTAGCAATGCAGTAAAAATCAAGTAAGAGTAGCATGACTGATGTTTACTTTGAATACATATAGAGGAGGACGCATGTTGGAGCATATGATTATTTAGGGGTAGGAATTTGTATTGATTTTTAAAAAGGCTGGACATGAATGACTTGAGTTTGTTATATGATATTATACTACAGTATATTTCTAACTTGGCACCTCATTCTTTTTCTCTTAAACATACTTTCTTTAAACACAACACATTCTAGGTTCAACTTGAAAGAAAGGCAGATGTGAAATGTTAAAGTGAGGTCAGAGGTCAAAGGTAACATGATATTTGGATGCGAATTATATGAGATTTAGAGTCTGCATATAGCAGTGTTATTTCCTAAATGTTGCCAGTTCAAACAAAAACAGCATCATTTTAAAGATAAAAACCATTTTATGAAAGTTTGACCTTATTTGACCTTGAAGGAGAGGTCAGATGACATCATAATTTAAATCTTTATATGGTACATTCAACATGTTGACAATATAAGCCACACTATATACATTACTTGAATCATAGTTTATAAGGCCTTTTGTCCGTTTTGGACCAATAATCATTAAGTTGACTTTAAAGACATTGGTGGATGTAAACCGAATTTGAATGGACTGTTGAAATGACTCTAGCAATAAATAACATCTTTATGTTTTTAAAAATTTTAAAAACATTTCATCATCATGTCAATAATATGTTTTTTCACATGTCAGGTTCAACATACGTAACAGTCACCAAGGTTTTCTCCTACATTGTTAAATAAAGTGTTATATTTTCTAAAAATGTTCTATATTATCTCTTTTTTATATAGATTTTTAAAAAATTATTCCATAAGGAAGAAAAAGTCAAGTATACTATATGATATTACCATAAAATGATAAGTAGACAAATGTTACAGAATGATTAAAACTCATATAAACATAGTACATAGGTGCACACAGGTACATATCCTTGGAGTACCAGTCTTCTTTATTTTTTAAAGCTTGGATTCAGCAAAACAAAATCTATAAAAAATGGCACATTTTATTTGCTGACCAATGATATCAGGTTAGCATAGTTCAGTCCCTTCCAATATTATTATCTGCGATGATGACTCGATTGTTGTAACTGTCTCCAAAACATTTCTAATGTAGTGTAGTTAATGCAGTTTTAGAAAAGGCAAAACAATCATAGGTGTCAGAAGTGAGATGTTGGTATGTGTCTAAGCTTCTGCTTCGTCAATTTTTAAACACTTTTGAAAAACAGCTTGGTGCAAAAACGTTTTCTATTTATAGATTTTCAACACCTGCTGCCATTAGCTTTCTGCTATCACACCCATGCTAATCCAGATCACTGAGCTACATCTCTCAACCATGTTTGTGCTGTTAGTGCCGTTCATAGCATTTTAATTATCTGACAAATAATATGGCCTAATGTGTGCTGCAGCCCATCCAAAAGGCAAGAAGAAGGTCTGGTGAGAGAAATTATGGTATTCTGACTTTGTTTCTTTGATTAGTAGATATGTGAATTTGTGCAATATACTCAAGTTAATGGATGTATCTAGCTAACTAATACCTCCACACTCCTAGCATTAGCTGATAACGTAGCACGGCATCTTCTGGTCTAAATATGGTCCAAAAAAGCACTCACTCAAAAGAGATCAGAAACATTACATTTACAGTACATTTAGGCTGTGGCCATTTCTTCTGTGTATAAATCTGTTTCTTCTGCATTTAAAAACATTTCTGTGAACACTATATTTTTACATATTTAAATATTATCAGCACTTAGCAATAAAAGTTTATGGGTTAAACAAATACTGATATCTGTATTTTACATTTTTACCTCCCAGTCACCCAAACACTCTGAGTGCATCTATTTAATTTAGACGATGTTACGACCCGGCTCAGCTAGGCGAGAGGGGAGGTAACATAAATGAGCCCAAAGCCAGTAAGGTCAGATTAAAAAACTTAAGGTTTATTACTGAAACTAAAAACCATTAGTGAAGCGAATCACTAGGCAAGTAAATAAAGCCAATGTACTCTCACATGCTCAAGCAACACGTTCAAATACCAAGAACACTACTCATAAGGGCTGTAAAAAAAGTATAATATGGGTTGATGAGTCACTGGCGCTCACCTGTGACCATTGACATCAATACTGAGGTGAGTTTTTGAGGATCTCCTCAACTTTTCTGTTTGTAAGCGTTCCTGTGTTTGTTGTTGTTAGCATCAGTTAGCCTCTGTTAGCTACTGTTAGCTGGTGCAACTTTTAGGACATTCAAGAAGCTGGCATAATGTTAGCTTATAACCAGCTGTTGTTGTTGTTAGCCGCCTCATTATCAGCTGTCAAGAGATGGGAGTGTCACATGTTTAAACTGCTGACAATAAGTAATTGTATGTTAATGCACATTTTTGTGTGTTAGAGCCCAGATTTTAGGCTTGAGGTGAGGACAAAGAGGATGACGTTTTATCCAGACCCCTGTCGCGTTGTGTCTTTCCTCCATGTTCCCACTTATCTGATGAAGCGGACCCCTTATCAGATGATAAAACACAGGTGTGATCCTTCATATCTTATCGGATGATGAATTAAAAATGAACGCCTATGAGTTTTTTCTCCTTTGGAAATGTCTAGCCATGTATGTAAAACATGAGTCTGAAGGGTGATGTCGATCTCAACCACAGTATTCAAAACAGCAGGGCAAGATGGCGGCTTCCCTGTACCAGTGTCCACTCCACAAGTTCATCCTATAGAAGGAAGACGTAATTACACAGTAATCTGTGTATATTTATGAGTACTACATTCTTTTTTCTATAAATAACCTCAAAACCTGGTGCTTTAAGAGTCAAAAATATGGAGTCCACAAACTTAATGGGTGACAGTAGTTTTGTCCATCGTTTAAACACCATCTATGTTTGTGTCTATGTTATGGCTTGTTTCAACATAACATAGACACAAAATCGTGTGAACTGGATTAAAAAAAAATTGAGAAATTTACTAAAATTAGATATATCAAATGTGCTTTTTGACTGGCACTACACTTTGATAGACTACTGGCCTCTTGTGATACATAGTTTCAAGCAGTAGGTTTAAACAGTTGTCCCAAATTCCTGTCAGGGATACATGTTTTGTGACTCTGGACAGTGTAACAGTGACGGGGAACAACACATGGTGACAAGCGGACCTCATCCTACTGGCTTGAGTAGTGGCTGTATAACTGCAGGCTGTGAAGTTACGTGAGGTATCCCCCTACAAAAAAAACAGACCAAGCAGGAAGTGGGATATTTTCTTTCCAGTCTAATGTGTAACCCTTGGGGCTGAATAACTGTTGCATTACATGAGAACATCTGATGCTATACACACACCTCAGCCTCCAGTCTAATTTCCCAGAGAGTCAAAATTCCCCCAAAACTAGCTCATCTGGACACGTTAATAGCAAATAGCCACAACTCCAAGCAGTCATATTGTGTTACATATTTTTGTTGATATTCCCTGGAAACTGATGACTTTGTGATGAGTCTCATCCTACTGTAGTGTTTATTATGATGAGCTGTCTAACATCAAGACAGAGCTGTGCCATTGCTGGAGAAAGTAATTTATTTAAACACATGGTTGCTGTTACTATTATCGTGATTAGCCCCAGAGATTTACTGTTCTTTAGTCGAGTTTTTGGAAATGGCCCCAGTGTCCTCGTCTTGTATCAATTCAAGCCAATTATTCCCCAATCCCTTTCCCACTGTCCTCGCTATGAGTCACATGTTTATGCATGATTCTCTCACCAGTTTTAGGCAGATGCTGCCCTTAATCACTATAAACAGATCATTGCGGTGTTCAAGCTGAATGAGGTTTATAGATCAGATCGGATGGGTTTGTTTAAAATACAAGGTTTTATTGCAGAGCTTATGTGGGAGATGATTGAGCTAAGCAGGAAGGATGGGGAGCTGGGTTTTAGTTCTGTTTGGATACCTGCGGTTTTAATGAGATAATCCTGCCTCCAGCCAGCTCAGTCAGTCATAGCTCCCGCTGTCATGTGTGCGTTGTTAGGATTTACGTGTTCTGGCCGACAACGCAAAAAGCAGCAACGTCTGGACAGCACATGTAGCTTCTCTGGGGAAGAACTGAGCAGCGCGTACTGGTACATGTACTTTTTTCTCTTCAAAGCTTACAGGTCATTGGTCACGATTCTCCCAAGGCCTTGTCGCACACACAGATTTTTTCCCCCAGTGAACTACAAATATTTGACCCACTTACTCCCCTGTGCTCCCCTTAACATTAACTGTCACAGTATTGGTATCTGTGGTAGGAAATGAGCAGCTCGGTAATTAATGCTGTACACTAGGGCTTGTCAAAGGAGTCATAAAACATCCATAAATCAGTGAGACTGGGTGAAATGCACTTTAGGTAAGAAAGTGTTTGAAGGAATGTTTCACTGCTGCTTTTCCTGGCGTCAAATCTTATTTGTCTTTGTGCTTAACACAAAGACAAATAATTACAGGAGAGGATAAT
Source organism: Aulonocara sp. 'chitande type north' Nkhata Bay (assembly GCF_057382095.1). Classification (NCBI taxonomy): domain Eukaryota; kingdom Metazoa; phylum Chordata; class Actinopteri; order Cichliformes; family Cichlidae; genus Aulonocara; species Aulonocara sp. 'chitande type north' Nkhata Bay. The sequence continues at coordinate 11,729,654 of NC_141347.1, forward strand.
TACAGGAGAGGATTCGATCTAAAAGTAATTCTTTGGTTATAGGTTGCTATAACTGCTTACTGCAAGTCTTTGTATCTGAGTAAGGATACCGTCTTGCTGAGAGGTTGGATAACAAAATTGACACCACTTGCATGTGTGTGTGTGAGTGTGTGTGATAGAAAGGGTGTTTGTAGCTAATTAGTTTAATTTTCAGAATTGGAGGGAGGAAGCTAAATTGGAGGGAGATGAACAATGACAACTTTAGTAGCAACAAAGAAAACATTGCCCCAAAAAATGATAAATAATTCACAAACTGGTCTCATCTGGCCATTATAACCACCGACAAGGAAACAAGAGAGTGGAACACATCCTGACTTCATGCAGGATATGTGAAGAAGAAAAAAGAAGGGTCTGCCAAGGTTAGGATGAGTCCAGGCCAACATTAGAGATTTACTGGGTATGAGAACTCATCTGCAGGAAGAAAATGCATATCTAGGTTTTTGTAAGCAACCGCAGTAATTACAAGACTTCAGTGCAATTAGACAACAGCGTATATTGTGCATAATTATGGACGGCTTAAACAACTAAAAGAAGGAGGCAGTACTTCAGCTTAAAAAGAAAGCAGCTGCTGTGAAACCTCAAAGAAGATGTTGGTTTAGATTAACATAAACATTAAAAAAAGAAAAAATCAAGTAACTTCACACTTTCTTATGCAGCCGCAAAGGGATTTGTGTCTCCTCCTAAGATCAAACCTGGGATCTATTGTATGCTAGGCAAATGTGAAGACCACTGCACTATGGAGCCACTAACAACTCTGAGTTGTAATTATTTTTGAGAAATATAAGAACGATTTTTCGATTTCAAAATCAAAAGCCAGTGAAACCCCAACTGGCCTCCAACTGGTAATGACATTGCAAGTCTCATTTGTACTTTGCTTCCAATTCTAATGAGAAAATGCTACCATGCTAACATTAAGATGATAAAAAAATATATAAACTGATAAACATCTGTATGTTAGACAGTGCAGGACATGCGGATTGTTGGTATGACAAAAAAGGATGCAAGCAGAGGTGAAAGGGGGCCCGACTGACCCGGACTGGAATTTTTAGCGTTGCTTCCAGTGACAGCATGGAGATACAAAAAGAAAAAACATCCTTTCATTGTTTAGATGTAAATAAAGTTGCAGTTGCGGTACTTCGGTATTTAGCTAGTGGTACAGAAGAGGAGCAAGCAATGTTTTTTTAAGTGACAGGTAATTAGTTTTTTTTTCCAGTGGATGAGAGAGTTGCTTCCCTCCTCCTTTGAATTGGAGAATGGGTCATCACTGTCGTTTGTGCTTGTGCACCAAATGATGTGCAGAGTACCCAGCTTTCCTGGAGTCACTGTGTAGGGCGCTGAAGGGTTCGCCATCTGGTGACTCCATGATCCTACTGGGTATTTAAAAGTGTATGTGGCACCAGTACACCCTAGGTCACAGGCCTGGAAAATATAAATATGTACTGAGGTTGGACTAGGAGTGCCTGGCAGAGGCCTTGGTACACCAGATCTTCACCTCCAGCAGAACTTAGACAGATTTCTTAGGGAGGCTGAGGACATTGAGTCCAGATAGACCGTTTTCTGCACCTCCATTGTTGAGACTTCTGCACAGAGCTGCAGCTGCAAGGTGGTTGGTGTGTGCTGGGTGGTAACCCCCAAACCAGATGATGGACATTGGAAGTGAACTAGTGTAACCAATTCCATCACACACCAGAAGGACTGTTATCAGGCTTGGTTTTCCTGTGGGACTCCTAACAGGTACTAACAGACCAAGCAGAGCACAGCTCTGGTGGTAGCTGAAGCACAGTCTTGGGTGTAGCAGGAGGTTGGTGAAGCCAAGAAATAAGCCTTTTGTAGCCCGGTGGCGCCAGTGTTCGGCAGCCTCGCCTCTGTCAGTGCGCCCCAGGGTGGCTGTGGCTACAATGTAGCTTGCCATCACCAGTCTGTGAATGTGTGTGTGAATGGGTGGATGACTGAATGTGTAAAGCGCTTTGGGGTCCTTAGGGACTAGTAAAGCGCTATACAAATACAGGCCATTTACCATTTTTACCATTTGTATGGCCTCAAACTGATGTTGGCAAAATATCAGGTGACTCAGAAGAGGAATTGGTGCTCCACTCACACAGGGTATGCAGTGCAAAGTGCAACTCCTTAGTGGCATGGCCCCTCGGGTGTATGAGATTTACCCTGACTTCCTTAAGGCCCTGAATTTTTTAAGGCTGTCTTTGTTGACATGCCTCTGCAACACTGCATGAAAGCATGGGGCGGATTCTCTGAACTAGCAAACTGAGGTGGTGGTTTCCATTTTTTAGAAGGGGGATTGGGGATGCACTTCAACTATAGGACCCCACGACTCAGCCTGCCTAGAAGGAGGCAACGAATTGGACTCCAAAAATAACTGCTCATTGTTCTGTAACCAATTCTGTAAAACTAAAATTAAAAAATTAAAGTAATTATTGTGGACATGATTTCTAGGCAGAATGAAGTGGTGGAAGACTTCCACTATGGTGGCCTCAGAATCTCATCTCGCCTTTTTGCAGATCATGTGATTCTGTTGGCTTCATCAAGGGGTGGCCTCCAGCTCACACTAAAGTTTGCAGCCGGGTGTGAAGTGGTGGGAGTGAGAATTAACATCTTTAAACCTGAGGCCATGGACCTTAACAGGAAAAGGGTGGAGTGCTCATTCTGGGTCTGGGATGAGTTGCTAACCCAAGCAGAGGAGTATAATTATCCCAGTGTATTGTTCAGGAGTGAGGGGGAGAGGGGATATTGCTAGACAGACTGGGATAGATCTTTTCACCAGTCTGTAGGATAGAATGATAAAGAAAGGTCTGAGAGTAAAATTGAAGCTGTTTCTCCAAAAGGTGGCTGGTCTCTTCCTTAGATACAGTGGGGCAAAAAAGTATTTAGTCAGCCACCGATTGTGCAAGTTCCCCCACCTAAAATGATGACAGAGGTCAGTAATTTGCACCAGAGGTACACTTCAACTGTGAGAGACAGAATGTGAAAAAAAAATCCATGAATTCACATGGTAGGATTTGTAAAGAATTTATTCGTAAATCAGGGTGGAAAATAAATATTTTGTCACCTCAAACAAGGAAAATCTCTGGCTCTCACAGACCTGTAACGTCTTCTGTAAGAAGCTTTTCTGTCCCCCACTCGTTACCTGTATGAATGGCACCTGTTTGAACTCATCATCTGTATAAAAGACACCTGTCCACAGCCTCAAACAGTCAGACTCCAAACTCCGCCATGGCCAAGACCAAAGAGCTTTCGAAGGACACCAGGAAAAGTATTGTAGACCTGCATCAGACTGGGAAGAGTGAATCTACAATAGGCAAGCAGCTTGGTGTGAACAAATCAACTGTGGGAGCAATCATCAGAAAATGGAAGCCATACAAGACCACTGATAATCTCCCTCGATCTGGGGCTCCACGCAAGATCTCATCCCGTGGGGTCAAAATGATCATGAGAACGGTGAGCAAAGATCCCAGAACCACACGGGGGGACCTGGTGAATGACCTGCAGAGAGCTGGGACCAAAGTAACAAAGGTCACCATCAGTAACACACTACAACGGCAGGGAATCAAATCCCGCAGTGCCAGACGTGTTCCGCTGCTGAAGCCAGTGCATGTCCAGGCCCGTCTGAAGTTTGCCAGAGAGCACATGGATGATACAGCAGAGGATTGGGAGAATGTCATGTGGTCAGATGAAACCAAAGTAGAACTTTTTGGTATAAACTCAACTCGTCGTGTTTGGAGGAAGAAGAATACTGAGTTCCATCCCAAGAACACCATACCTACTGTGAAGCATGGGGGTGGAAACATCATGCTATGGGGCTGTTTTTCTGCCAAGGGGACAGGACGACTGATCCGTGTTAAGGACAGAATGAATGGGGCCATGTATCGTGAGATTTTGAGCCAAAACCTCCTTCCATCAGTGAGAACTTTGAAGATGAAACGAGGCTGGGTCTTCCAACATGACAATGATCCAAAACACACCGCCCGGGCAACAAAGGAGTGGCTCCGTAAGAAGCATTTGAAAGTCCTGGAGTGGCCTAGCCAGTCTCCAGACCTCAACCCCATAGAAAATCTGTGGTGGGAGTTGAAAGTCCGTGTTGCTCGGCGACAGCCCCAAAACATCACTGCTCTCAAGAAGATCTGCATGGAGGAATGGGCCAAAATACCAGCTTCTGTGTGTGCAAACCTGGTAAAGACCTATAGTAAACGTTTGACCTCTGTTATTGCCAACAAAGGTTATGTTACAAAGTATTGAGTTGTATTTTTGTTATTGACCAAATACTTATTTTCCACCCTGATTTACAAATAAATTCTTTACAAATCCTACCATGTGGATTCATGGATTTTTTTTTCACATTCTGTCTCTCACAGTTGAAGTGTACCTCTGGTGCAAATTACTGACCTCTGTCATCATTTTAGGTGGGGGAACTTGCACAATCGGTGGCTGACTAAATACTTTTTTGCCCCACTGTATAGGATAAAGAGTTCAGTCATTAGGGAAGGGCTGAGAGTAGAGCCAAGAGCTCCACATTGAAAGGAGCCAGTTGAGGTGATTCAGGTCTCTGACAAGGATGCTGGGAGGAGGCCCCCAGGGTACACGAGGACAAGAGATTGAAGACTGAAGAGATTAGATCTTTTGGCTGGCCTGGGAAACATTCTGTGTTCTTGGATAAGCTGGAGGAGATCTGCAACACATCCGATTATATTTACGGTGATGATGCTGATTAGATTCACTTGTATACTACCTTTCATACCAGCTTTATAGTCTCTAGGGGCTGGAGATCAGCCATATAGCTCGTGACACATTCTGTCTTGTTGTGTTTGGGGTCATTGTCCTGTTGAAAAATTAATTACACAAACCAGATAGGATGGCATGTCGCTGCAGGACGCTGTGGTAGCCATGCTGATTCAGTGTGCCTTTAGTTTTGAATAAATCCACAACAGTGTCACCAGCAAACTACCCCCACACCAACACACCTCCTCCTCCATGCTTCACGGTGAGAACCATGCATGTAGAGACCATGTGTTCGCACAAAGACACAGTGGGTGGAACCAAGATCTCAAGTTTGGACTAAAGACCAAAGCACAGATTTTCACTGGTCTCATCTCCATTCTTTGTGTTTTTTGGTCCAAACAAATCTCTTCTGCTTGTTGCTTTTCCTTAGTCATGGTTTCTTAGCAGCGATTTAACCATAAATGCTTGATTCATACAATCTCCTCTGAACAGTTGATGTAGAGATGTGTCTGCTGCTGGAAATCTGCGTGACATTTATCTCGGCTCTAATCGGAGGTGCTGTTAACTTGTGATTTCCGAGGCTACTCTGAGGACTCTAAAATATGAGACATATTTAGAGTCATCAATTTTTCCTGTGCAAAGATAAGATACACCTTTATTAGTCCCACACCTGGGAAATTTGTTGTGTGACAGCAGAAAATGGACAGGGCAAAGTTACGGCAGCAAAAATTAAGATAAACAATGGAACAGAATAACAGAAAAGAATAACCTACTATATAAAATAGAATAAAATACTATGTTGTCAGAAAAATTACACTTAGTGGTATTGCACGTGTGTGTGTGTGGATGTGTGTGTGTGGGTGGGTGTGTCTGTCTGCACGTGTTAGGTCAACTGCAAAGTCTTTGTTGTGGAGTCTGACAGCTGATGGAAGAAAAGATCTATCTATCTATCTATCTATCTATCTATCTATCTATCTATCTATCTATCTATCTATCTATCTATCTATATATCTATCTATATATCTATATATATATATATATATATACACACACATATGCTGAGGCTGCATCCTCTGCATATATTTCTAGCAGCTCCTGCCTCGTGGATTGCTAGATGATTACACCAAATAATGTGGTTGAATGACATCAGACAAAGCCTTTCTCATTTCAGCTTGTGCAGATAAAGAACGTTTCTAATTTTCTCTAATTTCATGTTTGCTCAGTAATTAGAGTTGCTGATTACCCAGCGTGGGCCAAAAACTTAGTTACACTTAAATGCACTTAAATGCCTCTGCTGTAGAAAAACTTCCCTTTCCTTTTTCAGCTAAAGAAAAGTCATAAACCACAAAGGGGAGAGCTGCTGTGAACAACCAGTAAACCCTTATGGAATCAGACCTGCAAAACATTTTGGAAATTTGCAAGCTGTGGCCTGGGCATTTCCTCAGGAAACTGTGGCAGGGAGCCTGAGGGTGGGCCATTTTTGCTGTTTTGTGGTTTTACACAATGCATGCATCTACAGCGTGTATTTCTGTAAGTGAGGAAATAGATGCAAAATACAAATCTAGACCACACTGGGGTTTGCCTTTTTTTTTTTTGTATTTATTTTGGGTTTTTTTAAACAAAAAAGTGTCTGTTTTGTATTTTTAAATACACACCTTTTAACTTCTCTTGTCAAACTTCACCTCTGAGGAACTGCAGAACAGGAATAGGACTTTCACACATCCCTCAGACCCAGTCTTATACAATCTGTTACACCATTCAATCTATTTTAGGTGGTGAAATGAGCTTCCCATTTTTATTTGTCTTCCTTCACCAACAGGCACAGCAGCTTCATAAATGGGACGTGCCCTCTGAGAAACAGGGGATAGAGGCCTACACACACACACACACACACACACACACACACACACACACACAAAACTGCACACACTTTTTTAGTACCAGACAGGCTTCACCGATTGCCAATGAGTCACAAACGGGTGCCACAGTGAGCACAGACAATGGCACAGTTACAATTACTGGACTGAAATGTGTAATGGCAGGCGCACCTGCAAAAAGCAAAGAGCCATGTGAACCAGGCCACTGCCAGAAAACAAAGAGGGGATTTGTTCTTTTTTTCACTCTTCTATCTTTTCTTTGTTCCAGTAAAGAACAAAAACAAGAGCGTTTCTGCGTAGGGTGAAACATTGACACTGTGCAGCAGCTGTGGCGCAGATCGGCTCTGACCTACACATAAACCTTCACGTTTAGATTTCAACTCTCACCACAATTCTCTGTCATCCTGCATCGTCCCTGTTATGTAGGACACATGCAGCATTAACTAACTAATGCTTCCACTTTCACACACTGAATCAGAAAGTGAAAAAAAAAAAAAGAAGAGGTAGAGAAACACTAGTGAGCGCTATCAAGGATTCAGTGACACAGGTTAGACGAGTTCAAGGTGGATGACTCAGGGCTATCAACAGATTAAGAGTTCATTTTAAAGTCATCATCGCAGCAATTTACTAAATCTGTACAAACCTGATGCTTCCTTTACATTTCTTGGGTTTTAAGTTAATCTACATCTAAAAATAACAAACCATTTGCAGTAAGTTGTGCTCTCCTGCTCATTAAAAAAAAAAAAGCACGGTTATAACAGGCTACAGTGCTTGATGGAGCTTAGGGGAAGCCCTTTCGTAAGTTTTGGAGGCCAGCGGCTGAGTAACAATCATCGAACCTGACAGGCCTCTCCGGAGTGTTTCTGGGTGGAGCAGATGTATGGTTGTTGCACAGCACGAAGCATCACACTTAGTCCAACACTCAGATTCACAGTTGTGTTTAATAAAAAAAAAAAAAGGTGTGAACGCTCTTTTGCATGCAGCCATTTCTATATTAATGCAACACTTAACACCAGGCCTGTTTCTAGGTCATGAGGTTTGTGATCTGACTTTTATTTACCAGAATTAAGTATATGGGCTTCTTAAGCAGAAAATTCAAAAAGAACTGTTAAGATAAACTTTGTTTTACCTCGGATGTGAGCCAAAACAATAGAATGGGAACACATAAGCGTGAGACTATCTTACAAAGTTAAAAAGCTTTCGCTTTATTTCACTGTTAGATGTGCCAGCGTGGCCAGTATGTAGGACGTATGTATGTTCTCAAATGGTAAATGTAGTTTGTAGATCAGCAGCAGCGTTATCAGTTGAAAGTTTCCTGTTGTTTTCTCCCTTTTGATGTATTTCCTCTGTGCCATTCACGTTTGAGCTTCATTGTCCTGCAGTTAATGTGCTCTTTTGCTGAGATGTGTTGACCTAAATAGATTGTTGTGAAATTGTTCTTAGGTATCCGAGAAGTAGCAAAGTCACGTCTTACCGGCTGATTGCCAATAAAGAAAACTGGTAAAATGAAAATTATTTGTTGTTTTGTTGTTATTGTTGTTGTTGTTGTTGTTTATGTGTGTGTGTTTTGTGAAACTCAATTTAAAACACATATTTCTTTTTAAAACAGACTGATACTAAAAGAAGCTACAACCTTTGAAAATTCACCATCCACAGCATTCAGTAAAACTCATGTTATAAAATAAAATAAAACTAGACCTCAGTTAGTTCTTTAGCTAACAATGTCTTTGTAAACAGAAGATTTTCACTTTCCCTTAAAGGGAAAGGACAAGAACAAGGACTAGCAGATGTTTTTCATGATCACTATGTTAAATGTCTAAAAAAACGAACTAGCATAGAGCTGCTAACATTGCTATAAGCCCAGACAGCATCAAGGATAAACTTGTCCTGTTTCTAGGTAAATAATACACGACTTCTTTAAGTGTGTGTGTCTGTTTTTAAGAGAAACATCCTCCAAAAAATGTTATTTTATGATAAACTACTTAACCTTGGAAGTAATGTGTTGATTTTTAAGCTAGTTAGCTTGAGCTAAGTTGAGCTGCTAAAGCTTTTTTTTACTTTTATCAATTTCTCACACTTTTGCTCGTGTTTGTCTTGTTTTAGAGGAGTTAAAAAAACAAAACATGTTCTTATATCATACAAATTACACCTCACAGGAAACCTGTCATTTGAACTGGTTATTGTCTGACTAGTTAAAAGATATTAAGCTAATGCAACTTTTGCGATTAACATGAACTTGAAATGGTAGCATCTCTTCTGAAGTAACCAGCTGTAAGTGTGTTAATGTTCTTCTGACTGGCAGCTTTGGCGAAACTAAAAGCTAGCCGTCGCGGTTTTCTGGGCTGTGTCACAGATGTCGTTCTCATCACTTAACACCAGCGTTTGGAGCCTTGCTTATAACTCAAAGATGCTTCTTTAGACCCAAAGTACAACTCTTTACTGCTAAGATGACAGAGAGGGTTATTCCTAAAACTCTCAGTGATCATCAGAACAGAGGTTTAGCAAACAGTCAGCAAATGCCATCACTGCACATAACTGTAGATTTTTATTTAGTTGTCAATATTCTATATGAACAAATGCCCGACAATAGCACGCTGACTAACAAAGCAGCAAAGTTAGTCATTTGACAGCCCAAATATCTCCCATAAAGCTCAGTGGTTACAAGAAGACACAACCTGAGAGAACTGTACCCTCCTCCACGTTTTCTCAGGCTGCCATCAAAGCTATTTAAAGGTTCCCACACACAGTGCAGTCCTGGCTTTCTTTGGCCTCTTCAAACACAGCTCGCTTTTCTATTCTTATTCTGCTGTTAGATTGTAACTCTTCATTCGTCTCACAGGGTGAAGTTAAAGTTAAAAAACAAAACAAAGGATACCTCGTGACCTTTTTTACTTGCATTTCCCAACAGAAAAATTTGTTTTAGTTGATATTTGAATCATTTCTGACTTCTCAGAGTCCAGTGTCTGACTCAAATTTGAGTATAACAACATGAATGCAGTTCAGAGAATTCATGAATTTTTAGTCTTAAAACTGTTTAAAAACTGTTTGTTCTTGTTTTGTTTAACATATATATGTCTGTAGAAATTCCAAAACTTGTAAACATCTTTTCCTCCTGTCACATTGTCTGTTCTGTGCACAGCTGGAGCCTCCGTGTCTGTTTTCATTGTGTCGGAGAATTCCAGTGTTGAGGCTACGAGTGCGCTTTTCCTGGCTCTTCACGCTTTCCTCCCGAAGAATCGGAGAAGGTACCAAGCGTCATTCTGCCACCAGTGCACTCCACTCTAAGGTGGGTGTGCCTGTTTTATTTTCCCATGACATCACTGTTTTGTTTTTTGCTGTTGATGTGCTGTTTTGGAACACTGTGCATGTCTGGACAACAAGTTACCTCCCTGAAGGAAATATGGCCGTGCTCCAGGACTATATATTACTTGGAAATGGCAAATCTGCATGCATGTTTGTTTGTAAAAAAGTCCTTATGCATGCATGAAACTCTGATGTCAGGAGTTGTTAACTTAACTTAGAGCAACTTCCTTTTTAATGCAAATCCTAATTTTGTATCTATGGTTTGCAGCGCTCTATTTTTGCATATAAAACCTCACTTTTATTTTACCACTCAAAAAAGTTTCCCATGATCACTTAGGTTGTGTTTCTTTCTCTTTTGATGCCTTTTGTTTCAGTGGGCATTAAAAACATTTTCACCAAAAGACCAAACCTGTCCCTTCCGGTGCTATCCACCGGTCTGTGTCGAGAACAGCAGCAGACAGTAATGGGTGGTTAACCACATAAGGGTTCACACTTTGCAGTAAATTGCTGTAAATCAGCAGACCTTAGAATTACCCACTCAGTACAAATTAAATCAAGTATAATGATTCAGAGGACACATATTTAACCTTCCAGAGTCATGCACACACCACCCCCACCTCTCCTTTAACCCTTTTGCTATTTTTCCAACTAATTATGACTAAAACGCTGCTTTCCTTGGGATTTTGGAAACAGTCCAATGGGATTTTTACAAGTCCCCATGAAAGACGAGAAGTGAAATGAAAAGGAAGTAACACAACTTGCCATGCATTTTGACAGGAAGTCATTATTTACTAGTTTTGGTCTGCGTGTGTGGGGGGTAGGAATGACGTGGGTGTCGCTTAACCCACTTGATTTTACTGCTGATACATTTGATCTTAAAAAAATCCCCTTGTAATGGACTGGCTGCTTCCACGGTAGAGGAGCTCTTTCTCTTTCTCTCTTCTCCCTCATGCAACGACGACTGGCTGCTGGCCTGATGGACATGATGGAGAGCAAACACCAGCCAAATCCCCTTACACAATGTTGCAATTCCCTCAGTGTTTGTGGTATTAACCAGAATCACTTGAAAAGCAATTAAGACTGCATTGTTTCACAGAGTGATACCACTGGCATGCCTTGTGTGTCTAGACACAGAGATAGAGCTATCTAAATTACTGCCTGATTTCTTGTGAAGAAGAGAGTGGGATTCCTGAGCCCTATTGTTTTGGAGGACAGTCCAAGGCCTTGATGTGGGCTCTGGGAGCAGATAAAATACCTAGAGACGGATGTCTGTGTGCTCATTTATTGAAAGCAGTTGAGGAAACATATGGGCTCTCTGACCAGCGATGAGCCCCCATGGTTTCCTCTGATTGCACAGGAAACGGGGCCGGTACATACTGTAAGAGCTGCTTATTCAAAATTCACAAGTGCTATTCGGCACCATGACTGACAAAAGTCTGTGTGCGCGTGCAGAAGCCACAGAGGCAGGGAGTGTAAACAGTTTGGAAGTCTGCGGCCTGAGGTCAACCAGGATCAAGGCGAGTCCTTAAAAAGCCCGTAAACAGTCAGAGTAGGTTTGTTTTCAGCTTGTGTCCAAACAACGAATGACGCGGCAGCTGGGAAACTGAATTTGATTCATCATCCGCGTGACGCAGTGAGACGAGCTTGAGCTTAAGAGCGAGGGGACGTTACTGGACAGACCTAAGAATAGGGGCCCGACAAAAGCGCATCATCCAAGAAAACAACCCGAAAAACACCCACAGCTTGTTTGTTTATTGAGTAAAATAGCAGCTTAATCTTTCTCACGGAGGAAGCGCTCATTCTTATCATCACTCTATCAGCTAAGCATCTATGGAGAGGAAAGGGATCTCCTTTGCACTTTCACACCTTAAATTAAATCAGAAGGCTTTTGAAGACTCGTGGCCAAACCGGGAGTGAGAAAAAACGAGCCTGGCTGCCCTTGTACCCATTACCCCATGCCTCCCACACACATACACTCATAGCCCCTTATCACAGTTTGTCATCGAACACTCATATCCTCACATTGTCCCAGAGGAAAGCTGACCTCCCAGCTGTAGATATAAACTCGATCCAGCCCTCGTGTTCCCCCTCATCCTCCTCCTCCCTCTAATGAAGAACAGCCACAGGGTGACAGGGCACGAACGCTGCACTCTGAGGCAAAAAGCTGTTTTCGGCCTCTAAAAAGTGGGCTTTCCAAAGATCTAAAAAAAAAGAAAAAGAGCTAGCCTTCCCCAGCCCAAACTGATGTTTTCCTCAGACTTGGGATGCAGCTGTGGCCTTGCGTGACGTCCACGAGGAGGGGATCGACGGGAAGGTTGTGAGGTCAGCAGAGGGCGTTCGCATAGGCACCGGCCCAAGTCTGGAGAAAACACTCCTCTTGTCACCGTGGAGATGGAGCGAGAGACTCACCTCTTTCTTTCTTTCACTATCTGTGTGGTTTCACTCGATGTGTTTGGCTTCACTGCTTTTGTTCTTTTGCTCGGAAGTTTACTGTGAGCTCTCGGTAATCCATCACTGCTTTTATCGACAGATGCGATCGTTCACTGATTAAAGCAGCGCTGCAGGCGGCTCATAATGAGCTCACATTCAGTTCAGTGATATCCGAGGGCAGTGATATCAGAGTGTGTTAGTTGACGCCATACTTCTTTTTTATTTTTTTTTATTTGTGATCGCGGCATTCGAGGTGAAAGCAGATGCTTGTATTCCTCCTAGTTGAGTCTTAAAAGGAGCATGTATGCATTTGTGTGTTTAAATACACCACACACACACTTGCTTATTTACGACTAACTTTACTTGTTAAGACAGTTAGTCCTCTTCGCTCTAGCTTTACACGAGCACAGCTAAACACACCATGCCCTGCAAACCCTGCTGAGTCCTGTGGTTAGCATTGTGGTAAGTGTGGGGCCAGCTGGCAAGGCTATCACGTGGGCATCTTTTGCTGGAATCATATTTGGGTCATTTCTTGGTAACAGCTGATAGCTGATACCCCTCATGTTTATTTTCATTTTACTTATTAGCACCACAAATTGCTGATATTGTAGATATCGGTGTGATACAATGGTTTCTTGAGCCCCTAGATTCTGGTGTTCTAGAGATGCAGATCATGCCATACACACAAATGCAGGAAGTAGTATACAAGCATTAAATGTGAGTATGTGTTGGGACTGAATTAAACTTTCTCAAAATTTAACTGAAGGTATCATAGAAAGAACAGACACAAAAAAGGACAATTTGTTTGTGATTAAAAAACATTACAAATATGTATACATAGTATAGGGAGAGGGAATGTAGCCCTAGTTATTATATACTATCCTTTAAAATGAAATTTTGAATGAAATGTTTTGGGGGGTTTAAAGTTATTTAATACAGTTTTATATAAAACTGGATATTGTTCAGATAATTTAATCAAATATCAGAGTTAGGTTGATTTGGTCAAGTATTTATATCCATAACCTATTTTTCAGCTGACCAGTATTTTTAGGTACTGCATGCCAGCACTTTACTCCTTGTAGGTCACTGCTTGGCAGCCAGTTTTCACTCATTTATATCAACAGTTTCACTGCTTTCCTGCTCACATGCACAAAGGTCATATCTTTTAGGCTGTCATGTGACAGTTAAATGGAAAGATTGTGATTAATGCCTCGGTAAAAAGGAAACTTAAATTTCTTACGGAAACGCTGTGATAATAATAAAATATTTGTTTAAATGATAGCATCCTTCTGAGTCTTTTTTATTTTTTTTTGGTAGGTACATTTTGCATCTCTATCACATGCAGGCATTCACGTTATTTTGCAAAGAGCGCAGTGATAAGAATACATTTACTGTGCATGTGAAACTTTGTGTGTTTGTTTGTGTTTGTGTTCAAAACGTGTCTGCGCAGGACGGGCAGACTGTGGGTTCGCAGCTTTCTTGTGAACCACTCGTCCGACAGTGTGAGTTACCGTTTGTCACAGGAAATGAAAGGCAAAAAAATAAATAAATAAATAAACAAAAAAATCATAGTGTGAATTAAAAAAAATGTCCTGACTACACAATTCTTTTTTCACAGCCTTTCTAAGGCCTGTTTGTCTGTTTCGGTTTTAGGGTTAAAATCATACGTCTTGTTATGGTTAGTGGAAGGGTTTTAAGACTTAGCTGTAAGCTGGTTGGTAGAGTTTAGAGGTAACAGACTTTGGGAAAACACTGGAACCACAGCAGAGCTTTAGCCAAAATGTGAGAACCGCTTGTTGAGAAGACCTTAAATTTAACAGGTACGAGCACGCAGGGTTGAGGTTCTCTTAATTTACTGTAAACCTGTATTTTTCATTTCTTCTGGGGAGACTCTGCAGACCTGGTGATTCCTGATAAGATAAGTCAGCTAGCTGCAAACAAGTCATGCTTCTCTTCCAGCAGGGCGTCTGCATCTTCACTATCACTCCTCTTGTCTTGTATCATAGTTTCCCACGGATCGTGGGACTTAACAGGACTCTGTGCTTGCTAAATATGGGGATTACATTCTAAAGTAAACCGTGGTTGATTAATGCTCAGTGGAAGGCCGAGAGATTACCAAGGCCGCTATCTACGAGGAAAACAATGAGATAAAGACACAAAGAACAAGAAACAGAGCAACGGTGTGAATGGTGTCAAAAAAATATGTGCGCACTTACTTTCTGCCTGTAGTTATTTTTTTCTCAAGTGATGTAAGACCTGGCCTCGCACTGTATTTGGATTCCCATCATCATAGTTGTGATATTAACAGACCCGATGTTTCTTCTTTATAAGAAAATGCATTTTGGGGAATAGCTGATGCCTGTGAGATGTTAATACATCAGACTGTGGGAACCTGTGTGTGCCTGAATCATAGCATTATGATATTAGACATCAACAGCTGAGTAATAAGTGACAGCTAAGACGTGGCAGACGTGGCCTTGTAGAAAAATGTCCTTGTGTGAACTACTCACACCCCAGTAAGATTCCTAAAACTGAGTTAAAAACAGCTGTACTGTATTCAGAGTTGTCTTGCAGAAACTGTGGGGGCATGAGCAGCACGAGGTGGGGTATGACCCAGATTTGTGCTTCAGCTTCAATCACATGTCAACTTTCAGCCACAATTCTCAGATTCAGAAATACAAACAGTGTGCCACTTTGCTTTGCGGTTTGCTTCTCAAGGTGGCAAGGCTGTCGCCCAGTCTTGTTTTTACTCTTAAGTATCTCCGTTTAACTTTTTTTTTTCCATTTCATACTTTCTCTTTGTGCGCGTTCGCACCTGCTGTTGTGTGAATGCTCTGTGGTTTTCAGAACAAGACGAAGAAGAGACGCTAGAATGCAGGATGCAGGAAATTTCCATGAGCTGATTAAATATTCTCACATCATTGTCGTGTGCCTTCCTCTTCCCTTCCATGAGGCTGTTTAGTGTATATTCCAGACAGTCAATTGGGAGTTGGGTGTTTTTTGGAGACTATTTTGTTTTGCACTTCTGCAGTAGATAGAGTGGGAGGGGGGTGGGGGTGGGGGGTTGCTGTGGCACGATTGTTTGTGCTGGATATTTGAATAAATTTTGGACAAAACTAGAGAGAGAGCAGAGAAGAAGTTAATCCATGTCCAGAAGTGAGCATGCCAAATCTTATCCCTAAGCAAATAATTCAACAGCATAAATTTAGGCCTCAACAAAGGCCTCAGTCAAAATCTATATGACTGTAAGGCTGATTTGGAGCCAAAAATGATTTATCTTTCTATAATATACAATAAGCTATCAAAACATTGCAAATGTATGATCAGTAACACAGTGTTTCTATCTGCTAACAATTCAATAATAGCAGCAGTTTCTAACAGTTCACGTTACTTGTTTGTTAGGAGACATTTGTTTCCAGATAAACGTTCAATAGTTACACTTTTTCTTTAAGTCATCTTGTGGGTTTGAGCTTTTTTTTTTTTTTTTTACATCTTTACTGTTGATATTGTGTCTCCTGCTTGGTTTAAAGCCAAAATTCAATCCAAAAGTTTTCTTTAAAAAGGTATAAAAAGCATAAAAACTCAAAACTGCAGTGGCCCTAAGAGGTCAAAAACACTGCAACTTAAGAAAAAGAAATTAGAAAGAGACATAGAAATAGAAGGAAAGCTATTGAAAAAAAATCCACTGCACAATAAAACACATTAAAACTGAATAAAACACAATAGAAACAAACAAACAAAAAAACTGGGACACTTAAAAGTAGCAGAGAATTATATATATAATATTATGATTATTCATATAATACTGTAGATGCATGTTTGCTGTTCCACAGCTATTACCTCACCAAAGACAGTTCAGTTGAGGTTTGTTTGTTTATTTCCATTTTGTGTTATTAATTTAATTCAACTTTCATTTTGCAGTGTTTTTCTATTTTCTGTCCTTTGACCTTTCGGGGCCACCGTGCAAAACAAAACAGAGTCACGGGGAACTACAGAACTGACTGATCATTTTCTGTAGGCTTACTGAGAAGCTGAGAAAGTTGGCCCCTTTCTCAATATTCACAATCACAGTCATTGCATGCCCACTGATTAGCACTACTTTAATGTTAAACAAAAGACAAAGAAAACAACAGTGTACAGTTTATCTGGCTATATCTGGTAAATAAGGCCTTTGCAGACATCATTTCATATGTGACGCATATGTGAATGAGCTCCGCGGCCACTCTCGCTTCTCTCTCGTCTTCATCAGCTTGGTTCTTAATTTGGAACAATATTAAAGTATTTATCTATTAGGCATTTTTGACATTTCCAGGAAGAGAGCTCACTGTCCCTGAGCCTGTGTGCAAGAGGCAGCTGTTGCAACACTGTGCAGCACAGACACGCATACACACATAGACACACACACACACATAGACCACTCTTTCTCACCAACATGCTATCTTTGCCAGTAAGTCTATTTTGCTGCACTGTTGAGAACCTTATGAGAACAAATCCACATATCAACCGAACTTTACATAAATAAGGTCATCTCCGCTGGAAGAAAGGAATGGCAGACACAATCTGTCAGCTTCATCTGCAAATCATTAACCTCTTTTTCTTTTCTTTTTTTAAACATCAGTTGTTCCAGTATTGGGTCCCACAGTACTGTTGTGCCAGTGCTAAGCTGGCACTTAATCAGCCCTTTTATAATAGAAATACATAGAAATATATGGCACCTCTTTTTGTGAAAAGAGCGAACAGAGACGCTGTTCTTGTGAGCAGCTCTGTCGAGCACTGTCACTGGGATGTCTGAATACAAACAAATGACATTTATGTATAACTGACCTATGTTTGGTTGACAAAATGCCATCATCGAAAAGAAAACAACTGTCTGTCTCAAAAGGGCTTTAGTGGTTATGCCACCACGCCTGAAGGTGAAAACCCCTGCATTTGGTATGGTAATCTGCCCCGTGAGCAGCGGCTGAATCAGTCACTCTGAGCTAAACAGAAACCCTGCGACCCTTATTGGACTTTTGATGTAAAGGTTGTCTCCCATGGGAAAAACTGCTTCACAGAGCAAGCTGCATGCTAAAAAGTACATGTTTTATCAGCTCTAGTGACAACATCACTACAGCTCATACATACATGATTATCTCAAGGGGAGATTGTTGTGTAAAGCTCGGCTTTACTCTAGTTACTGTAGTTGCTGCGTACCAAAAGGCTCTGAAAGAGTCCAGATTCTTAGGAGTCTGAATGGTTGGCCAGGGAGCATCACAGCACCAATAACTGAAAGCAGGACTTATGGCTGATTTAGACTTCTGCGGTGAGTCTTTGTAGAGTGTACTACATAATCTAAACGCTGGGACTTTTTTCCCTCCTTGGTCCCCTCTCTTTGTTGTGGTCAGACTTTTTTTCTTTGTTTTTCAGAGACAAACATATTTGTCCCTCAAGTTTTTCCACTTTCTTTGCACATTCCCTCACGTCCATTCCCATAGTTTCGGCAATCTCCCTCCAGGAATTTGCTGACATTTGAGAGTCCTCATATTGAGGCGATGAGTGTTATTCTCTCGCTGAAATTCACAAACTGCAGCGACAAAGTAGCCAAGTATGTGTAGGAGGAATGAAGAGTACTGAACGGGCCAATCGCAACAGTTACCGGCAACACGTAGTTATGCTTCCAGGGATGTGCATGTGAGGTCAGTTCTTCACAAGGGTTTGTGGTTACGAGGTAGGCAGGGCACAGATTTAACACAGAAGTATAAATTCCCTTGTGAGCTGCCCGCCAGTCGCTGTGCTGATATTGTGCACAACTCTACAGTCCAGTATTGTTTTAACTCCCCTAAAGCCTCATGAACCCAAACTTCAAACTTCCAGCAGATGTTCAGTACTACATGTATTCCACTAGTGAATCTATTACTGTTTTTTTTTCCCTCCCTCCTTGGTTCCCTGCCTTCATGGGGCAGCTCGACTAAAGAAGGCCGTGGGCTGTTTGTTTTACGCTGAAGCCTGTTTTTAAAAAGTTCCTGAATGCTGGCTGGGAAATGGAGAGGCAGGAAGAGAGCAGGAAAAAGAGCCAAGAAGAGAAGAAAAAGACTTTTAAAAAATACGACAAAAAGTAAGAAAGGATGCCAAAGAACACTTGCGAGAGATATTGCTCATGTCACCGGTTTTGGCCTCCCCTTGTCTCTGTAACGTATTTCTTGCGGTTCAGAAGGTGAAAGGGAATTGAAGTCAAAGGCTCAAAAGTTTGCTTTGACCCTGCCCCGGTGTCACCAGTTTATCGCTTTTGATGATTTCCATGAGTCCGGGTGGAAGACAGTGACGATATCCGTCTGTGTCAAAGTAAGGAGGATTCAGGATGGAGGCCTGGGGATTTTGATGAGCTTTGCTTTATGAGAAATGTGGAGTTCTGCCAGGGGATGTGAGGGACTCAGAAGGGGGCCTGTGACCTCAACCGCTTCTCTGCTGTGACTTAAGAAGGGGGTTGTGTGAAACGGGTGCCTCCCTCACTCGTGGTTGTGCGTGGGAGGGAGGTCACGGACCCACCCTCCCTATAGAGAGCGCGGGCTGATGAGGGGAAAATAACAGGGTGAAGTGGCCTGAGGGGAACGCTGTAGTGGCACCCTCTAATCACAGCCGCCTCACTCACATATGGATGAAGAAAATATACGTTGTGCAGGGTCAAACAAAGGAACGCACACACACAGAGCAGATTCTTTTATAGTTAAGACATATAAGTGAGTAGGGCACACACACACACACTGGGTGTTGTTAAAGCTATAAAAGTTCAACTAAAGTACAATTCTGTTGACCTTTTGGCACAAGAAATTGCATCAGTGACCAATAAGAAGTTACCGATCTTTGAGAGAACAGAAAATTGGAGGCATAGATAGGAAAATTGTTCATAAATGATAAACTAAATTAAACAAATTAGGGAAAAGATCATAAAACACTGTGGCTGATAACGTGGCTAACTAGCATGTTAGCTCACAGGATAACCTTGGTTTAAAAGGTGTATTTTTGCATTTCTTATTTTCTGACATACAAACGCTGTTGATATGTAGACGGTAATATCAAACATGGCCAAAGTTTCAAATAATGATGTCACTTTATGAACAAATAATCCTTGTGAAACAAAAGCTCAGATTTCACTCAGTTTGGTCTGTGGGAGACGATATTCCTAATGAGCTCATTCCGAGCACATAGCTGTTGCTTTAAGCAAATCCCCACCCAGCTGGTGTTCAAACCTTCAGTTTTGGGAGTGGCAGCCAATCAAAAGAAAGGTAGTGAACATCAAAGTGCTTGCGTTACAAAAAGATGAAGCTTAGTATAAGATAAACAAAGATTACTTGGAAGTCTGAATCATGCATCTACTTGAGATCAAGAATAAAAATATGTACAGGACCATGTGAAAGTCTGGAGCTACGCCTCCATCTTTATATTTAGTTTTTCTAAGGAGATTTTTGTCATTTTCTTAGAAGAAGACGTGAGCAGTAGTTCTCCAGGATTTCTGGAGAAAGTTTTTCTTTGCATATTGGCCAGTTTTTCCTTGTACCTGACCATTTTCAGAGGAGTGGGTTTTTGTCTGTTTAACCACGTAACATTCACCTGTGAATCAATCAAACATCAAAATGCACCTCAGGAATGAATCAGTGTTGTGTTTACTAGGGGTGCAACGATATTCGTATCGATATTGAACCGTTCGATACAGTGCTTTCGGTTCGGTACGCATATGTATCGAACAATACAACATTTGTAATTTATTTTATCAATTTTCCTTCTGACGATGCTGTCTGTGTTGAGGGCTCAGTGAATCTGTGTTCGACTACTCCGCCTAGGCTGCACTGTAGAGCGCAGATCCACTGAGCGCTCAACACAGACAGCATCGTCAGAAGGAAGAGCGCAGGGCAAGCTAGCGAGACAGAAGTTAAGCTCTACTTGCAACAGGCAAATTGAACCTCATTCAGATCTGGCGTTTGGAATTATTTTGGTTTTCATGTGACGTATGACCCTGAAGGTAAGCGAGTCATGGACTAAAGTAAAACAGTATGTTGGATGTGCCATGCAATGCTCAATTACATTGGTGTGAACTAGTGTGTTAGCGCAGTTAGCTCGTTAACGTGTTGGCCGTCTAGCCCCATGCACGGAGTGATCGGCGGTAGCTCGTTAACGGAGATTTGCCGTGTTGTGGCGTTAAGGTCATTTCAACGAGATTAACCTTAAAGCACTAGTGGGAACACAACGAATATGGCTGCACATTTATGCCGACATCATCCTAGTGCAAAGACAAAAACAACAAGCATGCTACTAACTTTAGCCGAGTCATTTAGACAGCTGTTAGCACATGATTCTCCTTATGCTGCTGAGAATATAGCCCAGAAGAAGCGGATAGTATAGCTTTTATTTTGGAAAGAGCCATTTCTCTGTAATAAACTCTCTTTTCCAAAGATGAGTGATTCCTCAATCAGATACAGGGCTCGCAATATCACTAGCCCAACGTCCTGGAGCTAGCGATTTTTTTCAGTCGGGCTACCAAAATCTTTCTCTTCCCTGCCCGTCGGGCTATTGTAGGAAAAATATATGTCAATGCTTTTGCATTTTTTCAGAAATGTAGCTGGGTAATTATGTCATTGGCATCGGTGAGCCACTGTCAATATGTGACATATTGAAGTCGCGTTTGAATTTGCGCTTGTTTTTTTGCTTTCACTTTGCAATCGTGCGAACTGTGTATAGAGAGCGACAGCACTGATCTGTGAGTGATGATAATTTGTGCACCAATTCCTCTGACATCGTCTTATTAATCGTTAGCTTACTATGCAAACATGACAAGTGAAATCTCCCGCAGCTTACACATGTGAGAGGTTGATCGCGCAGAGAATCGCTGAGCTTATGTGAGTGAGCGTGTAAAAGCATTTCAGTTCTGCTGAGCCAAATAAGACAGGTCAGGGTGAAGAAGTGACAGCCAAAGAAAAGCTTACCACAAAACGGAGAAGTTATGACAAATCAGACTATAAGGCAAAAAGAAAGTGCAGCTTTATGGTTTCATGGACAAAAGAATTTCTGTGGCTGCAATATGATGAGCTAAATAACCAGGGCTGCACATAAGTGGTCCGCAGGTGCGCATTCGCTGTCAAAATAAAAAACACGCACAAGGGTTAGGGTTAAATTT
Source organism: Aulonocara sp. 'chitande type north' Nkhata Bay (assembly GCF_057382095.1). NCBI lineage: Eukaryota > Metazoa > Chordata > Actinopteri > Cichliformes > Cichlidae > Aulonocara > Aulonocara sp. 'chitande type north' Nkhata Bay. Next base: position 11,751,182 of record NC_141347.1, read on the forward strand.
AAAAACTGTACTTTTGAGTTAAAATATATATTTATAATTTTAATAAATGACAAATTAAAAATGCATGAACATTTTTTTGTATCGAAAAAATATCGAACCGTGACACCAAAGTATCGAACCGAACCGAACCGTGAATTTTGTGTATCGTTGCACCCCTAGTGTTTACCCATAACAGACAACTTATCTTTAGACATTTTTGAGTAAACTAGACGGGTAGAGGACAAAAGTACTGTTCTGTGTCTGTAAACGATCACAATGTGTGATCTATTCCTGTGGCACACAGAAACCACACTGGCTGAATTTGCACCGTTTCAACTACACGTCATTGAACATAACCTTTAAATAGACCGGTGGGATTTGATTCACAGCACAACAGACTTCAGACAGATTTGCTTTATCTGAACTTCTTGTCTGTTTTACTTCCATTTCACATGACTCTTTTCAGAAAGTCGGGGGCTTAGAAAGATGAAAAAGAGACTTCACAAAGCTTAAATTGCACAAAAGAAAGAATTCAGTAGAGTATTTGTCGATCCCATGTAGCTGGTGCAGCGTGTCAGGGATTTTGGTATCGTGTGATGGAGACTTGGCTGCCAAGCACAGAAAGGGCAGAAGGGCTAAAAAGTCTTTTGTTACACATGTGCACATGGTCCCATGTGTTTGAGAACAGATGAAAAACTGGTGGTTTTGTTTGAACGGCGTAGCTTGAATTAATATGTGATGTTCTCCGGTCACAGCTGAGAGCCGGTCTGTGGCCGCTTGCACGGGCCGAACAGCTTCACACATTGTGCTATTCATCATCTCCTTCAGGAAGATTTATTTCCACTCAGTTCCTGTCTGACGTCTTTATTGCCAACATTTGTTCCCGCTGTTAACATGTTCAATGACTTTGGTGTTTGTGTGTACGTGAGTGTGTTTTAAGTCCAGCATGATCAGATCAGAGGAAGGTCCAGGCTGTTGGCTGGATCTCACCTCTGGCTCACAGGGAAAAGGGGGATGACCACTTTACTGAATATCTTCATTGTGCGGTGTAGGCTTTATGGCTACGTTAGGCGATTAAAACAGCAAATGAGACACATGCGAACACAGTCACAGTTAAAGATTGATATTTATTCATACCACTGCCTTTAACAGTTGTGTTTTTAGTCCTTTTTTCTGATGCTCTTGTTGATTCTTTAATCTGTTTGGGGAAAAACTAAACGTTCGCAGGATTTGAGTCTCAGAGCTACATTTAGTTATGGTCACTATCACTGAGTCTGAACACAAATTTTTGCTTATGACTCAAGTGCGCGAAATTGCCACTGTCAGCCATTTGACGTCAACTGTTTTGCAATGTGGTTACACCAAAAACACATGCCAGCATCGATAAAAGGAATGAATAAGCCTGGGGGTATATGATTTTAATGGATTTCGCAATTAGAAATCAGTTGCCAGGTCCCAACCCTAATCACAATAAAAGATCTGAGTGTCAGGGATCTGTGTGAAAAATAAAGACAGTTTCTTCAAAGAAGTTGGACCAAAAGCTTTTGGTACCATTGTCATTAAAACCAAACAGAGAAGAAAAGCACTATATAAATGCCAGTCCTTTTGCCATTTGTGGCTCTTTCATCATCATAAAAATGTGTTATATAAATGATGAACATATTAACAACAGCAGAAGCATATACATGTAATCTAAAAGAAACGTGGTGCAATAAATATTAGTTTGCGGAAGCAAAACCATGATGCCTGCAGTTATTTAGCCATAAATTAAAGTGATACAGAGAGTGAAACCACAGGAGGAGCTGGATTAACCCTCGTGGACAAAGAAAATAATTGATCCTCTTAAATTAACAAAGAAAGTCCCAGCCTATCTCAGCTACCATAGGACGAGAGGCAAAATATACACTAAAATATACACTCCAGTCTGTTACAAGGAAACAGATACCCATCCAAACTCACAGCCAATAACAATCACCAATTAATGGGGAAATAAAAGATTTTGAATTGCTTTGGCACCGCCATCCTCTATGTATCACATTTATTTGATTGCAGAACCAAACGTTTCCTGAGCTTCGATCAGATTGTTGAGCTATATCATTTGCAGCGCAGTCAATTCTGAAGATATGTCCAAATGCGCAGCTCTTTATCGAAATGAGCTGTCCTGTGGGCAGCCCTGTGGAAGCACTGCTTTCGAGATCGCCCTTTGGTAAAGGTATTACCTCTAAGATCTACCGTTTACTGCAAGATCAGTTAGCTGACCCTCTTTCCAAAGTTAAAATGGTAAATGGTAAATGGCCTGCATTTGTATAGCGCTTTTCTAGTCCATAGGACCCCAAAGCGCTTTACACTACATTCAGTCATCCACCCATTCACACACACATTCACACACTGGCGATAGCAAGCTACATTGTAGCCACAGCTGCCCTGGGGCGCACTGACAGAGGCGAGGCTGCCGGGGGGGGGGAGAGACGGAGTACCTAGACAGAAGCTACACAGACATTATATATATATATATATAATAATCTTTTTGGAGCCAGGGTTTCTCTCACGAGAAGACATTTTCTAGTACTAGTTTGTGTTTGCCATCACTTGTAAATGTGGATTGACTCAAACCTTTCGTCTTGTCAGCTAGCTGGCGGCAACATAGCAGCAGGAGTTGTTTGTCACACCCTAAAAAAGGTGACTGATTTCATGACAGATTTGATGTGTCACAATCACATCAGAGTTTACATTGGTCCTGAAGATAACACGTGAGAAGCTTACAGTCCTGTTATGTGTGGTTCACAAAATCTACTTTAAACCATTATTAGTATTGTCCTGGACGCCACCCCCGTCCTCCGAATTCCTCCTGACTCCAGTGTAAAATTATCAGATGAAGCCAATAGCAATAAAGATTTTCTCCTTAAAAACAGGAATCTGTTTGACCATTTCACAGCTTGAAAGGCAAAGTTAGAAAACATAAACATTCCTCTGTTTCATACTTGTTTTTCTTGGCTGGTCGGTTTGTTGGACCGGCAACAATAAGCACAGACACCAGAGCCTTTGAGAAAAACACTCGCTGTAATCGGCATATCTTTAGTCTTTTAATAGCTCACCATTTTTTCCCACACACACATCAAACAAAATGCATTCCATCTTTAAAGCCTACAGTCAATAAGCTGTCTTGGCTGCTCATAAATAGTTTTCACTCTAGCTAAAGACAGCTGTTGTTTCTGAGGAAGCTGGTTAACAATATTTAGTACTTATGCCAACACACAGGACTTGTCAGAACGTGCTTGCCCTTTGTTACACTTTCTCTTTGGGATTCCAACGTCACAATGACAAAGAGCTACACCCACGGGCATCAGTCATAGCTGTTACTTAATCACTGATGAAGGAATTTTTCAAGCGTTTCTGGCCAAGTTTATAGGTCCCACAATTCTCATGGTAGCTGTTTGTGCAAATGCCTGTGTGTATGTTTATAGGGTGTCTACGTGAGCAGTCACATGCTTGCATTTTGGTCTGTGTGGGGGGCTGAGTAGGCAGGTGACCTGGATTTCCCATCACTGGACACTTATCCCCAGGAAAGAGAAAGGGAAGCTGCAGCGGGTCTGTCAGCAGAGATCCCCTCATTGATCATTGGCACCGTGACACACTGCAAGCACACATCAAGTGATTTGTTGGCTAACACTGCTCGAGACACCTTGGTAAGAGTTCACACGCCATTTAAAAGAGACAACTTTCATGGTGTCACTCCTGCACACAAACAGATTAAAATAAACACACAACATTTCACTAGAATTTAATGGACTTGCGTATAACAAGGATAAGTGGGTCTTTAAGCTTTGGGATGGTGAAAAGCGGGACTTGTACTGATACAGAGAAAAGACTTTGGGTGTTGTCACAAAATCAAAACATCAGTTTCTGAAAAATACAAGCACAACAATTGAATCAGCGACACAGGATTGTCTGTTCCAAAATGATCTTACTACTTACCCTACCATTAAAAGAATACCTTAATATCCATGTTACTGTTTATATTTTTGAACATTAATATTTACACAAATCCAGAGGTGGGTAAACCTTTAGCAGCAATAACTTTAAGTAATGGTTTTCTGTGTGACTCTCATATGGTTGTTTGGTCTTTTTTAAAAGATTCCTTCAGTTCATTGAGGTTTGTGGACATTTTCTTTAATGCACACCTCTCTTATGGTTTCACTGCAACATATATAATGAGTTGAGGTCTGTTTAACGCAATTAACCCATCTCAAAATCCCTGAAATGTCTCTGTCAATGCATTTCGGGCAGTTTGTCCAAAGTTTGTCCATTCTGCACTCCAGATTGAGTTAAATGCGTTAAAACAAATTTTTATTGCATAAATCTAACATGTTAACATTGACAGCCCTACTTAAAAGTAGAGAGGTTGTCTGTCTCCTGAGTCAAAACTGAAGTGCTGTGGTTTATTCTGATTCAAACCTTTAGAATTCAAATTCTTTGCAAACCTGGGCTGTTTCCTCCTGGGAAACAAGCCATACATGAAACAAGCCATACTTGTTTAGTCTTTTTCCATTTGCATTGTCATGACATTTAATATGTAACAGACTGACAGAGTCTGAGATATCGCGCTTGGGTTCTTTGCAGTCTCTCTCAGCATTGCATGGTCTACCATTGGGGTCAGTTTGCTGGGACATCCATTCCTGGAAAGACTGTGGCATTGTGTTAACACACACCTGAATTGTGCTGCTTTTATTGAGGCGCTGACATTTATTGACGGCTAATTAATGGAGAAAATCAGATGATCAGCACCTGGCTGCTACTTACCATCCTAATTCCTACAGAATCAGTACGGGTGTACTTGGTCTTTCACAGGACTAGATAGAATTTTGCAAAAGCTTCATTTTTTTTATGATTCTGCATCCATCAGTTTTATGGATGCAACACCCATGTACATGCTAATTAGCACTAACAGCTCTATAAAATACTAGAATTTCTCTCGTCACGTACAGTTGTTATGAAGAACTGATGTTATTCATAGAGACTAACCTCATTTTTTGTACCACAATGTAAAAATGTTTTTTAATATCTATTTATCGTAGGGATCAAGAGTTATTAACCAGGCTCAAGTGGGCTTTCAGGAAACGTTCTGCTCTTTTTAGATACTTTTTGACGTATAGCTAATATCTATGAGAATTCCTATAACACAGTATCCAGCATTACTTCAAAGACCAGCTTTCAGTTCTTGTCCATGTAAACAGGATTAACAGTTTGCCGTAGCATACTCATAACACACCTTAGCTACAATTAGCTGACTTAGCTAACTTGTGTAATATCAGCTAGGTGTAAAACATTTTAACAAAGCTTAGCATTCAGCTGATAAAAGTGACAGTCACACTCAGCAATCATTTGGTCTATTTTTGTCTGCAGCTGCCTGAAATGTAAGACTTGTTATGGTCAATCCATAAGAGAATAATTTCACACACTCCAAACACTTGCACGTTTGCTTGTATGAAGCTTGTGAGGCCACTGCTATTAAATCAGAGCAAGGTGATCTTCCATTAGCCTTTTCTGCCAAATGCTGGTAAACTCAACAAAAGACTTGTGTCTTACATCATCTGTGCAATGTGTAGTGTTGTACTGCGCATCTAGATCGGCATTATTCAACAGACAGCTGAATGAAAACTAGAGCCAAATGTCGTTTGTCATCCCACGTCTCCTACACGTTTCCAAAGCAAATGGTCCCATTCCAACAAAAATAACATGCTCAACACATTAGGTTTGAAAAACCTGTGGGCAAAACTTGGAACAGAGGCCCTGTATCTCAATCCATCCACACCTGTGTTTTAGTGGCAGCGCTGTTGCTATCCAAGGATGTCAGAAAGGTCACGGGCTTGAAAAGAGAGCCCAGCTGGGTTTGCTGATGTGACTCCGATGGAAGAATGTGTCTGTCAGCGTTGAACTTGTCCAGTGGGACTCACCCCTGGAATGTGTTTAGTGTCACGGCTGAAGGTTTTAGGTTTTGGCTTTGGTGCCTGTCTAAAACCACTCCTGCAACGTGCGTATGAGTCTCTGGACATGTAGCTGGAGAAGTTATGAAAATGTGATGGCTGATTTCAGAAATGGTTGATATAAAAAAGTATGCCGTTGTTTTAATCTTTAATGTTCTGTAGGAGTTCATGACAAGAACGCACAAGTGTTCACGGTTTCTCTGTCAGAGGGGTGTTGATGGATTACGAGGAGAGGAGTGTACGTTTGAGGCCCTCAGAGTAGCAGCCTGACTTCTAAATACACATCTGAGCCACCAGGGGTCATGACCCCAGGGTGTCAAGGGACCAGTTGCTGTGCAGGGCCTCTTCATGCACAATGGAGCAAGTGGGGGTGAGTGCATGTTCTTAAACCACTTGCTTCAGATGTCAGAGAATAATTTACACTCATGCTTTCATGTCACACCAAGAGCTCTGACATATGCTACATTTCCTTATTTAGAAAAGTGTTACTGTCGCACATATGTTATTTTAAAGGATAGAAAACCCCAAAATTAGTATGAAGTATATGGGGTTTTAGAGCTCTGATTGGAGAACACGTTTTAAGTTCCCCTTTTCCTTTTCTGTTCACCGCAGCTGTTTGGAAAATCTTTGCCCTGTGAGTAAATGGAGAAAACTGGCTGTGCCGAGTTTCAGTGTAAGCAAACCATCTCACGCTTGTGTTTTTCAAGGATTACCAAAACCAGGTGGTCTGCTCCCACCAACCTCTGAGATTTCTCACATCCCGTCTTCGGAAAACCTCATGAAAGAAAGTGTGCGGCTGCAGCTTGGCCGAGCGTGTTTATACGCTGGATTCTGAAGTATCATTGCCCAGGCTCTCTGCCATCTGCCCGCTTACATCACGCATCCCTCCAGCCGAGATGTTGTCTTTTTGTTTTATTTCTCAGGAGATTTTTATCCAAGCAAACTCTCTTCATACCACATTCATATTTTTTTTTCCAGTGAAATACATCCGTGTCCCTTTCAGACAAGTACAAACAAGTTGCCAAAGCAGTGCCAGTCCAAATGATGACAGTTAAAGATTAGCATCACATCTGAGGCCAGCCTCAGATGGGAAGTGAAAGAGTTCAAGCAGAGCAGTAATGTGTTGTATATTTTTTGCATTGCTGCTGTAGGTCTTAAACTGTGCCAGAGTATCTCTCTTCATCATCCACTTGAGACTGTGAAGGCAGCCAAGCAGACAGGCAGGACAAACCCAGCAAAAGCTCTCCTGTGACTTCTCATTACAGTCTAATAGCTTGCTAGCTGCTCCAGCCAGCATCCTGACCTCTGACTATCACTCAACATGGTACCTGCTGAGCCTTAAAGCACTACATCTACATTCTTTCCATCCTTGGGCCTCTCCGCACAGCGGCTCAGGGGCGAACACTACACTTCAGACAAACCGCTACTGTCAGACTCAATAAAAAATAATGTAGGAAATGTCAACCCTGTCTTCCACAGGCATTTGGCCGAGCACAGCAGTTTTCTGAGTCAAAGAATACCAGAAGAACACTTAGTTCACTTAGTTTAGCAGAGCGCTGATGCATTCTGACACTCTGACCGAGGTGCAGCGTGTTACTCCGTCTTACATGGCACACGCTCCACTCGACAGCACGCTGAAAGAATTCCCACACCACTTGTGGCCCTAAATGTAAACAGAGAAATAAATGTAGAATTGAATGAAGGCCTTGTGGCAACCCAGTTTCAGACGCCTGGAACTTGATGTAAAACATTTCTGGTGTAACAGCGCCCTCTATTGGACATTTCAAGAAACTCCATCCATCTCTTTCTGGATAGGGTACACAGTTTTCAGTCAATCTGTAATCACACAGCAATCACTGTGAATGTTAATTGGAGTTATATGTGTCCATTCATTTAGTCACTTTTTTAACTGCTTGTCCATTTTAGGGTCTTGGAGCCTGGAGGTTATCCCAGCTGTCACAGAAACAGGATGCTCCCTGAGCAGGTTGCCAATCTGTCGCAGGGCTGAATAAGTGAGACAGGCAACTGTACACTCTCCCAAACTCACCTGTGGCTAATTTACACTCACCAGTTAAAATAACAAACATGTCTTCTTAACTCTGAGAGGAAGCTGGAGTACATGCAACATGCAAACTCCACACAGAAAGGCTCTGTTTTTCCAAAATTGTCAAAAAAAAACTGATGTACATAGAGATCTGTGTGCATAACTTCCAAACTGTAAAGTTACAGAAGCTGGATGCCATAAAAGCTCAGAAAATCAAAGGAGGTTTTATTGTTACTGAAGCCAGTAAATTGTTTTAATGAGGTGTTGAGCTCGCTACAAATCAGTTTGCTAATGGCAGCAGCTGTTTTTGGCTTTTCATTGTAGTGAGAGACTCAGTTTTAACTGTATCAATCTGACAACACTTTATAATAAGCTAAAAGCTGTAACTTCTCTGTAATTAAATGGAATTTCAATGTATTTTATTTGATATTATAATTTATTATTATTTACATACAAATACTTAAAGACAGGTCCACCAGAATAAGGGGGTAACAAGTCAGAATTTTACAGGAAACAAAGAAATTATATTTGCAAATATACTGTAGGTTAATTAAAGTAGTCTTTAAGTAATTTTAAGTACAAAAAGCAAAAACAAGCAATATCTCCCCATTTTAAATACGCTGTTAAGGGCGCAGCCCATGTGGAGTGGCTTATCTTATCTAACTTCCAGGTATTTCACAGACACTGCTTACCTCTACTTTTTTTCACAGTTATGTTCAAACAGTTTATTGTGAAAGGAAAAAAAAGTTAGACTTGGCTCCATCATGATAAGGTCACATAGGCCTGCAAATCTTTACATAATTTATTTATTTATTTTTGGAAGTCGGTAAGGCAGAACAGTCCTTATCACATTTACATTGATCAAATAAAAGGATAATTGAATAATAAAACATCATCGAGCAAATCAAGACAATGCATATTAAACAAATCTGCAAAAAGAAAAGAAAAAAACATAAAGAGACAAAATTAATCGGCTCCAATAATACATCCTGTGACCCAAAAAGTATATTTGTGATATAAAATAGGGAAATATTGCTTGTTTTTCTGGAAGAAATTACCATAAAATTGCACACTACCTAAAATTATTTTTGCAGTACTTTACTTACACTATAATTATTCATTTGTTTTCTGTAAAAACTGCCCAGTTACCTCTGTATTCTTTAAGTATTTGTAGCTAAATATAATTAATTTCAAATAAAATACACTGAAATTCCATTTAATTACAGGGTTGATTACACTTTTACCTCCTGGCTGTATTATAAAATGTTACCACTAGTTCAGTTAAATTTGTTGATCGCTGTTCTGTCTCAGGGTGTTTTTAGGGAAACTGGGTTCAGAGCGAGAGTTAATGATGACTTAGACCTCTAAAGTAGAAAAAAGGTAAGCCTTTGAAGAGTCTGCTCATACAGCACAGAGACGGGCTGGGTTTGTGTTTCTCTTTAAAATATAATTGAGTGGAACTCTACAGAGTATTCATTCAAGTCAGAGCAATTCAGGAAAACATTTGAAGAGTGAATGCAGAGTTTCCATCCATAGGACTGCATACTTTTAACAGTATTGTGGTTAATGTGATGCATAATGTCCAACAGACATTCAGGACACAGTTCTAGGGTTGGTAAATGCTAAATGGACTTAGTTGCTCTCTACTCTAACTAAACACTCAAAGCTTTTTTTCTTTAACTAGAACTCAAATACACAATCTATTCATACAGTTATAGCTTTATTATATTGTATATATATTTTATGATTGATTTTATTGGTGCTTCTGTGGTTAGCCCTGGTTCAATTTCAGGAGGAGACACAAGCTCAGCCTCAGTGGGGTCACAGACCCAGATAAATGGGGGGGTTGTGTCAGCATAAAAGCCGTGCCAAAGCAAACATGCGGATCCATCTGCCGTGACAATCCCTCGGGCATTAAGGGGACAGTTGAAAGTACCTCTTATATTTATTTATCACCACAAAAGAGTGACATTATTGGTAGAATTCAGTAGTCTGTGTGAAAAGATGAAGAGAGGTAGGAGTGCAAGAGATGATCAACTTCCAACAGACACAGAAAACCCCCTGAGGAGCAGAGGGCAACAGGAGAGAACGAGCGAGAGTGAGAACAACAGGTGTGTGTTTATGAGGACACTCATGCCCATCCATTTTCTTCCACTTATCCAATTCGAGGTCCCTGATGGGGGTCTGGAGCACATCCCAGCTGTCACCAATCTATTGTGGCGCTAAAACAGAGACACTGACAATACAGTTCAATTCAATTCTAAGCAATTTTAATTATATAGCACCAAATCACAACCAATTTGCTAATGTTTTAGTAAGGACCCTGCAATATTACAAAGGACCCCCAATAATCAAACAACTTCCCTATGGGCAAGTACTTGGCGACAGCGGGAAGGAATTATTTTTCAAAGTATTTTTCATACTTTTAAAACACATTTTCACCAGATTATATCTTCATTAGATTGCTGCCTCTAGCTTTAAGCTATAGCTCCGTGTTTATGGAGGCAGGAGCTCCGTGCACATTTAAATGATTGTGTGCCACCCCATTTTTGAGGTCTGCGGGGTCCCTCTTTCTGCTATGTTCCTGTAGGCTGTGTTCTCTAATTATGTCGATGACCTGTAGCTAAAGAGTTTACCCCTTTTGCACCACAAGATGTCAGCACTTAGTCAGAGCACCACTGTCTTGTAACTGATAGCTTGTGCCATTCATTGTAAACGGATCCAGTCACTGAGCAGAGTGGCTGAAGGGACAAGAGCGCGTTGAGATAACGAGATGCAGGGAACAGGTTGCATCACCGCCTGCATGCTACAGAGCTGTTTGTCAGCCCGTAAATATTGTGTTAATGACCAGTTCAGCTCGTGAAATTTACACATCTCGCCCTCCCCTAAACGGTGTGAGCGTGCGTATGTGTGTGTATCAGATGTGTGTTTGGCTCAGCACATCTGTTTTTTTCTCTTCTTCTTCTCTCTTTTTCTCTCTTCATCCAGTTATGATTCATGATACCTTAAATTACACGTTATATTATGTTCACTGCCCTGCCAAGATTTTAAGGGAATCAAGATGAGAGAGGGGGGCATTGTGAGAAAACAACCTCAGCTCTTTGAAGCAGTTTCAACCTCTTCCAATGAAAAACACGCTCGGAGGTTGGTTTTTTTGGGAGGGGGGGGGGGGGGGGGGTGTTTTTATCACTCCCTGAATCATGTGAAGTGCTCGAAGCTTTCACTGAGATAAGAAAACATTTTAACTGAAGGAGCCCGCAACAGTTTCATAACCCAGTTTCTGACCTGCGCGTATTTGCAGTGTTCAAGAAAGATCCAGTGAGACCCCCCCCCCCCCCCACGCCGGCACAGCTCCTGCCAAATGATGTTATTACACCGGCCCTTCGGAGTCTGTTCAGTCTCCCACTTTCTCATCTGCGATACAGACAAATAAAATCTGTACAATGGGCGTTTTTGTTAGATAGCAGGGTTGTAATTTTATTTTTTAAAAAGGCCTTGTTGATTCCCAGATTTTACGCGTTTTATCATAAAGAAAAGAAGAAAGGCTTCATAGAGGGGGCCCCGGGTTTAATGTTGCATAGCTTTTTTGGTGACCCTTACAAAACAATTACCAGAAATAATAACATTAATTTATAATAAAGAAAGAAAAGAAAAGCGGAGGCCATATTTGTCACTGTAACATCGGGACTCATTCATCGCCACCTGAGTTCATCTGACAGCGTCTCCTCCACCGTCGGTCCCCCAATAAGTGACTCCAGCGCGTGCAAGCTCGGGAACCGTGCCGCCCTGAGAGTGGCCTACCTTCAGCTTTTGTAGTGATTTGACGCTCTCGCCTTATTGAAACCACACATTGCGCTCGGGCCTGTTTCCAATGTGAAGACATGCGTGATGAATTTGGGAAATCATCTGCAGCTTTGCTGGTACCGTATAGCCCACCCAGTCCGGACCCGGTCTCTCTCTTTCTCCCCCCGCGCCTCCCCTCTGCCCCGGGGTATCAATACGATTAGAGGCAGGAAATGTGGGAATCCCCAACAAAGGGCTCCATCATTAAACACAAACAACCAGAGGCCTCCCAACAATACCGAGAGCGCCCTCCTCTCCACACTTCTCTTTTATGTCTGAGCGAAGTGAAAATCTATTACTTTCATCCCAATATTACCAGTCTGCGTTCAGCTGCGCATTATTAAAGAGGATAATCTGGCGAGGTTATGACGGATTTATAGGTGTTCAAATGGAGAGCAGGCGGTGTAGAGTTTCGCCCAGCAGATTACGCAGACTGCACATCAAATATTGTTTCTCCCTGCATTTCACACGTGGTCACATCTAGCAATATGTCCCTGAGAGAAACGAAAGAATTCAGAATAAAATTCAGAATAAAATAGATATACGTACATAAATAAATAAAATAAGATATGAGATATAAAGGGCGCATAGTCTCTTCTTATCGGTTTATTCAAGGAAGGCGCTCATGCAAGGCAACAAATTATTATTTTCACAGCTGCCCAAAAGCAGTCATTCCAGTGTTGTACGTCTGAAAACGTGTAATTGTGAGTCAAGTGTGCATAAAGTGCGGCTGCAGGAGACTTCGAGAGGGATTAGGGTTTAAGTCCTCGCCTCGCGTAGAGAAGTGTTTGGGGATTTTCCCTCTCACACTTTAAATTATAATCTGATATCCTCCCTCCAAGGCGTCAGCCGGCAGATTCGGAAATATAAATGTGTCATTTTGGTGTAAACTGACTTTCCATCACCACCGTGCTTTAGATTTGATCGCTTTTCCTGTTTTAGTTGGAAAATAAAACGAAGAGTGGAAAAAAATACAAATAAAAAATATTTTAAATTCTTTGTATTTTGAGTCAAATCTCATTAGGTTCCATACAGAGTTTATTAAAGACTGCTTCTAGTGGCGAAGAACATACTCAAACTTTAATATTTTGCGATACAAAATTGTGATTTTAACTTATAGCCGTGAAAAGGTCACGCGTCACACTTTTCTCCAATTAACGTTTTCTGGTGTATAAAAAACACTCTTACTTGTTGCATTTTTATATATAGTTGCCAATGTTTTACGCAATTATTGTGAAATTAATTTTCCGTGGAAACTTTATTATTCCGCTCCAAACAATCTTTCCTCTGATTTCCTCGATGGATCTCTGATGTGTCCGCGTGGACTTGGCACTGATGTGCTGATGATGAGAGTGCACTGGCTGGATGGCTGGTATAGGCCTCTTTGGTCTTTGCGCCTTTGCGCGGTTTTCATTGGTCAGGAACCTTTCCCTCGTGCCTCGACGTGACATCACAAGCACCCGACCAGCAGGAAAGCAGGAGAGTTTACAGATGGTGCTGGACATCTCCGAGGACGCACGCACTTTTACGCACAGCCAGTCCTGGCCGCTTTTTTTGCGCTAAAAGTTGTGAAAATAAAAGGATATCAGCGTAGATGCTTTGCGGTTTGGAGAATCTAAAGTAGGAAGTGGACTTCTCTCGGATCGTGTATTTGTGAATGGAGATGGGCCGTGCATAAAAATCTTTTCGTCGCCTTTGAAAGAAGAGCTCTCGCTCTCCCACCTGTTGCCAGGTGGCGTTGGCTTTAAAACCGCGGATATCTACTATGATATTAGGTTTGGAAATCATGGAGGATATTGTTATCGACGTGGTGGGGGAAGGACTCAAAGACAGCGCAGAGGAGCAGCTTTTACCTTTGGATGAGTCGCGAAGCGAGCACGAAGACGGCACGGAGACGTCCAGCAGCCAGAGTAAAGACAGGGAGACCTTCAGCCCTGCGCCGGCGTGTCTCCCTGCTCCTAAAACCAAAGGTCCCGCGTCGGTGAAGCCCCCATACTCATACATCGCTCTGATAACCATGGCCATCCTTCAGAGCCCAAAAAAGCGGCTCACCCTCAGCGAGATATGTGACTTTATCAGCCACCGCTTCGTTTATTACCGGGAGAAATTCCCCGCCTGGCAAAACTCTATCAGACACAATCTTTCGCTCAATGACTGTTTTGTAAAGATGCCAAGAGAGCCCGGGAACCCCGGGAAGGGCAACTACTGGACGCTGGATCCCAACTCCTCCGACATGTTTGAGAACGGGAGCTTCCTGCGGCGGAGGAAACGCTTCAAGCGGCAGCATTTTCGCTTCGACCCGCTCAAAGAACAGCACCTGGAGCCCAGCGCGCTCCACGGCTTTCCACACAGCGCCTACGGGCTCGGCACGGCGGCCCTGCAGCTGCCAAGTCTGGAGATTTACCCCTACCTCCATCACCACGCGCCTTCGCAGTGCGGCCCCGCCACCATCCCACCTGTGAGCAGTATCCTGCCGGCTCTCTCCAGCTTCTTCTCGCGCAGCGCCCTGTCAGCCAAAGCTTTCCTTCAGTCTCAGCCGGGCATCGACGCTTTCTCGCCGGCACAGTGCACAGCGTATTCCTCTCCTCTGACCTCCAGCGCCGCATACGTCTCCCCCGCGCTCTTCCACCCGGCGGCTTCTCCGCACTTCCTCAGTTTACACCAGGAGTACCAGAAACTACAGACTCAGCGTGGCATCGGCGACCTGGCCAAACACATCCACACCAACGATGAATAATCCCCCCCACTCCCCTCTCCTTAAAGCGGACTTTAATTTGTATTTTCTCAGGTAAACGGAGACATTTGGAGCAGATGCTTGCAGTGGAAATTGGATGGATCTGTTTTTGTTTTTTTACAAGAATGTTGCAGAAATGCTCAAAACTTTTCCTCGATCTCCCCAACTTCATGGCAAAAACAACAGACGCCCTTTAAAAAAAAACCTGATCATGAATTATCATCTTTTGTTTAAATATTTAAATGACGAGTTTCCTTTACGTCTTTTTTCTGTAAAGAAATAAAGCTGAGTATTTAAACCTTGCGTTAATTTGTATTTTGCACACATGCATGTCAGGAATCATGCTTTTTGAAATCATTTAAATGTGCGTGCACGGTTTTGTTTGCTAACAGCTGTTATACCTGTTATTATTTTTATCTCTGGGTTTAAAGGGTTTTATATTCCTCGGTTTCATTTTTATCTAAATTCAAATTATTCATAGTAATGTTCAGAGGGGCAGAGAAAGTAAGCAGTCAAATTGACCTACATTAAATCAGTGCGCAGTCTTTTTTAGCCTTATGTCTTACACGCTCTCATTTTAAACACGTGACTTTCTTCTGCTTTAAATAACTGATCAAATACAAGCGAAGGTAACACTCGTAATTTTGGGATTTTTTTTTCTAATTATGGGTCTCCAAGATCTTTTATTATTTATTTAATAATCTGATGTAATATTTAAAAGGAACAGTGGCTTGTTAAATAAGAAATGTCATTATTTTTCAAAGTAATGGAGAAAAGCAACATGATGTTAAAATAAATAACAGGCGGGTCGAGGTCAAAGGCACTTTGGATGGCCTCGTTTTTAATGCGCTTTAATAGAGAAATAAGAAAGGTTCTAATCACACCAAGCTTTTAAAGTAAGACTAAGCGCATAGCTTATATTTATATGTATAAATATGTATAAATAATATTTATACAAGCTACGGTGTGTGTGTGTGTGTGTGTGTGTGTGTGTGTGTGTGTGTGTGTGTGTGTGTGTCGTTTTTATAGCCATAACGCTGAAAACATACATGCCAATAATAATTGGCTTATTTTGCAGGACCACACACAGAAAATGTGTGCAACACATTTTCATGTCAGATATTCATAAAGGCTTTCTGCTCATTTACTGACCAGAGTTTCCACACAGGAGGTTTTCCCAAACATTCCTCAATTCAGTTTATGTTTTTTCCTTTTTATAATCATGGTTTTGTCGTCTTACTTAGAAACATTAAAGAAAAAAAACTTTTAAAAATCCGATTTGAGTATTAGACAGTTTTAAAGAAGTAACTTTATTTAAATTCTGTTTTAAAAATAACAGAAATAAATAAATTCTGCCTGCGTTTTAAGCAATGCCCCTAAAAACAATCCTCCACCTCACAGGTTTCACAATAAGAAAATATATCAATCAGATATCACTCTATTTTTAATGTTGTGTTTTTTTCCAATTATTTCTTTTCCATTCCCAATTTATCTTCCAATCTTTAAATCTCAGGTAAACCCAGTCTGATTAAATCAACCCCAATCTGAGGCTAAAATAAATATATCAGTCTTTCTGCTTGAGCAGAAACGCTGTGATTCAATCTGCGCGTACACAGAATAAATCTAAAAATATGTATTTCTGCTCATTTTCTGCTATTTCAAATTATCTGATTTATTTTCCCCTTTCCTTTTCATTTAAGTGCACGCGGCACTGCCTCGTAGTGAGAATGACAGTAGTAAAATAATTCGGGGGTTGCAGAGCATGGAAGTATTTATTTAATTCTATTCTGACTCTGCTTTAGATGGATTACCACGCTGAAGCTCTTGGACGGGGCTGATGGATCGCACCACACACTTAGTCCTTTAGCAGGCTTTGGCACCCAGCGAGGGACTGAAACAAATAAAAAGATTGTTACCTGATGGCGAGCTGTTAAGCTGCCCACTCCTAAAGGAAGAGCACATGCTTGCGCTGCATGTCTTCCTCTTTCTCTGCACTCCATTCAGGAAATGTCTTACCATTTTGGGATGATCAGATTTAATTCAATCTGTACTGAGGATTTGTTTTTTGCTTTTTCTTTCTGTCTTTTTTTCCTCTTATAACCAAATGTCTAATATTTCTGGTGCTAATCTTAAACAGTGTGGCAAGAGCTGTGGTTCAGCTAATCCGTCATAAGATTCCTATCATGCACCGGGGCCCTCTTTTGCTATTAGAACTTATCTGATTGGAAAGCTAAACGTGCAGCTGCACATATATACTTTTAGTCAGCATCTGTGCTTTGCTTCTAATAGTGCTGTGCTCTACTAGAGTGTGGTGACTCTTCAAAAGTGCTAACACAGGGTCTTTATTATGCACTTTTGTTTCGCACAGAAGGTACTGATGCAGCTTATAAACAGCCACACGCATGCTTAGTATGTTCACTGAACTCTATTGTTATATGACTACAAGGATAAGGGAACTAAAATGTAGTCTGAACCATAAGTAGCTCCAGCATAATAATTGAATGCTTACACTGTTTTTGTAAAGGGAGCGCTTCATTCATAAAAGGATCTTCTTCAGGCTCCAGGGTGGATGTGCAAACCTTTTTACTCTTACTCTAGTTTTATTTATTTACTGCCCGAATGTGTGCGCACACTCGTTCTTTTCCTGTAGGTATGACTAAGGCACAGAAACGCTAATAACCCCATGAAATCATTTTCTTATAACAAGCTTGTTCTGCTGGTGGGGAGCCAAACAGAAAAGTGAAGCAGACAAACGCTGTCACAGAGACTGATTGGCAGCCAGGAAGAAAGAGTCAGGGTCTTTTACTTTCTTTTTTCTTTTTTTTTTTTTGGAGGCAGAGCACCAGTGCACCTGATAAAATAAGCAATTCAGACACCCCGGGCTCATACTCATGTGCACACACATCGGTTTTCCATACTGAGGGAGGTAAAAGTTGCCAGTGCAGTGCTTAAAGTCTTTTTTACTCTCCTTTTTTCCCCTTTGTGCGTCATTAAGTGTGACATGTTTTATTAAGTCTTCACTCGTGCTACGAGTAATACCTCTTTTTTTTCAATCATTAACAGCAAGATTTTCCCACTTTCAGCCAGACCTTTCTCTCTCTCTTTTCTGTCTTTTTACAAGGTCACCTCAGAGTTAAATACAATCTGCAAAGTCATTCTGAGTTATGAAACAAGGGGATTGAGTTTCGCACCCTAAACGGGACCACAGAGAACTTAAATCAGTGTCATATTAAGATGATTCATCACATAAGTGGATGTGCAGCTATGTGACAGCGTGTCAGCGGTTGCGTGCCTTGTCGCACCAGCTGCGGAGGAGTTTCCGCTCAGTTCCACGCCGATGACCAGTCGGGAGCTATCTCGGCTCGTATCTGATGCGGAGCTCGCTTCTCTGGGAAAAGTGAGTCGATTCGGTCAGAACTCCATTCATGCCTGACAGCATGGCCGTACCCTGCTTTCGTTCTCCGCTCTCAAACGCCAAGCCAAACAGGCAAGATAAACTCATTGGCGGAGCACCCCGCCTCGCTGCCTTCGCTTCTTCTCCTTCCACACAGCGAAAGCGGGGTGAGCGGTGCATTCTGGGACAGCCCCTGCGAGTTCAGCCAGGACAGGAAAAACAATGCGACTGTGTTGTTTGAAATGCGTAATTTGAAATAAATTCCCCTTGAATATTTTTCTTGCCCTACACTGTGCTGTTTCTTTTAATAAGCGTCTTTATTAAGAGGCTGCCTACGAGTCGTGGGTTAAGAAAGTGTCCGAATTTGGGCTGCAGTGGGTTAATTTCACTATGGATGAACACGTTGAACCGACGTTAGTGTTATATTTCATATTTCTGTCAGATCGCCGGATCAAAACATGCCCTTCATCTTGTGCGAGTTCTTTCCAAGGGTCGCTTGTTTTAGTGTAAATATGAGCTCAAATTGACCTAATTTGGGAAATGTTACCCCCGTAGCCATGTAAACTCTGCGTCGGGTAGATCCACTGTTGCAGATAAAGTGGTCAGTGATTTGTGTTATTTCACTGGGGTGTTTTGAGTTTTGTTTTTTTCTTTCGTGCAGATTCAGAGTGGGGTGAACAGAATGGCTACTAGGTGCTGTGGTTTTTCAGTTATCATTAGTAAATCTCACACCTTTCTGCTGAAGCGGATCACAGCTGAGGTTTTCTCTCCTCTCACTTTAATGGCTGACTTCCACGGGCCTTGCTCGCTCCTTGGCGTTTGCTTTTCCTGGCAGGGCCAATCCCCGCTGCCCTGCTTCAGGGAGTTATTCAATTATAAATCTTCCACCCTTCTTTTGCTGCCTTTTCTCTCTCTCTCTCTTTCACCGGTCTTTGTGTTACCCAGCCAAGCCCAGTAAAACGCACTGCTCCGCTGGTACACCCCTCTCCAGTCTCGTGCCCAAGAATTTATTATGCTCAGGGTGGTGAAGCGGAGTGCGGTGTGTTTTTGGAAAAGGGACCCCCCCTCGAGCCTCAGTGCCAACAGATGACAGTGACATATAGCAGGAAAGCCACCCAGAAGGAGAATGATCTCACACCTCAGCCACGCGCTCACAGGGAGTGGGAGAAAATAAAGAGTAAAAGATCTACAGCTGGGGGTGGGTGAGTCGAGGGGGGTGGCGGGACAATAAAAATCAGAATGAGAAGAGGAAAGGATGGAGAAACACAGAGGTAGAAAAACAAACAGCAAGTGAACGATCCCTTGAAGCACAGACTTATTCAAATACTTTAGGTTACTTGCTAAACTCGGACGCTGTAGTTTAATAACTTCCAAATAAACCAAAGTATGTTAAACCTCTGAGATATTCTCTTCCTACCCTCAGACCTCGGCTTGTCTCCGTCAGCCAAAATCTGGAGGAAATGCACTGCCCCATTAGGCATCTTGAGAAAATCCACAGTTGCGTTCAGGATTATACAGTACATAGATCGTTCTTTTTCTTTTTTACCACATCTGTTCTCAAAAAAACCAAAAAAATCTGCAAAGCACTCGATCTGTGCTTCACTGGGTGGCACTCGGTCTTGGCCTTGCTCCCTCCTGTGCTGCTCTCAACCTTCCTGGTGCCCTTCTGTTCCCCAGCTGGCGGCCTCATGCCCTTGCCCTGCCCATGCAGCTTGGCATTACCCTCTCCAATGTTTTTTTTTTTTTGGTGTGTGTCTGAAGCAACACGTGCCGGCTTGGCGTCAGCGTGTGAGGTATGCGCTGCAGGTAGAAGTCAGCTTACCACGAGAAACGCTCACCCTTTACAGGCCTCAGATCAGTGTGATGTCACCCACAACAGCCCCTGAACCACTTACTGCACTAAATGAGAGCCATTAGCCGTACAAACAAAGACTTAAAGACTCGGTGTCATTTAATCAAAAAAAGGGAGCAGGAAGCACAATTAACATCAGGGCTAAGGTGTGTCAGAGAGGGGTCAGGTTATAACCATGCAGGCTCATGTTACAGTCGCGCAGTCAGAGTCCCGGTGGTCGGTGTAAACCTAATGAGAGTCAGTAACCCCAACCTGGCTGCAGCCCGCCCGCTCCGTCTGATCTCCGTGGAAGACAAAGTGGTCTGCCTTCCACACCAGGCATCGCTATGAAGAGCAGGGTACGCTAGCCAGTTAATAGTTGGAAACCTCTCTTTCTCCCTCTCCGTCTGCTCTTTTTCTCTATACCGCTCTCCCCCATTACATTTGGTTTTTCCTCCCTTCAATAACGTCTGCAGTGGCATATTACAACTTGGAAATGGATTTTAAAAGGGAGTAGAAAAGGGTGCCAGAATGGGAAAAACATGGATTGGCTCAAGGGAAGCAGATTAAGTGGGCATGCCAAACCTCACGCTTTGTAAGAAACAAGAAAAAGACCCCCTTTTTACATTAATGCCCTGAGTTGAGGACCAACCGCATAGTGGAGGGAAATCAAAAATCCCACCCTCTTCGAAAGGGAGAATGAAAATTCCAGGCGGTGAATTGTCACCTCATATGGATCCTTTCCCCTTCGGTGTCCCTGGAGTGAATAAGGCTGTAAGGTGCCGTAAGGTGCTGTGAGGCTGTCAGTGTCATTGCTGCAGGTCTCTGTGTGCTCAGGGAACTGTAAAGCCAATTCACAGGCCTGCAAACATCCTGTAACAGCAACATAAATCCACTAATTCAGGCCTTTGTGTTTGGTAATGGATGTTGTGCCGTACTATGTAGATGTGATATGATAGGATTGATTGCTCTGAAGATCACTGAGGCTGCTTTCTAGCACCGCCCTGCCACCCAAACTGTCGGCCGACGAGCCGCTCATCCCATGTTGCCTCTGTTGGTGGTCCCTGGTGTAAGCTATATTTTCCCCTCACTTCTCTCTCTCTCCCTCGCTTTTTTATAGCTAACACAAAATTGTTCCTAATTCGCTGCTGCTAGAGGGGGGTAATTTGCGGCTTTTGGCTGAGTGTTGCAAGCCCCAAATTTGAAAAAGCTGCTGAGTTGAAGGCGTTCTGTGAAACGCGGTAGGAGCAACAGTAGGGAGAGGAGACAGAGAGGGCCTAAATTCAATCAGCTAAAAAGGGAAAAACAGCAAAAACATGATAATCCTCAAAAGGCTGAAGGCTGCTATGCAATAATAACTGTAGGGTTATGTAAGCTGTAGCCACCAATAATTATGGCTCTTTTAATGAAATGACGACTTTAATGTCTCCTCTTTTATTCCAAGTTAATGCGATTTCCTTTTTGCTCATATTTTTTTGTCGTACTATCTTGGCTAAAAAACTGTAGCTCGTACTTCACTTGTGTTTATTTTATCTTGTCTTAAATTCCTTTCGATTAAAAACAGCTACAGCTGATTCTCTGCTGCAAAAATGCTATCTATGAAAGCAGAAATGGTTGCTTCTTACTAATGGCAATTTAATGACGAGCCGTATTCTGGTTTAGCTCTGTATGATGGTCAGCAGGAAGCAGTTCAGTTTGGAGCACCTCAAGGACCTGTGATCAAGCCACTTTTATTTTCTCAGTAACAACAATTTTCTTCATTGCTATCCAAGCTCTCTGCAGCTGTGGCTCGTCTTACCAAGATGTACTTAATTAACTCAAAATCATTTTTAATATTTGGCAGTCTTAGGTTATTAAACTCTGACGAGCTTCCTCCAAGTTGACTTCTCTTCAGTCAGCCGAAGACAAGCCAACATAAATAGTTTCCTGTTATAATTAGACATTTAAATAGTTATTTGACTCAATAATTGTCTTTCTTTTATAAAATTTTGGCATGTTTGCTAGTATGTTTGTTAACATTTTTGTTCTTGGGTAAACGAAATGCACCATTCTCATTTGTCCAAGCTAAAGCTATCACCAGCAGCTAGCTAACTTAGCTTAAGGTAACGACTGCAAACAGTAAACTAAATCCCCAGTTTGTGTTTTAAATGTTTTTACATTCACTTAAGGAACACCATATGTAATATTTGGTGAGCTGACTTTTGTTACTATTGGATAAAGCAAACATATTTTCCCCTCTGTTTAAAATTGCTTTGCTAAGCTAATGTTGACATCTATTGTTTGTAAAAGCAACAGGGACTGTGATGATTTATTTGATTTGATTTGATTCCATCAGCACAGTACCAACACTTTTGGAATCCAGTTATTGCAAAGCACTGACATTTGTAACCAGTAAACTAATTAAGTGAATTAAGTGGCCGGCTTTATCAATATTTCATTTGGATCAATGGTACTTTTCAATATCAGAAGATGCTATAGTCGCATTTCTGCAAATGAGCAGCTTTGATAATTAAAAAAAAATAAATAGAAGTTATGATTTGAAAAAATTGTTTTGGTAAAGGTATTGATAAGCTAACAAAGATTTTGAGACAGCTAGCTAAAAATAATAACATAAAATAGCTTTTATCTCCAAGTTGTTCAATTTTAAAGCTGAAAGCAGATAAATGAAGAAAAAGCTAAAAGTAGTATATGGCTGAAAAAGATGCAAGTATTAAAATAAACAGCTGGGGGAAAAATATCCAGATTTGTCTAAACTGCTTAACAACTCTAAAAGAATAAATAAATAAAATATATTTTTTTATTCTGACCTACTGTCTACATGACGCTGGAAGGTCATGCAAACAGGAAGTACGAGTTTGGTTGGCCACTAGCTGTGTTGGTCACAGTGTCTGGATCTCTCTTTACACCCAGTGCTCTACTTTCCCAGAGCGAAGGGGGCTGAGAGCTCTTCCACGGCCTCGTCGACACAAGCGCCCTGAGAGGTGCTCATTCATTTTGATTAACAGGGCCTTCCTCGCTCTCATCCCGTCCTCGGTGGTTCGCGCTCTCCTTGGGGGAAAAAGCCCACATGGATGTTTTTCTTTTTTTATCCCACATGGTTTTTCACTTCCACAACAGCACGTCATTACCCGCGTGTTTAAACACTTAAGAACAGTTTAAAAAGGAAGGAGAGGAGGTGGCGGTAGAGGAGGAGGAGTGAAAAAACACTCACGAGCAATGAACAGTTCTACATTAACTCTGTATCACTCAAGGGAGCTGTAAAGGCTGCCCTGTAAGCGAAATGAAGTCAATAAATAAATGTGGCTGTTGTCAGATGTCTGGAACCGCTTGAGAGGGTTTCAGCAACAGGGCAGCCCACCATGTTGAAATGAAGGGTGATAAGTTTGGGCGGCCCCGCGGAATTAAACGCTACAACTTGCTGAGTGCCATTGACTAATGAGGGCGGGTTTGCCGCATGATAAATTCAAAAACAAGAGGAATGTTTGATCTGCAAGAAACCACAGTTTGTTGAAAGTCACAATGCCTGCTCAGCTCCGGGTGGGAAGAGAACACCATCACAAGACAGAGGAGGTTTATTATTTTATGCAGATCCCACATGAGCAGCCTCTGATAATGAAACTACTCCCCCAGAGGCCTGCTTTCACTACAGTCAATCAAAGCACATGTGACAACAAACAGAAGAAAGAGACAGGAACTGTCAGTGGACCGCTCCAGTTCATGACTTCATTGGATTCAAATATCTGTCAAAACGCCAACTTGCTGTGATGCGACTGCAACTCTTACTTGGCAGGCCGGCCGCGTAAGAGAAAATATAAAAGATGTGGAAAAGCAGTAGCAGCTGGACGAGTGTTTTGCCAAGTTAAAGCAATTGATCGCGAGGGTCCAAGGAAGAATGGGTGGGTGAGTGGGTGGGAGCATGGTTCAGAGGAAGCGGCAGGTGTGGGGAAGAGAAAACACAATCACATCTCAAGTCAAACAAATCCGTCTCCACTGATGGAGATGGATAGAGGGTCAGCATTCCAATCCTTGCTGGAGATCCCCACCGCGTAGCCCCGGGTCCTCGCTCTCACTGCTGCTGCTGCTGCTGCTGCCACTGGGCCAAACATCTGGACGGACGGGGAGAAAGGAAGTAACAAAGAGGAGTGGAGGGGAGAACGTTTTCCAGAGATGAGTGAAAAAGGTGGGATGAACTGAGGTCAGGAGGAGAGGTGAAAGGTGTTAGAGGAACAGGCTTGTTTATCTTGGGTACTCCCCGTGGAGGAGGGAGCCCACAAAAGTGAGCTTGTGTTGGTGGGGGAAAGTTCACACCCTTCTTGTGGCTGCCTTTTATTTCTCTTCATCTTCATCTGGTTCGCTTTGTCTCTTTGGAGCATTTTTCTATCATCATCTGGCCAGCTGAAGGTCAGAGGCTGCGGTAAATGGGGGTAACATTGTGTTTAATCCTTCACCCAACACTTCAGCCTCTTCTATCAGTCATCCTTCACAGTGCAGAAGCCTCTAACTGCCTGCTAAAAACTTTGCTCTTTTATTTATTTATTTTTTCTTTGTGTATTCCCCAGGAGTCCTATAAAAGCCTGTGCAGCTCTTGTTTTCTCTGCAAGTCGAAGGATGAACTAGAGCTCATAAAGAGAAAACTCAGAGGGCACACTGAGGTCCTGGGCTCTGTAAAAGGCGGGGGCAGCAGCTCTGGTGCTGGTATAGTGGCAGTGGAGAGAAATGTAGAGTTATATAGACACACACACACTCCACACCTTGGGAGCATTTGATCCCCGTGAACACTGCACGGCCCGGAGAGGACACGCTCTGTAAATTTTCCTCGCTCCTGCGTGCTGTGTTCTCTGTAACAGCAGCCTGAGCTTGTAAAAATAAAAAATAAAAACCACACACATGACAGGTGCCAAAGTCAGGAATGTAAAAAAAAAGTGAATGATGAAATATTATCATGGTGCTTGCTTGTTATTTTTCTTTATTTTTTCTTGGTGTCGTGTACTTTGAGAGAAAGCGTGTGCCAAAGTGTTAGCGTGTGTATTCCACGTGTATGCAGTGCTGGGATTTGTTACTTGTGACAGTTCTGGATAGAAAAATATATTTTTTATTTAGTATTATTAGCAAGAAATGGTTAAAATATCAACCTTATGATGAATTGTTATAAGTGATGGACACACTGTCCTATTGGATTATGAGTACTAATGCAGTATTTGGCATAATAATTGGTATGTTACTGTTTTATTTACCTCCGAGCTCATTTACCTATCCTGTTTTTCTTTCAGCTCTTTTATTAATTGTTCACATTTACACCAAAATCCAGTAATATTAGCTGTTTCAGTAGTTTATCTGTTACTTTTAGCCATTACCTTTTTATGTGCTAATGTCAGCTATTTAGCTATTGCTAATAGCTAACAGTTTTAACTTAGCTTAGCTGAACACTTTCAGCAGTTCCCCTGTTTACTTGATATCAGTCTCTTAAGTTTTATATTCTGAAGTTTTATTAATTTCATGCTTTTGCAATATGTAACATTTTCTCTCATCCTCTCTTAATTTTTAGCTAGCTATTACCGTTTATCCATTAGGCTACTCTTAGCTAACAGTGTATTCCCTGTTGACTTGCTGACCTGTTTTCTTGTGTTCTGCTGATCATATAAATCAGCATTATGCATATGTTTTAAACTATATAGTCCAAAAAATATTTTTGTGGGACTGAAAGTTTGTTCAGAATAAGTTTTACTAAACCTCTCAATTACACACTGTTGTGGACAACAAGTAGCCTAGCATAAAATCACATTTCCACTGTCCAAAGCCACCAAGCAAATATGTGAACAAATATATTAACCAAAATGTGCTTGTATGCCTGAGATTTCTTCTTCTAAATGTGCTTAGTTACATTCTGCTGCAGCTTGCATGTGTGTGTTTTTACTGCTGATGGCACAGTGGAGGATTTATTTGAACAGATGTGAACTCTCAGTACCAGAGTGACCTCAGGTCCTACTTGGCTACACTGCAGCTGATCTCTCTGCCCTGGAAAAATAACACTCAGTTTAACAGACTGACCTGTGGAGGA
This sequence comes from Aulonocara sp. 'chitande type north' Nkhata Bay, assembly GCF_057382095.1. Lineage (NCBI taxonomy): Eukaryota > Metazoa > Chordata > Actinopteri > Cichliformes > Cichlidae > Aulonocara > Aulonocara sp. 'chitande type north' Nkhata Bay. Next base: position 11,777,049 of record NC_141347.1, read on the forward strand.
AAAAGCTCGCAAACACACTGTCTAATAAGTCGAGGAATAAGTCTACATTTCCTCTCACAAGTTAACTGAATCTCTCTGTAACCTTATCAGAGCGTGCCTTGCTGCAATGTGGAGTGCATATGTCAGGGCATGTCCTTGTCTTCTGTGAAATATCTCAGTTACAGTAACCAGACAGTACAGTAAAACCAGAAGTTATATTCCTTTCAAAGTCAGATATATGGCTCGGGATTTATACTCTCATTGACTGAAAATGGAGGGTTTTATACCAAATGCACTGCACATTAACAGCGTTGAGCATGAGTTAGAGGAGTCCAGAGGTTGCCGACAAGAGCCATAAAGGAAGTGAATTTATGTCTCAGAGTGATACAGGCGGGAGGTCAGAGGCAGAGTTAAGTGTGTAGGGTCGACAAGGATGAAGAGACAGCAATGTTTGGATAGAGGACAGGGGAGAGTGATTCTAATTTATACCCCACTAATTGGAAACAGCAGAGTCCTGCACCTGAATCGCATTTTCGGCCCTGTGGCCAGCGCTAGGCCTGGGGGACGTGGGAGGGCGATGAGGGCTTTGGGGGGGTGGAGGGATGGACTGGAGGTTAGGGTCAGTGTCAAAGGCAGCATTGTTGTTTCTATCCCTGCAGCCAGGACAGAGGTTTTGTGGTGTGTGCGTGCATGTGTGCAGATTTGGAAACGCAAGATGCCCGTGTCTGAGCAGAATTAGTGTGTGTATGTTTGAAATGTTCTGGGGGTCATGTTGTTGTGACAGTCTTGAAAACACACCACACACACACACTAACGAGGCCGGAGCCAGAGTGAGGACCACCCTGGTGCAACAGAGCGAGAGGAAGGAGGGGGGAAAATCAGCTTAATGTGTCATGGTTTCAATCTGACACGATCTAACATATGACATGGCTGGACTTCAGCAGTCTTAGCTTCCTAGTTAAATAAATATGACAGCCTCCTGAGGTAATTACCATGCTGTGACCAAGTTGAGTCATAGCATCCGTTAATTATGAGATGGGCCGTGTGATTACAATCCCTTTTTTTTTTGTTAAATCCATGCTGCGAGTGAGTTTCTGATGTCTGTAATATTTCAGTGAGTGATGGTGTATTCAGATGTTGGCTGTGACTGGGGTCTGGCATTGTGCTTAAAAGTGAAGTAATCTTGGAATTTAGATTGAAAAAACACTGACTTTGCTTGATGGGCTTCATATCGGCACGATCTGTTTGCACTGCTAAGCCACAAGTCAAATCCGGGCCTATGCCAGAGATTCCCACCCAAGGGCACTGGCGCTGTCCCACAAGAAGGTAGTTAAGTGAGGTCCATGAACTGTATATGAAAGGTGACGCCAACTGTGTGTTTGTGGACTCGAGATGAGCAGTTTGTCTGTGACTATCTTATTTCATTTCATTTTTTTTTCAGGGGGTGGATCTGCCTGAGAAAAAGTAAAGAAACAATCCCTCATACTGAAGTGAGCTGTCAATCAAAAAGTAGCCAAAACTTAAAGAATCCTCTGTTTTATTATTTATTTTACTCTGAATGGAACCATAATTGATAAAATGAAATTCATAGTCACTGAAACTTGTAATTATTGCTTAAGACTACAAATTAATTTAGAAGGGCCATAAATAAGGTGAAAATTTAATTTTCTAATAGTTTTCTACACAATCTGCCACCAGAGGAGTCGCCCCCTACTGACCACTAGCAACAATGCAGGTTTAAGAGACTTCCACATTAGCTTCACTTTCATCTGTCTTTTCTACACATTCTGAGTATCTCAACTAATTTGGAAAAAATACAAAGTATGTAATAGATATTGATTAAAATATTCAGAGAGTCGATACATTTGAAACATTTGCTACATTTGAATTGCATGAAAATATGACTGAATTTGAATGAATTTGGCTTGTAGTGTAAAAACATTTTGAAAGCCCAGAAATAGCAGAAGAGCTCTACATAAATGCCAGTCTATTTAACAATATATATAACAGAGTGAAATGGGGCAAAATAAATTTGTCTAAATGAGCCCATTAGAGTAAGGTAGCTTGCGGTCGGAAAGGAGCACTCAGGTTTTTCTGCTGAAAAAAAAAGGGGGTAACACGGGCTCTGAACTAGAGATTTATGCCTGTTTTTCTAACACTGCTGTGTGTCTTTGTGCGTGCGTGCTTATGTGAAAGCAACGCATCAATTCAGTGCTAAGTGACGAGCTGTCAGCTTTCACAAAAGGACAGACAAAGACCCCCTTAATACGAACGATGCACAGTGCAGATAAACACACATAAACCCCGAAAACCAAATTTCTTGAAAAAAAGGGGGAAGAAATGGCGGCTGGATTTAGACATATGGGGAACATATTGGTGGCGGAGATCTGATCACACGAGTTTCCTCTGAGGAGAAGAGAATACAACAGGATTTAGATGTGGTGGGGGCTGTTTTGTTTCCCTTTAAGTGTGTGTCAGTCGTCTGCCCTCCTTGAGGATGTGAGAGAAAACGTTTCTCTCTGCTTCATCGCTTCTCTTGATCGACAACTTGATAGCCTGCGCACATGACTGAGTGTGCGCAGGCCAGAAAGACACACGCGCACTCGTCCCACTGTAGTGGTTTGCAGAGAGACAGTTGTCCTATGATACTGCTTTTTTTTGTTCTTTCCACCTAGCATGTATTCTGTTGACTGAGCTCTGAGCGCACATCAAAGCCACCACAATCTGTCTGTTTCTCTCACGATTTGCCCCCCCACCACACCACGTCGATCTATGACTGAGCACAAACCATGCACAAACTAAAACACATTTGTATATGTGTATGGTACGGGAGGGACTCTGCATTTTCTTTGATCACTGTTCATCTGACATTGAATTAGTTCCTTTGTAGCGTTCAGAAACACGATCGATTTGTTATTTGACGTTGAAATCCTTGATTTTAAAATAGCCGCTCGTATTCTTTCCCTTTGACAGATCATGTTACTTTTTTGTGTTGAAAAGACACAGAACCAAAGTTAGTGCGTGCGGGGTATCCCCAGTTTTTTCCTCGCTGTCTTATCATTTCCACATTGATTCCACTGCCCTCTCTGGGCTGAAGTAAAGCCACTGCAGCTGCACATCTTAATCTTACTTTTCCCTTCATCCTGCCTGTCATGTTTACTCCCTGTTTCTCTCCCTCCTCTCTTCTGCAGGATGCATGGTTTCAAAGGGACCACAGAACAAATCAGAGGCCCATCCCTGCGCACCAATGGCCTGTCTCTCATTTCAGATGGAGATTGAAGGGCACGTCTGCTCCGGGGGCGCCCACCGCCCTGAGGGCCTCTGCGTCTCCCCTGCGTGAGAGCTGGACCGCTACACGCACCAAAAAACCCGTCGACCCCCGCAATCGGCTGTCTGGTGAGCTCAGTCGCTGGAAAAGCCCTAAAAAGCCTCGCCTACATCCCTTGTTAGCTCAAGGCCGTGTGTGAGTGGAGTGTGTTTTGGGTTTGGCGTCACTTTGAAAAGATATGACAATAAACGGGCCCTGGAGCAGGAGTTATTATGTGTTTGGCTGAGAAGCGGGAGCTCGTGTTGCCTCGACGGAAGCTGGATCTTTCCCAGCGTTGTTTTGAGGTGCTTTGGGTTTGTTAGTCATAGCTTACTGTAAAGTGCCTCCTGAGACGCTCCTATTTAGAGATTGTTTTGTGCGCCTCAACTCTGAAGTGGTATCACGGGCCAGCTCCCCTGGCTTTTTCCTGGCGGAGGATGTGTATGCATCTGCAAAAAAAACCCAACAAAAAACCTACAAAAAAAACCAACCGAGGCCACAGAAGATCAAATCCAGGTTTGGACGACGCATTGTATCAATGCGAGCTGTGGCTCCAATCTCCCAGAGTATCTGTCTCCAGCTCTGGTCTTTCTAGGCCTCCATTAAGCTCCTCTAGCTTTCATATGACACGCCGATACCCATCATAAGCTGCATGACAGCATATGGACCTGAGTGACATTTGATGTACGTGGCAGGAGCGAGTGCAGCTCCTCTTTGCGTCTCCCATTCATGTGGTGGAGGGAGGATTAAGACTTGATCCAATAGAGCAGAAGTGGAGGAGAACGAGCCGGGGTCAGATCTGCCTTGAATTAAGTCAGTGTTGCAGCAGGAATAATACAGTCACCTCCCCCAGAACCCAATAATACTACTGAAGGATAATGTGTGTGTGTGTGTGTGTGCTTGGCCTGTGCCGAGGCTGCGACCAAACCACAGGCTGGTGTCCTTTACAGAGAATAGGGGTCTCTGTTGACGGTTCAAACACAGCTCGCGGCCCCAGCTTCAAAAAGGCCCCCAATCATCGCACCCACTTACAGCCAACGGCGCATGTCACTTAATGTGGACCACACTATCCATCAATTATGGTGACGCTCAGGGGCCATCTAACACCCGCACCGCAGCTCCGCGTAGTGAGTTGTCTTCTTCTCTGACTGAAGCCCCCCTCCAACCCCTCCTGCAATCCTCAAAGCCCATCTGCTGCAGGAGGTGCAGCGTGAGGCCGCTAACTCCTCAGAGCTGTCACACCAGCAGAGCTCAGGCTTTTCTGCTTCTTTCATCCCGCGATGTTTCGCTCCCTAAAGCTCATCCTCCTGCAAACGTGGCCTCCTGCAGTGCGCTTTAATAGCTCACTTCACCCCTTTTCTCATTCTGATTGTCATCCTTTTTGCACCATTCCCGTCATGCCATAGATTCCCTTTGAAGTGTCCCAACAGTAGGCTTATCCGCACGCCTGTAAGACACACGAGCCCGTGACCTTACCCTCCTACTAGCTGTTTATCTGTCCCTTGGCAAGCGAACTGAGTCAAACTGGAACTCATTTATCGTCATCCGATTCTGACATGTTGCCACGGGGTATTAGTTAAGCCCCAGTGCCTTTTTGGCATCCAAGTGTCAGAACGTATGTTAAGGTTGTACGAGTGAAAATAAATGACTCAAATGTGGCGACCATATTGGGAAGTTCTCTTTTAACAGACGGATGCCGGCGGGGCGTACAAACCTGAACCAGACCGCACATCCGAGTCTCAGCCCTTTTCCTCTTTCTCCCGTCTCCAGTCGCTGTCCGCACAGGACATCTTCCTCTGTCACATCTGGAGGGGGGTGTGGGCGAAGAGGCTCGGGTCAGGCCGGAGGGGACGAGGGGTGGCTCTCGTTCCGGCCGATTCGCCGAGCTGTCCTCCCGCTCGAGTCAGCTGCTCGTACACGTGCAGAAGCTTTGGTGTGCATTCATGCGTGTGTGTGTGTCCATCAGAGCCCTAACCTCAGCAGCTGTGTGTGATTTTGTATTCATATCATCTGGGGGGCTTCTTTCTTGTTGTAGTTTTTTTTTCCCTTTCCTTCTTCTTCTTCTTCTTCTTCTTCTTCCTGTCTGTGCTGACACCTTGTTCTGTGCGCTGGAGGTCCTTTATGGTCAGATCATGGATGGGAGCTGCTTCGTGTCAGCTGCACTGCCTCTATTTCTGAGTTTCCACTTCATCTGGGAAATAGTGCACAGACGCTTTTCTATTTTCAGCAGTGTTTCAAATTTAGGAGAAAGGACATCCATGCTCTTTTTTTAATAGCTCATCTTTGTCTTCCATGTTATTTCTGCCATTTTAATTTCTTCTTCTTTTTTGGTTTTCAAAGCAGTTTTGGTATGAAGTGTTACTAATTGACATTCATGAAGGTTCTCTCATATTTAAGTGCACAGCCTTAATTCATGCATTTCAAAAAATAATTGGTGGGAAAAATTATCCCGTAGCTATTGGATATAAAATTTCAACTAGTTTAAAAAAATGTTTATAAGCCATATTTGAGATTTTCAGTAATGCCTATATTCATGTACTGCAGTTAGTAGAGCACTCTGTAATGACAGAGAGAGACATGGTACTCAGAGAGTTTAAAACTTTGAGAAATCCTTTTTAAACCTTATTTTTGAGAGACAATGATCAACCACTTTAGGCACCTTTGACAGCTGATCACATGAAATGTTTTAAGTCTGCTCTGACCATTTAAATTTGAATTAATTTAGGTAATACTCCAAAATAGCTCCCCAAATATGTGCCCACAGGCAGGGCCGAGTGGGAAGACTTTGATAATAGATTGCATAGCTGATGAGTATAGTGTCAGACGGCTCACTGTAACTACCTACAAAATACTAAGTTTGTAAGAGTTAGTAAAAAGTAATAAATCACAGCTTAAATGGTTTAAATACAAATGTGACTAAATGATTTTTAAAAAAGAAGCGTTTGGAAAATATGTAAAATGTTAGAAATCAGTCAAAAAACATCTGGTGAATTTTAAAGCTAACATAAGAAAAATAAAAAGTCTGGACTCACTGTTTAAAATTTTACATTTCATATTTAAACACTTTAAAATTAATTTCTAACACTGCAGTAATTACATTTTAAAATGTAGAAATAATTAAATGAAGCATCACATAACTTTTTCTTCTTCTTCTTCTTCTTTGTTTAATGATTATTTCCTATCATAGTCTGGACCCGCTGTCAAATACTCCCCGCTGGACACACACAGACACAGACGCACAGTCGGACGGGGCGAGCACTGCTTGGTAAACAATCGCAGCCACACATGCTCACGCTAGGAAGGAACATGAAAACAGCACTAATGGGAAAAAGATGAGAGGGCTCACAGCGAGCACACCCAGAGAGGAGGAGGAGAGCGAGCCGGCAGTCGGACACCGCTCGCTGCCTCAGCCCTGCATGCCGGCACACAAAAACAGCCCTCAGATAGAAAGATAGTTCCTGAGGTCACACTGTTTAAAAAAAAAAAGGAAAAAGATTGGTGGGTTAAAAAGCACTCAGCTGATTTACAGCCTCTGTGAACTCGTGTGATTATTTTATCCGAACGTTATATTATTATAATTTTGCTGTACTACTTTATTTCTTTCCAGCTATTAGAGCTAAATTACCTTAAATTATTTTTGCTTTTTTGTCAAATATATTTAGAATGTTTTATTTACCCACAAATTCTTCCAGTTACAATCTGGCAAACAGTCATATTTATTTGTAAATAAAAAAAAACTAAATAAAATTTTAAACATGTTTAACCACTTGCCATAATGGTCGTGCGCTGTTCCTGTAAAAAAAGAAGAAGAAGAAGGACGGCCTTGTGCTGTGAGGGGAAAGAGTGTGTCATCTTGTTTATTTTCCTTTGGTTTGCTGTCTTTTTCCAGGCCATGGGGCGCGATGATAACAAAAAAATATTGCGGGCGTCCGTGTCTTCACAGCGGACTGCCCTCCCCCACCACCACCACCATTACCACCACCAGACTGGATCCGACGGGGGACCGCAGGGCCCTCGCAGCAACATTTTTGCCGTGAGGGAGAGGAGCAGAGAAGTTACCGCCTGTGAGTCAATGACGGCTCGCTGCTGATTCCCCTCACATGTTTTGCTTGTTTTTTGGGGGCTTTTTGCTTTTTTCATACAGGCACAAATCAGCTCCCCTCTCTGTCCCAGTGAGGTCTCATCCTCCAGAGTTAATACTGGCCGCCGTCACAAGCTACGGAACTGGTCTTGATTAGTGCTACTGAACTGAGATACTTATGTACGCCACATCCTTCTGGAAAAACAAAAAAAAAATAATAATAATTACACTCCCAAAAAATTCTCATTAATTTTTCTCCAGACTTCCAACTCCGTCTCCGCGCTCTCTGCCTTATCCGTGGTGTGTATCCACTAAGACTGAATAATATTTGGACAGGTGTTCTTTCATATACATTCACTTGAAGGAGTCTAGCGTGCAGTTTCATAAAGCAGGGGGGAAAAGAAGCATATCCTGGTGAGTGGGTTCTGAAGTTGGTGCTGTATGCTGTAGTCTGTACTGTATGTGTAATCCCTAACAATAAAAAACTGTTTAGCACTAATTTTCCTGTACTTTTAAAACCTTTTTTTCCTCCCCGTTTCAGACAAGAGGAGGCCACATCTGGAAGACAGATGTAGTCCCAGAGCTTGTTCTCTCCCTTTGACTCTTGCTCTCTCTCTCACTGCTTCTCACTCACTCTCTCTTTCTCCTGTCCTTCCCTCCCTCTCCTCTCTCTTTGGGAAACATGAGAGCCGGGCTAATTCTCTCTCTCTCTCTCTCTCTCTCTCTCTCCCCCTTTTTCTCCCTGCCTTGCTCTCTCCCTCCCACCCTGGCCGGACCACCCACATTCGGAAACGCCTAGCTGCTCCTGAGGCAGAGCCGCCGGCAGCTTAGAGAGACCAAGAGGCAACAGCGAACAAGAGAGATGTAAGGACGGGCCATGATGGACGGTTTAAGCAAGAGTGTCAGTTACTGCCGTGTCAAAGCCATTGTGTGCTGCTGAGAGAGTCTGAGGGACTCATCTGCTCCAGCGTGAACCCTGGGCTTTTGTTCCTCGCACCACAGATATCTATATCCATTCATTTTAATCTGCAGTATGGTAGAAGCCATTGTAGAAAAGCATCTCAAGAGAACACATACATACTACAAGTAACCACAGCTCATCTCTGTGAAGAACAATCACTTCAGATTAAAAAAAAATCACACTGGAGTGTACTTAAAACAGCAGCTTTTATTTGCTTGGTAGGCAGTAAATGATTATCTTTCAGTTCACCTCAGAAAACTTCAAACTTCTATATAAAGGTCAATGTCACCACCTTGTGGATTCTTCTTGGTATTGCCTCCTAACAAAAGTGTTTCAAGCCTTCCCTGTGCCCTCTCTAAAAAGCATAAAACAGGTTCAGGAGTTGTTACTTAATGATAAATAATTTCTTTAGAGATCAGTAATAGTCCACTCATAAGGACGAGCTGCTTGCAAGGTTATGAATAATCGATTTGGCTGTTGTATGATATCCTTTTTATAGGAAAGTTAAAAGGATATTCAAAATTTTCACAGTAATGGGTTTAGATGCAGTTAGTTTGACGAGCTAGTGTAGCGCTAGCTCTGCACTCTAGGTCAACTCTTTTAAGCTTGTTGATTTTTACGTTTTCGCTGACTTTTTTCATTGACAGAGGAAGGGAGGGAAAAGGGAGGGGAAAACACAAACAAACACAGCAAAGTCAGAAACTAGCTTGTGAACACAGCAGCTTAAAAGTTTGACATTTTCCTCAGAAGCTGATGGAGATCAAAAATAGAGCTAAAAGGAAAGGCAAGTTGGACAGAACCAGCCACCCCCAAATAAATTTTATTATGTGTCTTTTCACTGTGTCAAGAACCAACTATTTGCCAACGTGAAAAAAAAAGAACACTGCTAGCAAGCTTGGTTAGAAAGCTGCATTCATCAGGACATCTCGGATGCTCTGTTAGGTCCCAGTCACAGAGGCCTCCACAACCAGCTGATAACTAACGGTCTTTAGGAAAAAAATGTGCATTCCCTGATCAATTGGCAAGTGGCTGCAGAAGGTTGCGTGCTATCACTAGTTGAAATAAGGTGTGTCCAGTGCTCCACTGAAAACCTCTGATTACTTTGGTTACAGCAAACTGCTGCAGTCTCCCACAGTTTGCATGGAAGACAAGTTTTCGCTACCACTCAGTGGTTTGTTTACAGACGAGATGGCGTCTTCATGTACTTGAAGTACAGAAAGAGGCAAAGATCTGAGTCATGCCGACAATATTGAATACTAAGCTAGCAAAAAAGACAGCGGCAGTTACATTTGAGAACATACCAGCCGAAAGATTTTTCAAATCCAGCAAACCCGTAAATAATTGTCCTTATTTACGGGTTAAAACTGATCTATAAAGCATTATTTGTAATCAGGGAAACATGTTATTTTGTGTTAGTGGGTAAGCCCACAGCCCAGTAATACAGTGGTTTGTGGAACACAGTAGAGTGGCTTTAAGGTGCAACTTAAACATGAGATTGCTTCTCATTTAGTTTTCTCTGTTTTTCTTCGCCCCACTTCAGTAGCCACAGACCCCACAGTGGCCCCAACCATACCTCCATACGTCCCTCCCACGAACAGGCCGACCAGTGACCCCAGCAGCGACTCCCTTCTCACCAGAGAGGACAGCCACCTAATCCACCCAGTCAGCTTTTCCCACAAGCCCCCGAGGAAAGACGGAGCAGAGGTGGAAGGTGAAACATCAGTAGAGGGAAAAATGCTATCTACATCTACATTCAGGTCACCTATGCTCCTCTCTGCTTCTTCGCGGACCTCTTCCAATTCTTCCTCATTCTCCAGTTGGGAGTCTGTGGGAGACACCTGGTCATTCAGCTCCTCTCTTCTTTGTCTCACTATCTCTGCCTGCCTCTCTCTCACCCTTTCCTCAGCCTCCTGGTACAGAGGGCAGCTAAAGTGTAAACCCCCACTCTTCATAACTGCCTGCTCGACTTTCTCCAGCAGCTCCTCCACCGATGTCCTTCCATCTTGTTCTCCACTGCGGGCTTCCAGGGTGTGGTAGCGCTCTCCACATCTCTCCACCAGCTCCATTAGGTCCTTTCGCCATGTGACGAGGTATTCTTCCAGCTGCTCGTCCTCATCCAGCACATCTGTGTGGGTGAAGAGTATGATGGTATTTCTGCTTACAGCAGAGGAACCAAAGAGCTTCTTCAGGACATCCAGTGCCTTGGCCTCTTCATCAGCCGGCTGGTTTGCTGGGACACAGAGCAGAAAGGCGTGTGGTCCAGGGCTGGATGAGGCAATGAAGGAAGAAATGTAATTTCTTCTTTCCTCTGAGTTACAACCTGAACCGTACCAGGCTGGACTAGAGACTATCACCACCTGCAGAGACGTGACAGAAGCATAAAGAAAAAGCAATTACAATTGATTACAATGCACCTGTTTAAAAAAATGTCTTATTTACAAAGATTTTTTTTTTTTACTTTGGTATTCTTAAACTGAACTCACTACGTGAATGAAGTTCAGTCTGTGTGTGCATGGCAATTCCAAAATTTCTTCACAAATTTCATGGATATTTACACTTTTATAAGGATTAAAGTCAGTAAATTCAGAGATTTACTGAACACATTTTTCATGTTGGAAATAAAAGCACTGAAAAAATATGAAAAGACTGAACTACATTGGACTGCACTGTTGAGATACCTTTGCATCTTTATCTATAAGTGTGTTTAGGACTTACTCTTGTCTTAATAATACACTAACTCTATAGCAAACCCTAATATTACAGCCTTACAGAATCCACTACATGTTAGCATCAGTGGTTCTGCTGATCCACTGAAAGTTACTACAACCTGCAGTTTGCTAGCTCCCTTTGACCTGTAAATTGTTCTTGGATGTCAGAATTTGAATTGCAGAAGCCAGTTTAACACAGATTTATGGATCAATCTGTTACCAGTGAAAGCTATGGAACCAAGGAACAAATCTCAGGGCTCAAACACAACTAATTCAAATTACTACTTGAGGCTGGCTCCAAAAGCGAGTCGATCCTCTGCTGTTAAAATACTCGACTCAGAAATGAAAATAACACATTTACAGCTAAAACAGTTTTGGTCTCAAACATTTATTCACATCCTTATAACAATTGTATGTTTGTATAATCCACCTATTTGAATTTTTTAAGGCTAGTCAGTTGAGTTCTTGCTTGTGGCCCTTTGGCCTGTTTTTAATAGCTTATCTGACAAATAACAAAGCTTTCTGTGTGGCACAGCCCGTCCGAGAAGTGTGCACTCCAGTTTTGGTTAGTAAAACTTGAGTATTTTATTAGTTTATTACAAGGCATTAGCCAGTATCTCTGTTCATACAGTTTACAGATGCAGGTTGGCAAGCAAGCTTGTTAGCATTAGCTTATGATACAGAAATTCACAATCTTGACCTAATACGGGCACTTCTGACTCGGAAAAAAACAAAAAACAAAACATTGGTGGAAGCCAAACCCTAATGTTAAAAAATTAAGATTAAAAAATGTGGGTCACAACCACAGTGGCTACATCCATCTTTTATTTACAGCCTGTGTATATCTTAATCTCCCTCCCCTTCATCCTCCTGTCCTTGTCCATTGTCAGCAGTTCCTTCACACTAATAAATGTATCTTGCCTTGTTTGCTTATATTAGAATTACACTAGGCAAGCATTTCACAGCAGTATAATAATAATAATAATACATTTTATTTAAATAGCGCCTTTCAAAGCACCCAAGGACACTGTACAACAGATAAAAACTGGAAATATACACAATGGTAAAAATAGAAGATAAAAGTTAAAACATACAGAAATTTAAGAATAGGCAATTTTAAACAGATGAGTTTTGAGGGTGGACTTAAAAAGAGAGAATGAACTAATATTTCTGAGGTCCGGGGGTAGGGAATTCCAAAGTCGAGGGGCAGAGCAGCTAAAGGCCCTCCCTCCCATTGTGATCAGACGAGCAGAGGGAACAGAGAGAGAAAGAGAAGATGAAGATCTGAGGCAGCGGGATGGGAGCTTCATCTGTAATAAGTCAGAGAGGTACGGTGGAGAGAGAGAATGAATAGCCTTGAATGTATACAGAATTATTTTAAAATGGATGCGAAATTTGACCGGGAGCCAGTGAAGTTGCTTCAGGATTGGGGAGATGTGGTGGGTAGAAGAAGTCCTAGTAATAATACGGGCAGCAGAGTTCTGGACACGTTGGAGCTTGTTGATAGATTTTTGTGTGAGGCCAAATAATAATGAGTTGCAGTAGTCAATTCTAGAGATAACAAGATTATGGATGAGAATGGCAGTGGCGTGAGGTGTGAGGAAGGGGCGGAGGCGATTAATGTTACGGAGTTGGAAATATGCTGCACGTGTAATATTATTGATATGTGAGTTAAAGGATAATGTGCTATCGAGAATGACACCCAAGCTTTTCACAGAGGGAGAGATAGGGACCAGCGAGTTATTGATGGTGAGAGAGAAATTGTTAATTCTGGATAGCAGTCGTTTAGTGCCAACCAGAAGAAGTTCCGATTTATTGCTGTTGAGTTTAAGAAAGTTGGAGGAGAACCAAGAATTAAGTTCAGCTAGACAGAGGATGAGGGAGGGTGGAGGAAGAGTAGAGTCAGGTTTGGTAGAGAGATAGAGCTGGGTGTCATCGGCGTAGCAGTGGAACTGAATATTATATTTACGAAAAATATGTCCGAGTGGAAGAAGGTAGATGATGAAAAGAAGGGGCCCGAGGACAGATCCCTGGGGCACCCCAGTGGATAAAGGAGAAAGCTGAGAAGTGAAGGATTTTAATTGAATGAACTGAGTGCGGTCAGATAGGTATGATTTAAACCAGGCTAGTGGAGTGTGAGAGAGACCAATAGAAGCTAATCTGCTAAGGAGAATGGGATGAGAGATGGTGTCAAAAGCTGCACTCAGATCAAGAAGGATAAGGATGGAGAGGAGACCAGAATCAGCTGCTATAAGAAGGTCGTTTGTTATTTTTATAAGAGCAGTTTCAGTGCTATGTAGAGGACGAAAGCCAGACTGGAACTGTTCATAAAGGTTATTATCAGTTAGGTGAAGATGGACTTGTGAAGCAACTATTTTTTCAAGGATTTTTGAGAGAAATGGTAGATTGGAGATAGGACGAAAATTATTAAAGTTGTTGGGATCTAGACCAGTTTTTTTCAGAATTGGGGTAATAGCAGCAACTTTGAAGGAAGCAGGAACAGTTCCAGTGGTGAGTGAAGAGTGAATAATAGCAGATATGAGGGGAAGGAGAGGGAGTAAGCAGGCTTTGACGAGGACAGTGGGGATAGGATCGAGCTGGCAGGTAGAAGGCTTTGATTTATGGATGAGATCAGCAATATCAACTAAGGATGGAAGTTGAAAAACAGAGAGGAAGTGAGAAGGGGGAGAAGTTAGGACAGAGAAGCTACATTGAGCATTAGGGTCCAGGTCTAAGTGTATTTTATGAATTTTATCAATAAAGAATAGCATTAGAGCATCACAGAAGTTAGATGAATAGAGATGAGCAGTGGATGATACATTTATTAGTATCATCCACTTTGCCTTCCTTGGAGGCTGTAAAACAAATTTAACTGCATTGACCACCCAGCAGATTCAGGTGTTTGTTTTTGCTTTGGTGTGAAGGCTAATGGTAGAATTACTGAGCCTATTAACCACATTTGTTTGTTTTTTATATATATAGTTGACCACATGAGAGCAACAGCTGCAAAGTGATGAATATATTTAGTATCAGTGTGCATCAAGATTTCACACCATAGAGTACATATAACAAGGCTATGATTTTACAACTAACGTGTTAAAACAAACCCAGGTCTGTTGGCTCAGTTTCTTTTGGCTGGTGCGAGCGCTGTAAACCAAAGCCTTGAGCAGATACGCCCCGAGAGTTTCACAGTTGCTTATTGGTTTTTTTTGCAAAATTTTGAAACCCAGTCATGCTTAATTTTGTGGGTTTTCTTGATCATTTAAATGTGCCTGGTTGGTTAAGCACACATTTCTTTTTTCCTGTGAGGTAAGAAACTCAAATGAATACTGCAAAACTGGCTTTTAAATGCATTCGTGCTCATTGTTGCGTCTGAGTACATCAGATTGCATTTCAGATGAGAGGATTCAGTGATGTCGACATGCAAGAAGGTGTTTACAGGAAATGCCACTGGACAAAATTCAGACCGCATCTATCATCTGCACGATTAAGCAGCAGCACGTTAACAAGAAGAGAGAGATTTATTAGGAGTTACATTTTCTTTCACACAAACATGTTTCTGTTATTAACCATTGTAACCACTGGTGTCGCCAAAACAACCAGAAATGGATCCTTAATATTTATCATGTTTATATGTTTTTAAACATATATGTTTAAAATATTAACACAAGCCCTTAAATCCTTCATGTAAATATGCCACACAGACTAATTTTCATCTGCAGTCAATGGCAGGTTTATGGCAAACATTAAGACAAACATGAATTTGATGGTCAGTTTGTCGTCTTCACCACTGTAGCTGACAGTTCTTCAGCAACCTGCTACTTGATTTTAGCATGTAGCTGTAAACCAATCAGGCATAACATTTTAACCACTGTCAGGTGAAGTGAGTAACACTGATTATCCCTTGATCGTGGCAGTTTTTAGTGGGTCCTGACTCCTGCCCACCACCAAAAGCTTCAACAATGAGCACATGAGCACCAGAACTGGACCATGGAGCAATGGACGAAGGTAGCCTGGTCTGATAAACCACATTTTCTTGTACATCACATGGATGGTTGGCTGCGTGCGCATCCCTTAACTTAGGAACATCTAGGCTCATGATGCACTGTGGGAAGAAGGTGAGCTGGCAGAGGCAGTGTGACGCCTTGGCCAATGTTTTACACGCAAACCTGGGATCCTGCGAACCATGTGGTTACTTTGACATACCTACCTAAGCATTGTTACAGAACATGAACACCCTTTCATGGAAACAGTATTAACTATGGCTGTGGCCTCTTTCAGCCGGATAATGGACCCTGCTACCAACCAAAAATGGTTCAGGAATGGTTTCAGGAGCACAATGAGTTTGAGGTGCTGACTTGGCTTCAAAATCCCCAGATCTCAATCCAATCAAGCATCCGTGAGATGTGCTGGACAAAGAAGAACAATCAATAGAGCCCTCCCCCCTTCACATTTTGATGCTAGATCAGGCCTTCAGGGGTCTAGTGGAGTCCGTGCCTCGATGGGTCAGGGCTCATTTTGGCAGCAAAAGGGGGACCAACACAATATTAAGCAGGTGGTGATAATGTTATGCCTGATTGTTGTATAATCATATTATGAACATACATCTGGCAGGTTACAGTAGGTGGACTAAATGTAGGTAAATTATTACTTTATAGACTAAACTTAAAACTAAATCATATTTAATCTAAATTGTAATAATTTTGTCTGAAACAGGCCTCTTATGTAATGAGACACTGAGTCTCAATGACCACCATTATAAAAAAAAAACACATAAAACAACAGAGGACCCAAAATTGAACCCTGGGGTACTTCGATATTAATGTTAACTGTTTAGGAAATTAACACATTAATAGATAATAAAGTTTTTGTTTTTTTATTGACATTTATACTCATATTTTAAGGTATTGTATTTTGTAAACATCTGGCTATAATGTTTCAAAAGCACAAAAGAGACATGCAGACTTCAGAAATAAGCAGGTGAACTTATAAAGGACCACAGTCCATACTCGTCAGTTATTGTTACCTGTCTGCCCGCGACTTCCCCTCTGTGTTTGCTGCACTCCTGGACAGCATCATCATCTGTGTCCTGCTGGTAGTCTTGCAGGCCGAGGATTTTGCATATTGCAGTCTTCTTCCCTGCCCCACTCCGGCCCAGCACCACCAGCCTCAGCTCTGCTCAACAAGAGAGAGAAAAAAACGTTTTCATGACACGCTGCACTTATTTCATACACTGAAGTGTGCTCACTTTAAAGGGACCGAGTTTTTAAATTCACTTATAGCCCAAAATAACTGCCATGTATAAGCTGTCTGCTCTTTATCGTGCGAGTTGTTTACAGAGATAAGGCCCACCCTGTTTGCCGGGTGTGCGTGTCGTAAGCTCGTCTGCTACATTGAGCTTTGAAGCGTTTCACCTCAGCTGGCTGCGCCCTTTGCAGCTGCTGCTTCCCGTAAACCGACCGTGGAGGAGCCGCGCCCCTAACTTTCCTTTCTTATTTCATGGTTTCTGCCCCCGAAACGCCACATGCGAGACAATTTATCAAACCTACCTGACTGTGTAGCAGATGCTGACATTTCTGTTCCTGCTCGCTGTCGTATGTAGCGTTGAATCAGGCGTAAACACACACTTCCTAATTCCTGCGGGCTGACTCAGCCCTGCCTCTGAAGTTCACTCCGCCAGAGGTGAACACAGCTCCATCTGTTGTGGGAAGTGTTGATGGCACCATGCGCACATCAGGGCATGGATGTCGGCACCGAAGTTTACAATTGTTAACTCGGGGGGAATAATTTACTCAGTTTAACTGGATGACTTTATTTATCAAATGACCAGTTGGTTTTTGAGCATAGACTTCTTACTCATAAGGTAAGACAGATAAGCCATTTATAACTGCACCAATCCATCTGCTGTTAATGCAAATATCTAACCAGCCAATACTCAGTGCATTTAGAAATGCAGACATGGTCAATATGACCTCCTGAAGTTCAAACTGAGCATCAGAATGGGAGAAGAAAAGTGATTAAAGTGACTTCGAACATGGTCTGGATGTTGGTACCAGACGGCCTGGTCTCAAACTGCTGATATACTGGGATTTTACCACACAAACACCTGTAGGGTTTATACAGTTGTCTGAATAAAAGAAAATATCCAATGACTTAGTTAACTGTAATTTAAATAATTACAGCCACAGTATGCACAAGATCTGACTAAACAACGCATCAAACCTTGAAGCTGATGGGCTCCAGCAGCAGAAAACCACACATGGTGCCAGTCCTGTCAGTTATGAAAAAGAAACTGAGGCTACAGTTCACCACAATCAGAGAGTAGTGGATGGTACCTGGTCTGACGAGTCTAAATTTCTACTGTGAAAACTGAATGGTAGGGTCAACATTTGACATAAACATGGAAGCATGGACACTCAGAATTCATTAAAAAATATTAGCTGAATCTGGGAAGTGATCATTTTAATGTTGCCACATGGTTCAAGTTTAAGCCGGCGGTGAATTGTTGGAACAGCTCTTCACGACAACAAAGTCACACCTAAAGGTGTATTCAATCAAGTTTTCACATGTTATATACACAGTAAAATATTACATGTATAAAATGAGTCATTTATACAGAATAAAAGAACAACTAAGCAGATGTGAAATATATTACATTATGTCAGTGATTAGCAGGGAACTTAAAGGTTTCTGTACACTTCTGTAAAAAAGAAAAAAGTTCAATATGTAGACATGTATTGAACTCTCATGCAATTAACGTGCCACTGAAGAGCTAAGCATACACAAACACACACATTCAGTCCACTACATCCATCCATAAAACAGACAGTTGTACAGTAACAGTAAAACCAAGCTGACGTGCCTTGTAAGATTAACATGTTCCATTCAAAAATACAGCAATTAGAAATCTAAGAGAAACAAGTTCTTAAAAAAATACACTTTAAAAACACATCGATGCTAAAAATATCCACATTTTTCAAATGCCAAGCCGAGGCTTAAATTAAAGTCCAAAGGATCTCCCTGGTCAAGTGTTTCTCCCAGATTTCCAGTCATCTTTTCCTCAAAGTCCAGGCATGATGTAGGCGATGTTGTCCAATGTATTTGACTGACAGAAGGAGACAAGAGCTTTGTTAGCAGTTAGCGATAAAAACCACATATTATACATTGAACGGTTATCAAAAACAAGCAGAAACGTTTAACAGCAGAATCTGTGAAGAATTGAATGAAGCTGATGGTACGATACCAGGACGTTTCGAGGACATCCATTTAACTGTGGTATCTGTGCTGTGAGACAGGTCAGCGGGCCCAGCGCGCACAAGATAGAGTCCAGAAGAACAGACAAACTCCCGGATACAGCCACCATCCCCTAGTGCGAGAAAACATGGCTTACTGGTTTCATTGCACATTAACAAATTCAATTTAAAACTTTGCATTTATGCTTTTATTTCTAGATAAAAGCTTTTATAGGTGTGCGCATTTAAAACTCACCTCTGTTTCCTGGAGCCGATGTCCAATTAGGGACAGAGACTCTCCCAGCAGCTGCAGGTGAGCCGCTGCATCGATGGGATCGACATCTGGGACTCGAGCCGGGGACAAGGACATGGTGCCAGGCGCTCTGGTTGGAGACACCACTCCTGTCGATGTCCCTGCAACTTTACAGAGAAAACGGCACTTACAGACGGCAGCAAAGATCCAACAGTGAGTGGACTAAAAAAAACACCGCGCTCACAGTCAAATATACCTTTGCTTTTGGTCTCGCTGGACGTCTTGTGTTTGACCGTCGTGGCTTCAGCTTTGTTTTGTTTGTGTTGCAAATACTGAGCTTTCTGCCTCCAAACCTACAGAAAAACACACACATGAAGCACACCACCAGCACTTAAGTGTAAGCCACACTGGATTATAGCAAAAGACAAAAACCTACCAGCTTGTCCTTTTCAGGCATCGCCTTCCAAACCTCTGCCAACTTTTTACTCAGTTCGCCAAACACTGCAGATTATATGCAAACCCATTCAGTTTATATGTTTTTTTCTTACCGTTAGATTTAAAGTGCTTCATCACAAATTATACTGTATTTCAAAGTTTTTCTCACCTAGTCCCGGCTGTTCTGCATTTATGTTGACCCTGTACTCCTTACAGAACACCTGATACGCTGTTGTGTTTTTCTTCTTGGGCTTGATGACAGAAAAACAACAACAACAATTGAGCACATCATTAACATTTCCTTACAAAGAACGAGAAATGTAACTAAATACTATCTCACCTTATCTTTATCCTTCTCGTGCTTGTCTCGATCTTTGTCCTCCTTCTTCTTCTTCTCTGTCGTACCGTCGCTGCCTTGGTGGTGGTGCGGAGGGATAGGCGTGCCCATGGCATACATAGGGCCCACAGCACTGTGAGTGACCGTGAGATGGGAGTGACTGTGGCTCTTTGATGAGTCTGGTGACAGTCATACAAAGATAAATGGGCAGATGTAGAGTTAATTACACTGGCTTCAGAAAAGAAATGGGCCCTTTTGTGAAACATTGTTATGGATGGAGTCAGTATTAATACTCATCAATTCAACTGCCCAATAACTGCATTAATTCCCTTCTCCTCTAAGGAAGCAATGACACAATCCTGTGTTGGTCTCTGATGACAGTTTAGTACCTGAAACAGCCTCAAACAAAGCACAACGCTTTGCAGAATATGCAAGAAAACGGTTCCTGCTAAAAGTGGAAACCACAAAAACACGATCAAGTACAACCAGACTATGAAGGAGGAGATACTAGAAGTTGGTGTTATGCAGTCTAAAAGCAAACAAATTTACACCATATGACAGGAAGAGGAAATTACTGATTAGGTTAGACGGTGGGAACGCTGGGTTTTAAGCAGCTGGATAAAAAAGTTCAACCCAAGATCCAACATCCCAGGTGGATTTTTTTTTTTAAATCACTAACAATATTGTGCAGCTGCTGACTGCCACTAATGGCAGTAGCTAACTGGAAAAGGAGGATGGCAAATAACCTTTATTTACTTAAACTTATAAATGCTGCTGAATACAAGTAGCATTTTTCTATATCATCAGAAATATTGTTATTGAGAATCTGGAGCCTATAGCACCCTCCTCCCAGTGGTTTTTAGCTCACACTTAGTTCAAAGTGCTTCAAAGTGACTAACTCAGAGAGGGCCCTCATGACTAACCCCACCCGTTAAACATGCCTCCAGGCCGGTATCACTACTAGAAAAAGAGGTGGTGGCTGCTGTTTAACCTACATCATTTTAAGCTATAAAGCTTCAGCAGTCACATCAATTCATTTCAGCTTAAGCGTGCTGTAAAATGTAGCAGCAGTGAATAGGAAAAGAATCACTGGCTTTTCCCCTGCCAACGTTACAGCTGTGTTTACATTACAAAGAGCTTTTAAAGACTTCAGCCTCTAAATGCCACCTCCTTCCTTGATATCATTTGCGAAAGCTCTCGGTGAGAACTAAAGGATAATGAAATGCTTCTGCTTCAAACCTAGCTAAATCCCACACTCGACGGTGTCCTCGAAAGCAGAGTTTCCTGGCAGAAACCTTCAAATGCCATTTCCCTTAGTCATCAAAAGCCACTGTGTTGACAGCATTAATCAGAAGACAAATCACATCATGAGACATTCAAACCGGTCAGGTCCCATTCATCAGTCTGCTCAGACTGTTTGTCATAATGTTGTTTGCCAACTTCACACACTAGTTTTTATCTTAATGTACTTGACATGACAACAATATACTCTTACCACAGTTGTTTATTCTTTTTTGTTGATCACATTTTTATGTTTATCTTTATTTTGAACACTATGCACAGTGTAGTTTGTTTTATCTTTATCATTGTTTATTCTATTACAGTTGCATTGTGTGGTTACTGCTGATCCTTGTTTCATGCTGAACTGGGCTTTCATGAGGCAATCACTTACCTATGCCTCACTGACTTGAGGTGAACACTGAACCTGAACATAGGAAGCCGATTTTAAAAATGCTTTATGAAAACAGAGGATATCAGACACCTGAAACATTTAGTTTGCTAGCCCTAGAAATGTGTCTGTCACCCAGAGAGGAACAGCTCAGGCTCCACTTGCCCTCCTCACGCTGTCGAGCACTGAAATACTTTCCAAGTTAACTCATTATCGCCTTGCAGCTGTTTGTTTGTTTTTCTGTCTTTTTATCCAACACAATGACAGTGGATTTGATTTTGACATCTGACAGTATGTTACTATTTTTTTTTTTTAAATGGAGCATAAACTGAAGCTAACTGTATCTCAAGTAACTACAGACTTATACAGACATACACTGTTACCTTCACTTGAGGTGGAAAAACGTTCATATTTAGCCAGTCCTCTTGGACACTTTGCTTAAGCAAACAGCCTAAACTATTTTTAGAGAATGCTGAGTTTTCTGGAGTTGCCCTGATGTTTAATTTATTTTTAACTTAGTGTATTGCATTTAGCTGCGTTTTCTGAAAGACTGATTGCACCACATTAATACCATGACTCAGGGTAGTTATACCAAAGCGCATGACTTTGGTATAACTACCCTGTAAAACACGAATTTAAGTATCACTGTATCAATGTTAGTGCATTTCCTAAGGTTCCTAACATTAGAAAAGTGTATTAGTATAGTAAATCAGCACGTGTTATGTTGTTAACAGTTATGGTTACAGTTATGCTGACACTTTTAACAACTAACAAAAACCATGGGGAGAGTTGAAGCTGACTAAAGCTAAATTTTCCAAGTGAAACCCTGATGCAGCAGGTTTCCTCTTGTCAGCCATAAGGAAACCAATTATTAAATGTTGGCATGAAACCACAATAACTGCTGGCAGCTAGACATGAGTCTGGCTAGCTGGCTAACTAGCAAAGACGGTCCCAAAAAGTGTAAACTGTGTTTTTATGATCATGTATAAACAATAGAGACGCCTCTGTTTCCACAGTTTGATTCCAATACCAAAAATGCAGGACAAAGTGTTTCCAAAAAAATGCTTCTGAGTGAACTCACCGCTAAATCCTTTGCTGTGCTTCTTGTCCTTCCCACTTTTCTCCTTGTCTCTGTCTTTTTCTTTGTCCTTTTTCTTTTTGCTTTTCTTGCTCTTCTTCTTCTTTTTTGACAAGTGCGTATATGAATCGTCTATAACCAGTTCACCTGCCTCCAGTTCTGCCCCAGAAGAAGAGCTTTCATCTCCCATGCCACCTCCATAATGTCCTTCATACCAGAGTAGAATAACAAATATTAATTTAAGAATAAATAAAAACTGAGGAAATGGATAGTGTGCTGTGTATACAGAACTGTGCAAAAGTCTTAAGTCAGACTTTTTTTTGTAAGTGATTAATCCAAATTTGAACATTTTTTGATCGAATGTACAGATTCATCCTACCTTCCACTTCCACCTCTTTCCCCACCACAGGCAGCGGATCTCTATTCTGCTGCAGCTTCTTCTTGGGCGACTTTGAAGGTAGTGCCCCCTCCCGATCCTTCTCTTTCTTCACCCCTCCTTTGGAGGAGTGCGGCGTGCATGGGAAGCTCTCTCCCTCCTCTTTCTCTGGCGACATGATGAGCTTCATCTTCAGCCCATCCGCTTCACGTAATGTCAAGGGCTCTTCTTTGGGGACGCCGCCGTGGAACAGAGAGGATTTGGAGGAAGAGGAGCTGGAGGAGTGCTTCTTGGAGGAAGATGATGACGAAGAGGTGGGACGGGAGTGAGAGAAAGAAGAATGGCTCCCCGTGCTTCCACCGCCGCCGCTGCTCTCACGTTTGCGGTCCTTGGAAGAGTGCGAAGAGAAGGACGGGTAGGAGGGCTTCTTATGCAAGTGGGGGCTGGGATCTGAACCTGTGGCCAGGGGAGAGGTGATAGCCTGCAGGAGACCCATCGCCGTATCTGTGGGATGGGATGATGAGGGAGAAGAAAGGGGCGGGGAGCGGTCCGAAGACTTGTGCTTCTTCTTGTGGGGAGGAGGGCCTGAACCATCATGGTCTGTTGAGAGAATAAAAAGAAAGAAAAATACAAGCTCAATTACAAGAACACAACATGACAATATATCTTCCCAGTGTTAAATTAAAACACAACCACTCACCTCTGTAATGGTAGTCATCGCTATGCTTTTTCTTCTTTTTGTGTGATTCTCCTCCCAGCATGAAAAGTTCTGAATCCTGATTTGAAAAATATCAAAACCATAATAAATAGCTTCCATCATGAACACTGACGGTGAGCTACTGATGACAAATAACTTACCTTAGGCCTTTTCTTGGAAGACTTCCGTACTTCAGCAGCAATCTCCTCCTCTTCCCTCAACAGATCTTTGTACGACCTCCTCTTCTCTCTCTGGCTGCGACCAGCCACGAGCCCCCTGTCTCCCTCCATTCCCACATCTAAAATGCACAAAATCCACGTCATATTTCTGGCTTCCACAAGAAAAAAAAACCCTAATTATTCTGGTCACATGTGCATCTCATTCAGAAGAGCAGCGATTAGACTAAAATGCAGTTTTGTTACAGTTCGTTTGTGTTTCTGGGGGTACTAAAGTCACACTTCATTACCAATGGCTTCTCTACCCTTGATCTCCTCAAAAGCCATGGTCTCCCCTTTGCCAACACTTGATATGAGATGTCAGACAACACACCGACCTGTTAAGTAAAAACACCAAGAGCAAAAATCAAAACACTAGTCCAGACATTAAATAACATATCAACACCAGGGGGAAAGAGAGTCAGAGCAGTTTCAGTAAATGTTACAAGTGAAAATAATAGTCAGGTATAATTTCCTTGCAAACAGATTATGTCTTGCTTTAACTATTCCCGGTTAATCCTACACTCAGCCCTCGAAGCAGCTTGGATGTACCTAAAAGTGCTCAATGAGTAGCAGTTACTTCAGGAAAAATGCTATTTGTGTTATACTGCATTTATAATATGGCCCCACTCCTATAAAAAGAGTTACAGAAAATTACAGCTAAAGAAAATTTCCCGCCTACTTTCGTAAAGATACACAAACACACCCCCCTCTCTATCCACTTTCACCCTGTCGCTTCCCAACATTTAAAGGCTCCCAATCAGTCATGCCGAGTGTGCCTTGAGCTAGCCGGCGAACAGCGCTAAGGAAAGCTCGAGGCTTTTCCCACAAGCTAGGCCGCGGTCAGCTCAAGTGGACAAAAGAAACCCGCGGGCATGCGTTTAACTCCGCTCCTGTCTCCATCTCCTATGCAGTGCAAGAATGTGTAGTTTGGAAACACCGGGAGGTGAAGAAAAATAATTTTTACTACCTCCAAGAGATCTCCAATTTACGCGGGTCCCGTCGCCATCTTTAGTATCGGCGAGACAATACGCGTCGGTGCGGGGGGAGGGGCTTAGGTAACGTAGCCAATCGGCGTAAAAGTAGCCATATTAGCAAGCCTTTGATTAAATCTCTGTATCCACTGAAACAAATGACAACTACAAAGGCCCTCTCATATAAAGACACAGACAAAAATACTATACATATATCCAAAGATAACAATTTATTGATTTACATCAGTTTCTAACAACCAAGTCAATCTTACAGTACAGTTCACACAGACATGCAACACAAGAGGAAAAGGCAACGATACAAAGAGGCTGTCCATAAGAACCAAAAATCACAACAGTGATAAATGTTAAATTATTTTGTCTCAAATAATCTTTACTGGTAACCTGCAAGAAATTAGCATGAGCACACAAACACAATCGCACGTTGACTCAAATGCTGTCACTCGCGCAGCACTTCCACTAGCTTCCTGTTCTCAGTGTGTTTTGTCCTGGTGAGGGGGGTTCTTATATGATTAGCATCTAATCATTTTAGCCAAGATAATAATGTTGTGTAGCACTGTTAGCACCCTGGACAAACTGCGAAACTCTCACCGTTGTTTAAGTTCAATCACCAAAACGCACAATTTTTGGCATTCATTAATTTAAAAATAAAAAACGTCAGCATAACATCAAAACAACACTCATTTAAACACACACACACACACACATATATGAAGCCACATGCAGTGGCTTTGTACCCCACCAGTGAGGTACAGCCCACAGTTTGAGAACAACCAAATAATTACCAAAACAAACATATATAACAAAAAGTACAACTGTTCCAAAGGGCAATTTATCTTAACGCTCAGTTTAAGAGATGACCACAGCGTGGTGGTTCAGCTCGTGCTGGCCAGGTCGAAGCTAGTAAAGCAGAAGCTTGTGCCCCCCCCCCAAAAAAAAAGAGGCGCTGAGTTTCACTTCTTCAGTGTTTTATCTTCTACCTGTCGCCCAAATTCTGTTTCTGTAGACTGAGTGATGTAAAACTGGCCAATAAGTCAGTCACTTCATCCACCTGTAAGAAAACCACAGAGCTGTGTAAGAGCTGGTGAGAAAAAAAACACAAATCTAAAATACATATTAAAGTTTTGTTGCGTTGTCCAAATATTATGCGTCCATCTGAATAGGAGAATTGAAGACTGAGTGATGAGGTCTCACCTGCTCTTTGGTGCGCGTGTGCTCCAACTGTGTCGAAATGTGCTCCAGCCTCTCTTTAGCTTCACTCTGGCCCATTAAATTCAGGTATTCTCTCAGCATCTGAATAATCTGACAGGCAGATAAAAAAAATAAAAATAAAAATTCTCCATCAATGGGGAAGAGCGGCAGAGTCAGACTGCGTGTTTCCAAACTCAGTTTGCATCTACTATTCTAAGAAAGTAAAGCCATTTTCTACCTGTGTGACTTCCCCTCTCAGTGTTTCTAAGCTGCGTGAATCTCCCTCCTGCAAAATGTTCAGCTTAGAGCGTGCTAGATGCAGTGGGGTCCTGCCAGCTCGATCAAGGGCATCCACGCGGGCTCCTTAAGAAAAACAATAACAAACAAACCTCTCAATTACCCATTACCTTCAATTGCCTTTAAATTCTAATTAAGTTATCATCACATTTCCTCATTTATTAACTCAGATTAAAGATGGCAGCCATGAAGAAATCAATTATCAAGCTAACGAGTTTCCCGTCCAACATATGAGCTACATGGTTTGTTTTTTTCTAGTGAGGCCTTTCTGGTCAGATGGGAATATGGCACAATTTGGGGAAAAACAACAGACATCCACAGGGCATTTGAGTCAAGAGCCTCATTTGGTGTTGTAGATCAAAACCAGAGATTGTATATAAAAGATGGACAAAGTCACTGTGACATCACCAACTGTTTAGCGAAACCCTGTTACGAAGGTTTCTTGCAGTTCTGAAACCAGAACTGAAGAGTGAGGGGCAGTAAGGCCAAGAAACAAGAATACTGCAAGCTTAGAGGCTGATGGAGGCTCAATCACACAATAAAGTGAGCGTACTGATCAAGGGAGGTGGGAATATTATTTGATAGATTTCTATAAAACCAGATGCGTCGCCTCCTTGTGGCCATTAAAATGAGTCAGAGGTTCTGGGCACTTCCATATTTGCATAGTTTTTCAGATCTGGAAGCTATGTCCATCTTTTACATACTCAGTCCATGCTCAAAACCTGCCTCAAGCTGTCTTTCTTCAGGCTAATATTAGCTTGTGTACTTTATTAATTTATTAGCTAACACCATAAATTAGCCACCGCCAGAGTCAAGTATCATGTCTAATTTAAAGCTAGCTGGCTAACTACAACCCTACTAACACCACATTGTACTGCATGTTGTCTGGTGTATTACCATATCAGGACACTCTGTGGTGAATTATTAGCAGCTGATAGACAAATCTCTGATCGGCTGATGCATATGCACTGGATTTTAATTATCTGCCAGACTTGAGCGTTAAGTTTTTGGACAAACTACACTGGTAAAAAACAAATGTCATTGTAACTGGAGTACTCCACCCCCATTTCCACTGTTCCAAGTGCTTAAAAAGAAACATGCATGAATTCTTACACGTTTCCTTAGGGCGATACACCTCCTTATAATATCTAAAGCAATATAGTTCTGGTAATTGTTTCACAAAGATGGAGAATTTAGCTGCTGTACAAAAGTCTTACCTCCCCTTAGCAGTGTGGTGATTACAGGCACATGGTTGGTACAGGCCGCTGTAGGAACATGGGGTGAAAAAAGTGAATTGTGAAAGAAATACACGATCCGATGCAGAAATCTGACTTCAGTTTTAGTTTTGAGTTTTCTGGGTCATGGTCTCTTACCCAGATGGAGGGGGGTATTCCCCAGACTGTCTCGCTGGTTGGGGTCAGCACCGTGGCTCAGCAGCAACTGCACTATAAACATAAAACAGACATTGGGAAAGAACAATGATCAACTGATATTAAATCCAGGTAAAGGTAAGGACATTTATGAGCATCAGTCAGAGTTATATGAAGCGCAGTAAACAAAATCTGCCACTGACAACCTACCAATGCTCTCATTGCCATTGCACGAAGAGAAATGAAGAGCTGTCCTTCCTTTGTCATCTGCTGCACAGGGGTCTATATCATCTTGCAGGAGCTTTCGGACTGAGGAAGAAAATGTGAATTTCAAAAAAAGGAAATAGAAAAACACAACTTGAAGTCATCCCTCCCAGACAGTGCTCGCAAGGTGTTTTACTGTATTCGCCCATGCTTTTCTTTTGTTTAAGCAAGACCCCATGCAATTCTCTCCTTCTGGGTATAAATGAAAAGTCACTCACTCACCTCCAACTACTTAAAAATGCAGCAGCTAGGCTTTCTGATGTTTTAGCAAATGTCATCACATCACCTCAATCCTGACCTTTCTCCTTGTAGAGTTGATATTTAGGCCTGATTTTAACTTGTGGGGTGAAACTTTGTGAAGGCTATGATGTAACCTACACTGAAGTGGTCAATGTCGTTGGTGGCATTTGTGCTGGTGCATTAATTACAATGTGGTCACGTCGCAGTGTTTTACTGGCTATTCCAAGAGTAAAAATTACATTTAAAAGCCCAAGGCTCACAAAAAGCACATTTTTGTTAGTATTACTAATTATGTTGGCAATTTGTCTTTCATGTATGTCTATGCCGTGTTTTCCATGTAATCTCTAATGTTACCCTGTTCTGTTTTTGGCTTTAATGTCAGCCTTTCTTTTTAAATTTAATATTCTGGCTTTTGCCTGTCTGTCAACCCTGTTTTAATCTGCTACATAAAAAAAACATTGTTCATACCTGTGTCAATATCATTGCTGTTTGCTGCTTCCCTCAGTCTTTTGGCAGCTGTTAAAAGAAAACATTCAATGACAGGGACATTAGTATTTCTTCCGGATTTCATGGAAAGAAGCAAACTGCACTGCATTAGATGTGAGACCTTATACAGAGGAGCATTTTATCAATTAACAACACAGGAATAAGAACTTCAATACTGAGAATTATGTTCTTATTCACTGTGACACATCTTCTCAGCATGCATTACTTACTGACATGCATTTTCACTGTTACCATACCAGCTCTCAGTTTATGTGACATTAGCAGTATGAGTTAGTGCTGGTTAGTTAGTTTCAAAAGAATTTGCAAATTGATGATGATTCATCTCATGACATAACCTTTATAGGTTAAAAGCATCGGTATCGGCAACACTCGACCTGTTATTCACTTGGTATCGGATCGATACCAACATTTGCAGTCTTGCACAGCACTACTTAGTTTGTGCAGCGACATTTTCAAACACATAACTACAACTCCGCACACACTATTTCTTTTACCATACCGTTGCTTACCATAAACATCTTTACCGATGGGACCCAGGTTCCGCACGGCTCTGTGGTGCCGCCTGGCCCTGCTCCCCGTTATCTTCCCCAGTTTGCACGCCACATCACCCGCACCGAACTCTCCTCGCCCCGGCTCCCACAGCAAGTGCAGGTACCTCAGTTCTTTGTCGTCTCTCTGTCCGAGTCGACCCAGCACCACTTTGCCCTCCCCTGTCCCACTCATCCCAAACCCGACAGCACCGTTGCCCATGTCGTCCATCCCGTCCACGTTACCCCGCTGCTGCTCCCTGTCCGCCGCTCCCTCTACGGGTCCCTGCTCCACCATGTATTCCCCCTCCGAGCTGGACGGGTCATTATCCGAGGCAGGGATAGCGCTCCACCCATCCATACTTTATCTTGGCATAGAGAAGCTATTTTTGCGCTGTACTCGTTGCATAAGGTACCTTACAACTCCTGCTGAAGCTAAAGGGAAATAAAGCCGCGAGTAGCATCGGGAGTCCGCCTCGTCTGAAGCATGTTTATCTTGCACCGACTCTTCGGGCCGTTACACAGCGTCAGAAAACACAGTTACTCTCCCGGTGGCGTCACTGCATCCTGGAAAAATGTAAAGTGTTTAAACTGCGGACGCCTTTTTCCTTCACACATCAAAATGTCCCCTATTGCACATTTTCCACTTCATCGGGTAAAAGCCACGCCCATCATACAGCCAACAACCTCGAAGTATGAATCACCAATCAGATTAAGAGATGCTCACTCACTTCCGTCCAATGGCACGATCGCAATCGAGCAGCCAATCAAACTGTTCCAGTGCTGGGCCGACGATTGCGCTGGGCATGCGCACTGAGAAATGCACTAATGTTACCCAAAAGCCAATAATTTAAATTAAAAAAAACAAACAAAAATAACTAGAGTTTCCTTTTTGATGTTTGTTTAATCATTTACCATAATTTTTATGCATAAATATTTGTGATACCCACCCTCCACCTGTAGAGCTTTACATGATATATAGATCTGCATGATATGAAAATAACACACAACATCCTGTATACAAACACTTGTGAAAATAATTACTTGGGAGCTTTTATGGGACAGCGTACCTCTCCCTAAAGTGATGAGCAGTGGTTTCCAATCTGCAGGTCTTGACTCCCAATGATGGTCACATGATATATCTAAAGCATCAGCAGTCAGCTTAGAGAATAGGAAATATATCAACGTGATATAATAAAGGATAATTGTAGTTCTTTGTTTTATTTAATACTTTGAATACTAATAACATAAAGAAGGGAGAATTAGTCTTTGGTTGAAACAATCAAGCAGCAGAACTCTCTAAGAAAAACTGCTTTGTTTCAAGCCGGTAAACAGGTTGTGAAACACAGATCTGTAGGATGGCATTCTGTCCAAAAAAGATTTGGCCTCGTGGAGGTAATGACTGCAAGTGCTGGAGGTAGCAATTCTGAAAAATCTTACAGGTGCATGCTGCACGCTTAGGTAAAACAATCATAAGTCAAGTTTCAGTCCTGAAGATACGGATGCTCCAGCTGGTGCCAGGTAATTTGGAAATGTCGAGTCAGCATCGGATGTGCCTACGTCTTGCTCGGTGTGCGTCAATCCTGCGTCATGAACGCGCTGTCGCAGCTGGCTGTTGCGAGGGATCCCCTGCTGCTTCAGGTATCCCTGCTGGCAAAACAGTGGTGGCATGCGGTGGGTGAGGGATAAGTGGAAGCAGGATTCTGAAAAACCGGAGGACAGAAGGGAATGAGTCAATCTGCCAGCTGCTGAAAGAAGTCATGTTATTTATCTGATCATTTCTTAATTCCATTTAAATTTAGAACAATGGATTACACAGGGAATACATTAAATTACAGTAGATGTCTTTCTGAAAGTGATTTTTACTATTATTACCTTCACTATTATCTTCTTCAATACCATTGCCAACACAGTGCAGAGGAGCTACCTAAACATAAACTGAAAGCATGCTTTATTCACAGGTGTACTTCTTTTCTTAGACGTGTTTCTCTGGAAAATTTAAAAACTGAAAAAGTAGGAACATACCATTCTTTTTTTCCAGATAAGCTGTTAATGTGTGCATTACCTGCATAGAAGGCCCTGAGGTCAGTCTGGAGACAGTGCTCCAGGAAGCGTCGCAGTGGCTGGATGTGAGATATTGGAGCGTCCCATTCTGTGAGGAAGTCCTCCACTATGTGATGAATGGCTTGGGGGCGCGGTAAAGGCCAGCCGTTGGGACGTAGCTTCATTTCTTCCACTGGGGGGAAAAAAATATCACATTTTATTTTTTCCCTGTCAAGTATACAGCGAATCTTTTTTTGATGGTGACACCATTCCTACTCACCAGAAGGTAGTGTTTTATAGTAGTATAAAACAGGGTGAAGAAAGTTGGATTTCCAAGCATTAGTCCACTCTGTTTCTGCCCTGCTGCGCCCCAGATAGTCTATTTTCTTCTTCCCATATTGCATGACTACAACTATTAGTCCATGCATGGAGACATCGTGGCCAGAAAGAGAGGAGAGCTGAGGCAGGGCCTGGAGTGGAAACTCTTCCAAGTATTCACAGTGAGACCTTAGAGTCAAGTAGAAAGGAGAATAAAATATATAATGAATATCAACAACTGCAGCTTTGTTTCTTGTGATGATGTAAGGCGGTGTCATAGTTTGGAGACTTTACTCTTCTGGCAAAGAAGGACAATAACTGCCTAATATTGAAGGAACTGGACATCAATTTAGTTTGTTCGAAGATCAGAGTGAAATGAATGTATTTGATTAAACAGGTATTCTGTTCTAGTAGCTGCAGCTCCAGCAGTGTAAAACAGGCTAAACAGCAGATTAGAATCAAGGATAAAAACATTTTCTCAACAATACAAGCACATTTGTTTGACAATGCAACTTAGGCATGTAGACATGATCACTTTGAGCTCCCACAATTCAAACTGAGCAACAGAATGTGGAAGAAATGTGATTTAAGTGACTTTGAACATCGCATTGTTGCTGGTGTCAGAGTGTTTGAGACTGAGTGTTTGAGAAAGTACTGATCTACTAGGATTTTCCCCACATTACCGTCTCTAGGGTTTAAAGAAAATGTCCAGTGAGCAGCTGTTCTCTGGCTAAAAATGCCTTGTTGATGCTGCTTTAAGCCGATAGGATGACAACAGTAACTCAAATAACCACTTGTAACAACCAAGATATGTAGATGAGCATCTCTTAATGCACAGCATGTAAAAACTTGAAGCAAATGGGCTACAGCAGCAGAAGAAAAACGTTGCCACTCCTGAACAGGAAACTGAGGAAAAGATTACACAAGCTTACCAGAATTTGCCAACAGAAAACTGGAACAGTGCTGCAATTTTTGGAAGGTAGAATCAGATCATGGATACCCATGTTTTAGACTGCATACTTATTACTTGTAAAAGTGGCCTTTGACTACAAGGGATGCCCCAAAAAGTTAGCTGCTCCCCCCAAAAGTCAGTATGAATTCTGAGACTATCAGGACATGTAACCTAATAAGCATGAATGAGCAAGAGTGGAAAAAAGAGAACAGCTGGAACAAGCAAGCATGCAATAAATACTTACCCTCGAAGAAGTATGACATCTCCAAGCACCTCAAACATCTGGTATGGCCCCGAGGCCTCGTCGACCCGCTTCAGAATCCACGACTGCAAATGTGTTGCCAACAGTTGTGTTGATGGCCACGCGTTCCTGTGGTAACGGTGTTCAAGTAAACGATGTACAGCTCGTGCTGTGTTAGACAAAACACAGTTCATGTTAAAATCATCCTGATCACAGGTCGAACTGGCACAAAATTCACTTTTCTGTCGTACCAACTACATTTGCAATAGATCATCTGATGCCACGGTGCCTTTAACAAACGGTGACGGGAATTTCAAAATGTCACAAAACAACAGCAGTCTGTCACCTGTGTAACGGAATCCATGCACAAAGCCGCCAGCAGATGAGCGATAGTCTCTGGAGTGAGATGCAGTTCCCAGCACGAACAAACCCGGGGTGTTCTTCCCTTCGTACCAGGGCGTCAACTCAGGCAACCTCCCTTTGGCATTTTCACTGTTCGGTGGGCAGGCGGAGCTGAGGAGAATTTTTTAATACGATATGAGCAGGCTTATCTTACATATTGTGCTTAGATAGAATAAGAAGAGCACGTAACATCAGCCTTCACCTGTCAAATATGCTGAAGTTGAACCGGAATCCGAGGCATCGGATGACTCGATCATAGGGTTTTCGCATGGGGAAGTTGTCGATGTGATGCCCCGGCAGTTCTTCCTGTGTCGCATCAAAACTGTTCCTACTGTGCATGTACTTATTTAACGTGAGATACAGCTGTTTCCTTTTCTCTTTCTTCTTTCCACCCAGTCTCCTCTTGCCTTCCTCCTTTTGTTGAGCGATAACGATCTTCTCCAGACGGGCCTCCGCCAGCCCATCGAGGGACTTCAGCTGATACGTATCTATCAGCTCATTATTCACAGCTCTGGATAAGCAGGGGAGCAGGTTTAAGAAATAAAATGGGACATAATAAGTAATGATTGTTTTGAAACCATCCTTTATTTTACCTGAGATCTCCCACGTAATGCGTTTGCCACGCAAGGCGAACGGGGCTGGAACTGAGCATGTGCACCCGACTCGCTCTTCCTAAGATGCTCTGGGCTGTTTCAAAAGCAGAGTTTCCCTTTCCCAGAATGAGCACAGCCTGGTCCTTGTAGTCGTCGGGGTTAGTGGAGATGGACTCATAGCCCTCAACCAGGTCTGCACCGACAAAGTCCACCGTGTGAGGAACCCACAGGCCCGTGGCTACCAGGAGGACGCTGATGGAGAGAGGACAAGAGTGCAACAGAACAATCCAAACCAATGCAAATTTCTCCTCCGAGGATCATCAAGAGACAAAATACCTGCACGTGTAGTCTGACGCATGTTGGTCAGTCAGGATGTAGTGTCTTCCCGTTGCAGACTGCACTGCCCTGATCCTCCCAACATCAACACCATACTGTACCCTCAACCCTAGCTCCCCCACAAACAAGGACAGGTACTGAGGGAAGGCGTCAGCGGGCGGGTAAAAGTCATCGCTGATCCTCTTGAAGAGGAGGTCAGGTTTATCGCTCAGCAGCGAGTTCCAGTCGTGGCGCAGGTTGAACTCTCGGTTCCCCCTTCCGGTGTAGATCTTATTGATGCTGATGAGCTTCCTGTGCCTGGGATACCTTGCCATGCACAAAACAAAGCAGAGAAGACGTCCCTCAGAGTTTATACGGGAGGATAACGCGTGTGTTATGTTGAAAGCTCGCCCAAAGTTCCTTACTTGTTGAAGAAGCTGCCGGGTCCCGAGTTCCTCTCCAAGATGACATAGTTTCTCCTGGCCTTGGAGAGGAAATATCCCATCTGCAGTCCTGCGGGGCCGGCTCCAAGCACGCAGTAGTCGTACCGGCGGGTGACATTGTGGTGGCGGTTATCAAAAGAGCTTAAAACATAGCCAATCAGGATGAAAAGGATGACAGAAGGAAGGCTCGGATCCATAACCTGATGAATATGAGGCAATGATGGAAGTAAAAAAAATATATATATATTAACACGATGAATATATAGGTAATAACAATGAAACATCCGACTTTTAAACCCTTTTGAGATTATTTGCGACATGATTTGTTATCCTGCGTTATCCTGCTGGAAGCAGCCGTCAGAAGATGGGTCATAAAGGAATGGACACGGACAGCAACATCAGTCAGGTAGGATATGACATTTAAGTAATGCTCAGCAGCTACTAAGGGGCCCAAAGACAATATCCATCACACCACAAAACCGTTAGCACTAGGCAGGAGGGATCATGTTGTTTATTTCCAATTCTCACCGCGCCTTCTGAATGCTGAAGCATAAACTGAGACCCATCAGTGCAGGCAACACTTTTCCAGTTTTCTTTAGCCAACTGTGGTGTATCATCAGTTCCAATACAAAGCTGTTTACAGGTTCTTGTGCAGTGCAGTCCCACTTGATGTAATCCATATGTATAAGGGCACGGCACTACATCTGAACCTAAAAATCGTACAAATTTTATCCAAACCAGTTTTCTACACTGTATTTTTTATCATCGAACATTTTGATTTATCATCTTCCTCTTGCGTCCTCCCTATGTGCCACCTGCCCACACAAAACCAACCTATTTCAATAAATGAACAATTTTCAATACTACCTGGATTGTTATAAACAGAACAAGTCTGGATTTTATGATAAAACGTATTTGTCATGTAAAAATATCGAACAAGTTTGGTCAAGTTAACTGTGTCCGAGCCCAGCCTGCGTAGGTATTTGGGAGAACGGGCTCCATGCAGGAGCTCCACATGAAGCCACAGAAACGTATTCGGTATAAAACCTAAAGGGAACCCAAGGCGATAATTAGTAGGGCTGAAGCGAGTAGAACCGTGCTAAGAGACACAGGTGTAGGGTCCGCAGGGGATCCCGGGCTCTCCGTGAACTCTCCAGCCGATGTTATATCACTCCGTCGAGGATGCAGCCACTGCCTTCGCCCGCTCAACCAGATGTGAGAACAGCTAACGTCGTCAAACACGGAGACCTCACACCTCACCTTTCAAATGGCTCGATCCTTCACGCGCAGCATCTGGAGTTCACCGCGTGTCGATCCGGTCACGGCTGCCACATGTTTACTGTCCTGCATCTTACACAGATTTCTCTGTGCGAGAGAGAGCAGCAGTCCTCCACAAATCCACTGGCACAGCCCAGTTCGCCCCCGGATGACAAACACCAATGGAGGGGAGCGTGCATCAGGGGGCGTGTTTACGACCGGAGCAGGCGAGAAAGGAAGGAAAGACTCGTTCTTATAATGGGGAATTACTCAACAGTTACATAAATACAGTTTGGAATAACAAAATGTGTCTGATATAACTTTATCTAAAAAAATAAATAATAAAACGTGCTTAGACAATTAGCTATAAGTCATAATCTGGAGTAAGTAAAAGTACAAACATTTTAGCATCATAATACACTTCCATACAGCAAAAGTACTCATGATGCAGTGTGCCCCCTATTTGGAATAATATACGCTAAATTATTGCATCATTATTATTCTTTAATGAATAAAGCACTTTAATTATACAGCTACACACTGCTGGGTAGCTTTATCTGTAACTGCTTTTCCAGCAGTGTGGGCCAGGGCCCCCTGGTGGACAGCGAACGTACTGCAGGCTTAAGTGATAACAAATTCAGTTTGAAAACGCTAACAAGTATGTACAGTTACATTTTTATATACATATATTTATCTATATAAACATTGTATTAAAACCGGTAGCAAGAACAGGTTAGTTTGTGATATTACTCATTACTCTGACCTAAATTTACTGCTCTGAGGTTGAAGTTGTGTCCCAGTGGCAGGTGGGTCACACATTGGCCGTAACAATGTCCACGTGACTGAGCAGCACTGGCATTTTATAGCCAACAAGACGTATTGAAAAAAACCTGGTAATTTAGGGCAGCTGTGGCATAAGCCTTACATTGGGTGGTCTTATAAATTTAAGCACTGCTTATCTGTTGATTTATATATTTTAAAATTTCAAAATAACATGTATAGTTTTTAGATAATTGATATGATTGTATATTTAAAAACAAGTTAATATAGAAATACTTAAAAAATTTCAGCTATGTGTAATCAATATTACCTCTGTGGCTGGTTTAATCAATATTACTGTATATAAACATTTTGGGAAACTATGTGTGCTGCCGTGCATAAAGACCAACAACCAAGCATCTACTGAAAGTGAGAAAACTTTATTTCAGAACACAAAATTAAAGAACGTGAGTTGTTTTTTAAGGGTAAAAAAGCAATCCAAGAAACAGAGAAATAACTGTTTACACTGATTTCACATAAGTCCTTCCTTCCTGCTTTTTTTTTTTAATCTCGACATTATTCGTGCCACGCCTCGAAGCAGTTCCTGTCTGCAATAAGACACAGGGCCACATCGCACTCCCTACACTTCCAGGGGGTAGACTGATATTCCTTCTTTATCAGCCTGCACTGCACGCAGGTCCTTCGTCCGTACGAGGCCCTCTTGCTTGCATCGGGTTGGTTGGAGATCGGCACGGGGAGGTGGCCACTCGGGCCTTTGGTAGGGGGGACGGCGACTGTTACGCCACACAGCTGGGCAGTCAGCTCCTCCAGGAAGGCCCTGTGAGTCATGGGTTCCTCGTGTTTCTCTCTGCAGAGCTCCTTGTGAAGCAGGAAGCTGTTGGTGGCTGCAATCTCCAGGAAGTGTAAGAACAGTAAACGGTACCAGCGTGATGTTTTGTGGTGTACAGAGTAGGATTGTGTCAACTGTTCTAACATATCAGCACCTCCCATGTACTTGTTATATTCCATGACAGGTGTCGGGCATGGAATGAATCCGACGGTCGACTTGCCATCCTCACTTTTCACTCTCCTCTCCACGGTGTGTCCAGAGAACGCCTGGTGGACTGTAGAGCAGATGCTGACCTCACAGAAGTCCTTCCACTTCACATAAACCACAGGAGGTTCGCGGATCCACCTCAGGGTGCCTTTGGGATCCTTTTTTGTCAGAGCATTTGAATGTGTGGTTGGGCAGCCTCTCCTGTTGTCTCTGTATGTTCCACACGCTCCAACATTGAGGCTCAGCAGGTCTCTAAAGAGTTTTGGACTGGTGTAGAAACTGTCCAGAAACAGGTTATAACCACTGCCCAGGTGTGCAGACTTTATCAGGGTCATAACAGAGTCGTATGCAAGCCCAGTGCCTGACTCAAACCGTGACCTTCCAGTGTACACAGCAAAGTCCAAGATGTAACCGTTGCTGCTGTCAGACAGAACAAAGAGTTTGAAACCCAACTTGTTTGGTTTTGCTGTCCCTTTCTGAATCATTCCAGCGTGGTTCTTCCTCACTATTGTCCTCTCATCAATCAGAAGCTTCTGCCTAGGGTGGTAAAACGTATTGCAGGCGTGTTTGATGGTGTCCATTAGGGGGTTCAATCGAAACAGATGGTCGTATTGCGGCGTTCCCTTCTGCCTGTCATTCTCAACATCTTCCTCGGGATCACTCATGTGGATGTTCCAAGATATCACCCGATACCTGTCCTGTGACATGACGTCAGCCGGAAACAGCACACTGAATATCGTGTTCTTTTTCCAGTAGTCACAGATGTTATCCAGTTTCACCAGTGAAAAGAAGAAAGTGAGTCCGACATAATTTAGGAACTCTGGGACGTCGAGGTCAGTCCATGAATACTTTTTGCCTTTTCCAATGTTTTTGGCTGCTTGTTTGTTTGTGTTCTCACAAAGAGTTGAAATGGCTTCATTGCTGAGAAACAGCTTGAAGAGGTCCAGCGGCATGTGTTTGTTGTTTGAATTCAATTGATGTCCGGGTGGTCGGGCTGGGACGAACCTGTTAGGCGGCGGACAAATGTCTGGATCGTTCTCTGTTTTCCAGGATTTGGCTGTTGAATGTGGAGATCTTTTTCTTTTATGGCCTCTCGTTACACTGAGTGAAGAACCGTCTTCTTCACAATAAGCAGAGTGGTTGGCATCTTCTTCACCAGAGGTGCAAGGCTCTGTGTGCCCATCCTGTTGATCATCATAACTGAAAGAAACAGAATAAGTATTATGGTCATTTATCTCAGGCCAGTGTTTTTGTGGTTCAAATGTTTCGCAGTATAAACTATAAAGAATGGTTGAAATTGCCTGATGCTGTTCCTCCAACCCATCCAAACTTAAACCTGTAGTGTAGGTTTGCTTATATCCTGTGCCTGGAAGGCCCCATCCCCCACAAGAATGTGTACTATGAAGACTATGGCTAAAACCCTAACCCCCACCGTCCCACCCACCCACAGACACACACACACAGTGTGACCAGATAAAGTCCAAAGGTGCAAGTAAAGAACATAGCACTCATTTCATCAGTTCATTTCACTGACCCAAACCCCTAAAATACACCTACACAATTAAGCACATGTTGATCTACTGCCATCAACTGTGTTTTAACCAGTGTTGGTCAAGTTACTTGAAAAAAGTAATCAGTAACTAATTACTGATTACTTCCCCAAAAAAGTAATCCCGTTACTTTACTGATTACTTATTTTCAAAAGTAATTAATTACTTAGTTACTTAGTTACTTAGTTACTTTTTAAAAACACGATTTACAACCTGAAGAGGTGATAAAGCGATAGATCTTTCAGCCCAATTCTACTTTTTCTACATAATCCA
The DNA here is from genome assembly GCF_057382095.1 of Aulonocara sp. 'chitande type north' Nkhata Bay. NCBI lineage: Eukaryota > Metazoa > Chordata > Actinopteri > Cichliformes > Cichlidae > Aulonocara > Aulonocara sp. 'chitande type north' Nkhata Bay. The sequence goes on from NC_141347.1 coordinate 11,815,968, forward strand.
TCATACAAAATGTAATCAAATGGAAAAGTCTCTTTTTTAACTTGTTTTATCATTTTTAATCTTTTAACTTTATGCATCAAGCAAAAATTTAATTATATGCAACATTCTCTGACTTGAATAAATGAGTTTAACATTTAAACCTATTTTCTGCACATAAAATAAAATAATTTTTTGTGTTTACACTCACTCTTTCAAATAGATGCAAGTAAAACACAGCAGAACATAAATAAAGTCAAAGACTCAGCGGTCCTGTTGCTCTATTTTCACCTGTAAAGCAGGACTGCAGTAGGCGGAGGTTTACCCTGGTGCAGGTGTGTAGCGGTCAGTGGAAGGATACGGCAGTGTCTCTGTGAGTTTCCCATTACGTCGTTGCGCTCTTGGTGCTTCCTTGGAAGTTTAGGGGTTTTTTTCGCTGTAAAAAGAAGTTTTCTTCCCACGCACGATGGACGCTAATGTTTTTGTCACTTTTTATGGAATCAAACTCAAAGTAAGGTCAGTACTTCCACGCTTTAAACGCTGCATGCTCATACTCTCTCCCGCACTCGATATGTGATCCATTGTTGATCTGCACACAGCTGTTGTCACTAACGGCGCACTCGCTTACGTCACTGTCGTGAGACATTCTCGCAAAAAATCACGGTTTTAGTAACGCAGTAACGCAGCGTTCCTTCGGGAAAGTAACGGTAATCTAATTACCGATTTTGCAATAGTAATCCCTTACTTTACTCGTTACTCGAAAAAAGTAATCAGATTACAGTAACGCGTTACAAGTAACGCGTTACTGCCCATCTCTGGTTATAACCACTTAAAAACTTCATTTTATTATTTATTCCTGCCACACGTCACGTGTCATACCATACTTACATATTATGCCATTTCTACTCCTCATTTATGTATTCATGAGTTTTCTCCAAGTGCAAAAATCTGTCCTGTGCATTATCATGCAATCACAGCTCTCTCTGAATACATTAACGTACTTTAAAAATATATTTTTAAATATTTTATATGGCTGGCTTACGGTCTGCAGGTTTTTATACCTGCAGTCTTGCTCTAAACACCATCAAACTCTGCCCGTACTAAAGCTGCATTAGCTTGTAAATACAGTATACTTACTCTTCCGCTGGATCGAGCCCCTCGTCGTAAGCTAGTTCGTCCTCCGTGAGGAAACTTTCTGCGCCAGACTCTCCTTCGTCCTCGCTTTCAAGCAGTTCGGGAGCAGCTTCGTCGTCGGAAGCCATCGTAGCCATCCAGGATTTTTTTTTTAAAAAGACACAACTCCTCGCGTGAAGAGTCTCTTTGGCGTCACGAAAGTGAAGTAGTTATTGTTTCCTCTTCGTTTTTTCTCTTTTTTTCTTCTGCGCAGTTATTGGCGGTAAATTTTCAATTGGCAGGGACTGCTTTGTTCTGACATCACTTCCGGTAAAGTTCCCTAAAAAAATGGTACAGATGTTTTGTTCTCGGCTAAAACAGCTTTTAGTCAGCAGTTCACTACTTTATATGTCTGTGTGTAATACATCCAAATGGAAAGTTCTCCCTTTAAATTATTAAAACTAATTTATCTTTCTGAAATAACTTAATTTACTTTAAAATGTATTTTTAATTATTTCTAGGCAACGTTTTGCCAAATTTTGTTCATTGTCATTGAGTGGTCATATAGAGCGATGCAGTTCTGCTAGCTTTTGATTGGGTAGCGGACGTCATGGATAAGAAGATACTCATATGTGCGAAAATTTGCTTGTTGTCTTGTTGTCTTTGCTTTCAGCCTTGAATTTTAATGTTTTAGAGCTACCAAATATCCACAGAGCTTAGTTTCCTGTTTAAATACAACCTCATCTGTATATATTGATGAAACATCGAAGCAAAGATTTAAAATTTATATTTCTCACGTCATAAGATATATTGCCACTCATTTTTTGCTTGTAACAAAGTGTCTACAGATACAATTTCAAAGCTGTCTGTGTTATGCAGATGCAAAAATGGTTCACAGTTTGAGCTAGATGCTCAAATCTTTAAGGTATCAGTGTTAAGTTGCTTACTTTAAAAAAAAGAAAATCCTCTGAATACAGTCAGGTAACAGGACTGGACTGAAAATAAGTGAAAAAGCAGACAATGTGTAAAGAAGAACAGCTTTTAAAGACCTGCAGAAAGCCTGGAGAACTACTGAAATAATACTAAGAAAGTCTGTCTCCTTGGAAGTAAAGTGGTTTTGCACAGTAGTGTATAAAGCTTGATTGTGCCTTTCAGTGTTGTAGCTATACAAGAGTTACTACACACTTTTTACATGAACAAATTACAAAAATGTACTTCTAAACTATTAGAAGTTATACAGCCAGCAGATTTTTTCGGGGGGCCCTTATATTGCGAGGCAAACTTGGAGCCAATAAGCTCCTCGTCTTTTTGGGGCTTCTTGGTGTAGCTTCTTGTGACATTAAGTTCAAAATCTCTTGTTCTGTCCCCTGTTAATAGATGTTTTTTTAAATGGAAAAAAACAAAAAACAACTACAAAAAAAATGCTAACAATTGACAGATAATAGCTACAGGTTTTGAGAATACATTACATGCTACTTTGTTTCTCCATAAGGACTCTGTAGCCACATGTAGCCAAAGCCAGCTCAAACATGATTCAAGAAAATAAGCTTTAATGCCTCGTCATGTTTTCTGATATTGCTGCTGTGTCCACATCTCCCCTGTCATGTGAAGCATGACTCAGCAATCACACTTCTCATTTGACTCAGCAGCTGGAGCTTCACAGCTGTATATAAGAGGAGGGAGGGAGCTGAGAGGCCATGCACTGAGGAGCAACCGTTCAGAGGAACTGACCGGACACGCTGACAGCCGCCAGCTCTAAGGATCGAAGACTCAACTACACTTTACTGAATGTGAGTGAAATGCATTATATATGTATACTCTTACATTTTGTGTACCTATACTAAACCAATGAAACCATTTGAACAGATGGACACGATGAAGAGTGCGAGAACGAATGAGACAGGAGAAGTCGGCAGGTATGGGAGATCACTTTACTGGAAATTCGCAGCTTTTGCACTTAAAGACATTTTAGGACATGTTGAATGATTGCTCCCTTTCTGTGTTTCCCTTCTGGCCTCAGCGATTTATCAGAGCAGATTAAAGCAGCCACTAAGGACAACCACGTGAGGGCTGAAAACACACAGCTGATGCTGAGTTACCAAAAGGGAGAGATCACTCTGGTTCAGTATAAGGTGAAGTGTGCACAGTGGCTGGATACACAAACCACTTTCTGTTCCTTTTCTTTTTTTTCTTATAAGTGGATGTCTATCTTTATGCGTCTTTTAGGTCCTGCTGTGCTCCCTCTACGAGATCTACAGGGCTCTGGAAGATGAGATGGACAGGAATGCTTCCGATCCAGCCGTTGCACCAATTTACTTCCCTCAGGAGCTTTCCCGTGTGGAATCACTGGAAAGAGACCTGGAGCATTTCTTTGGATCAGAGTGGAGGAAGAGAGTGATCGTCCCTGCAGCCACACAGAGATACAGCCAGAGACTGCGACAGGTGAGCACCGCGTTTTGACGTGATTCATGATTCATAACTCAGAGTGCACAAGAACCAGCGCAACACTTCCCCCTTCTTACATTCTCAGATCGGCAGAGAGAACCCAGAGCTTCTAGTGGCCCACGCCTACACTCGCTACCTCGGTGATCTCTCAGGGGGACAAGTGCTGGGAAAGATTACCCAGAAATCTCTCGGTCTGAGCAGCAAAGAGGGGCTTTCCTTCTTCCACTTCCCCGGTGTGAGCAGCCCCAACCGTTTCAAGCAGCTGTACAGGAGCCGGATGAACAGCATCGAGCTGACAGAGAAGGAGAAGGCCGCGGTGCTGGAGGAGGCCGTGCAGGCCTTTGAGCTGAACATACAGGTGAGAGACCTCAGGACGAATTTTTCTGTGCAAGCCCTGACCAAAAATGACACCAAGAATTGCTCCACAGTTCTCAGTGAACTCAGCTGAAAGAGGAACTGAAGCTAATGCATGTAGAGCCAAAATGCTGCCAACACGCTAATCCCTTTTTTTTTAACCCCTTGTTTCCTCGTAGGTTTTTGATGACTTGCAGAAAATGCTGAGTGTTGCAACAGAAACTGCGGACCAGCACAAAGACAGATCCCCAGCGGCCGTCCTCCCGTCGTCATCCATCGTACAGTTCACCGTGGGACTGTGTGTTGCGCTGGCCACTATTGGAGTGGGAATGTATGCTTTGTAGGCTCTACCTGTACTTATACTGGTTGTGAATCATAGATTGTACATAAGACATGGCTTTAGCTTCTGGGTTTTTAAAAAATGAAGGCAAACAGGAGAATACGTATGAATGATTTTAAAAGGAAGTCTTGAAGGTTCATGGTCTCAATCACCAGTTTAAGGCATACAGATAAAGATGAAAAGAGCTATTGTTACATCACCTAGTTGTTCCTCTTGGAATTCTCTTAATTTAAAAAAATGACTCAATTTTCTTCTGAATATGACCTCAAACCAGTGATCAGGACCACAGAAAAGTCCGGAAAGTGTTTAGCAAAGTCATGAAAGGTTGTTTGTGTCGCCCCCTGGTGGTGACTGAAGAGATTGTAGTTTTAAAAGGTGCTTCCACCTTGGCTTCACATTCCAAACCCAGAAGCTACAACCATATTTTGCACCGTCGATGGTTCTTGCAGAATATAAATTACATTTTGTGATGTTGCAAGACTTGAGGCGTCACTAACCAGTGAGTGGGATTAAAAAGGCTCCATCCATCTTTTATATACAGTGTGTGACATGCACATTTTGCACTTTACTCAGTTTGGCTCTGAAAGAGAAATCGTGACTGACAATCTGTCAACTCCAAGCCAAAGCAGTGATTTTACTTGTCATTTGTGTATATTCATCAAATCGTGTCTCTGTTTATGATCTGTTTAATAAAAAAAAAAGAAATACTCTCAACATTTTAATGTGAATTTCAATACTTTATTGTTATTTATTTTTTTAAACACGGTATGCAGACATTAAGTAACATCTTTAGCTTGATACAAAGCACTAGGACCATCTTAGCAGTGACTCTTCATCCACCCTGTTGGCATGCATCCTGCTGTACAGAGCTACAGCTGAGATGAGACACTATTCTGGCAAACATAACACCACAAATGAAAACTATTTACAACAACAACAATATGGTTATCTCATAGAGCACTTTTCTCTACTTGACTCTGTAGAGCACTTTTCTCTGCATGCGGTGCTGAAGCTCCCCCCTCCTTAACATCAGGTGGAGGACTTTGTAGATGGCGTGCTCTGGATATTTCTGCAGGAAGGACAGAAAGAGGTCACTAACAGGACCCAGACCAAAACTGATTCTTTTGTCAGGCATGTAAAAAATGTTTCTGAGGTCTGTTTTTACATGACTGACAAAAGAGAACTGAACACTATTCCTGTAATCATCCCAATGGAACACGAAACACAAGCTGGGCACAGAGTCAAATCACTGTTGTGTCCCCAGGTTGATATTCTCACCTGTTTGGTGAAGTCCTGTATGATGCTGTGCTCTGACACTTGCGAGCCAATGGCGAAGCGTCTCTTCAGCTGCTTCTCGATGCGAGAGATCATTTCCTGGTCCTCCTGAGAAGTGAAGCCTTCCGCTCCTGGACACAAAATGTGGTTGGCATGCTTAGCTGAGGCTTAACACTTGGCTTCCAGCAAATTAAAAACAAAAACAAAAGATTCTTTAATGGAATAGCTAATATGGTTCAGTTTAATGAGGTAGATCTATCCACTAGACCCAAAAACATGACCAACGCCCACCTGAAAGGCTGCCAGACAGTGCAGCGTCCAGCGTGGAAACCTGGAAGAGCCTCAGGGCCTCATCCACCTCCTCTTCTCCAGCCACCGCCTGCAGCTTCATCTTAGCCAGCGACTCTGCGATGCGCACGACGGCCTCCAGCTGCCTGAAAACCCGAAACATCAGACAGACGATGAAGCGAGAAGATCCAAGTACTTAAGCTGGGGTAAAAAGACGCATTTACATGATCATTTATTAAAATAAATAAAAATCTACCTGACTGTGATGGGGATGGAGGCTCTTTTGTCGCTCTCCCTCTCGTGCTCTCGTGCTCCGCTCCTCATCACCACGTATCTGTTTTTTAGCTTCTCAGCAGCTGCAGCAGACAGCCGAGGACCACACTTACTGTAAATGGGCAAATTATTATTATTATTATTTATTTTTTAAACTAAGTACATGACAGTGTGTGCGATCAAACTAATATATGAACTCCAGGACACTTACGTTCTTGCATAAGCGATGTATTTCTTAAATGTGGTCAGCGGGATCTCGCCCTCGACACCCTCGGTCTGCGTCTGCGCGCTGAGGTGGACGTTCATCACGTGGCGAGCCAGCGTCTGTAAACAGACGCGTTCAAACAGTTACACTCTGTAACAGCTCCAACCACACGAGGGTTTAACGCCGCAGACCTTCGGCCTCCTTACCATGTCTCTCTGCTGGTCGTGCTGGTCCTTGATGATGAAGATCATATCGAAACGGGACAGGATGGTGGGCATGAAGTCGATGTTGTCTTCGCCCTTTGTGTCGTCCCAGCGGCCGTACACGGAGTTGGCTGCTGCCAGCACAGAGCAGCGAGAGTTCAGGGTGGTGGTGATGCCAGCCTGGGAGGAGAGCCCACGTGTTAGCTTGCCTTCAACACAGCGACTGCATTTTACTTTCCTTAAATGCACAAAGAGGCGATACCTTAGCGATGGAGATGGTCTGCTGCTCCATGGCCTCGTGGATCGCCACTCTGTCATCCTCTCTCATCTGGACAACAAACACAGTGTTATCTTTAATAATGAGGCCGGAGATCAACTGATAGTTTATTTTGTGCCAAGTTTGAATTCTTGTTTGCAACTTAGCAACTTGTGCTGCTTCGTTTTTACCTTGTCAAACTCGTCGATGCACACGACCCCGCCGTCGGCCAGCACCATGGCTCCCCCCTCCATGATGAATCCTCGGGTGCTGGGGTCCCTGAGCACGGAGGCAGTCAGACCGGCCGCGCTGCTGCCCTTACCGGAGGTGTAGACCTACAGGGGACAGAGTCGAGGTTCAGGATCAGTGTGAGGGGTTTACACCGGATTTGTCATAGTGACGACAATCCATTCAGGATTACTTACCCCGATGGGCGAGCATCTCTCAACAAACTTCAGCAGCTGAGACTTGGCTGTGCCGGGATCACCCAGCATCAGCAGGTTGATGTCACCTCTACGAGTGAGACCATCAGGCAGCCTGCAGAGGACAGAAAACGAAAGCACTGCTGGGTAAGTCAGGGACTTTTACAATAAAGGTGGGTATCTATGTATTGTGCTTAAAGCTCACCTCTTTCTTGAACCTCCAAACAGCAGACAGGTAATGGCCTTTTTCACATCATCGCTGCCATAGATGGATGGCGCTATAGACTGTGACAGAGAGTTGTAGACGTTAGGAGAAGCAGCCAGTGCCCTCAGTTCCTCCTCTTCCTGTGGGGAGACGGATCCAGTGGCACCACGGCCTAAAAAAGGAAAAAATATCCACACTTAAAGCCAGCTCTGCTCGCCTGAAACGCATCACACCCACGTCTTAATGCAAAACCTCTTCACCTGCGCCTTCTGTGTCCACCTGGATACCGACCACTCGCAGATAGGACGCACGAATACCCACGCCAACCCCTCTCTCTTTGCCTTTGGCTTTTGGTGCAGCCATCTTTTTGATGGAGTAAATACCCATGATGGTCACCCTGTTTCCTGGGACCACGCGGTCACACAGATACCTGAGAGACAGGTGGGAAAAAGCACGAGTGTAAAAGCAGCACAGCAGCAGAAAAAGCTCAGTGTCAGTCACACAGGTGCTTACCTGTCGCAGTAGAGCTGCAGGTGACGGGGCATCTCTCCGTGCGGTACAGCATCCGGGGACTCCTGCAGGCGAAGTGTCTGGAAGTCGACGCAAACGCAGCGGTCTGGGATGATGAAGTAAGGGTCCACAGGACACTTTACCCTGCCAGCACTCTCACTGAGAAAAGAGGGAGCCTCGTTAAAGGTGATTCTGGGTGAGGAACTCGAGCGGAGGGATGTTACCCCATCATAATACTCACGAGTTGCACTTGCGCGGCAGGGCATAACCCTGCAGCCCTGGAGGCAGGGGGATGTTGGGGATGACGGCGCGGCAGCCGCGACACTGCAGACACACCTTGGTGGCCTTGGCTTTGACCGCCGTGGCAGAGATGATGATGCCGTGCACCTTCACCAGACGAGACACCTGCTCAGACTGCAGTGGACAGAAAAAGAAAAAAACAAGAAAAAGTGTGATCAACCTGTCAGTAACTCCTACAGTATGACACACAAAGAGGCCTGAGAGTACCTTGAGGCTGCGGATGGATGCGTGATGAGCGTCGCTCTTCAACGTGACCTGGATGTCCTGCACAGCCTCTTCCCCGACAGGCCGGGGACGGGTCACCTCATCGGCCACCTCCTTTGCGGCTTCCTCCAGCTGTAAATTAAAAGCAGACCTTCAGACAAATGCGTCGGACAGATGGATCGCCCACCGGGACGGAGTTTGTGCGGTGTGACATGCTCACCAGAGGCAGGTTCTCAGTCGGCAGCTTGTAAAGACAGTCTGACAGATCCTCATCGAAGCTGGCGAGGTCCTCCATCTCCACCTCCAGCCAGTACTCTCCCAAGGTGTAGTGTCGCTTCAGCTCATCTCTAGTTGAATTTAGGTACAAGTGAAAATAATGCAAATTCATAGGCTGGATGAGCCCAAAATTGGCACATTTAGAGCTTTAATGGCAAATGATTCAGATGCTTCACAAAAGGATCACAAATATAACTACTGTTGGTCTCTACATGTTATGAAGCTCAAGACGTGCTAGAGCAGGGATGTCAAACTCATCAGCCACATACATCCTACTTTAATCTTAAGTTGGCCAGAGCAGTTTCCTTTTTCCCCTTTTTTTATCATTGATCCACTGTAAAACAAAACCAGATAGTCGACAGAAAAGTTCAATTTAGTCATTTAACTGTTTAGCTATTACTTTGGTATAGAATGGATGACCATGGGGGAGGTCTTTATTCACAAGAAAAGCTGTAAAACTGATAAAAAAATATAGTTAAAAGTCCAACATTTACACACTCCTTCACATTTTCCAAAGCCTTTCCTTGGGCTACACTGGAGTCTTCGTCGGGCCGATTTTGGCCCTCGGGCCTTATGTTTAACACCTCTGTGCTAGAGTCTACATTTTCCACAAATTCAGCAGCCCCTGTATTTAGGCCTCCTGCCAGACTAATGAGCACTTTAAAAAAAATAATCTCAACAGTAACTTTGTAACAAAGACAGTTCTTATTAGCTATATTACCCATATTGAGATCAGATCCTGAACACTCAGGGTGCGGCTGTGTAACAAACAACAGCACGGTGCGATCGCTGTTACCGTACCTGTATTTATAGGTGAAGCCGGTGCGGTCGGTCCCCACTCTGAATTGTCGCAAGAACTCACGGAACCGCTTCTTGATCTGGATCCGCTTCTGTCCACCTTCGTCCCCGCCGGGGCCCTCTCCACCTCCGAAGCTGTCACTGTAGTACACTCCTGGGTCGTCAAAGCCAGACATGCTGAATGAACCAGGTCGCAAAAGACACGAAGAAAGCGGAGTGTAAGGAAGCAAACCCAGACAAAAACAACTTTTTCTTCTTAGTAAGAACTAAGCAGGATGTAAGGTGCCGCACACAAAGCCTCCTTGCGGCGTCTCTTTCGCGGGAAAAACTGAACTCCTTCCCTTCACTTTCCCGCGAGCCGCCTCTGCGTGGCGTCATCTCCGGCACTCTGATTGGCTGATAGGAAAGGCCGTGCATAGCTATTGGTCGGCGTGGCTCCTCGGAGGTGGGTTGTCAAAGTAAAGGTGGAGCTTGTGAGCACTGATGGCGCGAAAAAGACAGCAGGAGGAGGGTAGAGGGAAGCGTGGGGAGCAGGGGCGGAGCGTGGGGGTGGCTTACTGGGCTTAAGCCCGGGTTGTTTTGTCAGAAGCCCGGGGTCTTTTGGAGTGTAATTTTTTCATAGTTAGATGCCTGGCTGACAACTGTATAAAACAAAAAGTAAACACAATATTCGAAGCACGTAGTGCACACTGTGGGAATTTACGACTGTGCGTGAATCCCCCCTGATATTGGTATGATCCGAGCTCAGGCATTAAGCGACTGAGCGAGAGGGCGGGGCAGCAGAAATCGCGCTGTAATATCCAGTTAACTGTCCACATTTGTACTCTGTTTTTCCATTTATTATATTTTTTTTTCATTAATTTGTCTGAAAAAAAGATCCACGTAGTAACCAAAGAGAGCCTAAATCAATGGTCTCTAATAGCAGCCAAATTATAAGAGCTTTCATTAGTGATGGTGAGATGAAGCCTTGTGATGAACTGAAGCTTTCCATCCAACTGGTCGACTCATGGTTCGAAGCACTGTGACGATTCATTGGCTCTACTGCGCCATCAAGTGGACGATTAAAGTCAGATAGGCTCAATGATTATAATGATGTGATGTGTAAACCTCTAAACTTAATAAATAAATTGTTTTCATGGTTATTTATCCCGAATATTGTCTCAGTATGTCTGATACAAAAGAGAAAGTGGAAACTATTAGGACAGAGTTTTGGTATGATTGTGTAACAACCATCATGGTTGTAAACCGCCATGAGTCTCCCATCAAAGTCAAACTTATAGACTTTGGCCTCGCATGTCCTGCGTCTGCAGTGATGCCTGGTGACTGTGTGGGAACGGTTGGTTATTGTGCACCGGAGGTTATGCTTGGCCTTCCTTATAACGAAGCAAGTGACATGTGGTCTCTGGGGCTGGTGGCTGTGGAGCTTGCTACAGGGGTGCCACTCTACCCTTCGGAGAATGACTATGATTATCTGAAATTCATCATAGAGACTCAGGGTCAGCCACCAGATCATGTGCTAGACTCTGGCGTGTACACTGAAAACTATTTCATTGGAGACAAATACAAACAACAGTGCTGGACATTTAAGACGGAAGAACAATTTAAAGGCTCTGTTCCAGGGACAGGACATGAATCCCTGGAGACAAGATACATAATACTTACACGTCTGGATGACCTCGAACAGCTAATGATGTTTAGACGAGGACCAGAAGCTGGCCAACGCTTATTTGTCAGCCTAATTAAAGAGATGTTGGCCTTGGATGCACACCAGCGGATAACACCCTCTCAGGTTCTCCGGCATCCCTTTTTCAGCCCTGGCCTCTCTAAAAGGTTCCCATGTATCAACATTGAAAGACCATACTGAATCAGTCTCCAGCATGGCATCTTCCACCCTGGACAAAAGTGATAAAAACACAAACTGGGGTTGGAAAATGACATTAACAGCAAATTATACTGCAAAAATTAATTAAGCTGCTGCAATAATGATCACTTTGGCTTTTTTTTTTAAATTTTCACTCCCCCCACCCCAACCAGTCGTGGCAGAGGGCTGTCCCTTCCTGAGCCTGGCTCTGTTGAAGGTTTCTTCCTTTTTAAAGGGAGTTTTTCCTTCCCACTGTTGCTAAATGCTTGCTCATAGGGAAATCTTCTGATTGTTGGAGTGGCTAAAACTCTAGGGGAAGTAGCAATTCTTGTGAAAATTAAAAAAAGAAAGCCTACCAATCTTCAAAGCGCAGCAGCGGACACCTTACCATCACATCAGTCCTTCAATCAGACCTAAAACACCACGTTTACAGAAATAAATTCCATACAAATTGGAAATAAATTGTGTAATAATTGTTGTTTTTGATTGTTTATAAATATATAGTGCTTCCATTCAGCCTCCTAGTAGACATACCTGTGTTATAAATGTAAAACTCCTCTGATTTTCAGAAAGGTTGACCTCTGACCTTGAAGTCAAGGTCACTGAGATTTTCAGTAGATGCAACCATGGTATTGACTTGAAAATTCTACACTATCAAAGACTTAGGTGCCCACAGCATCTCGCCATATACAAAAGATTAAAAGGTGTTTTTTCTAGGCTTTTATAAAGATTACAAAACACAAATAACAAAAATGACAATGCTATTTTGATGTTTTCTAATGTAGCGCAAAAAATGAAACAAACCCTAAAATTAATAAATAAAGCAATTTTTTTTAATCTTAAACTACTGGATAACAGCTCTTTTCTAATAACATTGAAGATGCTGTTTAACTGCTTTTCAGCAGTAGTGCCCTACTAATTAAAGACTCAGCATCACGCCTCTGTGCTGGGTCAGGCCACAGGACTTCATCCACATTACATGCTATGGGCTCTCTTGCAAGGCAGCGAGGAAAGAATCGTTTAGCATGCCGAATCCAGCTCTGGCAAGATTCCACTGCTATCTCACCACAAGCTCCATTCAATGCTTGAAGTAGATTTTCCTGTAAGGGTTTCGGTCTTATACTTTCAATCTCCATGCTGAGAAAAACTCCTCAATAGGGTTCAAAAAGGGAGATTGCGGTGGAAGAAACACATTGATAAAATGCTGTTCATTGTGAAACCAATTGCATATTCTTGGACTTCGGTGAAAGCTCACATTGGCCCAAATGATATGGGATGCTCTGCCTGCTCGCGATCTCTCTAATCAAGCAAAGCATCCCGTAGACCATCTGGGAATGTTACTATAAGTTCATTGTTGTACAGCCCAACAGTAACATGACTGTGGAGAACCCCATAGCTGCTGATGGCAGCACAGATACCGTAGTTACAGTTCCACCACGCTGGCCAGGCAGTTCAATAATGGCACGTTGACCTACGACATTGCGACCTTTTCTTCTCCTTTTTGCTAGATTCAACATGTATGTTGTCTTTTACATTCTCTTGCTGCATTTCACGCAGTCAAATTGCATTATTCTGATGGACCATATCCACAATAAGTGTCTCCTGGTGTGAGCACCCTCATGTGGCCTTCCTTCAATTCTAAACAAAATACCAAAATACCATAAGTATACTTGTATACATAGCACATGTATACATTATACTATTTCATTTACAGAACTAAAATTAGTTTGTTGTGTAAAGAGAATCTTTGAGCTTGACTCAATGGTTAGGCCTCATGAATACATCTTCATGGATGAAGCTGTATTCAGTCTAGCAAAAAGCAGAAGAAGAGGTTGCAACATGTGTTTTAAATTTTGAGTGGTAGTGTGTTAATGATGAAAACAGTGTGTTAGTTCTGTAGCCTGTGTGCACCATTCTGGGTACAAGTGTTAGGCTGCCAGGGTCGTCGACCCAGTGTTTTGTGTTTTTGGTTCTTTGATTTTGTTTATTTCATTATATTCTAGCTTTGCCTTATAGGTCATAGGATTATTCTTAGTTTAGGTTATTTGTGTGGGTTTTGTTAGAGTTTTAGTGTTCTGGTTTTCTGTCTGTGATCCATAGTTGCTGTCTCCCCTGTCTGCTGTATCCCTGTGTCAAGTCTGCATTTCTGTGTTATGTTTCCTGTTTTACTTTGAAGGTCCATGTCTTATGTTAATGTGTCTGGTTTTGCTTCCCCTGTCTCGTTAGGCCTGATTTGCCCCAGCTGTGTTTCCGTCCTGTTTCCCATTCCCTGATTGCTCCTCTGTGTATTTAAGCCCTGTGTTTCTCTGTGTCCATGTTGTGATCTACCATCATGTATGCGGTGTGGCCTGCCTGCGGCTACTTTCACACTGCAGGTGAAAACGCTCAAAGCGGTCCGCATGCGCTGTTACGTTCCCCTGGGGGGGGGGGGGGTCTAGGCGGTGAGGGGGAAGTAACAAAAGTGACCGGGTCAGAAAAAGGAGTCAAGGAGGCGAAACAGTTTAAATAAAACAGTTTTATTGAAGTAAGTCAACTAAAAGAGATGGACAAGCCGTTATCACCATAAAACACAAACAAAACGCAGGCGTTGGTCAAATAAAGCAAAAAGTCAAAAGGAAAGCACAGCTCACTAGCTGGAAACCACAACACACAGCTCACTAGCTGGAAACACCACACAAAATGGCACTCTGGCCCAGAGCTCACCTTTCCCTGGGCTTAAATACTTTTAATTACTGATGTGAGTCAGCTGTGTTACAGGGAAAGGTGGCACCTCAGGCAGAAGAGGTGGTGGGACACGCCCACACAGGCACCTTCAGGAGGAGGCCCTGCTAGGGCCGTAACACCCCCTCCCATAAATACAAACCCGTGGTTTGTCAAATTATCTCGATAACCAAAATGATTAATCAAGTCCGTAACCATTGCATCACCAAATTGCAGGTTTTCCACCTACTAAACCCCATAGCAACGGTTAGGCATTGTCAGCGGAAGCTGCCAACCCCATCTCAATGGGTTCAAAATACTTACTGAAGGTGGCCCCAGACCCTCAAAACAATGTCTCATGTGATGGCTAGGGCTTTGAGCCATCACATGTGGAGAACACAGGCAGTCAGAAGACCTTTCTGCAACACTTTGCAGACGATTCCTCAAGTCACCGGTACAGGCATGTTTGTTAGCCAGGGTTGCGGGTCTTACTGGTGGTTTTATACACAGCCTGTCCCCCTGCAGGTCATTTTGGGGACCTGGGAAATTGTCAACCAGCGGCCGCTCAGGGTTAATTGATCCCTTACACTGACCACAGGAGCCCCTTAAACAACTATGCCCCAAGTGTGGTCCTTTGCTGGGCCTGACAACCTTGTTAGTTTGAGAACCATGAGTGACTGTTTTCAAATCAGGCCTTCTTCCCTTTCGATACGCTTTCCGCTTAAGTGCCAGTTTCACACAATCAGCAACCACATGGCCAGGCTTGTGGCAGAAGAAACACAGTTTTGCTTTGGAACTTGAAACCACCACTTTTTCAGCCTCGTTAGCTGGCTCCCTCCTAGCTCTCCAAGATGTATTGTAGTGAGAAGGGATGTCACATTCTACAGCATTTGTTTTATGAGTTAGGGTAAACTCATCTGCCAGTATGGCAGCCTGCTGTAAAGTGGAAACCCTCTGTTCACTTAAATAAAGAGCAATACACTCAGGAACAGAGTTTTTAAAATCCTCCACAAGCATGAGCTCACGTAACAACCCCAAGCTCTTAACCTGGCTTGCAGAGCACCACCTACCAAAAAGCTTTGCCTTCTCCTGAGCAAAGTCAAGGTAGCACTGACCCTGTGCCAACTCCAAACCTCGAAAGTTCTGCCTATAGGCCTCAGGCACAAGTTCATAGGCTTGGAGGACAGCACTTTTAATCTTTTCATAAACTAGGCTGTCCTGCATAGACAGACCAGAGCAAACTTCCTGAGCCTTACCTGTGAATTTACACAGCAACATCACCCCCCACACGTCTTCAGGCCACTGTAATGCAGTTGCTATGCTTTCAAATACACTGAAGAAGCTCTCAACACTGGATTCACAGAAAACGGGAACCAGGTGGATGTTATTGCCCACAAACGAGCTTCTAGACACCTGTGCACTGATGGCTGCATCAGCCATTTTAGGGGCCGGAGAAGGGTTAGAAAACACACCCTAATTAAGACACAACCACACCTCTCTGCCAACTCACTCCGAAACTACACAACTTGGTTTAAATGACCAACTTACCTCTTACAGTATACACAACAAACACAACTTACCCAGTTCCTAAGCACAACAAACTTTACCTATCTTCTGGAGCGTGCCGGGCTCGAAGCAACTTGAAAGGCGAAACTTCAGCGACCGGAGCCCTGAATTGCCTACCCCCAACAGGGAACTAATCCCCGCCCAGGATTACTCTGAAAATAAAAAAGGCAAAATAACAAAAGAGTGCCCGAAGGAAGAACTTAAAACAAAGCTCAGCTGGACACTCAACTGGGAAGTTGAATCTCCAAAGGTAAAAAACAGCAAGATAATCAAAAACCAATTCCAACTCAAAACTCCCTTTTCAACGATCCCGGACGAGCCCCCACTTGTTACGTTCCCCTGGGGGGGGGGGGGGGGGGGGGGGGGGGGGGGGGTCTAGGCAGTGAGGGGGAAGTAACAAAAGTGACCGGGTCAGAAAAAGGAGTCAAGGAGGCGAAACAGTTTAAATAAAACAGTTTTATTGAAGTAAGTCAACTAAAAGAGACGGACAAGCCGTTATCACCATAAAACACAAACAAAACTCAGGCGTTGGTCAAATAAAGCAAAAAGTCAAAAGGAAAGCACAGCTCACTAGCTGGAAACCACAACGCACAGCTCACTAGCTGGAAACACCACACAAAATGGCACTCTGGCCCAGAGCTCACCTTTCCCTGGGCTTAAATACTTTTAATTACTGATGTGAGTCAGCTGTGTTACAGGGAAAGGTGGCACCTCAGGCAGAAGAGGTGGTGGGACACGCCCACACAGGCACCTTCAGGAGGAGGCCCTGCTAGGGCCGTAACAGCGCAAAATCAGACGTCACACACAACGCGCTCTGTTTAGACCCAAACCAAACAGTATTGTTTGACTGATGGCTTTAATATAAAGACTTGTTTCGGACTTTACATTTCCCAATTTTGTTTTAAGTTATAAAGTTATTGTGCTATTTACATATGGCCTAATAATTATCCTTATTGCTGTTTTAGAGAGGAGCGGTGCTTCAAAGGATAGTTGCAGATTTCTGTCAGAATCTGCAGATTATACAGTACAAATAAAATGTTCACGTTTCTCCAACGCTGTCTTCCCAACAGTTTCACTAACATCTATACTGGATGGCCCGGAAGCGTTCGCGATGTCTTCTTGGGCGCTGATAATTGGCGTCTGTCTTGTGTCAGTGACGTAAAAGACAGATTTAATGCGAGATGACCATTCAAACAGCAGTCGCTTTCTAAAACATCAGATTTGTATCGGATTCAGTACCACATACGAAAGTGACCCAGGTCGGATTTGAAAACATCGGATTTGTGCTGTTCACACTGTCACACCATGATCGGATATGGGTCGCACAGGGTCAAAGTCGATTTTTGATGCGCTTTCGCCTGCAGTGTGAACGCAGCCTAAGTTTTGTTCTGTTTGAGTTTAGCATTAAAGCTGTTTGAGTTCACGTTTGTCTCCACAGTCTGCACATTGGGTCCTTCATTTCACCACTCCTGCCTGCACACTAGTGATGTTGAGATGAAGCCTTATGATGAACTGAAGCTTTCCATCCAACTGGTCGACTGTCAAGAGATACATCACTACAAACAGGACAGTGGTAACAACAGTAGGCTACGGACAATTTTAAGTTTTAGATTTTAAATAGGTTATACAAATTTCAATGGGAGCCGGAAGGTTGCCGGTTCGAGCCCCGGCTCGGACAGTCTCGGTCGTTGTGTCTTTGGGCAAGACACTTCACCTACCGCCTACTGGTGTTGGCGAGAAGGGCCGATGGTGCGATATGGCAGCCTCGCTTCTGTCAGTGGCAACTGTGGCTACAACTGTAGCTTGCCTCCACCAGTGCGTGAATGGGTGGATGACTGGGTGTGTAAAGCGCTTTGGGGTCCCTGGGGGGGGGGGGGACTAGTAAAAGCGCTATACAAATACAGGCCATTTACCATAGTACGTCACGAGCTCCCTCGGTGGAGTGAAACGCTGCCGTCTGCTCCTTGCTATCTAAAATATAACCGGGCACTGACGTAAACTCTTCTGTTTAATCATTTTCTGTTTGACGTTTATTCAGCTGTGTGAAACCCCGGAGGAACCCTCCCGAGGGATTAATAAAGTTAAATTATAAAGTTTTATATATATATATATTAATATATATATATATATATATATATATATATATATATATATATTAATATATATATTTATATATATATATATATTTATATATATATATATATATTTATATATATATATATATATATATATATATATATATATTAATATATATATATATATATATATATATATTAATATATATATATATATATATATGAGCAAGGGCTCAGAGAAGAGCTCGAGAGGATGTGGAGGGTGAAGGTAACGGTGGTCCCCGTGGTAATCGGAGCACTAGGTGCGGTGACTCCCAAGCTAGGCGAGTGGCTCCAGCAGATCCCGGGAATAACATCGGAGATCTCTGTCCAGAAGAGCGCAGTCCTGGGAACAGCTAAGATACTGCGCAGGGCCCTCAAGCTCCCAGGCCTCTGGTAGAGGACCCGAGCTTGAAGGATAAACCGCCCGCAGGGGCGTGCTGGGTGTTTTTTTTTATAAATTAATATATATATAAATTAATATATATATATATAAATTAATATTAATATATATATTAACCCGAGTAGCGAAAGACCGCGGGGGTTTGAAAATGATGTGTCAATCGGCTCAGATATTTGAAGTTTACACAGCTACATTCTCACCTGAAAATATGTTAAGTTTTTTTTTTTTTTTGCAACCCAGAAAGAGAAATAAGAGTAATATTAAAACTAAGTCGCTGCCGCCATTGTTGGAAACTGGAATTGGCTGGGCCGCGCTATGAATTCTGCAATATGGTTTTTCAATTTTGTTGTCTGGGTGGAAAATCGGGAAAAATTTGGGAGAATGGTGGCTCCGGGAGATTTTCGGGAGGGGCACTGAAATTCGGTATTCTCCCGGAAAAATCGGGAGGGTTGGCATGTATGGTTGTGGCAACATCATTAACCTTGTCAAACACCTCAGAGTAAATCATATCACAGAATATGACGAGCGTATGCTGAGGTGAACTGAAGAGGAGGACAGGGACAGGTGCTGCTAGGGCGAGACAGACGTCTCTCACGGAGCCCTTTAGTGCTGCTGGCAAGGTGTTCAAATAGCGCACAACTTCAGGTTTTTTATTTCTATATGATGAACTCTGCATTATTAAGTGATAAGAACAAGTAATCTGATGTCCTGTAATCATTATGATGCTATAATTTGAGATACAATAAATAAAATAAGCTTTTGTACAAAGTATCGGATCAGTATCATCGATACCACCCTGAATATTACTTGGGATCGAAAAGGAAATCAGTGGTATCACACATCTAGCATTTAGCATCTCAACTTCAGAGGAGAATTATGGACTTTTCTTATGAATAAAACTCTTCTACTCTTTGAAGGATGTTTAATGTTTACCACACATGCTGATAATCTATGCACACTATGTGTCACCATTATCTTCACAGTCATCAGAATCACATTTGCGGGGTGGATAAATGCCCTTTCAGAAACATTTTCTCACTCATGAAAAGTGTTTAATCAACTGCCCTTTTTGTTCCAATGCAAACACTTTAGCAAAAGTGCTTTAATCAGTTAAGCAAGCACAAAAATAACATTCACCTCCAGTGACCTACAAATATAACTAAAATTTCCATCACCATCATTCATGGATCTTGAGTAACAGGCAGCGTGACCCTGCAATTTCAAGCAGTTTTCTGAATCCTTCTGATTCCAGCTCGTTTGTTCGATTCATGAGATGACGCCGTGCTTCCTGCCAGTCTGGATGAAAGCGTCAACACAGTGGTCGATGTCTTCGTCCGTGTGTGCTGCCGAAATCTGAACACGGATTCTGGCTTTTCCCTTTGGTACGACTGGGTAGGAGAATCCAATCACATACACTCCTGTGGAGGGAAGACACTACTGTGACACTGTATAAACACAGTGGCAGATTCACATACTCTCTGCTAAGTGAGTCAGTTTCATCTACATTAAAGAAAAAAATAAAGTTAACGTGGAAGTGCCAAAAAAACTGCAGTTCCTTGAGCGGCCACTTGAGGCTTTCTCCAAAAGTGAGTCAATCCTCAGACTCCCAGAAATGAACATGTTTTTTAGCTTGGTACAAAAAACTACTTTTGGTCTCTAGTTGTAGTTTCCCCCTTCACAACAACAGTGCAGGTGGTGAATTATTTTATTACTCACAATTTTAAACTGTAATAAGGTAAATTTAAGCTTGTGGGCACCTTGACTTACTGATAAATGGCTGTACGGGAAACAGGATGTTCTAGCTTGTCCAGCAAGTCAGTGTGGTCAGTTGATGAGTGTAAAAGCAGTATTTAATTTCTTTCTTACTTAGCACTAATTAGCTTGTGTAGCCATAGCACTTACTCAGGTTAGAGCTTGCTAACCAGCCTTGCTAGCATAATAAACCAATAACTTAGCAGTTGTCATTCATCAAAACACGGTCATGTCTGACTTAAAGAAAAAAACAAAAAAAACAACAACATGGCAGAGGCCAGAATTTGAACATTAATTCTTTGAAAATGAATGGCTAACATTCCATCTATTATATACAGTCTATGGTCTCACCAAATTTTAGCATATCGTCAGCCATTAAAGAGGCCAAACGTGCATCGCCAAGCATCACAGGGCAGATGGGGTGAGCTGAGCCTGCAATGGTGAAGCCGGCTTGCGTCATCTTGTTCCTGAACCTGATTTGACAGCAAAGAGAAAACTATTATACTCACAAATTGGTAAAACCAGTTGTAAGCAGTATAAACCTTATCACTAAGTGCAGGACATCCTATATATGATATTAGTATTGCTACAGATAAATCGATTGGCGTTTATGATGTACACAACACTAAAAACATAGAAGACTTCCACTGTTTGTAAGAACAAAACATACCGCATCGTTTTGGCCGTCATGCTTTGGGCAATCTCGTTGGAGGCAAGCAGCAGTTCCACAGCCCGTGTGGCACTGCCCACCACAGGAGGGGGGAGCGCGTTGGAGAATAGGTAGGGCCGTGAGCGCTGCCTGAGTAGGTCAATGAGAGGCTTTGGGCCGACTGTGTAACCACCTGAGAGAAAACAAAACAACTACATCACACCTTGGATAAGTCTGTTAGTACCTGCTCGGATCACTTGGAACCTCGGTTAGAAGGAGTTTCAAAAACAGTACCTGGGTAACAGGTATTATTAGCTAATGGAAAACCCTGAAAATCGAGTAGGTACTAATGGAAAAGGGACTTTACACTCGCATTTATTACAGGAAAAACTTTGAGTAAATATCAAAAGTGGAATTGTCAGGTGGGCCGATGCACTACACTAAACAAATGCTTCTTTTCTATGTCTGTGTTAAATGTACAATGTTTTACTAATTTATACTTAATAAAAAGATGTTATGAGAGCCTTCATGTTAGAATGGAGTCATACCTGCTGCTCCTCCCAGCGCTTTGCCAAGAGTGGAGTTAATAATATGAACTCTATCCATCACTCCAAGGAGTTCATCAGTTCCTCTGCAAATCAGAGGGAAGTGGTAACATTAGTTCGTCACCTCTTGATAATAGAGATAGCTAAACTTTATCAAGAGCCCAGTCTCACGGTAGTTACTGTAAGACGGGGCTTTGGCGACACCTAGTGGTCATATTGAAAAAGACACTGAATAAAAAAAAAACTGCCCTAAAAGGCTGTTCATAACAATCCACTCTTCTCTTAGAAATTAAAAATGATATTTGGGCACTACACTTTTATGATTAGGGGTCTTTTGTATTTTATTTTGCAAAATAACCGATTTATGATTTTTCAGTTGAAGTCTTTTCTTACCCACCTTCCCCGAGGCCCTAGGAAACCTGTGGCGTGACATTCGTCTATAAACACCATGGCTCCGTACTGCTCAGCCAGGTCACAAATCCCTCGCAAGGGAGCCACATCTCCATCCATAGAGAAGACCCCATCTGTCACTACCAGACGCATACGAGACGACTGAGGACAACAGAGAGTGCAGGTGATTGGTGTGTGACCTCCTCTGAGTAAGCTGTCATTTTTCACTCTCTTCTAACACACTGCAAGGAGAGTTGGATCAAGAAGGAATGTTTTACTCCACGCACCTGAGCTTCTTTGAGTTTGGTTTCCAGGTCACCGAGGTCCATGTGTTTGTACCGCAGCCTCTTTGCTCGACACAGGCGAATGCCATCGATGATTGAGGCGTGGTTTAGCTCGTCAGAGAGCACTGCGTCATCTGGGCTCAGCAGCACCTGTTGTGAGAATAATTCAGAGTTATACTGATCGTAACGGGGGAGGTCCTTAGCTTCAAATCCATTTGGACCTACCTCAAAAAGTCCCGCATTGGCATCGAAACAGCTGGCGTAGAGGATGCAGTCCTCTCTCTCGTGGAACTCAGCGAGCTTCTGCTCTAGCTTTTTGTGGAGATCCTGTAAATCACGCATTACGCAAAATTAACCTCATGAATTAGACAGCTTTGGGGTGATATGCGTGATCTTTAAGCACCAGACCTGCGTCCCACAGATGAACCTGACAGAGCTCAGTCCAGCACCGTGTGTCTTCAGAGCATCGATTCCTGCCTGGACCACTTCTGGATGACTGGACAGCCCGAGGTAGTTGTTGGCGCAGAAGTTCAGTATACCTGAGAGAATTTTGGATGCACAAAAGGAAAATTAAGGTTAAAAAAGAGAGAGTCACTGTCCCATAATAACCTCTTTGAGCATGTCAAAGCTGGGAGTAGAAGTTCTGCTTGTAGTTTTAGGCTACAGACGAGACAAGAGAGAGAAGACAAAGAGTGACAGAGAAAACAATGCATGGGACTGTGGCACTGTTGGGCACATGAAATGAACGGGGTCGTTTTGGTGCACGAGGGGTCACGACCTAAAGTCTGTGGCCCATTCATAAATCAGCAGAGTCAATCTCTGGCAAGGGTTCATGCTGAAATATAAACAGTGATCGGCTGCTTTGCTGGAACAATAGCAAATAAAGCAGAGATTAACTGGTGCAGTGCAGTTAAATGCTAGAGCCTTCACAAGTCAAACAATGAACTTTGCATTGTACAAAGCACAAAACAGCTTTCTGTTGATGATATAAAGACCACTTTACAAATTATTTTGAATTATTTAAAGCTTGAATCTCATACTTTTGCTGTTACGAGTTCTTGGTTAATGTTTTTCCAAAGGCTGCGCCGAGAATAGCTTCAGAAGTGCAAAACAAGGGAGTAGCAGGGATTACTTCAAGTTCACCGCTGAGATAAGAACGTGGCAGAACTGAAACCTTACCTGGGACGGTGCGTTTAAGGACCATCACCGAGGAGGGTGCTACTGCTCACTTATAAAACTGCTGTAACTGGAAACTCCTAGTACTCACTGCCACGACTGCCGTCCACGCTGATCTCAGGACCCTGCTTGGAGGTGATGATCCTCTCCGATTTCCACGTCCCCGCGGCTCGGATCGTCTCCAGCTCGTGTTCCAGCACCGCCCGGGCTTCAGCGGCAGCGGTGTAGCTGCGGCTCAGGCCCGAACACCGCAGAGCCCCCCGGAGCGGGCTCACCAAACTGCGGGCAGCTTTTCCGAGAGACATAGCGGTGAACTCGTTATGCTGTTAAAGATATATGAACCGTGGCACAGAAAGGCTCAATGTAAAGAGCAAGCGTGGTTGCGTCACGTAACAAGGGTAGGCGTCTGTCTGGAAGACCAATCAGAGCGCAGGGCCGCTGGCAGGTGGCTTGTTTGGGCCAATCGCATTGCAGACAGTTTTTTTTTAACTGGCTGATATCCACTTTGGTAGTCCACAGTCTGATGCCTAATATAAACTATAACAACATTTTACTCCTTTTAGTCACGTTTCGTACGTTCCAAATACTTTGTACATCACAGGAAGTACTTTGCGTTTTAAATATAGTACATTTATAGCAAAAAAAATGTGACAATACAGTATGTTACAACTAGAAAAAAAAACATTGCTTGTTTTTGAGTGTCGGCACCGAGATCGAGATCCCCCCCCCCCCCCCCCCCCCCACACACACACATTTATTTCAGTGTGTTGAAAGTGCCTTCAGTATCCAGACTGAATACACATCACGCTAAAACACAAACAATAAATGAACCATGCATGTGTTTTTTAAATAAAAATGTACTATTCCTTTGCCACCATTAAGTATTTTTTTATAATCTGTGATAGTACTATATGGGTACCCAGCTGTCACCAGCCTCACATCCAGCCCAGGTGGACACTGAAGTAGAGCGGCTTCTCTGGCAATCGATGGGTTGCTTCTTGGCTCCTGCAGTCTGGATGTCAAAGTATCCTTGTGCAAGATTTCAAGACCTGAGTTGATGCGTCCATCGGAGTTTGAACATGTGTATGAATGAATGTATGTGCGAGATGCTTTGAGTACTTGGGTAGAGCAGACCAGTCCATTTACCATTTACTATCAAAATTAGAAGAGACAGCCTGTGGCAATATAGAAGGACAGGACCAGTCTTTGCAAATTTGTAAATAATGTGTTCTTATGCCTCCATTTTTTTTTTTTTTTTTTTTTTTGGTAATGGCAAGAAAAAGTCTATAAACATATTTAAAAAAAGACAGACTGCAAACACACAAATCTCCAGTTAATACTTTTAGTTTAATATGACAGCAGTGTGTCATCACTTGTTGTTAAACTTCAAGTAAAACATCTTCATAGGGACAAGCTGAATGTGAAAAAAACTCATAAATTTTCTTCAGCATCCGACATCAACAACGACATAAAGCCTCAAACTATTACCACAAGTTATGGCTGAGCTTCTCTTACAAGTGTTTGCTACTTTGACAGGGGCATTTCTGTACCTCATCATCATCTTTAACAATATATATATATATGTATATATAACAGCAATATAGTACATCATCTATGTTGCAAAATTTGTAACAATATTCTCATTTAACAGCAGGAATGTAACCATAAAAAAATGTGCAAATGTTTGCTTGTGGATCAACCCTCGTAACAACGTCAAGTAAAAACTTCGGTCTTTCCGCAGACATTAGTTTTAAGTTAAAAAACACATTTGCTCCCCCCAGCAAAAGAGCAGGGTACACATATACAATGTCATTTGCCATTCAACTGTTCATTAATAAGAAATCTCCATTATCCAGCAGGTGGCGCCGGAGCTTCATGAGTAATGTTAGTTTTGGCAGGTTTAGGTGAGACTTTAAGACTCTGAGTTGTCTTGCGAGGAAGCTCTCAGGGACGGCAGACGCTCGGCCGCTTTCGCTCTCTCTGCCAGAAACCTGTCGAACTCTGGGGAGGCAAGCAGGAGTCACTTTAACAGACATCTATAGGAAAGTTCCTGCACTGAGTAAACAAAGCCACAACTTTGGAGTTAAAGTGAGCTGTGACCAGACATGTGAGTGCTTTATGTTTCATTTTTAGTCCTTGAAGTAGTAAACATTTGGGGGTAAAAACAAAAGTCCTTCTAACCTCCTTGGTTACCTTGGTAGAGGTAACACGGGGAGCTATTTACCAAGCATTAAAGAAGCTCACTGCAGTTCACCAGTGGCTCAAATATTTTAGCAGCAATCTGAATGGACAATAGGTTTTGTCTATAGCTTCAGCACAGACTGCATATAAAAGATGGATAAAGCTACCAAAAAAAGAAAACAAAAAACAATCCCATTTTCATGCCTTAACCTGAGAATTTTAGCTGTCGCAATGAGTGTAGAGTGGATTTGACTGAAAAAACAAGGATATATTGATAGTAGTGAGCTGTCAATCAAAGCCAGCCATGATCAAATGCCGTGTTCCAGATACACTGGAATATCTAGGCATGTGTTGGAACTCACGAGCGATGTCAATCCCGAGTTAGCACATTCCAGAAAGAGCAATGAAAGAGAATATTGGTTCCTAGCAAGGTAGAGACCTTCAGGTATCACTAGCTATAAAGCCTTTCAGAAAACACATTCAGTGATGCAACCTGATCAGCGCTCTGCTATGGCTCATTTAATGAGTAACAAGTACACAACATTTGCAGTACAGATCAAATATTTAGAGTTTTACTACTGTTTGAATTCAGCGCTGCTATCTTGGATTTCTAACTATGGGTATGTTGGTCCACTCTGACTTGAGGGAGTGTTCCACTAAAAATTCATAATTTCCAACTTATTCAGGAACGCAGTCTGAAGCATACATACCATGCCATGTTGAAACTGAATTTAAAGGAGTGACCAAGATCATAGGTTCAGACTTCTGTTTGAAAGCAGACACTGCCACCTGCTGGCCATTTGACAAAGGCAACGCTTCCATATAGACTATCTCCATTGTTTTATATACAGTCTATCAGCTCTAAAAGAGGGTGTGTATTTCACTGCAAATATTCCATTTAATATAACCAAAGAAAGTTTTCTGTTTAAGAGTGTGTGCCCCATGTATTAACTTGGTTATAAAATCTGCTCCTTTGGAACAGGACATATGGGTAAGGATCCTCACCTTCACTGGTCACACCATCGGAGTCCTCAAAGTCATCATACTGTGTCATAAACACAAAATAAGTATATTTGATTATCCTTTAAGATAACTGTGTACCAAATTTCAAATTAAACCCACCCGCTTAGTCCTTTCTTTTTATAGTCAGTCACCTTTATGTAGATATATCTAAAAATTTCTAATACCTTGGATTGGTATCTGCAAAGTCCACCAACATCTTTTCTTTTTTAAACTTTTAAATACGGCAAAGTAGATTCGATGAATGAATATCATTCCCAGTTCAGACTTACCTCATCATCCAAAGCAAGCCATTTCTCAATATCATCCATTACACTGGACTGGGTGATAGGAATCTAAGAAAGAAAGAAGAGACACAGATTGGCTACATGGATAAAACTTCATCAAGGTTGACAAAGCTACGAAGCCATGAAAACAAAAACGAAAGTCAACCGCAAAAACAACAACAAAGAAAAATCACATGTGGCTAAACATAGCATTCAGTGAGGAAGACTTCGGGTGTGACAACAATGCAGCATATCAAAAGTGCAAACCGAACAGTGTCATGCTCTTACGACGCCACAACTGGTCATGCAAACCTTTGTGCTCTATTTCAGTAACTGAACCACCAAAGCCAAAAAGTGACCCAACCCAGACCACAGCAAAGTAAATCAAAACTGTATGAAAAGAACCAAAAGACAGAGGGTATGAAAAGGCGAAACCAACGTAAAGCCAGGGCACGTTTTAAAATTCACACCCACCATTCCCCTTTTAATCATCCAATCTAACTTTGGTGAAGAGCTGCGAGTGGAAGCTGGACTGCCATCCTTCACGTACAGACAGATTTCATTCAGGAGGAAAACAGTTACTCAAACAAAGTAACACATACTCAGGCCTGTAGCTCAGATATTATGTACAGCACTTGGTGCTCTGTCATATACAAAAAAACCCAGGATTTCACGTATGCTTGCTGTTTAAAATAAATGTAACAATATCATAACTGAATTTACTTTTGGTCCTAAAGGTCATGTCACAGCTAAGTAAAAGAAAAAATCAGTTATAGTAGCCGATAAATCGAAACCTTGCAAGCAGTATAGACATCTTTGCTTACAGGTTCAGTGTTTTGTAGTTTGCTGTCCTGAGCTTGAGCAAGACCGTCCACCACAACTCCGCTCCCGTCTCTGAAAGGCAAAAATTACTAATAGGTTAACTGCAACGTAATCTAGTAACCGATATTACTTTTAACAAAGTTAAATGTTGGCTCATGTGTTCAGGAACAAATAAAAAGAAAGACTGGGAACTGTCACCACAAAACAATTCTATTAAATCACCGTAATTTACTTGAATAGTCACAAAAAATTAATTTTAAAACCTATTTTCACATTTATTTGTTCATATAAGGGCAAGGGTGGTTACTTCAAGTTGTAAAAAGCCAAATTGTTCAACCACCTTTAGCTAGCTATTTTAATGTTTATAACTTTTTGTCACAGTTCTGGATCATTTTGAGTTGCTTGTGTTTTGGTATTATTCTGTATTATGGTTTATGTTCTGATTCACTTGTTGTGCTGTTTTGATTATTATTATTATCCCATGTTTTGGTTTAATTCTTGTTAAGAGTTTAGTTCTTAGGTTTAGATTGGGTGCTCCCTCTGTTCGGTGTCTAGTCTGTGTCTCTGTGCCTGTTGTGTGCTTTGTGTTTTATTTTGACAGTCTCTGTTCTGTGTTCAGTCTCCGTCCCCATGTTTTCTCTTTCCCTGTACTGGTCCCACATCTCCTGTCTAGTAATCCTTGCCTCTGTTACCATGTCAGTTATGTTGTAGTGTTAAGCTCATGTCTTTGACTCCGTGTCGTATTCCTGTTTTACTTTGATAGTCTCGTGTGCTTGGTCAGTGTATCTAGTTTTGCCTTCCCTTCTCTCATGTCTGATTTGTCCCAGCTGTGTTTCCTGCTGTTCCCCATCCTCCCGTGATCCTACCTGTGTATCTTACTCCTCAGTTTCCCCCTGCTTGTTGTCGTTAACCTTCATACACCCTCTCTGTGCTGTGTTTCTCCCTTCGTGTTCCCATAAATATTCTACTTTTCAGTCTGGTTTGTTTTTCTCGCATGTGTTTCCTAGTTTCTAGTTTCCACTGTACGGTTTAGTTCTAGTTTTCATGTTTGAGATTTTGGTTTACTTTTGTGAAGTGTATTTCTTATGTGCAGTTTTTCCCAGGAATAAAGCTGCGCCTTAAGTTTAACTTTCAGTTTCTGAGTCCTGCGTTTGGGTCCTTCATCCCGCCTGCCACACAGCACTTGCCGTGACACTTTTAGTGATTTATTTAAACCTTTTGTTGATAGCTAACTATCTGAAATTGTTAACAGATTATGCATTCTTTTAAGCCAAAGGTTTGCTTTTTAGCTAATTATTGCAACCATTTATATAAATTCTTATTTAACTATTTAGGCCAGACTGCGATTTCAGTGAATTATTAGTTAACTGAAATCTGTTTATTTTGAGTTAATTATCAATTTTCAGCTATTTCAGTTGTGTATTTATCAGTTAAGAGAGTTACT
The DNA here is from genome assembly GCF_057382095.1 of Aulonocara sp. 'chitande type north' Nkhata Bay. Lineage (NCBI taxonomy): Eukaryota > Metazoa > Chordata > Actinopteri > Cichliformes > Cichlidae > Aulonocara > Aulonocara sp. 'chitande type north' Nkhata Bay. Next base: position 11,844,584 of record NC_141347.1, read on the forward strand.
TTAAAGTTTAATAAGTGCTTAATAAATAATCTATATTCCTTTAAGATTCCTTTAGACTAATGACTTAATTTTGCCTTAAACAAGACATTTTTGTGAGTGGTGCAGCTCTACAATTTAAAACATCACCCTGCTGTGCAAACATCTGTTTATGTCATAAAGGTTGCACATTTATGATGCAGGTTTTTTCTGTACCTTGGTCTTTGTTGAGTTGACACATTTATTTTCTGTGATAAAGTGTCATCTGATTCACTTGTACCTGGAAGAAGAAACGCAAAAGGAACAAATAAAGAGCAGAATAAGTCTCCACGTTCTGCATGAAATTAGGGATCGCTGCATAATTCCTTTCCCTATGCTTGCCATGATAAAATATATCTAAGTACAGTACTTACTAAGTTTTGCCATCTGACTGGACAAACTGTCAGATTTTGGAAAACTCATTGAGCTGTCATTGGTAACTGAAGCAGCCTCTGATTGGCTGTCAGTCTTCAAGTCTAGCTCTGTTAAGTTGACATAGGTGTGGCCCTGAAAGACACAGAGGGAAACAGCACAATTTAACCAGTTCACGCCGTTATGACTACTGTGTGGAAAGACTCCAAAAATGGCCGCCACGTTCTTTACCTTCTGCTCTGCGTTCTGACCGTTTGTTATTCGTCGTTCAAACCTGCCGACGACAGAATGAAATCATCGTGTGCAGAGAAACTCCATGCTGAAATATTGCCTTTCTCTTTATTTTGCCAATAAACACGATGACGCGATGGAGAGAATGGCGCAGGTACCTGTGGTAGCGATTGAAGGCGGTGTTCATTTCATCGTTAGTTGCTAATAACTCTTCGATCAGCTTCTCCTCGCTGAGTCTGGGGACTATCTTCACTATCCTGTCTTGCATTTCTTTACATACTGTGTATAACTGCTAATGACACAATCAGACAAAGAATGCGTGGGTGGGGTGGGGGGGGCGTTGAAGGGCCAGATGCAACACAGAACGTATAAAGTAGGAGATCAGTTAAGGGTAAGGCACTGTTACTCAGCATTAATGGAAAGGATCACACTCACAGAGAATATTACACATTCATGCAGTAAAACACACGCAGCTTGTTTTTAAATGTGACTTCATTTGTGTGTGTGCGCTTGTGTGTGTGCGTGTTTACCTCCAGCAGCTCCATGTCTGCTTGTTTTACCGTAACTGGATCTAGTTGACTCATCAAATCTGACATCATAGTCAGGTTGCTGCGCACCACTCCTAGCTCTGCCTTTAGCTTCTTCACCTGGAATATCAACAGCACTTACTGAATAAACACAGGTACGGTGACTCGATGAAAAGAAGAAGGCGGCAAATATTGATTTTATAAGGGTTGGAAGCGAAAAAGAATTAAGAAGCACAGCTACAAAAAGGAGTTCTGTGACTCTATTGTAACCAACATAGAAAAGCCAGTTAGCGAGAAGCACAGTGCAATTATAATAAGAGTAAGTCCCTTTCCAGTCCCATCACCTGGCTGTGAGTCAAGGCATTGTTTCCCTCAAGGGCCAGTTTTAGATCAGAGGTCTGAGGTGGGATGAGCGGTTTGGAAGACAGGAGTACAGCAGGCAGAGTAGTAACAGCAGGCCCATTGCCAGGCAAAGTCTGATAAGCAAAGGCGGAGAAATGACCAGACAGGAAAAAAGACCAAAGATGATGATAGGATGATAGGCAACACCCAACTGTTAGCAATAAAACAAAGGTCACCCAGCCCTGTATCCACCTTTTTCGGGGCTTCGGGTGGTGTGTAACCTTCCAGCTGATTGGCGGGGAACTCGAGTCCTTTCCTTCGCAGGTCTTCGTAGACCGATACTACACCCGTCAGGTCGGGTGAGCTGCGGAATGCATCGGCCCACGCCTTGACAAGAGAAAACCACAAATTAGGACTAGACAGTAAACCAATGTGACACTAAAGAATGACAACAACTTTATTCTTTTATTCCCTTGAGCCACACCTCACCTGTATGATGCCAAGCACTCTGTCATGTAGGATTTGTGGAGGGTTGTTCCTCGGGATAATCGACCGCACCAGAAACCCTTCTATGAAATCGCGCGTTGTAACCAGGATGTGAAATCTGTAGCCGCAGTTCTTCATGCAGGTCTCGAGGACCTGAAATCACAGAGTTTCAGAGAAATGCCTTACCAATTACAAACTACACACATCTGATGAGAACATAAAGAGTCAACACTCACAGTCAGCGTTAGCATAACCTCCTTGAAGTTCTTATTCCCCACAATCCTTTTTTTAATGGCTCTGAGTGCATCTTTGGGCCTGTAATTACAACATTTTCAATAGTCAGCCGCATGCAACCTCAAGAGGACAAGCTTGTTCCTGATGCTAACAGATAACGAATGTGCACACACCCTTCCTCTGAGCTGTTGATTATGTCACAGATTTCCATGTTGAGTTCCCAGTCTTCAGATGGCAGGCTGGAGCTGGTCGCACGCTCTGTGCAAAGTAGGTGAAAACATGAAACATGTCTCATTGTTACATTATAATTAGTAGAAATACATGAATTTGTTATTCCTTTATGAGTAATACATGGTAACAACATAGAGACAAATTCGCCTTTAGTAAACATTATTTTCATTTCCTATGTCAAGGTTGTGATTGTGTGGCGTTCCACAGGGACTGACCTTAGGACTCCCATATTTTTAATAGGAATATAAATAGGTGCCTTTTAATACATAGGGAGCAGACATTACAGACAGTGTTGGGAAGGTTACTTTTAAAATGTATTCCACGACAGATTACAGAATACATGCCCCAAAATGTATTTTGTAACGTATTCCGTTACGTTACTCAATGACAGTAACGTATTCTGAATACTTTGGATTACCTATTACATTATCATGCTTTTTTACAACTACATGAATGTGTGATTTATTACAATTGCTGAAGGCTACTCGCCATACCAACTAGATGTTTAAATCTTAATATAAAATGAGTAACAGTTGGGTGGACATTAGGTAAGGCTGCACTTTTTGCAGCGATCTCGTATAGAAAACTATTCCACGCGTATATAAAACAGGGACCTCTGGCTAATACGTCGGGTTCATGTCGGGCTCGTAGCCGAAAAATAGCTTTACTTTGTTGTCTGGGTCAACTTTGCTAGCGAGAGACAGAGAGAGGTGTTGAAAGGCTGCTCCAATGGAACTTATTGTTTCGGAGAAAAACACGAACAAAGTGTACAGTCGAGTCTTAATAGCTTACTTACAACTGGGCTCATCAGGCACTCTTTTTGGCTGCAGTGGTTATTATTATATTTACATGCTTCCAGCTCCCGTTTCTGCTCGGTGACAGCTCATTTTTCCACTCTCCTTTTTCTCCCTCCCTCGCTCACAGACACATAACGGGTATTGCAGTCCTTTCTCCCTGAAGCACGGACTACACTGCCCATGAGGCTACATTCTTTAGGCCTATGCCTGTAACACTCTGCCTATTGCCTTCATATTAAATAATTTTTGTGAATAATTTTTAAAAATATTTCTTCACGTCATTATGCAAGTAGGGGTGACATGGGCCGCGACATTGAGACACGGGCTTTAGAGCCTCTTAATGCGTGTTTTGTTTGGAGCGTGGAAACCAAAAATAGAGAGGGCATAGCTGAACATATGGAAAGTAAAATACCACCGTGTAATCCCTTTATTTCAGCAAAGTAACTGTATTCTGAATACAAACTTTTTAAACAGTAACTGTAACGGAATACAGTTACTCATATTTTGTATTTTAAATACGTAACGGCGGTACATGTATTCCATTACTCCCCAACACTGATTATAGAGCCACAGTCAAACTGTAAATTCTGAAATTTATACCGAAATTGTAAAACCTCCTTTAAAAGTGACAAGACTTAAAAGGATGCCAATAATGGTAAATGTCCTGCATTTGTATAGCGCTTTACTAGTCCCTAAGGACCCCATAGCGCTTTACACTACATTCAGTCATTCACCCATTCACACACTGGTGATGGCAAGCTACATTGTAGCCACAGCCACCCTGGGGCGCACTGACAGAGGCGAGGCTGCCGGACACTGGTGCCACCGGGCCCTCTGACCACCACAAGTAGGCAAAAATGGGGTTAGTATCTTGCCCAAGGATATTTGGCATGTAGCCATGGGATCGAACTACCGACCTTCTGATTAGTGGCTGACCTGCTCTGCCACCCTGAGCTACAGCCACCCTATAATCAAACATACAGACTTGGAATATTTTAAACAGTATACCACGGGGCTGACCTCAGTCTCTGAAAACATTAAGCTGCTTTTTGTTTGTTTTTTGTCTGCTTGAAGTTGTAGTAATTCCAGGACTGTATTAATTGTCTTTTATTAATGTTTTTATGTGTTTTTTCATATTATGCAAACCCAGTTTTGGAAATATTGGGTTTTACATTTTACTATCTTATGAAAAATTACAGTACATTTTAAATTTGATGACAGAAAAAAGAAAAGAAAACAAAGAATCATCATCAATGACTTTTTTTTGTCACTGTCCCAACATTAACCAATTTCATAACCTCCAACAACGACTTGCAAACAGTCAGGCAACATGCCATTTCTCCATGTTTGCCAGAATGTCACTGACTAGCCTATATGCCTTAGTGACCGAGGTGTCTAATGTCTAATTCACCCTATTTAAAATTTTTGTGTGGAAAAAAAAGATTTCATGTTAGAAACATTAAAATTACATGAAAACCATTAATTTGCTGGCACTTTTAATTGGCAAAAGATAAAAAAGTGGGCACTTTTAATAAGGTTTGTCAGGAGTTACATTTAAACTATATCAAAATGTGCCATGAGAACACGGCACATTTTCCTCACTCATCAAAGTGAGGAAAAGGAAGAAGAAAAAAAGAGGAAGAGGAGAAAATGATCATAATTAAACATAATGCTGAATAACTAATTGTTGCTACTCTAGCCTTAACTGTGGGGGACAGACACTTCCACTATCATCACGTTAGTTCTTTTGTTTGCTTTGCCCTTTAACATAAGTGAACCTAGCCTAGCAGAACAGCCAAGTTAGCACAGCCACAGTCAGTGATGGGACACTGGTAAATGACTTGTTAGCATAGCTAGCTGGCTGATATAATGTAGCAGATAGTAATTACAGTAATATTACACTTCGTAATCGTCAACCTAGTGTTGGACACTGTTGCTAAAATGAACACGCTGCCGTTTGTTGATCAGTGTTTTACCTGTAACTTTAGAGGATTGTTGGTGGTGGTGGCGTTGGATTATTTATAGAATAATGGTGATGAATGCTGGTTGAAGGGGCCCCTTTGAGAATTTTTGCCCTGGGCCCCCATAGACTCTAGAACAGCATGTGGCTTGTTTGGATTTTTGATCAGTTTACTGTGTGGAGGTTAAACTTTAGACCAGCTTATCAGATGACTGAATTAACTTGACCAAAAAACTGATGGAAATATTAAATTCACTATATTCAAGACTAGGCTATATTTAAGTTTTCTTTAGATTATAATATTATTTAGATTACAAATCGTGTAAAGACTTTTACTGCAGCTTCAACTAAGATCTCCTCTTCTACATATCTTAATGAGCATCTCTGGATCTCCACCATTATCACTGACTACAGCCAAACGATCGTCAGATTTGGGTCAGGGGGATGTCGGCCACTCTTTGCGGCCCGCCCAGCTATTTGCAGGTTAAGGCAGAGCCGGGGACAACCAATCAACTGAAGCACCTCAGCGTCTTCCTCCCGCCTCTGCCAAGTCATTGTCTCACAGGGGCGTCAATCAAACCATAAGCCGTTGTTCTTCTGTCAGTCCTAATGAATTTAACTTGATTTCTATTTCTCTAACATAATCGCATTATAACGCATCACCCCGACAAAAGCCTCGACAATAAGAGTCCACAGAGCAGCTCTGCAGGGACGTGACTGCGGGAGATGTAAGGTGTCGGTATAAGACGCCCGAGCCTGACTGGAGAATTTTCTTTTTATGCAGTGTAAAGACTCATAAAGGCGCTCACCGATGCGCTGTCCCACGGGCGTGCTGAACGGATTCCCCATTAAAAACTCCATGATGAGCGCGGTGAGGGGCCCAGCGAAGCACCGACGTCTCCGGGCCGAGCCGTATGCGACAGCAAGCGGCCCCGCTGTCTCTCTCTCTCTCTCTCTCTCCTGCAGACTGCTGCGGCTTCACACAACAAAGTGGGGCACCAGTTGAACTGCGTCATGCGTTTTAAAGGGAAAGCAGCCCGCAGTTATCAGATGGTCAGCGTACCAGTGTTAGTACAGCGTAACTGCGCCACACACAGGCATTATTCTTTGCTGCATGCACTGCTGCCACTCTATTAGCAATACTTACCTGCGTGTAAGAAGCACAGTTTTGTCTGAGCACTGAGTAAGGGTCCTCTATTAGAGTCAGATTTCAGCCATAAGCAGCAGGGCACCCCGAGATCACTTGAAATGTCACCTAAGAAAGGTCGATAAATGTTTGTTTTTGTGTGTCATAGATCAATAGTTATCATTTAAAAATGAAATATTTTGATAAATAAGTTAACAGAGAGACAATTAACCATTTTCAATGTAAGAGCTGTGGTGACGTTCATGCTGATGTAATTCTGTCCGTTTTTATATTTGCATTTTACACTAGTAAGCCATGAAAATGCACGTGTTGGATGTATAATGCACAAATGATCAAGCATTGACAATACAGAGCAAATGTCAGCCTTGCTGAGGTGGGCTGTTGGTGATGGGTTTAGTAGCGAGCTCAAATCAAATCAAATCATGGTATAGTTATAGTTTCATGCGACTTTAATATCTCAGCTGACCAATTTAATGCTTCACATTCAAATATGTCACATGTGCTGTATATGTAGTTTTGCTGCGCTGGGTTTTAGGAATCATCTCAGCTATGGAGGCTGACTGAAAAACAGCAGAGAACAAAACTATTCTAATATCCTCCTCATTTTACCTCTGGGTCCTACGTGGTTATCAACCTGCTCACTGCATCAGAGGAGAAGGGGACAGGATTTGCAGCTTGTGACTGAGACACAACATTGTGTGTGTTTATGAGTGAGATAATTACATTTCAAGCAATAAGATTTTCTGGTTCTGTGAATGCATAATTCTTATTTTGGAACTTAAACACATTTACCCCAATAATCCCTCTTGTTGATCTACACTTATGGATGGCTCTTAAAAAAGAGAGACTGACAATGCTACAAAGCAGCCAGATAACAAAATGTAACTGAGCACCACTGCTGTATGTTTACAAGTAAATGCGATAACTGAAGTATCTGCTTTGTTATTGTTGTTGTTGTTTTTGTGAGGAGCCATTTCTGTGGCCTGAATATTGGACTGCTAGCTGTTGGAATGAGGGAGTTCATCATTGCTGCTGCTATTTGAATGCAGTTTGAATTAAAACACAGGTTGATTCCTCCATCAGCTGATGCAGAGACCATCCAAATAACTGTAGCTGGGATAACGGTTGTGAATAATTAATGGAGAATCTCCCGAACCACTCACATGCAGCTGAATATCTCTGCTATATCTCTCTATCTATCTATGATAGATAGAGAGATATAGCCTAACCTTTTTACATAAAATGAAATACAATGCACACCATCTCTAACTGTAAAAAGAGTTAATTCTCAGTGCAGACAGTTTTGTATGTAAACATCAATCATGTGCTTCTCTGACACCAAAAGGTATATGGTGAATGCAACTAAAATGCAAACAACTTGGTTGTTCTGGAGCTCTCAACTGAACGTGGTCTTCATCAGGTATTACATACCATAGCTGGAGAAAAAAACACTCATCTTAACCGATTGCACCACAGTATCAGTTCCTTGGGTCCTAAAAGCTGAACAGAAAAGTGCATTTATAAGAGTTTGGATAGCTAAGATACAACAGACCTGGACAGGAGAGGCTCTTCATGCTTGTGTAGCTCTCTGCCACACGGGTGTGCTGTTAGACTTTAACTCAAAGTTTGATCCAGTGCATGATCAGCAAACATCATAAGAGCCTGGTTTTAATTTACACCCTGATCCTTCCTGTCCTTCCCTGAAACTGTTTTTTAAATATTTAACGCCACAGTATCATACTTATATTCACATTTTGCATTTTACTCAATTGCTTGGTAAATCACATCCCTAAGAAAACTTTGGGTCAGGTGATATTCTTGACAGAAAAAACTGGAAAAACGACAAACTACACAACTAGTGGGAATACCAAGAGCTTAACAGGAACCCCAAGCAGGTTTTTCCACCTTTGCTTACGGTAAACAAAAACCCCTGAACACATAATAATTTTTTAATATATAACCAACACAACAGAACTTTGCAAACAGAAGGATTGTAAAACAGCAATTCAATATAAGTGACATCTGAAAACAAGTCTGTTCCACGTTTTTAGTTTCACTATGGACGTAAACACAGTATAGTTCAAAGATGACTCAGCTAGTCAGTATAATGAGTTTCAGCATATTATATACTAGGTATTTTGATATACATTCACCAGTCACTTTATTGGGTACATATGTTCAGCTGCTTGATTAATGCAAGTATCTCGTCAGCCAATCACATGGCAGCAACTCAATACATTTAGGTTTGTAGACGTGATCGAGATGACCTGCTGAAGTCCAAACTGAGCACAGAATGTGTGAGAAAGGAGATCTAAGTGACTTTAAACGTGACATGGTTGTTGGTAACAGACGTGTTGGTCTGAGTATTTCAGAAACTGTCAATCTGCTGGGATTTTCCCCACACAAACATTACTAAGGTTTACAGAGAATGGTCTGAAAAAGAGAAAATATCCAGTGAGTGACAGCACTAATGCCCTGTTGATGCCAGAAGTCAGAGGACAATGGTCAGGCTGCTTTGAGCTGATAGGAAGGCAACAATAACTCAAATAACCGCTTGTTACAACCAAGTAATGATGCAGACAAAGTGAGTCTACATTTCACACAGGCTCACTTAAACTAGGAAATGTTGCCTGGTTTGATGAGGCTCTTTCTGCCACAACATTCAGATGGTAGGGTTAGAATCTGGCCCAAACAATGTAAAAGCAAAGATCCACTCTACCTTGTGTCAACAGCCACAGAACAAACCTGGAGTCAGTTAATATTCCCGCATGCAAAACTGGAAAAACTACAAACTGCACAACTTGTGGGAATACCAAGAGTGTAGCAAGCAGGTTTTTCCTGCTTTGCAAACAGTGGACAAAAACCCCAGAACACACAATGTCACACACAAGATCACAGGAACAGAAGGCAGATCAGCTTGCAGTTTTCCAAGAAATAAATGACCGTTTCCACTGAGAAATGTCCCTCAGAGTGACAGCAGGGTAATACATTTGTTATGTTTGACCGTGACCGTGGTGCATGACTCAGACTCGGTGACTCACAGCCTGGCAGAGGTTATAGTTTTACTCTCTTACACCCGCAGATGCCCATTAAAACAAACCACAGACACTATCCGTAATTATTAACATGCTGCATTTTGATCTGTTCTGTGATCACCCACATATTGCTCTTCAAGGCATGTGTGATCATCGCTGTCTAACAAGACAGACGCTTTTTTTTGGTCCTCTGTCAAACAGGGTGAGCCTGTGATTATTGCACTGCAGTTAAACCCATGTCTTTTAAGCACGAGTCTCACAGAGTGAGCGTATCTGTCTGTGCAGTAATGCTGCAATGTAGTAAGCCACTGTTGCTATGCTACCACTGAAGTATGGAGACAAATGCATGTAATTACTAAATACAGTAACATATAACACTGTAGCTACATAAACAATGTAGATATTTGCATTAATAGCAGTTAAAATGATGTGTTGGCACCAAAGCAAGTGGTGTAGATAGTTCTAGGAGTATTATAATCGGGACCATTTCTTTGTGTGTCCTGATACATCAACAGCAGCTAATGCTTTTCTTGAAATGTATTTTAGATATCAGCACTTAGAAAATGTTCCAGAGATCATGTCAGTCAAAACTGAGATTTTAGTAAAAGGTTCAGAGTGTAAGAAGAAAACGCCCACTCCATTAATCTGAATTCTCCAAGTGACATGATCCTTGCTTTTAAATCAGAACTATACTATAAGGGTTTTCTCAAAATATTTGAGAAAGCATGGTGGCACGGTGGTTAGCACTGTTGCCGCACAGCAAGAAGGTCCTGAGTTCAATTCCACCATCAGGCCGGGGTCTTTCTGTGTGGAGTTTGCATTTTCTCCCCGTGTTTGCGTGGGTTCCCTCCGGATACTCCGGCTTCCTCCCACCATCCAAAGACATGCAGCTTGTGGGGATAGGTTAATTGGATAATCCAAATTGCCACTAGGTGTGAATGGTTGTCTGTCCTTGTGTGTTGGCCCTGCGACAGACTGGCGACCTGTCCAGGGTGTACCCCGCCTTTCGCCCTATGACAGCTGGGATAGGCTCCAGCGCCCCCCGCGACCCTGAAAAGGATAAGCGGAAGCGGATGGATGGTTTTTAAAAGACTGAATAATAATCATATCTTTTCTTATTAAGTAGATCTTCAGTAATGTGCAATCATGTGCGAACTATCTTAGTCAAGCTCTTTAAGCAGTCTTAAGGACTACTCCAAGTGCTTTCATGGACTTTCCTGTAATGTTTGTCCACGTAACCTGCTGAATATGTACGGAGCTCTGTCATCCCACAAATATTAATGAGAACCTATTACTCAAATTGTCACCAAAACACTCTTATTCTATGATTTGTAAAGTGTGTTAGCTTGATTCAGAGTTCAAAGTAATCCTTAGTTATGTTATGCTAGGCCCTGATGTGGCCTATCAGTTCATTCACTGTGTAAAATGTGCTGTTATAGCTGTTTTTTCCTTTAAGGACCTGACTTTAAACTCATTTTCCTTTGACTGTCTTCCCCCTGAAAACAGAGAGTTAGAGCGACAGATACATGGGGCTTTGGTGCCTACAGCTGAAGCTATTTTATTTAATTCAATTTAGTTTGATTTAGCTCCAAATTACAACAACAGTCCTGTCAGGGCACTTTATATTATAAACAATAATAATAATGGATTGCATTTATATAGCGCTTTCTAGACACTCAAAGCGCTTTACAATTCCTCTATTCATTCACTCTCACATTCACACACTGGTGGAGGCAGCTACAGTTGTAGCCACAGCTGCCCTGGGGCAGACTGACAGAGGCAACTGATATCGCGCCATCGGCCCGTCTGGCCAACACCAGTAGGCGGTAGGGTAAAGTGTCTTGCCCAAGGACACAACGACCAGGACAGAGAGCCCGGGGATCGAACCGGCAACCTTCTGGTTACAGATGCGCTTCCCAACCCCCAGCACCAAGCCAGCACTTGGCCATGGTGGGAAGGATAAACTCCCTTTTGACAAGACTAAACCTCAGAGAGAACCAGGCTCAGGGAGGGGCAGCCCTCTGCTGTGATTGGTTGGGGGTGAGGGGGGGGGGGGAGACATGATTGAGCTAGAGATTAACAATAACTAATGATTAAATGCAGAGTAGTGTGGTGGTGTTTCATCATCAAAGTCAATCAAAGAATCAGCTGAGAACATAAAAAGATTTTAAAAAGTGATCACAGACAATTATATTTCTTCTCCTGTAGAGATCAGGACAGTCCTGCTACGAGACAGAAACAGTGATGGCAGTCACCAGCCCTCAGAGTCACTGTGTGACTGTTTCACCCAAGAAAATTTTTATTTCTTAGAGCTAATTTGGTTCAAAATGTTATATAAAAGTGCCTTTTCCCCTCTGTGTAATCACAGATACGACACAAGGAGCAATTAAAACTCCTTGTTGTAAAAAGTGTGTCTGTGACCAATGTTTTTATAACTTTTCTCTGTTTTCCCTCCCACCACCATCTCCTTCTCTTGCAGCCAACAGTGTCTGCATCCCACTATAACGCTCTGTTTGGTTCCCTCTCCCAGCGCCTGACATGCCGGCACATAAAGATCTTTCATTTACTTTCCCTGGAGTAAATGTCAGAGATGATTTCCAGAGGGAAAGAATATAAACTGCCTCAGAGCGATGCAGGCCTCTCCAAACGCGTGGGCAGCACCATGAATTGGTGTGCTTCCTCTCCACCGCTGGGGATTATTCAGGGCATTTAGAAGAACATACTGTCAAAGCAGTTAAAAGAAAGGGAAGAAAGAAATAAGAAAGCATAAAGTCTTTAATTGGCAAAGCATGATATTGCCTTTCTTGGGACTCTTTAATGTCTCATCTAGCGCTATGTGTGAGAACAAGCGCTTCCACAAGCATCTAATTAGAGTGGCTTGGCAGTAACTTGTCTACGTTCACACACTATGGAGCCCTGATTAGTCTTCTCAGCCTGCAAATGAAATGCAGTGGAGAGTGTTGCTCATCCGTACATAGGTCTGTTTATCTGAAACGAGCTTTATCAACTGTCATGAAAATGCAATTGCAAAAGTGACTGCCTGGAGGAGAGGTGCAGATAAAAGCAGGGCAGACAACAGCAACTGAAGTGAAAATTCATATTCAAGCAGGATGGTCCATCAAGAAGCATTTTTTTGGTGACAGTAGTTCTGCTTTTGGACACAATAAATCTCCACTGTATGAGTCATCAGTGGCCGCAGTGTGTATTTCTGTGTGCGTGCGTGTGTAGAGGAGGGCAGCTGAGTTAAGTTATGTGGAACTGAAACCATCTGGTTTCTTCCTCATCACAGAGAACAGAAATACCTCAACTCGTCACCAGACACGCGCAACAGCCTCTCATCCTGTTGTCATGGCAGTAAAGCGCAGGATGGCGAAAAAATATTTCTTTGAGCAGGTCAGATATTTATGTTCATGGCTTCCACCAAACAGCTGGTTTTGTTATCTGGTAATTACACTACGTGTAGTGTGGCAGAAGTGTGGCACACGCACAGTAGCTTTTTAATATGTAATCAACATGACTGAACTGTGCAAACATTATATGGATTATAAAATAACTATTCAATATGAGTGACATCTGATAAGCTTTATACTGAAAACCAACCTAATTGTTAGTTTGACCATGTAAATATACACACATATACACATATACATAACTAAAAATATTTCAGCACATCTTATCCCACTCACCACTGAGCCTCTGATCAGCTGTGTGTTAATGCAAGTATCTGATCAGCCTATCACATGGCAGCAACTCAGTGGATTTAAGCATGTAGACATGGTCTAACTCTAACCTGCTGAAGTTCAAACCGAGCATCAGAATGGGAGACGAAAGGTGATTTAAGTGACTTTGAATGTGGCATGGTTGTTGGTGCGACACAAGCTGCTTTGAGTACTTCAGAAACTGAACATTTCTGTCATGGTTCTTGCTGCTCTGGTTGCTGTGCTCACCTTCTCCTCCAGGGCGGCGTCTGTGCCATCCTGGATTCCACGCCCACGCTCTAATCACCTGCTGCTCATCTCTACTGATTATTCCAGGCAGTACTTAAGGCCTCAGTGGAGTGTTGGTCCTCATTGGATCGTTGTACTTACTTCACCCTTCCTTTCAGATTGAGTGTTTTCATTATCACAGACTGATTGAAGAGGTGTGTGAGTGAGTTTTTCCCCAAGCCCTGGACCTTCCCTCTGAACCCCAGGAACCCTCTCCCCACATTCACTGTATATATGTACAAATCTCACCTGGTGCTGTAAATAAACCCTTTTGTGCTTGCACATCTCAGAGTCCTGCATTTGAGTCCTGCCCAGCAAATCGTGACAATTTCAGAAACCATCACAGTGAAAGAAAAACTGTCCAAAGAGCATCAGTTCTCTGGGTGAAAATGTGTTATTGATGTCAGATGTCAAAAGAGAATGGCTAGACTGCTTCGAGTTGATAGGAAGGCAACATTATGTTAAATAAGGTATGCAGAAGAGCATCTCTGTATGCAAAACATGTCAAAGCTTGAAGCAGATGTTACACAGCTGCAGAAAACCTCACTGGGTGTCGTTTCCATCAGCTAAGACACAGAAATTGAGGCTTTAATTTACAAAAGAGAGAGTTTACAAAATCTTACAATAAATGACTGCAAAAACATTGCATGGATCCATGCTGCTGTGTATTGCTGCTGATCATGCTCATCCCTATATGACCACAGTGTTCCTATGTTCTGATGACTGCTTCCAGCAGTCAACACATCATGTCCCAAAGGTCAAATCATCTCAAGCTGGTTTCTTAAACATGACAATGAGTTCACTGTAGTCAAATGCTCTGTTGGAGATCTGGACATAGATGTCATTCAGGCAGCTTTGAAGGCAAAAGGTGCTCCTAGCAAGCTGTATCTAATAAACAATGCATATCAATCATTCTTTCTATCTATGTAATATGTACTATTTTAATAATTACATGAAACATTATTCTTATTATTAAAAATTGCTCATGATTTTATAGCTGAGTCTGATGTTGCTGATGTGTTGATGATATCTTTTAAAAATGGGAACTTTAGAGCTGACACTGCTGCTACACACAGCTGGAGTAGTCTCTGGATGGAGTCAGCGAAGGAGTCCATGAACTACGTGGACCACATATTAAACGAAGCACAGGGAAATATCAGCGAGTGATCACCGAACACTTACAGAAGGGAGGAGGCTCCTTTAACCAGTGGATCTAATATTTAGGACAAACACAAAGGAAGAGCACTAAAAATCTTTATTACAACACTCCAAGATGCTACATTAAGAGTTACATGAAACTTACTAAACAGTGGACACAGTTGTTTACTATGAATCAGATCTCACATGTGAAACTCGTCTTTTAAATGTTCTTTTTAAACAAACACTGCATGACTCCTTACTAAAAAACAAGTTATGCCCAGTTACAGTCATAACAATGTAATTACATTAATCAATGCGCCACAGCAAATGCCAAAGTGAGACTGGTAAGAGTTTGCTCTCAGAGAGATATCTGCATTTCCACTTTCTAATATATCTTCAAAGGCTAATGGCACCGTCAGAGCAGCTACAATAACGTCTAAGTACTGTAACCGAGCAGGAATCATTAGCAGATTCATAAGGCGGCAAGCTCTCCTGCTGCAATACACGGTATTTCACAGCAGCACACCAAACAAACTATTTCAGTACATGTCACTCACATTACAGCAGAACACATATAATCTTTCCTGTAAGGACACAGCTGATACAAGAAAGCACTGAGGAAGCCTGTTTATGTGCACACACGCACACACACACTAACAAACGTACATTTGAAGATAGTATCAACTGTTGTCACTTTTCGTCTTAACGTCTGGTCACTTGGGATGTGTGACGAAACATTTCTCCCACTGAAAACTCAACGCCCAGATGAGCAGAACCCACTTTCTGGGCTTTCTGAGTCACATGACGGAGCAGGTGAAGCCGCAGCAGTCTTTCAGCAGCGTGAGGCCGGTTTTCGTGAGAAGCGGCGCTGAGGTCTGCTGGGATTTAAACGCCACCTTTCGATCTTGCGAAGCACCTGAAGCTTAAAGGAGAGGACATGACAGTACAATCACCACAGTGGGTTCACAATCATTAAGATTTACTGGTTACTTAACTGGCTTCAATAGTTAACTGTTAACTGCCAGCTTTCTGGTTAGACTCACCTTTTGCAGCCAAAGCTTTGGGAAATTTGGACTGTAAGAAGGCTGCCATCTCTCTGTCTTCCTCTCTCTCCCTGTGAAAAAGCATATTTCCTTGTTATTCACTGTGAATTACAGGGTTTAAAATTTTTATTACATCTTGTTAAACACCACAAGGCTTGCTTTAAATCCCAGGCTGTGGGCATCACAGCATCCTCACAGTTCAGAATATTTTCGCATTTACTTTAACTAACGAGCGGAGGTGACTGTCACGCTCCTGCTAAGTTTTTACAGGCAGATTTTTCTCCGAAATAACAACCTAGTTATCAGAAGCGACAGCTGATCTGTGAGTGATGGTGGACATGCTATCATTAATTAGGAAAATATACAAAGGGGCTTCGTAGGAGTGGAGCTATATGAAGAATTAAGTAACAAATAACTAATTAAGGCTTTAAAGCTGTATGCGCTTTTGTCAGTGGAAACATCACATGAAGGATCAGATTATTGCCCAGATTCTGTTACACGGCAAAGGTGGTGAACCGAAGTGCTCTGACAGAACAGAACCGATAATCAATAATAAACTGTAGAATTAAAAGACAAGTCAGGAGATGCTTTTTATGTCTGACTCATCTCTGTAATCCCCCTGAATACCAGAGTGTGGCACTCAGTCAAAGTTCTTTTCATCCATTAGCCTCACCTCAGCCTTTCAAACTCTACGTCGTCCACAAGGAAGTCTCTGGTCTCCACCAGCTTGTTGATCTGCTGCAGCAGCTTCTCTTCTCTCTCCCGGTCCTCTTTGGACTTGTCTTTGTCTGTTCAGTAGTCACGAGACAAGCCTTCTGTTAGAAATTGTAGTCACTGTGCAGTGTACCAACAGACTTTATAAAAAGAGATGGATGTAGCCACTGTTCCAGCATCTGTCAGTTTCATTGAGAAGCCTTGAGCTTTAATTCAAAGCTGCTTCATCCTCTATTTTACTCCCATCGTGTTGTATTCAGTACGATGAGAAACGAACTTGTTATAAATGTTAGTGAGGTGAGTGAGTAGGGTCATTTTCATCTTGACTTCTTTTTGGGACCACAAGAGTCGACCAAGAATATAGATTCTTATGCCCTTCTGCACTCAGCGGGGGAAATAAGTACTGCGTCCTTCACTGAATTTGTAAGTTTGCTCACTTCCAAACAAATGAACAGTTTGGAATTTTTTATGGTAGTTTTACTACTTTTCTTTTTAGTTGCCAGAGCAACTGTCTTTTCTCTCTGGGTTGCCATCTCAACTTAATGAACAGAGGAATGCGAGTATTCCTTCGACAATAAAGAAATAAAATTTAAGTAGAACACAGAAAAGGCTCCAGAGGCTCATTGTTGCTTTACCTGAAAACCTTTCTTTTAAAAAGTATTTTTCTTTAATTGACAGCAAGCTCGTTCTGAAGATGTGCTTAATTCACTCCAGTCCTCGCTGAACTGCGTTACTGGAGACAGCTCATATCTTTTCAACTATGACAGAGCAAACAAGAACCGCACAGGGCCCGCTCAAAGCACACTGTCACCAGGTTAAAGTCGAGAGGCGCAGGCTACTTTTTAATTTACCTGGAATTGAGACAAGCTTCTGCAACTCCTGCTTCAGCCTTGTGATTTCTTTGCAGAGCTGGATGTCGTCCATCCTGAGAGAAAAAAAGACAAATAAAGAAAATATTTCTTCACCAAACTTTAGATATCTGCAGCAAACAAGCTGATATTCAGGTAAAACAACAGTTAAGCTACACTTGTCTTCACATGGGCTTTAGAAAAAATATGTTTTATGTGGTAATTCCCACCTTGTGTGACAATTGTATGGGTATATCAAAGAAACAACCACTGGACTCAGCTTTTGGCCACAGATGACAGTGGTTTATTAGCTGAAGTAACGCCACCACATTGCCCTCTGTGAATGAATCACACCCAACAGTATCACATCTCATTTTGTCCTCTGACTCTGATGGCGATTTCCAAACAACAGGGGCTGGTTGCATGGGTATTATCTGTGTATGTGGCGGCGTGTGCGCATACGTGTGGGCTGCTATAAATAACAGTGGTGTTAAAAAGAGGAAAGTGACTGTAATAGATGTGCTCTGAGCTGCTGCTTTAATTAAATAGGTTTCACTTCAGTGTACTTCAGCTGTATATATGCCAGCGTGACTCATAGGCTCACAGCGACATGTTTATTCAAAATGCTTGAAAGCAGGAGTTTGTATGAATGTCACAGAGAGCCTAAAGGACGAGGATGTGTTTGCTGCCTATAAGAGGACTTCTGTGGTACAACCCCCCCCCACCAAAAACAAAAACAAAAAAACCCCAGGAAAGATACTCAGAGAACATAGAGATCAAAATAAACCCAAACAGTGTTGGATAAATAATAGAACTATGCTTCAAAGGTTGAGTTTGAGATTCACCTACTTAATTTTGTTACTTTTAATCTTTTTAGTTTTTAAGCTTTGCTACCCAGATAAAGGGGAGCCCTGAATGTAAAACGTTTATCTTATTATCTCTTTGCTAATGCTGTTCTCTAATAGTTAGCTAACTATATTAACTGCTTAAAAGGATGTGCTGTTAAACATTAACAACAGAATGGAAAGTCAGCCAAGAAATAACTATATGACCTGCTTAGTTGTTGACATTGGGCAAAAGTAAACTTAAGTTCTTCAAAAGTCTTGAGCAACCCTTCATTTCTTTACATTTTGCTAGGAAAATGGAAAAGTATGTGCAGTGATTAAATGAAATGTGTGCAAACTTACATGGAAACACAGGCAAAAAGAGAATTTCTACAATTGTGGTGAGCTTGAAAGTCAGTATTTGGTACGACCACCGTTATTCTTGAACTCTGTTATGCCTGAACTTTCTTATGCAGACTTCTTGTAGTGTCTTTAAGTAGTGTTCAGGAACAATTCTCTAGACTTCTTGAAGGACATTGAAAGCTTTTCTTTTCATGTTGGCTGCCTTTTGTTCTGTTCTTTGTCAAGATTAACCCTTCACTGCTTAAATAATGCTGAGATCCGGGCTCTGGAGAGACCAATCCATGACTACTTTGTGTTGTGTTAAAACAAAACCCAGAACAACAATGATTATTTTCAGTTTTCAAGTTCACCATATGGCTATATTATGCAGTGCTAGCCTCTCTTTCTTACTCTGCTGCGCCAAAATAATGAGAAAAGACCAGCAGAAACAAAAGCCAGCTTTCAAGATCGAATAAAATAACAAACAAACTGTGGGTGTGTATGTGCTGTTCGTCTGCTAAGGCCTGAAATAGCACGGCTGTTTTCCTCACTTCCATCATCCACATGGCTGCTTCAGTCACTGATGGTTGACAGTTGTGGTGCATCATCTCTGACTCCTGAGGGTATCTTAGCGGTATATTGGTGCATTCAGATCCCTGAACTTTAAAGTTTTGTAGTGTATGTGGCAGCAGGGGACCAAACAGTAAAACATCACATGAGATAACAGAGGAATATTTCATCCTCTTACAAAAGCTCTCCTCCTCCAACAGACAGAGAACCATAAATCCTAAAAAAACAAACTAAACTAATGAGATGTAGTCTGGATTTATGCCCTGAGCATGTTTAAATGTACCTAACACGAAGAGGTCTGGAGAACAGGCAGATCTTACATGTATCTCAGCTCTGACTCTCTCCGCACGAGAATGTCTCGTATTCGTTCGATTCTGAACAGCTCTCCTTCGATATCCTCGACGGTGATTGTGGAGTCGGCCATGGAAATGACATCATCTGCTGAGAGACAGACAAGATCAGAATACAGCTGTTTGGGTCTGATAATACACCTTGGAGAGTTTACTCATAGTTAGCTCCGAACATGAAGGCATACAGAGGACCCGTTACGCTTTTCCTTATTTTTAAACATGTATGTATAGCTGCAAAGTGTGCACTCGTATTAAACATAGCCAGAGTATTATATGATGATCTCAGTGTATGTAATCCGTGAGTGCCCTAAGTGCTCTGTTTTGCCCATTTTTTCACCTTGTGGCTCTGAATGAAGTCACTGGGAGCGGTTATCTATAGTAGACCTGAGAGGTCAAAAGCACAAATATAAAATATTGCAAATATCACACAAAACACAACAGAAATTGAATAAAACACAATGGAAAAAGAAAAAACACTGAGAAAAAATATCACAAAAATCTTGTTGCTTTATTGTCTTTTGTGGAGACCATGAAGCAACAAGCTAACAGCAAACATGTATCTACAGTATTAAAACACACATGAGTGGCTTCTTTTTCTCCATCACAATAGAGATGAACCCTCCACTTTTTTTAAGCGTGTCTCAGTCTCCTTCACTTTCACAGCTGTTCTGTCACATTATTGTGTTCCCAAAACCATCTCTGAATGCTATAAGTCAAGAAGGAAGTCACCTAGGATTTTCAAATATTTACCATAGGTGCATCTACTAAGAGGCTGAGGTGTAGCACTGACGGTCATCAGTATTTTTCTATTTGCTGCTGTTTTCTTAAGCTGCAGTGTGTTTGACCACTCAGGGCCACCGTAGATACCCCTGATATGGTCATGTCCGGCGCACCTATATTCAAATCTTATATTTAAGGGGCAGCCAATCAGATGAAACTAGCTTAAAGAAGAGGAGAAAGAGCTAGCACAGTTTGTTTAAGATGGTGGATAAACAGAGGGGCTACAGCCTCCAGACTTGTTAAGATAAATAAGCATTATTTTGAACTGTGACTTGTGCAAAGCTACTCTGGTAGAGTACATGAAAAAAAAAAAAAAATCTCAACAAGCATGATATGTCCCTTTTAAGTATCTTTTGTTAACTGAATTACCCTGGAAATCCCAGCATAGCATAGAGTGTGATGAGCAGTCTTCATAAGAACAGCTGATTACTATTACCAGCGTGTGGTTTGCATGTGTAACTTTAATCTATGTATACTTCTAATATTTAAATGTAGCAGCAGGACAGGTGTACAACTGGATTTTTTCAAGAGATCCAGGTGCAGAGCTTTGGTATTGTGGGTGCTGATTCATGCATCACAGGCTAATTATGCAAGCTGTTGCTGTCTGTGCACATTGAAAGCAAAGTCAGGATTGTTGGCTTGTCGAATACTTGCAGTTTTTATTTTAACTTGATTGCAACAATGGATTTTAACATGTAAGCCATGTGTGGCAAATTTCTCCAGGAAAATCAAAATCAAGATAGTCAAACAAGCAATTAAAACCACCTTGGGTCTAAAACAGCTTCCCGCTACGATGTGATCAGAGCTTTGTGGATACTTCCCCCAAGTAACTCTCTGCACGTCCCTGAATAACTGCATTCCCCACCCTGCTCCCGCAGCCTCCTACTCCTCACCAGGAGCGATGAGTCATCCAGCAGAGCTTGGATTGGCTTTTAATTACCCGACCTTGTGTGAAAACATACTACAATCACACTGACTCACAGCGAGCCAACACAAACACAAACCCTCAAAACTCCCCACATGGCAATCCCGCCGCTGTTCATCTACATATTAATTATCAGCAGGTGTTTTAGTGTTGAAGCAATCTGCATGCGTTCCTTTTCTTGTCATTTTTTTTTTGGCTCCGAGCTTTCTGTCAGAAACTGTTTGAAGCTTTTTATTTCACCCTGTCACTTTAAATTATTCACTTTGTACAGAAGCTTCATGTCAACACGCAAACTGTATCGTTTACTCGTCTCGAGCACCCAATCCAAAAATCTTTGATGTCGTTTCCTTTCAGATTTTTGCTGCTGTCAACCGTAACTTTTTTTTTACCCTTTTGAATGTTGCTGTAGGTCCATAAGTGTGTGACAAAACTGAAGGTGCAAAGACCCACAAGCAAGCAGCAGCTGAAGGTGACTGCAGCAAAGGCCAAGCAGAGCAACACAAGGCAGGAAACACAGCACAGAAGCACGAGTTCTAAATTTTATCCCACTATTAAAAATATCCATCCATCTTCTTCCGCTTATCCGGGGCCGGGTCGCGGGGGCAGCAGCCCAAGCAGAGAAGCCCAGACCTCCCTCTCCCCAGCCACCTTCCCCAGCTTGTCCGGGGGAATACCAAGGCGTTCCAAGGCCAGCCGAGAGATATAATCTCTCCAGCACGTCCTGGATCTGCCCCGGGGCCTCCTCCCGGTGGGGCATGCCTGGAAAACCTCACCCAGGAGGCGCCCAGGGGGCATCCTTGGCAGATGTCTGAACCACCTCAGCTGGCTCCTTTCGATGTGAAGGAGCAGCTGCTCTACTCTGAGCCCCTCCCAGATGGCTGAACTTCTCACCCTATCTCTAAGGGAGAGGCCAGCCACCCTTCGGAGGAAGCTCATTTCCGCCGCTTGTATTCGCGATCTCATTCTTTCGGTCACTACCCACAGTTCGTCACCATGGGTGAGGGTAGGGACGTAGATCGACCGGTAAATTGAGAGCTTCGCTTTTACACTCAGCTCTCTCTTCACCACAACAGACCGGTACAATCTGCACCAATCCGTCTGTCGATCTCCGGCTCCCTTCTCCCATCACTCGTGAACAAGACCCCCAGATACTTAAACTCCTCCACTTGGGGCAGGAACTCGTCCCTGACCCGGAGTGGGCACTCCACCCTTTTTTTCCAGCTGAGGACCATTAAAAACATTAATTACTAATTACGTTTGAGTCTCTGAATGCAGAGAACAAGGCATAAAAATGTTATTCCTAAAACAATTAATGAAAAACTTTGTTGGTCACAATCAGAATACTTTAATGATCCATAAGAAATGATGTAGGTTATAGTTGCTCTAAGACAGAAACAGACTAATTAAATAATACGATATATTACAAAAATTACAAATTTAAGAAACAGCACTAATATATACAAATCGCTCAGTTATAAATATTAAGAATATTACAGGGTGAAATATATATGATTGACACTTAACTCTAACCTCTGTCAGGTCTCTTAACTATAAGCTGAAATTCCACACTTCAATCACAGCTTTTACTTTTTGATTTAAGATTAATTATGATAAAATTACAGAAAAAAGTGTCATTGTCCAAATACTTATAGCCCTAACAGTATACAGATGTTCCCATAAATATATATATATTTTTTACAAATTCAGTAAAATGTTATTTTAAGTAAAATGTTCTAATTTTGGTCGGCATATAAACTACAGCTGTTGGGACTACTGACCGAGGAGACTTTGTTTGGGCTGCAGAGTTCAGACAGCTGCATCATTCTTTAAGTAAAAAAAAAAAAAGTGCACGCCTCAGCTGAATGCACCACTTTTCCTCTTCTTGTGTCACAGAAATGTGAATACGTGGAGATTATCTTCCACTGCGTTTCTTTTTTTTTTTTAGAGAAAAAAAATCTATATGTCAGTTAAAGAGATTGACAGTTTTTGCTCTCATTAAAAAAAAACAAAAAAAAAAAAAAAATTAAAGGATTACTTTCAGGCACATTGCTGCAGACCAAGCTGCTGGTTGCCTCATTTTGCTTTTATTGCCATTTGTGTATTTATATTTTAAAATTTGAGTATATTAGGGAATGACAAACAATTGTAATAAAAAAGGTTGACATCGTTTAATTAATTGTCCATACGAGATGGGATTAATGTTGATAACTGATCTATTCTAGTAAACTTCTTACACATAGCCCGCCCCCAGCCCGAGGGAGCCCTGGCTACGGCCCTGCTGACATACAACTTTAACATGATGCTCACAGTGGTGATCTTCAAGGATCTAAAAGTCTGCTTCCTTCCTAGATCACTTCTCGCAGCAACAGCACACGCACACAGGCAAACTCAAACACGATGCTCAGAAAGTCACCTGCTTTTTCCACCGCTTCATCCACCTGCGTGTCTTCCAGAGCGCCGCACACTTGAGAGGATTTTCTCTCTTTTTCCATTTTTCTTAAAAAGAAAAAAAAGACACTTCTTCTTCTTTGTCTGCAGAGGAAATTCAAAGGAGATTCTCGCACAAGCTTAAAATGAATATTAAAAGGTGTCCCCCAGGTCCATGCAGCATTGCCCAAACGTGTGAGGAAACACAAAGAGAGGACAGCTGCCAGCTGATGCTGAGTCCATCCAGTCCTACAGCCGTGGATCTCTGAGCATGGAAAAAAGAAAGCTGTTGCACCTCATGCGAGCTCCGAGGCTCCACCTACTGACTGGCAGGAGCAAAGCAATGAGTGCAAAGTGGGAGAATGTGGAAAATTATAATTAAATCCATCAAGAGAGAAAAAAAAATGCTCCAAACTAAATTTGTTCTTTCACTCTGAGTCACATTAAGATCTTAAAGGATGTCAGATTATAAGGAGCCTAAAGCCATGCCAGGTGATATTTATAGACAGCAGTGCTTGTCATGAATGTACTCTTTCCCAAAGTTGGGGAACGAAATCTCTTTATAAGCAAGTTCTGCTTTTTTAAATCCAAAACTGAACCGACTTCCCTTCACTTCACCTTCAGAGGAGCACAAAAGTCTGAATCAGAATTCATGGAGATCAATGAACGGAGACATTTTAGTCAAACTTTCAAATCCTTCCCTCAAAAAGTTCAGGTATACCTCTCATGGTTCCACTCTCAGAGAACCATCATCATCAGCGTCAATGGCAGTCTATCTCAGTGTGGATTACTATGGTGGTCATAAAAAAAAAATCTCTACACAGGTTCACTGGATGTTAGGCAAAGGCACAAAGGTATCCTCATTTTAAAACAACAAAAGACAACAAAAGTTAAACAGACTTCTTCCGTTTTAATGGTTTTCTCCACTGTAACCACAACAGTAGCACTCTCCACAGGAGAATCCAGCTGTCTATCATCATGAATTTTTCATCTAGCCTGACTGAGTTCAGCTCTCGACAAAGTGGAGAGAACTCGATTTCACGCAGGCGGGCCCTCGAGGCAGCAGGCCAGATGTTCGGGGAGTGCAGCATGCGTCTGCCCGCACACTAGAGCTGCCACTGTGCCATAGATAGCCATGTCCCACAGCCACGAAGCCAGCCAGACACTTCACACATTTGTTGCCACAAGCCCAGAAGCACATGAAGGAAAATGACTGCCATTCATGTTATATGACAAGGCAAGAACATCTGTAAGCCCGACAGAGTGAACACTGTTTCTAAAACTGGCTCAAAATGTGTCGCACATTCAAGTTTTTACTATCTACTTTGGCTTTCAGGTCATGCAAAGTAAGTAGCAATATAATTATTCAAACCCCCCAAACACATCACAATCATTTCTTTTATATACCATTAAAAAAAAACAAAAAAACAACAACCCTGCAACTATAATAATCTTATGGAGCCCTTAGATCAATGCTACTTCACTGCATAGAAATTAAATGTTTAGCACTTTTAAGTGAAGACAAAACCGGAGGTAAAATATCAGATTTCACAGTTTTCATTTGGAGACAAAACGTTTTGGGATTTTTTTCCACTTACAGCAGAGGTGTCGAACTCCAGGCCTCGAGAGCCGGTGTCCTGCAGGTTTTAGATACCACCCTGGGTCAACACACCTGAATCAAATGATTAGTTCATTACCAGGCCTCTGGAGAACTTCAAGACATGTTGTGGAGGTCATTTTGCCTTTTGAATCAGCTGTGTTGGATCAAGGACACATCTAAACCTGCAGGACACCGGCCCTCGAGGCCTGGAGTTCGACACCTGTGACTTACAGCATTCCCACAGACTGTATACAAAAGATGGACTTAACCAGTGTTACTCCACTGACTGGTTTTTAAAGCTTTTAGTTCAGCAGTTTATGCCATAGCCATCTTGAGCAACGTTGAATCTGACTGAGGACTCTATGAAGTTATACTTGTACTTGTGAAGCCATGTCCTATAGCAGCGGTGGGCAACTCCAGGCCTCGAGAGCCGGTGTCCTGCAAGTTTTAGATCTCACCCTGGGTCAACACACCTGAATCACATGATTAGTTCATTACCAGGCGGCTGGAGAACTTCAAGACATGTAGAGGAGGTAATTTAGCCATTTGAATCAGCTGTGTTGGATCAAGGACACATCTAAAACCTGCAGGACACCGGCCCTCGGGGCCTGTAGTTGCCCACCCCGTCCTATAGTATACTCTCATTTATTGTCTATTAAACTCTAAACTGGACCAAAATTTACAAAATAAGAACACTTGATGCTCAGAATTGAGACCATAAACTCATTGGAAAAGCATTTATGATAAATTGGTTCAGAAATAGGTTCTCTTTCATATAGACTTCTATGTAATTGGAGTCCTTTCTCCAAACGTAGCATTTGCCCCCTGCTGGTCAGTGCAAGAAATGCAGATTTAAGGTTTCACAGTCTAAATCCATCTTTTATGGAGAGAGAACATCTGACATGAGCTGCCTTCTTTGCTTTAGAAAACAATAACCGCTTATGCAAATGTACATTAGTAAAAGCTCAGGAGGCCCAGAGATGAATCCCAAAATCCATCCGTAGAGCTGACACTCGCAGACTGATAAAAGAAAAGAAAATAAAAAATGGAGGGACAGACTGGATGACGTAACATTTAATTCTGATGGAAAAGTAATGAGAAGGAAAAGTCAACACTTTTGATTGTAATGAATCCTGTCAGGGTGGGAAATTAATCATCCCCATCTGGACTGTGCAACTTGGTGATGAAGAGTGACATATCTTTAAGCAAGGCTGCAGAGCTCGAAGGGAACGATGACTCCCATTTCCATATTAATAGCAAAATCTGATTCATTTATTATGTGACAGTGAATTTATTCTTCTTATTCACAGAATTGCTTTATGCTCCTTTTAGTATTTTCACCGTCTGGAGGTTTTAGTGGTTTACCTTCCTTGCACTGTTGTTGTTGCTTTTGTCATTTTCCATTGCTTTATCAAGCCAGTCTCTCTCCTGTTCTGACTCGGAGTCACTGGCCTCGCTTGCGTCCGCTGCCAGCAGGCGGGAATAGTTAATCCTGCGGTGGTGGGGGGCTTTCCACTGGAGCAGGGGCAGGCACACACACCACACCATCAAAACCATCGCCAGTCCTCTGAACATCCATGTGAGCCCGATGCTTTGGGCCACAAACCCTCCAGCCAAACTCCCCAGTGCACTACCCAGATGAATAGAGAGGGACTTGTAGACCCTCCTGACGCTCCTCTCAGCCCCTGGTGTGGCGATGTCCTCACACTGGAGCTTCACGGCCCACCAGAGAGCTCCGCTGCTGAAACAACTCAGCACCTGAGCAGGCAGTGCAGCCCACGCTCCCCAGAGGAAGGAGTAGTAGAAGCACTGCAGGCCGAGACTCGCGGCTCCAACTGCGAGCATCCTCCTAGGGCTGAGCAGCCTGGAGACTCGGCCAGCCATCAGAGGGAAGGCGGCCTGCGAGAGCAGAGCGAGGGCAAGAGATAGTCCCATGTGCAGCTCACTGCTTCCGCGATCCTGCATCTGCCACAGGAGGAAGTTGTCGATGGCCGAGTTCGCCACCCCGACCAGCAGGGTGGTGAAGACGCAGAGCACAGCCTGTGGGGAGCCGCGCACCAGTTGCAGGGCTTTCAGGAGCCCGCTGGTCCTGTTTCGCTTCTTGTTCAGGTAGAGAGGGAGGGACATGGCCAGGGGCAGGACCAGAAATGCCAGGCTGGCATAGCAGTAGAAATGCACCACACTCCTTGAGGTCTGAGCAGCTATGAGGCATGCCAGTCGGCTCACCAGCAGGCCGGTTACCCCAACCCCGCATGCTGCTCCAAGTACACCCCACACCCTGGTGCTGCTGTAGCGGTCCGAGGCATCCGCGAAATCTAAATATTCGTAGAGGCCGTCGTCTACATTCCACTCCAAGGGTGCGGATGCCACCTCCCACACACACATGATGATGAGTATCAAGAAGAAGAGCTGATGCTGAGTGTCCATCACCTTTAGGCTGCCCAGGAAGCCCAAAGAACTCTCATCCTTTTTCTCCCCCGTTTGCTGCTCTGATTTCAGCTCAGACCTCTTGTTTCTGACCGGAGTTGCCAAAGAGCTGCTGGAACTTTCAAGCACCTTTGATTCATTCTTTTGTGGCGCATAAAGAAGAGGAGATTCAGTGGTATGACTGTGATTGTGATGGTGATGATGATGAGGTGAAGTTTCATTTGCAATAACAGGAGCTTTCCTATCAGCATCAGGAAGATGAGTGACAAGCGACTGGGAAACATGAGGTTTTGGATGGGATGTTACAGGTCCAGTGATGTTCACTGACAATACATCAGATGGATTTTGGGGTGGGCCGACATGCGGATCCGAGGCGTTACAAGTCCATGCATGCATATCCGTGTGCGGGATGAGCAGGAGGAGCAGAGCGGCTGCTGCCGAAAACACGACAGAGCCGCAGATCACTGCTCGTCTCTTGTTGTAGTGTTTGGAGAGCAGGCTCGCCGCGGGGCTCCACACCAGCGTAATAAAGTGCTTGGTACCCATGACGATGCCCGTCATGGCAGGAGTCAGGCCAAGCTGTCTGAAGTACAGGGTGAGGAAGGGCAGCAAGCATGCTTTAGCGCAGGAGCACAGGAAGTTAAAGGTTCCAGCCATAGCGAGGGCTCGCTTTATGTCAATCTGCTTGATCCTCTTCATGTTTGAGCAGCTTAGAGTCCGTCCTGCTAGCTGTCACATGGAGCGATTCAAACTGAGAGAGACAGAGAAAATATAAAAATGTTAGTGCAGACATTTCAGTCTTTTGATACTAATACATTCTGAAAAGGCATCAGGCATCATCATACAAAGATTTGACCTCTGACCTCTCCTTAAAGAAAGGCAAAATTATCTAAAGGTCAAAGTGGTAATAATGTTATATAAAGCTATTTAAAACTATGTTTCTTCCTGCCATTGTTTATATTGACAGCATATAGATATATAGGGATTCTAAATATTACGTTCCTTTGACCTCTGACCTTTTTTAAGGACAAATAAAGTCAAACTTTCATAAAATGTCTTTTATCTTCAGAAGTGTGCTTTAGATTCTGCTGACTTTGTTTGTATTGGCAAAAATCAGGAAATGATACTGGTGTATGAGGACTCTAAATATCACATTACAGTTTGCGTGGAAATATCAGTCGCATTTGACCTCTGACCTCAGTTTTACATTTTCAGATCTGCTTTTTTTTAAGTTGACCCTAGAATGTGTGTTACATATTTAAAGAAAGGATTGTCAAGATGCCAAACTAGATAGAAATACACTTTAGTTTAATATTATATAATAAGCTCAAGTTATTCATGTCCAGTCTTTTAAAAATGAATCCATTACTTGCTCACAGATAACATCTGTGCAGTCAAAGTAAACACCTGTCATGCTATCCTTGTATAGCATTTAAGAAATATTAAATGCGGACATTCATTTTAGTTATGTTTTGCCATTATGTTGGCCATATAGAGTTGTTTAAATAAATAAATTGAAGACTCCAGGCGATTTATTTCTGTTCTCAGGTAATAAAATGATTCCTCGTGCTGTTCCTAATGCGATAGAGGCCCTTAATAAATGAGTTGAGGGCTGGCCCTCGTTTATTTCGCTGTAGCTCCAACAATAATAAAGTATCTGTTTTTATAGTAACTTATCCACACTCACATGCGAAGCAGACAGACTCAAATGATCACCCTACAGCGACTTCATTGTGTTTGAGGAAATAAGCTGACACGAAAAAACGAGGAAATGACAGACTGTCAGGAAACCACCCGTCAGGCTGGACGCACCTGTGCCTGCAAGATGTGGAGGACTAGTCCACGTCACGCCAACTTTATAAAGGAAGAAAAACAAAGTTTAACATTTACCTTTTAAATTCTGCCCAAGTTCCTTATCCTCTTCTGTCGATCATTTCCCACCCGCGACTCCGACAGCGCACTCCCGGGTTTGAACCTTTGTTGCTCTGAGCTCTGGACACCTGTAGCAGTCGGGTACGCGCTCAGCAGCAGCAGCAGTGCGAGTTCACACCTGTGGGCGCAGATTCCCACGACTATAGCTCCTCCTGTTGGTGTGGATGCCCGTGTGCACTACAGAGAGCATCGTCGCAGCTCGATTAGGCGATAGGCGCAGTTCATCAGAGAGTGATCAGAGAGCTCCAACTCCTCTGTTTTGATGTCCAATTACACGTTATTAAAGCAGGTCATCTGGTTTGAATTTTATGTTTGTCTCCTCAGTGCAAAGATAAAAATCTTCAGTAAGAACCACTTCAGTTAGTGTGATTAGTGCTGACTTTAAAATGACCCCCTTTTTGGGGGGATTTGAATCTCCGGACTTCTTTTCTTTTGAGCAATGAAACTTGTGTGTTTGTTTGCCTGGATCATGGCTCAAGTCGCAGAAAGCATCGTACAGCAGTTTGACACAAAGCAGAAAATACCAAACTCCAGCACATGCTGTTTTTTTTACACCTCTGCTCTCTAACAGGTGTCACATGGAGTGATTCAACTTGATTCAACCCTAAAAATTCACATACATCAAGAGGTTCAAATCACATATATGTTTCTTTCTTCTTCTTTCTTTTTACCTCCCCAGCATGTGGGACTTTAACCTCGTCTGCTGGATGCCACATGGCATTATTGTAGTATTTCATTGCACTGATTAAGTTGATTTATGACATAAAAAATCCACGACCAGCTTATAAAATATAAAGTTTATTATTGAAAAATGGCCACAGGTAACAAGCACTTGGATACTTGTAGTACTTTGTCTTTGAAGCAAATTAACTGAACAGGTACTTATGTAGAGCTTTAATACAAACACTCAAAGCACATTTTACTGCAAGCCTCATTCAACCAATCACGCCTGTTCATACAAGCACTTTTTTCCTGTTGCATACACACCTCTAACATTCACACATTCAGGGGTAGATCGATGCATTGGGATACTTCGACATGCAGACTCGCTCTGCATTCTTAGTTAGTAGAATCTAACTACTTTTTCTCCTGTAGAGTATCCGTTAACTCTTATCACAGGATTTGTAAGCATTTAGAATTCAGTTAGCGAGAGAGATAATGGAATCCAAATAATCGTGTGTTACTAAATTAAGAGGATCCAAAGGGATTAACATTAATGTTACTAAACACAAGACAGTGTAGATGATTCTACTCTGCAATGTAGAGGTGACCTGCTTCTGCCTCTAGCTCTAGCCCACCACGACCCTGAACTGTATGCGAGGTGAAGAAAATGAACTGATGGGTGGACGGATATGCTTTGCTAATGTAACATTAAGATGACTGTGAAGCAGTCAGCCTGTGTCCCTCACATGCTGACACCAGAGAAGCTGTTGATTGGCAGTGACATGACTTTGTCCAGATACTTGCTGAGTGGCAGCTCTTGCTCGCTGCCGATGCTGTACCTACACCGAATGGTGCAACCCGGGTCCAAGCATGGAGAGATTTCTATTCTGTAAAAGAACAATGCAGCATGTTAGTTTTTCTTAAAGGGCGAGAGTGGACAAGTAAAAACAGAAGAAGCATAAAATTACTTTTGGACATTGGTGTATATCCTGTGAGGGTCTTTGTCCAGACACACGCAGAGTGTTCGTTGCTCCATTGTCCTGATGCTGATGTTTCGAGTTTCGATTTTCTATCATTAACAGATTCAGTTAACGGTTGCCTTCAGATATGGATAAAGCACTTCCACTGCATCATGCATAATGAGATATAACTAGCCAATAATCCAAGGCAGAAGAGAATAACGTCTTACTGTGTTGTATGCGGGGTTCAGAGAGTCAAACCTTGCAGCCAGGTAACTCTCCCCTAAACAAAATGAAAAGAATGACTCAGTTTTTTCTCCACATAATTCTTATTGCACTGAAATAAAGCAATTGATAAAAAAAAAACCAAACAAAAAAAGAAAACCAACAACAAACCTGACGCTGAAGCTGCCGGCTCTGAGGTAATCACCACACGCCAGGTCATAGATGCTTCTCCTTTAACGTCTCGTTTGCTTAAAGTGGCCTGTTGAGAACATCAGTGAGTGTGAGTCTGTGTGCAAGTGTGACAGTGTTAATGAGTGTAAAAGGATAAGGGGTGCACCTTTGTGTAGTTGACCGACAGAACCACGCCAAAGAGTTCCACCGATGACTTCTTTTGTCGTACAGAAGGTTCCCCTGTCAAAGACGAGCCAGTTTATGTCGCCATCTGTTACCGTGGTTACATCAATATCCACACACACATGCACAGAAAGATTCGCACACATACTCTGCTGCCGGTCTTTAAGGTGTCTGAAATCTGGGATGTCGGCCTCCAGGTGGGACACAAACAGCTCCTCCACTGAGGCCAGATCAGAGTTGGAGAGGGTCATCTAAACACACGGCATATTTAATCAAATCAAAAACCAGCGTGAACAAACGAATGACAGCACCTACCAGACTCTACACTGAAGAAGTAACTGCTAAACTTAGTTTAGTTAAAGCTGTAACATTTGAATTTGTTTGGAAACAGTGAATGAGCTGGAAAGACATTTGGACGCCCATCTGCCACTTTATTAGGCACGCATGTTCATCTGCTATTGATGCAAATATGGAGTCAAACAATCAGCAACTCAGTGCATTCAGGCATGCAGTAAGGATCAAGTCACATATGTTTATAAAGGCATGTAGGTCAAGATGACGTGCTGAAGTTCAAACTGAGCACCATGATCTGAGTATTTTAGAAACTGCTGGTCTGCTGGCCAGACTGTTTTGAGCCAATGGGAATGAAATTATTACTCAAATAGCCACTCTTTACAAACGAAGCATGCAGAAAAGCATCTCTGAACACACAACACATTGAAGCAGATGGGCTGCAGCAGCAGAAGACCACGCCGTTCGCTGCTCTTGTCAGCTAAGAACAGGAAACTAAATCTACAATCAGAGTCACAATACTTTTAGAATTAGAATGGGTTCACCAAAACTGAACATTATCGTGGATCAACACACCAAAATCTCTGAGGAAGGTTTCCAGCATCTTGTTGAATCTTTTTCATAAATAATGAATTCAGCAAACTGTACCTAATAAACTGGCCAGTGCATGTCACCAAAAAGCTTGTGAAGTTATTATGAACTGAGATCAACATTTCTTGTACTCTGATTTGGTCCACCTAGTGGATAAAGTGAAACATTTTCTCTCATCTTAGCTCAGATTTGTTATCCACACACTGTAGGAAAAATATTTTATGCTAAAACTTGAAAAAAAAAAAAACAGTTTCCAAAAATAACACAGCATTTAAATTAGATCAACATGAAATTTGTTACAGTCATAAAAACAACAACAACAACAAGAAATTGTTGCATAAGTGAATCCCTGAGAGGGGAAAACCCTCAGATGCAAACACAGGGACTGGTTCACCTTTCTGTGAGTTGAACTATGTGGTTCAGGAGCTTAAGAATACAATTTGAAAATTTGGCTGTTCCCTCATCTATTATTGGAATAATGAACAAGCCAAGTCAGTTTTGGCTGTGAACTTTGATATTACTACATTAGAAACAGAGAAAAAGAACTGAAACTCACTGAAAATGATACAAAGATCCACACACAAATAAAACTAATGTGAGAAATTATGAAACAAAGATATGACACAGGAGGTCTAATACTAAATGTCTAAGTCCCCATATCAGCAGGAAAACATTTCATTGTCCAAACTCTAAAACTCAAATTCAACACGCAGTTACACGATTTGACACAAGTCCAGCTTTAAGTAAGAAAAATAGACATTATTTATTATTATTTTCTTTTTAGCTGAATTCTGCTACGATGTTTGACACATGAAAAGCCAGCCTTGCTCTTTGCCTTCCACATTTAAATGCATGTAAAACACAATATCTACACACGATAGCTCTGCTGTACCTTAACTGAATAGACCGGGAGGTTAACTGGCTGTGTCCCACAGCGAAGGTAGTAACACAGGGTGTCCAACAAGTAAAGGCTCAGCTCTGTCGGTTTCCTGGAAACAGAAGGCTGTGCAAAGGGCGGACAGGATTAGATGGACTGCATATAGTTATTATTAATAAGATGTAATCGCTACAGTTGGTTACCAGCTCAGGTAGCGTCGGGATGGCAGCTCCCAGACTGCTAACGTTGACACTGTACCACGGATCCACTCTCTCCAAACAGGACGCCAAAGACAACCTGCTCTCATCCTGTGAGGAGTATTAAGAGTTACGTAGTCCTCTACACTCACACCTGTCAGAGCTGCTTTGAATGTGTCAGTGTAACTCACAGGTGAACTCGGTGAAGCCTCTGCATCAGAGACTGGGATGTAGTACAGCTGCAGGTCTAGTTTCTTGGTCAGCATGTTACGTTTGGCCTCTTTCTTGCTGTATGGACATTTTTAGAAAAGTTTATTTAAAAGTGGGCATGCACACACACACATACACACACTCCAGTATTTGGGATCCTCACCGTATGATGTAATAAGCCTTGGTGAGCTTTCCCAGGGTGCTGTCATCCCCCAGTACCACAACTCGAGCCGTGTGACTTCGCTCCTCTTTGAGTAGAAGCGAGTTTCCGGTAACATCTTCCTTCATCTTCTCCTCCATCAGACTCAGTTTTTCTGCAGACTTTGGCTTCTTCAAGGCATTTCTCCGTTCCCGCAGTGTCTTTTGAGCCGTGTAAGGCAGCTGCTCTGCTTCGTCTGAGTCCTTTAAGTCCTTCACTATCCCGCTGTCTCTTGAGATCCTTTCTTTGTCATCCTTAATGGAGTTGGAGCCAGAAGGTAGGGCAAAGTCTGTCAACAGATTCCCTTAAGGAAAGACAAATTTAACGTCAGTTTCAAGTAAAACTGCAGCCTTCTTGTATGTGTGGTAAGATTATAGATATGAAGCATCAGTTTTTGTTTGTTTGATGGGCTCACATAGCATCTCTTCATCTGTCCACATGAGGAAGTTCATCTCTGGCAAGGGCACTGTAGTGCTGTACACAGGACCTTGTTCATCATGCAATACATCTGAGAGAAGTTGATAAGAAATATTATTATTATTATCTCCACTTAGAATAACTTGTGTTATAACACACTACACTCAGACCTTTTTCAGAGGCAGCCAAGATGTGTTTGTATATCTGCTTCAGCCCCTTCAGATAATCTGCACGACTGCCGGGACCATGCTGTAAACTCTGCTTCACAGTTTCAACCACATCCTGGAAATATTGCCTCACATCATGGTCCTCTAAAACCTGGAAAAAAAAATTAGGGGAACACATCAGATCTTGATGAATAGCTTGATGTGAATAAGGGAACAAAATGACACAGGAACATCCATCCATTCCACTTCTCCCTTTCAGGGTCACAGGAGCCTATTCCAGCTGTCATAGGGCGAGAGGCAGGGACACCCTGGACAGGTCGCCAGTCTGTCGCAGGGCTAATGCACAGAGACAGACAGCCTTTCCCACTCACATTCACTCCCATGGGCAATTTAGATTAATCAATTAATCTATCCCCACTAAGTGCATGTCTTTGGATGGTGGGAGGAAGCTGGAGTACCCCGAGAGAACCCACGTAAACACAAACTGGATTTGAACTCAGGACCTTCTTGCTGTGCGGTAACAGTGCTAACCACCGTGTCACCGTGCAGTGGAAAACAAATCCTTTCAGTGCTGGACTCAAACTCACAGCAAAAAAAGTTAATTTTGTTAAGTTTTCCTTGATTTGATTTGATTTTTCTGAGCAGTACATGTTATTTTTTATATTTATAGAAATCAAGGTGGCGTGAACTAAAGTTCTGTTTTTGAAACCTGGAAAATGAAACCTGATTTATACATATACACCATTTGAACTAATGGGTGATTAGTTCATGTAGCTTATGTTTATATTTATATACATAGTAAATAATAAATCTGGGATCATGAAAATGAATGGGATTCATCCTCTGGGGATCACTACTGTTTCTTTGTCCAAAGCACCCTCATGGATGTATTTACCTCAAGAGCTTGAGCTAGTCTGGAGCTTTGGCAGGTCGTCCCTAACCCTGTCTCCAGCACACGGAAAAGCACACTTTTCTCCATAGTCTGTGTGTTTGTGAGCCGGCGTGACACTTCCAAGTATGCTCTAACCGTAGCTTCCAGTGAAACAGAAAACACAGCTGGGTCTGCCAGCACAAACACTCTGCAGGACACAAGCAGGAGACAATAATGTTGCGATATACAGTTGAATCATTCTGATACAGGCCTGGAGGGCTTTCAATATGGCCTGCTTACTTTTCCCTGGCAGCAAAATGCTCACTCTTGATATTTTGCTCTGCGATGACTCTCTTCAGGTACAGAGATCCTGTTGAGGAAAGGGTTTGTCTGGTAAGAGTGAGGGCGGATTTTAGTATCGAGGTCACGCGTGTAAGGATATGTGATACCTGGTGCAGTCATTTCCATCTTGATGCTCCTCAGAGTGTGCAGAGCCACAGCGGAGTATGGCGATGGCAGTATCAGCAGTTTCCCCAAACACTCGTACGCTTTGTGATAAAGACCTTTAGGAATTGTGACACCTGACTGGGTATTGAAATACAGAAAAGCCTTTCAGCCTGTATTTGTACATTATTTACAGCTTGTTGCTATTGCTGCAGTGTTTTCATGAACAATATCGTATTTTCAGCTGTGTGTTGCCAAGTGCGTCTTACCTGAATGACTACATAGTAGAGCGTGTGCAGCACTGGGTTGACAGACATGTAGGTTTTTTTCTCATGGAGCTACACCAGCCAAAAAACCCAGACAAACAAGAATTCAGTATCTGAATTCATTTTGTACTTTTTAAGCAGAAGTAAAGAAAAGAAAGTCTTTAAATGCATTGCTTTTGCACAACTGCACAACTTGATTTTGACTAGACTTGATGAAGGACGACAAACCTTGGAAACTGTTGTTAACGTCTTCTCCAGCTTTTGGACCAGAATTGAGATTATTGAAAGGCTGCAGGAAGGATTGACTTCCACCTTCCTTTGGAGGTTCCATACCAGCATTCCTGCAAATCAGGCAGACAGTAGTTTGCTTGCATTGTCTCAGATAAGTGTGACTATCTATTTTAGCAGCTAAATTATCCCACTGTGTGTGAAAAGGGTGGAAAGTTGATACCACTACTATTAGCTAATTAGCTTAAAATAACTAAGCTCTGCAGCCCCTAATTAGGTATCCCTCACTCAAAACTATAAATCACAGCTTTAGGAGTCACATAGTCATGTGTTAATACTTTACACTCACCGGCCACTTTGTTAGGTACACGTGTTCATCTGCTCATTAATAGAAATATCTAATCCACCAATCACGTGGCAGCAGCTCAAAGGGTTTAATTATGTGGACAAGGTCAAGATGACCTGCTGAAGTTCAAATCGAGCATCAGAATGGTTGTTGGTGCCAGTCAGGTACCATGATCTGAGTATTTCAGAAACTGCTGATCATGGAAACCATCTCAAGAGTTTCCAGAGAATGATCAGAAGACGAGAAAATATCCAGCTAGCGACGGTTCTCTGGGTGAAAATGTCTTGTTGAGTCCAGAATTGAGAGATGAAGGGGCACATTGCTTCAAGTTGATAAAGCCAATGATAACTCAAATAACCACTAGTTACAGCCAAGGTGAAGAGGATCTCTGAATGCAAATATGAACATATTAAACCTTGTAGGCAGACAGGGCCCCACCAACAGACTGACACTCCTGCCACCAAAAATCAGGAAACTGAGGCTACAGTACAGTTTGCACAGGACAACAGAAGATTGAAAAAAATGTTGCCTGGTCTGATTAATCTTAATTTTTGCTGCAACATTTGGGTGGTAGGGTCAAAATTTACATGAAACAGCATAAAAGCATGGATCTATTCTGCTTTGTATCAGAGGCTCAGGCCTTCTCACCAGATCTCAGTCAAACAGAGCATCTCTGGGAGAGTCACATCATGGATGTGCAGCCAACAAATCTGCAGCAGCTTAGTGATGTTGTCACGTCAACATACACCTAAAACCTCTGATGAATGTTTCCAGCAGCTTGTTGAATTAATGCAGTTCTGCAGGGAAAAGGAGTCTATCCCAGTATTAGGAGCATGTGCCTAATAAAGTGTCCAGTGACTGTATGTGTAATAGATTGTAAACAAAGGGAAGGAAAACAGGAAGTGATAAGGAAATATATCACAGTTTTAGAATCTATTTATTATAATTAGTAATTAAACAATACTGTTAAAATGATCGCCTGCAAACTATCTGCTAACGGAAGCGTCTGTTTTACTAGACAAACACGTTTCTCAGCAATGATGACGAGTTTTTAATAATCCATTATGTTGCTCTTTGACTTCAGACTTTGATTTCAGCGCGCTTATATACTTTCAGTAGTGGATACCTTTGCGGGAACAACTCTCGCTCTTCATCTCTTTGAAAAGAGCCTGGACATCATCACACAAGTTGGAGTCCCAAGTGGAGGAGAGGTCCTCTTTAGCTGTTAAAACACACACACACACACACACACACACACACACACACACACACACACACACACACACACACACACACACACATTTTGTTTGCATTCTCTAGACTCCGAAACTGCAGCTTTTACTGGTGAAACGAGAATGCCCATGAAGAAATGAAAACTCTCACCTGTGGGATCGACCATCCTTTCCACTCTTCAGAGTTTTTGAAGGCTTAATTTTAGCACAGCTGACTCAAACCAGAACAAATCACAAAAAGCCCTCTCCTCTGAGGAGAGAGTTCAGCACTAGTCCCCAACAGCCCAGCAACCGAAACGACAAAAATTGAACTGAGTACAAATACCTGATACCCTGCAGTGAAAGGTAAGTGCACTTCTGCTTTGTTGTCCGATGACTGGCTCAGCTATAAATACATCGCATCGTTACATTGTTACTTTCATTCCTGCTCTGTGTGCAGCATTTCTCCAAAGCTTACTACAGAAGCTTCTGTCCGAGCGAGCGTTTTCAAGTAAGTATGAACACAGTTCCCTCCTGAATATTCCCTGCTGCTTCCTGTTACTGACATAATGCCATGATGATCATCACATTGCTATTTTAAGCATGCTCGGCAGGGTGTGATTAACTTATTGGAGGAAATAAAATTCTGAAACAAAACGTCACTATCCAAACAGATGAGTGTAGTCTTTATTTCAGTTGGATGAGCTACAAAAACAAAGTGAAATGCAAATGCTCATGAAGGTTTAAAAAACCAACAACACATGAGAATAAATAACTTAGTTTATTACACAACATTATTGACTTGAAAATGTACACATTAGTACTCAAGTAATCAGTTTTCAAATCACCCACAGCAGATTTTAACCCACCCCTACACAAACAGTGCCGGTAAGACAAGAACCTGTAAAATCCCCCAACACACCGACAAGTACACCCACATTCCTCAGTATGCAATGAGCGTGCCAGTGTGTCAGAAGAAAAAGATGCGTACACTTCCTTAACAACAAGGCGGCACACCTTAATCTCAATTGTGGCGCACGCATGAAAAAATGTCACTCTTTGTCAGTCTGTTTATTTTTCACCAGCTGTACAGTGTCCCTGTCCTCAAACATCCCAGCATTAGAAAGAATCCCACAGCTTTCTTCTTCTTCAGTGCGGCACCGAGCTGGTCATGGATACGAGGACGAGAAAGAGGTGATGGGGAGGCAGAGCATAGAGCAGTAGGATGGGTGCAGAGGCTGAACTTGGCCCAGCAGCGGTTGGTAGGTCCTCCAGTCCAAACCGCTTCCCGGCTTACAGCACAGAGACACCTCACACCTGCGGGCGAGACAGAGCAACACTGCATTAGACTCGGAGACGCTGAGGTTGTGATTCACATTCGGAGAAAAAGGAGGCACAAGAAAGAAATTTGCCCCCCATCCCCATCATTTTCTCTCAATGCATTTAACAGATTACATAAAACAGAAAATAACAGCATGTGTGGCATATCTGTATGTAGCTGTGCAATGGTGCTGAGTGCAAAGACATTGGAATAAATTATGGAATAAATCAGGGACAGTGAACTAATTACTATATATACAGCATATACATAAGGACAGCGTATAAATAGTACATAGGCACTGACAACAACAAAAGATAACATATACAGCACACTTTGGTTCAGCTTTGTTCAGTTGATATTTAAATCAAGTATATTAAGTGCTGCTGATTTATTGTGCTTCATAATTGGGGCTGAAACCTTAAAGGTTTTGTTGTTAATGCTACAGTAATGCACAAATACAAAAGTGCAGCAGCTCATCTGGTGTCCTTCTTTCTGAAGAAGAAGAAGCAGGTCTGGAAAATGCTTTTAAAATGAGCCAATTGGTCCTGTTGCTTAAAGTGGGTCTTGGGAATTTTTCGTATTTTGTTAACAGAAAAGAAAGGTCATAAAGAAACTGTAATAAATCCACCAGCTTTGGGCTTTTTATCTAAGGTTTTTGTGGAAGTCTGGATAAAATTACTAAATTTATTTTTTGTTATCAATTTATGCTCCAAGACATTATTAGAAGTTAAAGTATTTTGAAGTTTGGTGAGAGTGTTTTCTTTGTGTAGGGGTCCCAAGAAAGAGGGCAAATGAAAGACTGAGCTGATATGTTTTTCAAGTTATAAATATGAAAGATCAGCAGCTCAACATCTGTCCACATCTTTTGCTTGTAACAGTGTAATTTTAACACGTTGCTTTGATCCTTTCATGTAAGTCACGCATCAGAGTATATTTATTTTCCAAGGCTTTAAAATGCAGGAGGAATTCTTTCTGCCACCAAAGTCAGAGGTGATGCTTCGTTTTATACCTGGTGACACTTTGAATAAACTTCTTTTCATCCTGATCCAAACACACAGCAAACGTCGTCCCGGGATCGCTCCCATTCACCTGCATCTTGTCCACCTTCACTTCTGAGACTGAGATCTGCTGCCGGAGGGAGAAGAAGTGTGAGGAAGGGAAGGGGGGTTGTTTCAAAGGGAGAGTGAGCACGTCATCACATTTAATATCACCCTCACCTGTTTGTAGCCCTTTTTGGACTTGGAGCACTGCCTCTTCAGGACTTCAGTCATTGTGAGCTGCAGGCTCTCTGCTGAATCTGCACAGGCAATATTTGAATAGCTTAACTTACAACAAAGCATAGGCAAGACAAAGAAAAAAACAAAAGAAGAAGTGGGAATCACACGCACCGAGCTGCTGAGGTGTCCTCCACTGTTTGTGAAGATTAATCGATGTGCACATGATTTCTTTATTGATCCACTGGCTCCTCCCACTGATTGCCACCTGTTGCCGAGTCACAGATTAAGGAAATACGTCAGGCTGTGAATTTAAACATCATCTTATTGCTTGTGTTGCAGGAAACAAGTGTGTGGGAACAATACCTTGTTGTATGCAAGGCTTAGTGTTAGAGGGACAGCCTCTCGTTCCTCATCAATGCCAAACCTTTTGCTGGCAGCACCTTCAGAAAGAACACAAGGGAAAATTAGACGCACATGTGCAAAAGTGTGTGTTTGCCTGAATGGTGTCGCTGCTGTCTGATTACAGACATCACAGACTGATTTCAGAGTGTGACTCACCCATGGCCTTCACAGCTCTGGTTCCAGCCGTGTGTCCAAGCTCCAGAGACTGAATAAATACTTCCCTTCTCCTCTCTCCTCCAACCAGGGTGAGCTGTGCAGAGGAAGGAAGTATTCATGGTTATTGTGTCCTGTGCATGCCTGTGTATGTGTCTGTCTGCGTGTGTGTGTGTGTGTGTGTGTGTGTGCGCATGAATCTGCTCTGACCTCAACCTGGTAAAGCTGCACCAGAACAGGCTGGTCTGCATGTCTGCAGTAATAAAGCACCAAATCAGCCAGCAGGGGCAGCTGCTCCGTACCGCTGTTGCTGTGCGATACGCTGTCATCCTTAGAGGCCGCCTGAGTCATTTAAAAAAACAAAACAAACTATGTTGTTATGTTGGCAGCATGTGCATAAATTAAGTATGCTCATTAAAATAGTTTTGCCCAACTCGCCCCTGGTATAAGGAGAACTGAAAAGGTCGCTATTTTTAGGATGAACTTCTGAAACACTGAAAAGTCCCCACAAAACTGATTCAGCTCATGAGGTGTTTTCAGATCTCCAAAAAGTCCTCCACACATGGAAAAACTGAGAGATTTACTATGATCATCACTATGATCTCCAGCCATTTCATTGCTCCTTTCATATAGCAAGTGCCTCACAAGACCTCAAAGGATGTGTCCAAAATGAGGCCTAGCTTACTTTTAGTGCTAGTTTGCTGTAAGAAAAATTAAAACAAGGACACTGGATTCTTTATTCCCTGTAATTCAACTTCATCACTTAAGGATAGTGATTGGAAAAACATCAGCGACTTTTATAGACTTCTACTGTGTGGCGTATGAAACACTGAGAGGTGATGGTGACTGAGTAAAATATACCTGAGAGAGCACGTCAGAGGACAAGCTGAGCAGACTGAGGACATTTCGCTCATACCAGGGATCCATTATACCCAGCATGTGAGCTATATCTGTCGTCCAGTCGTCCACTGCAAGGCCATTTGAGTCCTGTATGAAAAGTAAGGTTGTCTGTTCAATTATATTAATGACATTTTATTATCCAAACTGTTTGCACAGCCATAAAAACATGGCTGTTATTTTACAGTACTCAGTGCTTAATGCTACCCGGTGTGTTGTGCAGCCGACAAATCTGCAGCAACTGTTTGATGCTATCAAGTCAATATGGACCAAAAATCTCTAAAAGTAGTAGCTGTAAACCCAGTACTAGCAAGGTGCACCTAATAAACTGGCCATTGAGTGTATATATCAGTTTTAAGTTTATAACGAGAAAACTTCAGAAATGGCAGGTTGTTGAAAAAATGTCTACAAAATCAGATTAATGCGAACTCAGCAGCCAGTGCTTTGGGTAATGTTCAGAAATAGTGTCAACCACTCATAAAGGAACAGTCTGATGAAATTGTTCTAATTACCAGCAGGGGGCGACTCCTCTCTTCCAGACTTTTAAGAAATCTATGAGAAAGTGACTTCTCGCCTCCCTTCATTAATGATGTCAAAATATCATTTGTTGAAGTTTTATTTAACGCAACGCAGTATCAATTTTGACATGAATCTATTTAGAGAGAAGCTGATTGTATGATGATTTGAAGTGTTGCTATGAAGTTCTTATCAAGTTGGTTTTGTAAAGTTGAACAAACAGCAAGCAGGCAAAACGCTCAGATAAAGGTATCGAAACAAAACTAAAATAAATTTGCTGGCTACATCCATCTTTAATGTACAGTCTATATATTTGACGTCTAAGTCCTGGAGAGAAAGCGAATTTATTATGAACAATGAAAAGACGTTTTTTTTGGAGCCAGGCACATAAAGTACTCATTCATAGCTGATCAATGAAATTAAAAGTTGTTTTAAGGATTATTCTTTAAAAGTGGTCCCATCCTATCTATGAACATATGGAGATAAAAGACGGGATAAACTGAGATGCAGAGGTGGCAGATGTTCTCACCACAGAGGTAGTGGTTTTGGTTAAACCTACTATCCGCTCCTCAGTTGGTGTGTGCCCTCCTCCCGGACTTCCACTTTGTCTTTTGGTGGGAACAAAGTAAAACTGCAGCTTGCACACCTTGGTGAGCTGGGGACATTTGCTCTCTTTCTGATGCAGGTCGCTGTAGGCTCTGGCCAGCCTTCCAGCCTCTCTGTCACCTCCAAACACCACCACCTTGACGAGGGTAGGTGCTTCTACCAGATCCTCCTCGTTGCAACTCAGGATCGGTCTCCTGCGGACGCACAAATGCTTTTGAGGGGAAAGAGGATCCAAGGGAGCAGGGGACTCATGAAGGGGATGAACTTTGGAGGGTTTGAGGTGTGACTGAGTTCTTTCAAAGTCTTTGTGGTAGGCCATGCTCTGGACACGGCGGCAAACCCTAGGACTGCGAGAGGGCTTGAAAAGCAAAGAGAAGCCTAGGAGGGATCTAGACTTCTTCTTTGGTTTCTTTCTAGGTTTGGGCTGTCTGTCTGGTCTTTCCTCTATGTCCTCCTGTGTTGTCTCCTCGCCCGATTCCACACCCGATGAGCCAGACGGCACAGACCAGCTGGAAGACAGAGAATAGCCAGAGTCCCTGGAGGACGAGGACGCGGTGGAGATGCGATGACTTTGAAACTCAGGATGATCTTTGTTTCCTTCCGGTTCGTCTTCCTCATCAAAGCTGGTGTCGTTATTGTCATCATCGTCAAGTCCGGTTTTAAGGAAACAGTCTGATGAATCCATGTCATTCTGAGCTCCAAGAATGTGTTTCAGAACATCTGCAGTGATGCAAAGAGCAGGATTAGCGTTAGCAGATTATCCTGTAGCTCAGTTAAAGGAAGCTTTAGTCATAAATCTGTTTAAACTGAGCTTGTTACCAAAGTTATCATTTTCCCAGTGGCATTTGTGGCATTTGGGGAAGGGCAGCGTGAAAATGTCAACAGCTCCTGATGAGAAGAGGAAATACTGAGATTAAAGTGAACAGCGCCATTTTCATATATAGTGCTTTCATGTTATTTCATGTTATTCCCTGACCTACCCATGTCTGTGCCTTCATCGGCATGAGCAGGTATAGCAAGGCTTTCTTTGAGACTCTCCATTCTTTGGAGTATTCCCTCTCTTGCTGATCCAAGATCTGCTGCAGAGGCTGCCATCTCCATGCTTTCTGTCAGTGACTGCAGAATCTGGTCCAGCTCCTCAGGCTGCTTACTCTGAAAGAAACATTAAACATTAAGAAAAAAAACAAACAAAGAAAAAACTTTAAGGGGAAAAAATTGTGAAAAACCTTTAGATATTTACAGCTTGCAACTAGGGATGTAGTTCTCCTGTAATACAGTAAAATTACATATAATATATAATAATATTTACCTACAAATAAAGGTGCGGTATGCTAGAATAAGGGGGAGGCAAGTCAGATTTTCACAGGAAGCAAAGAAATAATTATACCGTAGGCAAATTTAAGTAAGTGATTTTAAGTAATATGCAATTGAAAAGTATAGTCACATTAGAAAGTGTTACCAAAACAGTCAGTGAGGAGTCACCTGCAGGGCTTTGTGGAGCTCCTGTAGGTCATGTTTGGTGCCCAGAGCTGCCTGAAAGCTGTGCAGGATCAGAGTGATGGTGACGTCTCTGCTGCAATGCTGGGAGGCACTCAGCTGCTCGGAGACAGACCGCACCTCTGTAGGAACATCATCATCTGGACTCACCAGCAGTACCGTGCTGCATACATTAACGCCCACAAACACACACGCAAATGTTTAGTGCGCACAGAAATATCAGCAATGTTTAACTCATTTAACAGATCTTTTTTTTAATATTTTCACTCACATTCTGTAATCATTACATTTTTCGTGGACTTACATGGTTTTAGAGCCGTGAATCTCATGGGAAATACCCTGCTCCGTCCTTACCAGTCTTTGAAATGAAATACCTACAGCAAACAAATAGGAGAAAGGTCAAATACATGGATCTACAAGTATGAATGCATGAGGTGGTTTTGTCAGGGAGACACTGCCTCCATGTGGTCACATGGTAATTAACCAAACCAGTGTTTTCTATATTTTCATGTGTCAACACCAAATGAACTCTATTAGACCTTCAGTGTTGTTATATTCTCTCTTATAACTTAACTGGTAAAGTA
The DNA here is from genome assembly GCF_057382095.1 of Aulonocara sp. 'chitande type north' Nkhata Bay. Classification (NCBI taxonomy): domain Eukaryota; kingdom Metazoa; phylum Chordata; class Actinopteri; order Cichliformes; family Cichlidae; genus Aulonocara; species Aulonocara sp. 'chitande type north' Nkhata Bay. The sequence continues at coordinate 11,889,578 of NC_141347.1, forward strand.
ACAATGCCTTTTTGGTTGTTAGTAGCTTACTTTAATAACCATTTTGAGGAAAGGCACATCAATGCGCACATACACCACACTTGGTGTTCTCTACTTTACACAGAAAGTAGTACCACAAAACTATAAACTGATTTTACTAAATACATAACAAGTGTCAACAGCAGTCAGTCACTAAGTGGATTCATATTAGGTGGCACTTAATTCTACTGGTGGAAGTTTCCACATTTACCAGCAGAATTAACCACCATTTGGGATTGTTTGGTCAAGTCTGATTACCTGATTAACCAAGTCTGATTAACATTAAACTGATAAGTAGCTTTGAGTTAACTCTAAACTATCTGTTAGCTGCTTTGTTTTGAACTCAGTTTGCTTCCTCCTTCTCTGATTAAAGGATACAACCTTCTTCTTTTTGTTTCTATTAAACTGGCTTTGCTGCCAATGACGCTCACTATTATTGTATAAACACTTAGCTAGTAGTAACTACTGGTGGTATCTATTGTTATGTCTTTCATATTTTACTGCTGTGCATATTAGTTTCATTGCAACCTGGTGCTCGGAGCTCCTGCTGGATGACATTAAGCAGACGTTTAGCAGCAGAACTGCAGGGCTCGGGCCAGGACAGGAAACCATGGAACAACAGGTTGGCGTCCTGCAGCACGCCACTGTTTGCTGGCAAGTAAGGAGCCTGCAAGAGTGAGTAAGTGTTAATGTAAGTTCCACAAATGTTTTTACTGTGCAGCTGATAATGGGAGGATTCCTTCTCATTTCTGTCCTGATCAGTAAATAATAACTCACTCTCAGGAGGGTGGAAGAGAACAAGAGCGAGAGCGGCACAACCAGCTCATACTGACACTGCTCCAGCACCTGTAGAGGAAGAAAAAACTTGAATTGAAACCACTGCCTTTCCTCCTATAGCAATAAACAGCGCAGAAATTGATGTTGGTGTTTCGGCTTTTCACCTCCTTTGTTTTCCTCAGTATTTGCTGTAGAAGGATGAGGAAGTTGTGGGGATCTCTCTTCACAAGTTCCTCCAAAGACCAGCGATTGATGCACAGTCCGGCTAGTCAGGGCAGAGAGAAATTTTAAAAAACCTGAACTGAGCTGCGTATTTCTCCTTTTAGGTTTCAGTCTGATGGCAACCAGTAAACAGACTGTTCAGGTACTCGGCTTATAGTTAGAAAGATGCTTGAAAACGATGACGCCACTTTCACTTTTGCTGCCTGTTTTTCAATGAAGGGTTTTTAGTTAGAAATTTTAAAAAAGGATCTTGCATAACCGGATACTTGCTCATTCTGTGTGTCACCACTTTCAATTCCCATTTTTCTCTTACAGCTCCCAGTTCATTGAGGGTATAAGTCTTATTACATTATTATTATTTGGAAATAATAAATATTTAATATTTTAAATAATATTTTAAATAATATTATTTTAAATAGTTTTACAGTTTTTCCACCAGTAGTCTTAACATGTCTTCCCCCGCCCCCTCATAGTGGTTTGTTGGGCTGATGATATCATTTTCTGGGGTGTTACCATTAAAAGCAGCTTTGCTTTTGAATCCTACCTTTCCAGAGCTGTGTGTCAGGAGTGTCGACACCCAGGTGACTGAGGCAGCGCTCGAGGACATGCTGGATTCGATCCTCGGTGCACGAGCTCTGATCCAGCGTCTGCATCGTCTTCTACTGAGGCAGACAAATAGAAAAAAGCTAAATTACTCCCTTTGATGCTTTGGTCTCTTTTGGTCTCTGGTCTCTTCAGTCACTCAGACTTCCCACTGATGGTGCTGGCCACACTTTACAATCATTGTTTATCCCTTTCCAGACCAACACTTGCTCTCACAAGCAAACAGCAAGTGTCCAACCAGTGTCCACAGCAGGGTAAAAAAACACAGCAGACTGGCACTTCCTAGTAATGCCAGTGAGTCACAGACTGGGGGAGTGGACCGGAGATGAGCTGGTGGAAAACAGCTCAACAACTTCTACTTTTTCATTCTTAAAATCAGCTGGTGACACCACATTCATGTGACTCACAAGCAAGTTGGAAATGACTTACAAACGGACAACTTCCTATTTGAGCCTCTTTAGTCCTAAATCAAGCAAATGTGTGACTTTGAAGTAAACATGGTCGCACAAGAAAAAAGAATTGCTGGAATTCACTTACATGCACCTGTGGTTTGGGCGTTCACACTTTTAGCTGCAATAAAAAGCGCACAGTGAAGTAGGTAGCAGCATGAGCAGATTCCCCTGAGACATGGTTTGCTGCAGTATTTACTTAACTCAGATCACACCCTATGACATGGATGAGAAGGAATATTTCCCCTGGTACTTTTTCTAAGGAAGCTGTAACTGGAAAAATGGGCTAATCTCAACCAATCAAAACGGGAAAAGGCCTCTCTGAGGCACACAGTGTAAATTAAAGGGAACATCTTGTGTCATTTATATATATATTGTCGATGCTCATATTAAGCATGCCTAATGAAATAACGTGAGCAAAACGTTTCAAGGCTTCAGACTGCTCCAAACATGTGTTTTCCAGCACTTATTTCTTGTCTCAGCTTCATATGATGTCACTGAGATAGGATGTCGCTTATACGGTTATCTCAGGCGCAACAGCCCCACCCACCTGCTGTCCAAACTTGTTTACCAGAGGCAGTCAATGAGAAGACAATTAGCTTAAAGGAAGGGGAAGAAGATTAACAACAGCTTGTTTTAGACAGCAGGCCCAGTGTAAAATATGTAGGCATTATTTTGAATAGCAAATTATCCAAAGAGTTCAGCAACAACCAAAAATATGTAGCTTGAAATGTGGATAAAGAGTCCAGTTGAAATTTTAAAAGAAAAATGGAACTACTCTCTTTAGACATGGGTAGACATGCAGAGCGTTCACAGTATTGCAACATAGTGGTGACGCCGAACTTTTATTTTTTTAAGGGGCTTGCTTCCATGGTCAGATGAACTCAGCTAACCTTTCACCAACATCACCAGTCTAATGAGATGTTTCAGCCACATATCCCTTACTTTCAGCTGCCTACGGTATTTCTTATAGGTAATGATTTCAAACTTTGTGTAATGTGTTTGTGTACATGAAGACACACACAAACACAGAGACACACATCCTCTACTTGGGAACGGCCGTAACAGAGGATACAGAAAAACAGGAATTAAAGCGGAACATGAAACAAGTCAATGACACAGACAATGACTTTTAGTCACGCTGTGGCTTCGTAGTCGTAGTTCAAGCTTAAAATCTAAAGCTGCAGGGCACGAAATAACTACATCTGCACATAGCACATGACCAACAAGGATATGCTGGAAGTATTTGTTTGCAGCAGCTACCTGGCATATCCCCTAGCAGCGAGCAAGTCCATCAATTGTCCACTGAGGAAGCAGGTGTTAATCCATTGTATGCTTTCAGGTTATATTGTTCAGGCCTGCCATGTAAACATGACGTGCCACAATGCAAAAAAAAACAACAAAACCATTATTTGATGGGAACTTGACACAATAGGATTGCTGCACTTTAAGCCAATCAAATGTATTTTTATGGCGTGACAGCCTGGTTACATCAACATCAGCTTTCAACAAAAGAAGAGGAACAGGAAATCTGCAGAGGTTGAATTAAAGTTTGCCGTTAGGTCTCTTATAAGCTGGGTGATAGATGCTCGTTCTAAAACGAGTTACAGACAGCCTGATATGAGCAGAGATGCACATGCAAGTTGATGCTTAAATGTTTTTAATGCGCATAAAATTAGAGACAACCAGCAAAGCGAGATAAATCTTACCAGTGAGCACTGTAATCTGTGTCCTAGATCATCCCAGATGCACCACAACTGAGAAACGCCAACGAAGGGAAACAATACAGAGACCACATCCTCCTGTGTTGGTGCTTTTCAAAAATAGACCCTCCAACTGCACAGCTAAGAGAGCATGTGCTGCAAAACAGGAACTTGATGAGTCTTTATGCTGAAGTAGTTTACACAAGACATTGTGCTGAAGCAGTAGGAGGAGTCTTTTTTTAAGACAGACCTCATTTGACTAAAGTTGTTCACAACATTGTGCCATAAACGTCTAGACTGTTGTGATCAAATGTGTCAGTCCCCAGAGATAAGGCGATAAAAACTGGGGTTCTTAGTCCTTTACATAGAGAAATCAATCACACAAATTTCATATAAATTTCTGAACACAGACTCCACAGCATGCCAAAGCCTCTTTGGATGGCCTATGTGAGTGTAAGCAGTGCACATACAGCAGTTAGGAAAGCTGTTTTAGGTAGTAAGTGACACCAAGAGATGTTAGCTACTCTTTCTGGTAAGAAAACCCTTTAGTAGGAAACATATTTATGCCATTACTGGTAAATGCCTGTTCACATGGTATAATTCAGTGAGTGTCAGAGGGAACTAGATGTGTGCATCTTCTCTGTGCCCTGAGTGCAGGACTCTAGTTCCCTCTAGTGCATTGTGTGAGTAGAATAAAGGGAAGATAAAGTGAGGTAGGATGTCAGTTAAGTAGATTTTGAATCCTTCTAGATGCAAAATTAGCTTTGGCGGTTTCAGGCAAATACAGTAAACCCATTAGATGCTTAAACCAAAGAGAGGCGAGCTGAAGCTGTCGCTGATCTGTTTTTCCTTTTTAAAAACATAAGAAGAAGAAAATAATTATGTGCCTGGTTAATTTCCTGCTATTAAAGTTGATATCGCTTCTGAGATCCATAATAGCCTGTTTAAGTTAACACGTTCATGTTTCAACTCATTGTAGGGTGTCTTCATCTCTTGTGCTCATGTTTAATACAGGTATTACCAACATAGGACAGTCTTGTCAGGGGAGGCACTGGGGGGACAGCAAATTTTAGGTGCTCCCCAAAGAGAAGCGGGATACAGCGGTAGAAGACCATGCTGGGCACCACTCCTAATAGCTAAGAAAATGAAACTGAGGCTACAGTTTGCATGCACTCACCTAAATTAGTCAACTGAAAAAACACTGCCTGGTTTGATGAGTCTCTTACTGCTGTAATATTCAAATAATATGGTCAGAATTTGGAGTAAACAACATAAAAGCATGGATCCATCCAGGTGGTGTAATGGTGGGAGGAATATTTTCTTGGCACACTTTGTGTACCAACGGAGCATCATGTAAAACCACAGCATACCTGAGTATTGTTGCTGACCATATCCACTGTCTTATGACCACATTGTTCATATCTTCTCTGGCTGATTCCAGCAGGATAAAGAACTTTCTTGGACACGACAGTGAGTTCACGGTGCACAATTTTCCTCCACGGTGCACAATTTTCCTCCACGGTGCACAATTTTCCTCCACAGTCATCAGATCTCAATCCAATATAGCGCCACTGGGATGTGCTTTAACAGATGATGCACATGCAAATCTGCAGCAGTTGCATGATGCTGTCATGTCAATACAGAACAAACCCTTTTAGCAAATATTTCCATGACCTTTATCAGTCTCTGCCGTTAAGAATTAAGGCAGCTCTGAAGACAAAAGGTAGTCCAACGCAATATTAGCACAATGTAAGAAATAAACTGCTGAGTGTAACTTATTGTTGCTTTGTGTATCAGTAGTGATGCTCAATGTGCTACATTTGCTTTTGTTTTGTGATGTTTCCTCTTTTACCTAACATTATCACAGCATACGTAAACACCCAAAAGAGTGTTGCAATTCTGAAACATTTATCAGCTTCCCCTTTCCTATCAACAACCCAGCAATTTCTAAAAACATTAATCAGAGTAAAATTTTATCTACAAGTTACCAAAAATAAACAATGGTTAAAAAAAAAGACACACACACACATATATAATACTATATATATTTATAGTCCCTATCCCTAATCCATTTCATCCACTTGTGTGTGACTCCTTCAGTTTCCAACACCAGAGGTTTCCCCAACTGGGGAATGATGGGCCATGAGGTCATTTTCAATATCTAAATTGTCATGGTGCGTACAATTTACAGAGAGATGGGGAATGGCTCCAATCACAGCTTTGTAAGATGGTGAAAGACGTATCCTTAGCCCCCCTCCTTGATTCAAAGATGCTCTTTCCCTTCAAAGGATTTCGTTATACCTGGATGACTGAGCATGTATCAAGACATTCTAAGTACTCGTTCATATTTTCACAACACTTACTTTATCTGACTTTACAACCTTGTTCAAATAAATAAAATAAATGGAATCGAAAAATAACAATCCCAATTAAAACTGAAGACAAGGTTAACAAAAGTTAACCTATGATAAAAAAAAAAGATGGCTTTAAGCTGTTTATATGTAATATTTCATTATATATCTCATTGAGACGACAGTTCAGATGATTTTTTTTTAATGTACAGTGTGCCTGTTAGGCAATGTTGCATCACTCCCTTGCTGGCACATTAGACAATAACGACATGAAAAGGAAGGTTGTGTCTTGCTACTTGCAGCTTACTGGGGCTGCAAACGTGCAGCTGATTTCCTGTGCGTGAAGATAAGGATGTGGTTTAAAGACCAGCGATGAAACCACGGTGGTCATTGATGGTATCTTAGACGTGTTTTTTTTTATTATTGTATCTTAGTTAAATAACACATACATACACTGTTGATTAAAGAGAGAGAGGTAGCTGAAAAAATCAAATGACTGCATGACTCTTAAGTTTCATTTCGAGTTTGCTTTTTAAGCTTGTAGTTCACGTAATATGCCGGACGATGTCGCTGCTCCATCTCCGACGTCGAGACATTAAAAAAGAAAAAAGAAAAAAAAAAGCTCCGACTCCTGACTGAATGAGCGGAGCCCCCTTTTTTCTATTATAACAGAGAGGGAATGGGACAGAAGGAGATAGAGGTGGGCAGAGGTGTGACTGAGTGGACAGGCAGAGGCAGAAGGAGGGTCAGAGCCAGCTGGGCATTTGCCATATCTTGGTTTTATTCTGGGTTTTTTAAAGAGGGGGGGAAGTATAACTATAGCAGTAGTTGCGGATTAAATCGGATAGGCTGTTTCTCCAAATTCTTTGGAGTTCTCCTGCACTTTCAGGCTGAGCTGTATATTTGGAGGTAGTGGTCTAGGTGGAGTTTTCTTGGCCCTGTAAGAATATTTTATACACATTTATTTCTTTTCATGCATTTGTTTGCGTCCTAACCCACTCTCTAATTTCCTCGTGAGCGTTATTTATTGTTTAATAGCTGTCTTGTTTTCTTCTTAATACCTGACTGCAGCGCTGCTAACTGATTATCTTGTCCTCGTCGTATTTCAGCGCAAACCCACCCCCTACGACTCACGGATTACAATGCAAAGGATTTTGGAGGTTTGGGTCACCTTGGTGACAGTTTCTGCGCTTACCAAATGTGTCTTTGGGGGATACGGGTTCAGCATGTTTGCTGCACAGTCTTCCCCTCCGGACCCGTGCTATGACGAGAACGGGAATCCTCGGAGATGCATCCCCGACTTTGTCAACTCTGCTTTTGGGAAGGACGTGCGCGTGTCCAGCACCTGCGGCACTCCGGCCGCCCGCTACTGCGTGGTGACCGAAAAAGGAGAGGAGAGGAGTAGGGACTGTCACACGTGCGACTCCGGAGATCCCAAAAAGTCCCATCCACCTGCCTATTTGACAGACCTCAACAACCCTCACAACCTCACCTGCTGGCAGTCTGAAAACTACGTGCAGTATCCGCAGAACGTCACTCTCACCTTGTCCTTGGGTAAAAAGTTTGAGGTCACCTATGTGAGCCTGCAGTTCTGCTCGCCCAGACCCGAGTCCATGGCGATCTACAAGTCCATGGACTATGGCAAATCGTGGGTACCTTTTCAGTTTTATTCCACTCAGTGCAAGAAGATGTACAACCGGCAGAACAGGGCAGCAATTACGAAGCAGAACGAGCAAGAGGCGATCTGCACGGACTCCCACACAGACATGCACCCGCTGACAGGTGGGCTCATAGCCTTCAGCACGCTGGACGGCAGACCGTCGGCACACGACTTTGATAACTCTCCGGTGCTTCAGGACTGGGTGACAGCCACGGACATCAAGGTGATCTTCAGCCGGCTTCACACGTTCGGAGACGAGAACGAGGACGACTCCGAGCTAGCCCGCGATTCCTACTTTTACGCAGTGTCGGACCTGCAGGTCGGAGGACGGTGCAAGTGCAACGGGCACGCTTCAAAGTGCGTCAAGGACAGAGAGGGGAATCTGGTTTGCGAGTGCAAACACAACACGGCGGGACCGGAGTGCGACAGGTGCAAACCTTTCCACTACGACCGACCCTGGCAGCGCGCCACGGTTAGAGAAGCCAACGAATGTGTCGGTAAGGGATCCCCTGTTTTCCAATTCACTCTGGAAATATTTAAGCATTTATCAGTGCCAAAATAATCGTAATGAGTGTTGTTATCAGTGTTTTCTGCTGTACACACACACACACACACACACACACACACACACACACACACACACACACACACACACACACACACACACTTAATTCTAGCCAGGTGATTATTCGTTTGTCTTTACTTTTGTTTTTCTCACTCCAGTCTCTCCAATTTAAAATATCATTTTGCGCCTAAGTCTAAAATGCGTACTTTACGCACAGGGAAATATGGTAAATGGTGCTCCTTAAATTAGAAATAATTAATTTCTTTTTGGCTAAATATATTTTATTGGAGGAAAAGAGGAGGAAAAGGCCTTTATGTCAAAAACAAGCTGAAATCTCAGCACCTGCGCAGTGAAAACCCCTCAAACTAAAACGTCTATATCTTCAAAATACTTTCTTGAAAATTAACCAACTTATTGGTGAATTATTATCATTTATAAGGGTATTTATTATACTTTTTATATCTCTCAAACCAAATAAACTGTTGTTGAAACGACCGCAGGAAAAAAATAGCAAGATCTTTTTTCAGTAGAAATTAGGACTAATTGCTGTTTCAGCAAATTAAAGATTTCGCCAATTTAGTTTGAAAAAAAAAAATACAAATTACGCTAAAAGAAACACCAATGATTTCTAGGAGGCAGGTGCGCCACCGTGAAATAAAGAAAAAAAAAGTCTTTTTCTGTTGTTTCCCAACTTTCACATCCTCCATATCAGTTCTGCAAAAACGCACTTTGTCAACCTTTGATCTTTATCAACATCCACAATAAATCCATGAATAGCAAAGAAAAGGCAGGAAGTCGTTTCAGTAAACAAAGCGCGCCTGCCCAAATGCGTGACTTCGTTTTGCCCCGCGTGTTTCCGACTGTAGTAGCAGCTCTAATAGGAAAGGAAACATTGCAGCTGCACAGATACACTGCAGGGGCGTGTTGTGTTTCCATAAGCAGGTGCTATTACAGATTGGACGGGCGATTAGGGCGGTTTTATTGACATTTTTGGCACGTAGAGTATAAACTGCCACTTTAGAGGCAGTAAACTATTCAGAGAGGAGGACAAAGCGCTGGGTAATCTGAAGCCAGATCTCCCCTCTTTTTTTTTTTAAATTGTAGGGAGAGTGTATTTGCTGCGATGCTGATTATTTCTGAACAGAGAGCAGGAAAGTTTATATCAACAGCTTAAAGCGAAGCAAACCTGGAAATGTAACAAAGTCTCCGACACTGCCATGGTTTGCTCAACCAAACGGAACAAGTGAACAAGTTGTTCCCCTTGGCCTCCGCCTTTCGCCCTTGCAAAAGCCAGCATGTGAGTGTATTTTACTAAAACAAAGGCTTGTCACTTGTGGCATCCATCTCGCTGTAAAGGGGAGGGAGGGAGGGCCCCCTTTACACCACCAACTCACTTTTTTTTTGTGCGACTGGTGTCATCAGATAATAAAAAAAAAGCCAGACTGATCATGTCTCCCTAAGAGAAAATAATAAGGGTGTCCTGACACCTTTTGCATGAAAGAAGAGGAGCCAGGGGGAGGGGTTGTTTCCACTGAGCGCTCTGGTCCATATGGTCTGGCGGTGGGGATGCAGAGTTGTGGCGCTAATGATGTGTCTGGATTTCTCCTCCCCGCTGGAGGACATCGCGGTGCTGAGGGAAGAGAGAGAGAGAGCGGTTATGGGAGAGTTGGTTTCACTTATTGTTCAGGACAAAGTCAACTTCCCATGACTTTGCATGCAGGGTCGTCATCAAAAAAAAGAAAAGAAAAGAAAAGAAAGAAAGAAACGCATTTACGTTGGCAGCAGCATTCCTATCAGCTGGAGGTGAACGACTGACAAATTTGACCATAAAACAAGAGGGGCACGGGTCCCCCCTCCTGCTCTTTCCCCCTCTCACTCTCACCCCGTGGAATGCGTTTGGCCACCCAGCGTTTCTTCATAACTTCCATATGAAGGGAACGTCAACATTTACAAGGAGACATCGAACGGCTGCAAGAAAACCCCCCAGGACATTCAAAATTACAGTAAAGAGACTGAAAAAAAGATTAGAGCGAGACTCAAACTGTCTCTCTATAGTCACGAGGTTTTTTTGTTTTTGTTTTTTTGCACATATTTTATATTAGAAATAAAAAATGCATCATTTATTTTGGTATTGCATCTCTCGCATAGTTGTTTTTAATCATCTTATTATAAATGGGAATATTTTGCATGTTGGGCAAAAGTATCCACTTCTTTTAAATCTCCGTGCGGCCCTCAGCTATCCGGAGTCATTTAGGTGCCTTTACTATGCGCGACCTTTCAAAACTCTTTGAAACTTTCACCCAATCTAACAGAAAAGGTAAGCAAGTAAAAGAGACGGCCGTGAAAATAAAACCACGCAGGCGCTGCTCTCAAAACTGTGCCGTGGAAAGTAAAATAAATGTGATTTCAAGTCTGAGAAAAGCTCAGCAAATCATTTAAATCCGCAATTCATTTTTTAAAGTGTGTTACACGTTAAAAACTGCAGCATCTATAGTTTTTCTCCAAAACATATTTTTTATTGCGAGCTCTCTGTTTTTTAATTACGTAACAGACACTACTGTCACACACACACACACACACACACACACACACACACACACACACACACACACACACACACACAGCTCGGTGCTTGTTTAATTACTCAGTGCGTGATGATATTTGACCGTGAGCCATAAAGGAATGCATAATGTTGGGAAACGCGCACATATGGTGACACATCAGGCTCTCATGTCCCAGGCAGCTGCTTCATATTCTCTTCGTGTTCCGCGTATATGGCGCTCTGACCCCTGACAGTCAGGCCCCTGCTCCTCTCCGGCCTGAGTGACTGATGGGCTGTGAAGGTGGGGGTGGGGGAGGGGGGAGTGTACTGTGGGAAACTTTGGCTTGCCAAGTGGGTTTCGAGACGAGATGAAGATGGTCCCTTCACTCATACGTGTAATTTTGCACTTGTTCGATTTATGCTTTTGCTTTTGCTGTCACCCTGCCGCGTGATGCTCTGTTTTTCTTTCTTTTCTTTCTTTCTTCTTCTTCTTTTTTTTTTAGAACCTCCGGACAACTGGAGGTGCAGTCAGTCTCATACAATTTTGAGGTGAATTTTCCTGTAGCTGCTTTTATGTGTCTCTAAGTGTAAGGAAAAAAAGTGTTTGTAGGAGAGATTCCATCGAGCAACCCTGTAGTGTAGAAAACGGCGTCAGGCATTCATTAAACCTACACAGATATCTTTGTGAGGAAGAGCCAACCTATTTGCCACCCACAAGGCAGCTGAATTAGGATGTGATTGTATCAGACGGCTGCTGGCTGACTCTGCCAGTACACTCTGTAATAAAGAATCTAAATGCACGTTCACGTATCTTTAAAGAGCCGCCGGGATTGACGGTAAATATGACAGAAGAATTCAAATCAATGCTACAGCTGCCTTTGAAGTGGCTTCTTCTGGTCACATGTAACCCAACAGTCCTCTTAAAGACACTCAAGTACTGCCAACAGCAGCACTCGTTTTTAAAATGCCTTCATCTGAATTTTAAAATCCGTTAAAAATGGATGTTAATGTGCACTTACTGCCAGCGGAAAAGTGGATATTGTCGCACAATATTTTCATCTGGAAGAAGTGTCCATGTTCAAGGCCATTTGCATTTGTGCAGCTGGGCTGTGCACTTGGATTCAATCGAATCAGACTTTCAAATCAGTCGGGTTATGAGTACCTTGCATGGCAGCAGTTCAGAGAGAAAGAGAGAGAGGGGGGGGGGGGGGGGGGGGGAGAGAGAGGAGACACTGCTGGAGACAGGAGGGAACCAGAGCCTGGCGATACAAGGACACCGCAACCATGTGAGCCACTCCACATCTAAAGCCCTGCTTTCATGTTCAGTTTACCGCTGAGCCATGATGATTTCAAATATGGCTCAGTGGCACCACTGACACCGTTTCTGCTGACGGTGTCTGTGCCACCCGCTCCCCGCCCCTGGGATGCCAGGTTAGGCCGGGCCAGGCCTGCTCACCATCTGGGTCTCATTTCAGCTCCTTAGCAGCAGCCCATGTGACGGGAGAGAAGAATTTCTGCAAAGCAATGATGTCATAGGTTTCCTTGTAATAGAAGCTGCATTCGGGTCCCTTCGCTCTTACCCCCCCCCCTTATTCTCTGGCCTGTCGCTGTGTGGCAATGCCAGGGGGCACAGAGTCAGCCCTTTCTGTTGAATTTGGAAGCTGAGACATATTTGTGTGAGTGTGCATGTGTGTGTGTTGCGGGGTAGAGTGAATTTTCTTTCTTTATGTTTTTTTAAGGCAACAATAGCCAGAGGTGACCGCTATTTTTGGGCTTGTTGTTTTGATGGGTTTCATACGTCTTAACAAGCAGGCACAATACACACTGTGTTTGCAGATGATCAGACAGGAAGGTTTTTAGTCCCTCTGATAATAAGTGAAGCGTTCATAAACAACACTGGCGAGGAATCAGGTTGGCTTTAATAGGGATAGTGATAATAAAAAACAAAGTAAATGTTTGAGTGAGCGACATGCTCCTGTTGTGGGCTGTAAATGATCGCAGGAGGAACAGTCTTTCCCCCCTGGGTTTGAAACAACCTTCACTGCGCCGTGCAAACAGTCTAAAGCAGACTCAACAACAGCAAAGCAAAGTGTCTTTAATAAAGGTGGAATAATGAGAAGAAAATAGAAAGAGATGTTCAATAAAAAGCAGTTAATAGGAAACAGGTGTGCTGCAGGTGAGGAAACACTCGGGAACATTTCTGGCACTGCAGCAGCGTGGAAAGTCAGACACCCTTGACAGAGTCCAACCGGGACCGGACCGCCAGGCCGCCGGACTGACGAGTCTCAGTCATGTAGAACTTGTCAGCGCTGCACGGCTGCAGCTCGGAGGCGCACAGGGAGGAAATCTCAAACGGGGTGACCGACGGGAGAGAAAATTGCAGGCAGTAATGAAGCAATTTATTTCAATCAGTAAAATCAAATGTGAAGCAGACCCGCCTGTGCTTTCCTTATGAATATGAAAAAAAAAAAAAAAAACTATCGGCACAGCTCAAATGACGGACTCCTCTGGGGTCGACCCTAGCAGGAAAACTGGAGACACTCGCTGTGGAAACTGTGACAAGAACCATTATCCATCATTTTCTTTTGTTTTTGGATCCATTTTTTAAAGGCCACTTAATTGCGAGGTTATCTCGAATGATATTTGAACAATTCCAGATTCCTTTGGCATTTGTTGAAGGAAACCCCAAGAACTGAGATGTGACTGCGAAGAGTTAACGCCTACCAGGGCTTTGTTTGCCATATCTCATCATATATGATGTACTTTTTTAAAATCAGTAATTTAACTTGACAATAAAATACCTTAGAAGCGGGATAAAAATTAATCTTCAGTAAAGAGACTTAGTTCTTCTGTTTTTGAGTCTTGGTCTGCTTTAGACTGTTTGCACAGCACTCGTGAAGGTTGGTTCAAACCCAAAGGAAAAGGAGGTTATCCCTGGGATCATTAACAACCCACAACAGGAGCATGCTGCTCACTCCAACATTTACTTTGTTTTCTATTATTATCATAACCATATCATTATGGTTATTCCGCACCAATGCCTTGTTTATGGGCACCTCACTTACTATCAGAGGGGGTTGAACCCCTTGTTAAAGAAAGTCTGTCCTATCTACTTGAGCTAGAACTTTCTCACACTTATCATCATTTAAGTAAAAAGAAAGAAAAAAAATACTTTAATGATCTCAAAGTGACAATAAAATAATAAAACTGCACTGAATTAGTTGGACAAATATAACTGTTAATAACAAAAAGAAAAGTAAACAGTCATTTTAAGTAATTTCATAAATAAAAAGAAAATGTTACATTTTCCAACATACTATAATTAACACTCTAAATTTTACTGTAATTTAGCCCCAGATATATAAACATAATGGACAGTGGATGAAAGCTGGTTGTACCTCTTGGGTTTGACAAATGAAGCAGGAACACCTTAAATCTTCATGTATTCTCACGGCCAGCAGGGGGCGACTCCTCTGGCTGCCAAAAGCAGTCCAGCTCTATAGAGGTTTATGGGAAAAAACCCTCATTTTCTTTATCGTATGAGCTCAGCAAACACTTTCTTGATGAGTTTACTTTTAAAATCTCTAGTTTAAAGTGTTGTTTAATATGGAGTGGTGTTCATTTTGTAATTCACGTCCCCTTTAGAGTCATAAGGGAAGATAAAGCATCTTCTGTATAAGAAGCTTTTAATGAGAGGGCAGTGTCCTTCGGTTTCTCAGTAAAATCCACCCGTTGCTTGTAATGACTGGTTTCCAAAACCAGCATGTTAAATGCTTCAATGCTCAGCTTGAAGATTCACTATACAGTGAGTGATGTCACAGTACTTCCATCCATCTCTTCTATACAGTCAATGATAAAAGCAAAACATATTCCCTCCAAATATTTTGTATACAGTCCTTAGTCCATATTGCACATGCTCTTTGCTAAAGCTATTTGTCCATGACCATAAACTTAAAAGCATGTTGTGTGGTTGATTACAGGGAAATCAGTGTTTAGTGTATTGCACTTCATAGACCTTTCATAGACCTTTCTGCTCAGTAGGACTACAACCTACGTTTTTTTTGTATTTAAGCCTCCATGTTAGGTGATCCTTCATGCTGGAGCTGGATACGTCCAGAAATACATCATTTAGCTCTGTCACGATTACAAGTGGAGAACAATGCTTCTGGTATTGGCCTTCGCTCTGTCGCCTCCAGTCTGTCTTGCAACATAAGCCTATGTGCCTTTGGTAAGAGGTTTCTCTGTATACAACCAAACCATAAAACAAAGAGATGTATTTGGGGGATCTCAAAAAAATCCATGCTCCGCTACAACCCAGTGTCCTCTGGGTAAAGCCTGCATGTTTTGAGGATTTTGTTTTGTTGAGCTCATAATTCAACACAGACACGGCTGTTAGGAGCCAGAAAGGTTTCACTCGGGCTTTTAAGAACATACTGAAAAATCTTGTTCTGCGAAGTTGTGGATGGTGGTTTGGAGAGGTGACTCAGTGTTTCGAGAGGAGTGTGTTCACCCTCGCTTAACGCTCGTATTCTTCACTCAGGAGCTGTTGGACGCCATAACAGCAGTGTCGACTAGCACAGAACACAGAACATGCTGACACCTAGCATACAGATTGCTTTATTATACATTTTAATCCAAAAGTTTTAGCCTCTGTCAGATGACAAGAACCACACGTAGATTTGGACACATGATGGGCTGTGAAAATGGCCCAAAATATATAGTTTCAGACAACAAGTGCAGTTCATCCAGCCGTTCTTTTCCTTTAATGGAATTTATTGCACAGTAGAGAACAAAGTTTGACTCGTGTTGCACAGGTGTCGCCTTCAGCTTGTGTCTCATTGCATGACTGAACTTACAGCCAAGAGTAACCCTGGCTGAATGATTGTCTCTTAAGCTGATGCTTCACAGAAACAGTCAGTCACATGAAACAGTGCAGTGACCACAGCATAAGAGCTACTGTACTTACTGCATTTGAACAAAAACATGTTTAGATAAAGTCCACTTGGTCGGAGATGCACAAAACACACAATTTACACCAAATAAAATATGGAAACCAGACTTGACTCATGCATGTTTGAAATATGATTTCTCATATATAGGTCTCAGCTACCACACAATTCATCCAAAGCATCAAATTGGCAGATATCGTTGGTGGCTTGAAGTCCTGTAAATCAAAGACAGACAAACCTCTAAAAACGGCAACAAATTTGTTCAGTGCGAACAACATAATTTTAAATACAAGTGAACCATATTCCACTGTCAGACAGGTGCCTGTTAACAAAAAACTTAAATATTTTCACTTAACTGGAGAGAATTTTGTGTTTTTGTTCTCTCTTTCCGCTGTCAACTCTCATCTTTCAAAATAAAAGCACCCACTTCAAAATAAAACCAGCAAGATGGATTAAAATCAAACTTCAGAAAATTCGCAGCAAAATGGACAAACATGAAAAACAAGACAAGACATCAAGTATGTTAAAACAAATGACATATGTCAAACTAACTTTAATTTTATTATCCTCCCAGGTTGTCAGCTATGACCCTTTAATGGCTTCCTATTTATGATCAGACATATATAAATTTCAGACCTGATCGGTAGGTCACTGTATGACATACTCCTGCTTGGACTCCAATTACACTCACTTTCAGATCCTAAATAATATTATGATTATTATTATTTTAATTCTTCTGTTTATTTGACAACAGACCACAGTGTCAGTGCCACAAGGTGAATGGCGAAGACAGCTCTGAGTGTTTATTTGTCTTCATTCTTGCTCACGTAGCCGAGATGAAATGGATGCACATGTTTGTGCGAATGTGCGGATGCTCGACTCTTTGTGTCCATCGTCTGTCTACACGGAGCTGACTGGGGCTTCCAGGGTGGCATCGAGACCACCTAGTGTGTGCACATCGAGCCCTTTTGAGGCGCTGAAGCAGTGCAGCCTGGGAATGATTAATGGGCCAGCGGAGTGACACGCTCCGCAGCTCAGCTTCAGACCCCCAGCCAGCTCCCCTGCTGTGTCGCCACCCGACACAGCCAGCTCAGTGACAACGCCGCTTGTACGACCACACACAACACGCTTCCTCGGTGTCACTTACCCAACTTTCCCCCGGTGCCACCTCCCCCCAACCTCTCCACTAAAAAAAGCATTAAGCAGCTCCACTGTGGAGGAAACGCTAAGCTCCTTTAGCTGGTACCATCCTTCCTGCTGCGCTGTCAACACAGGCGTCTTTTTACTGGAAGACAAAGGCAACAAGTGACAACCGGCTCAGTTATAGATGTCTAACACGTATGGTCATCTGCAAAATGTCTTGAACCCTACTAGAATAGCATTGATAGTAAGTCTTTGCTACAGTTTTATGGGAAACCGTCATTAGTTTAGGCCTCACAGTGTGTGTGCCTGATCTCAATAACATCATGTAAATTAAACGTGACTGCTGTTTAAACCTTCACCACGCATTAGAAATTCCAGCTGCTAATGGCCTCACACCTCTTTTCACTAACAGCAACTTCACTTTTAAACAAAGGATAGACATAATATGCCGGCCTCAAAGAGGAAATAGAGCTGCTGGTCCCGCTTACATATTTATTTTTCCATATAACCTCTGCGGAGGCGTCTCCGAGTGGCCCTGTTGCTCCATAATGGATTTCTACATCCTCCTGTGCTCTGGCCTCATCTCTCACATACCCCAGTGACCAATTCTTCTCTGAAAGAGAATGAGGAACCACTTATTGGATTTGAGGGGATATCCAGCAGGATAGATAGAGAACAGGAAAATTCTCTGGCTACCAGACATCGTTCCCTAAATGACTATAAATATCCTAGGGTTCCACATCTGCTCAAAGGCGGGAAAACCTGGGGATTCATCAGCAGGAACTCTCCCTCTGCTCACTGTGTGTGTGTGTGTGTGACTGATGCAGACTGCTTTAGCAGCCTGGGAGCAAGGAATCATCCACAGGCAGAGGATTAAGCCGCCTTCCAGTCTCCTGTAACTCTTCCAGTCTGAGTGGGCATGTAGACTGTTCCCATCCTCCTCTTATCTCTTGTTCAGGTCGTCACAGCTACCGTGGGGCAGATGGCTCACGATGCCTTAACAGGCTCAAGCCAAACAGTATAAAGTGATTTCCTTCCTCTCCTGATTCGTCTGAGACATATAACAGGCGGTTTCCGTCCATCTCTGCTCACAGGAAAACCTCAGGCGCTGACTGTGCTCAGGCAATGCCGAACAGCCTATAGCCTGCAAACACCTACATGTGTTTATTTACACGGATAGCGAGGCAGTTTCTCATGATAGGGAGTTAGAGATAACGCCTTGTATCTGGTTCCCACTTATACAGGCATTTGGGAAAAATGACCTCAGAACAGAGAAACCAAACAGTATGTTAGATTTGACCGTGACATACAACTGGTGCAGTACCTGGGCTCTGTTACGGCACCATTTTTGTCTTGTGGCACTAACCATAAGACTTTAAAGAAGTCACAGAAGTGACTGCAAGGTTTCTATTTACTTATTTAAAAATGCATAAAAAAAACATAAAAAAGACTTAATGTAGACACTGATGCAACAGTGCTTGCTGAGAAGTTACAGTCTGTTTGATCTCACAGCTCATTGTGCTTGCTCTGATTTTGATCTGAACATTACAGATTTCAAAATTAAAAATGAAACTAAACAAAAAAACCCACAAACTGAGCAGATTCTTAGACTGACCTGAGGTTACCAGACCACTGTGCTCGCTCACTATCTCTACTAGCAGATTGTGCATTAGCCACAAAAAAAGCCCCAACAGAAAAAAATGTTAGCATTCCTATTGCATTGTGGGTAATGTGCATATACAGTGAGGCCGAGATCAGAGAGTAAAATCATAAATATTTAACCCTGTTTTATATACAGTCATTAGCCTCTGGAGCTAGAAATGAAGCCAGAGCCAAAAACTGTAGTTCCTAGAATGACCACTTGAGGCTGGCTTCTGAAGTGAGTCAATCTTTATAGACTCCAGTATTAAAATGCTGAACTTCTGAGCTGAAATGAAAATGAACTTGTTTAAATTCTTCTAGAAAAAAGGGTCTTGGTCTTTTTAGTGCTATTTTTTTTAATCGTTAACTTAGTTTCCATGGGTCTTTTCCCGTGTGTTATGAATAAATCTTCTTTTTTGGGTACCCGTACTGTTTTATTATGTTGTATTTATCCGCGACACCTTAAAGGCTGGTCCGTGAAAATATTCTCGGACATAAACCGGTCCGTGGCGCAAAAATTGTTTGGGGACCGCTGGCTTAAAGGTTGGATTATTTGGACCATATCTGATTTGAATGACAGGTGGGTACCAAATCAGCACCTGTAGTCACTTACCATCAGCTAGGCCACATATATTTAAGGTACATAACTGGACCTATTACCCCTTTAAAGCCGGTTGGAGCAGGCACGCTCCATTTTGTGTAACTATTTTTAAATCCCTGTAGAACCGGAACCGCGTAAGCTAGCGCAATAATTTTTTTTGCATATGAAACCGGAGGAGTTGTACTTACATCTTATGCCATCAGCTTGTCCTAGGTCACGGTTTCCTTCCACATATAGCTTTGCAAAAATTGCATAAAAAGCTCTTGCAGGAACAAAAACATAATATTCCAGAAACACGCTTTGCCGATCCGATCAGCTGTTCGTAACACTTCTCACATTGAAACCGACGTCGATCGCATGTCCGCCATTTCCTGCCCGAAACCGGAAGGGACGTTGTTTTCGCGGAAAATATAGTTTTTTATTTGTAGGCCTTAAAAGCCTATACTGGTGTTTTTATAAGTCATGTTTGACTTTATTCTTTTCTGAATAGTTTCTGGGATGCTTAGAACTCGAATTGCACTGCTGGAAATAGTTTATGTTGATGCACATGCTGTTTTCTTTGCAAATTTGCATCATCGTTTTTCCTTCAGTATATAAAAATTGGTGTATCTCAAAAATAAAACTATGAAGACACTCAAATTAAATTTCCTGTTGTTGTAAACTATTTTTGCAACTTTTTTGTATTTAAAGTTTTGAGGGATAAACCTCTTAAATTTCTCCAAGTAGAAATTTATGTAAAAAAAACCAAAACGATTTTCAATTCTTTTGTAATTTATTGCACTTTTTTGCAATGAATGTAGTTACTATGGACTTAATGCATTCATATTATTAAAATATGGGCTATAACAGTTGTATTGATGTATAGCAACTTTAAATGCTCCCATAAATGGCACTACAGCATGTAAAAATATAATGTAAGCTCTGGCGGACTTGGTTCTATGGTAGGTCTTAAAGGGTTAACCAATGATGTTATCTTTTAATGCAGTTATTTGAAAAAAAAACATCAGATGTAATTGCAGTAATTGCACTAACAACTAACAAAAAAGCATGTGCATTGCGTTGTGTTACTAATTAGCAGGTCGGCATAATGTAACTAGAACAGCTATGCAATCTGTGCGTGCACCTTGACGACCCCAAATGTCTCTTTAGTTCTTGTTCAAAACAACAACAATGATAAAAACAAACAACAAAAGACGCTATAATCAAGGATTCAAAAAGAGCCATTTTAAACTAACAGTTGACGTTACTGTGGCCATCTTTCACATACAGTCTTTGGCCTGTGACTCTTGTTATGGCAGGCAACTGGTAATGATTTGCAAAAATAAGGGTCACGTCCCTTTAAACAGTAAAATGATATATTAGTAATAAACCAGGCAGGTCTGACTGACAGCTGAGGCCTTTGTACTGCATTTGTTTTACTCATTACTCCAGTAAGGTTCAGGTTCACTGAACATTGCCACTAAGATTTCCTCAGTTAACGTGCCTCAGGAAGACACCAAGCCTTTTCCTCTTCACTCAGTACCATGTCCTGGAAGCCACCTAGCAACCAGGACAAACTTTGGGACGAAATGTACACAGCAGTAACAAAATCCCTGTGACTTCTCAGTGTTTCCATAAAAGCAACCATTAACCATTATTTTCCTAATTTCCCCCCCCCCTCCTATCTGAAGAAAATCTGATGCTGTTCAAGCTCTAAGAGTTTTCCTAAGTTGGTGTACAGCTTTCCTTCACACCTTTCTTTGACTTGTAAAGAGTTTACACACCACTGTGTGCAAAAACTCCACAAATGTCTCAGTGAATTGAATGAAAACTGAAAAACAATTGCACTTAAGCTTTATCTTTGATAGCTAGGACAGGGGGTTAAATGTGCAATCTAAAATACACAGGAGAGACATTTTTGAGATGGGAATGTGGCCAGTTATAAATAGGCCTTTGGAGAAAAGTGAAGAAAAGCACAATAAACATGCCACAAGAACGATGGATTGTCACCTCAGCATTATGATTTACAGCCTAGTGGCTTCCTGCCTCTTCCTCCCTTATTCCCTCTGCACGGGTGAACACCGTGGAGCTGCCGTGTGCCGGAGTGTTAAAATAACCTCCTTGCTCTGTGGGGGAGATTTGGACCTCAGCCTAACACTGGAGTCCTGCAGCAGGACTGTTTAGGACAGGTTTAGTCTGGAGAATACCTCTTATGACCACAAGCTCAATTAGGCTCAATTCATGTAATGCCAGGTTTACTGTAAATACAAGCCGTGAGCTGGAGGAAACTATTCAGGCCGGCCTCAGTTCGGTGATTACAGTTAGGATAAGTGGGTGATTTTCAAATGTCTCCCTATTGTATCAACACTAAACCACAATTCCCATAATCCAAAATTACTCACAAGACACAATGAATAAGAACTATAGGCTGCAGTAATCTAGACAAAGGACAAAATAAGTACAAAGCTTGTGGTGCCACAAAGGCCACACTGCTCCAAAGTCTTATCCTACGTCATGCCCTGTTCCAACCAGCTAGCTTTGTGACTCAACTTCAGTGACAGAGAACTTTTAAGATCTTGGTAATGACATGGAGAAAAAAGGTTTGACAAAGGTATATGGACTTACAGCGATAATTTATGATGTAGGAAATCTGGAAAATGTTAAGAAATTAGTAACATTTTTTTTAAAAATTAAACACTGACTCCTGATCAGATCCCACTGCTTACTTATGCAGGTTAAAAATGCAAAAGTAATTTTAACTCCATATACTCTGGCCTACAGTACCGTGCAAAAGTCTTGAACCACCAGCGTGACCTTAAGAAATTTGAGGAAACTGGGAAACTGGATAAGTGGAGGACAAAAGAAGAAGTGGCAGCTTTAATCTACAGCCGATGAACAGTATCTGAAAATCATGTCATTAAAAAATAGGAAAGAAATCCAACAAAGACCAGAAACAGGACCTGAGAGATGCAGATGAACCTTCAATGGAAGGAAGAGGAAGAAACAGCAAAAAAAGTCTGAGGCATGCATACTAACTCCCAAACTAGAATGAAAATGAGTAGCAACAAGTCTTATGGAGTGAATTTGAATTTGAAATCTTTGGTTCAAATGATCATCAATATGTACAAATGAGAGGGATCAGGCGAGGCGTTACAACAGTGAGTGTCTACAGCCATCTGTGAAACATGGTGGAGGCTCTGTCAATGTTTTTGGCTGCATTTCATTCATTTGTATTTGAGATCTTGTTTAAATTGATGGAAATATGAACACAGGAAAGTAATATCAGATTTTGATCCACTATGCAGAACCATCTGACTGCCAGCAGCTTAATTTTTCATCATTACAATAACACAGTAGAAGCATACCTGGATAGAAAAACACAGTGGAACAGCCTAGACCTCAACATTAAATGGTGTAAAGAGCTACTGAAGTAATGGATGAACAGTTAAGAAAGCTGGGCACAGTGGTGTTATAGCATTTAGATGCAATCCGCATGCAATAACCATATAAGCTTCCTTTAGAGACAGAACGGGGGGAACAGAATTTGCTTATCAAGCTTAATGACCTTAATGACCGAGGACCTTTTCATCACCTCTCCCATAAACTTGAGGAAGGAAAGGAGCAGCACTCCTGTCAGCCTGTTTCCACACCTACACTTTGGAAGCGCTCCAGTTCATAAATGAAAATATACAAGGCATCAAACAAAAACACACAGCTCTATCAGAAGCTAATAAGCTTTTATGAGATTATTACTCAAGAGAATATTTCAGCAACAGTCACAGCGGGCATTTTTAGTCAGTGACGCAGTTGTACACACACACACACACACACACACACACACACACACACACACACACACACACACACACACACACACACACACACACACACACACAAACACAGAGCATAAAAAAGGAAGTATTCTCCAGTGAACGCCCCGCAGTCTTGAAAAGCAGTGACAGCAGGATGTTCCGTCACCAATCCATCAGCTTTGTGCTTTAATTGGTCATTTTAAGTGCAGTTTTGTTTCCTCCAGTGGGCTGCCAGGAAGCGAACCTCAAACGCGATCAAGATTTGGCTCTGCGTTAAATTTAAACACATGACCTCTGATGGTGGGAGGATCAGGTGAAAGAGAGGCCTCGACAACAGGTCTGGACATTTAAAGAAAAACTAAGAAGAAGAAGAAAAAAGAGAGCTAATAGCCAGCATGTAAACACATTCTTTTACACCCACCCACCCCATCCCCATCCCCTCGTGTATCTGTGTCCCATTTCATTCCAAAAGACGAGATGAAAAGCGTGACAGAAAAAACGAGTGACACGCAACAGAGGTTCCAAGTGAGGCTGTTGCAGTTACATGGCGTATGTTCCAGCAAACTGAACTAGTGCTACGCCCACTCCCGCCTCCTCTGGACCGCTCCCAATCCTACAACAAGAGGATAAATGGGCTGAGATACACTGGCCATTATGCGTTATTATTCATAAGAGAGGGTGTGTTATCGTTGGCACCACCTAGCAGCGGCTGTTTAGAAAGGGGAGTGAATAACTCTGGTCATTACTGATTGCACAATTACAAAATGTGGCTGCTACAAAATGTCGGGTCGGTTTTGTTCAGCCCCCCTTGGAAGTAAAACGGGTCATGGCTCGGATCAGTCAGAGCTCACACACTGCAGAGAAACTGGGAAGTGCTTCATTGTGCTGTAGCACATGCAGAACACTGTGAAGGAATGCACTGAATGTTGTTAGAATAAACATTTTTTGCGTGTGTGTTTTAAGCAAGTAAAGCCAGGATAATGTCTACAGATCAACCTGGCTGCATTAAAACCTGCAGGCAACTGCTGCTCTTTTTAAATCACCTCCAACAGGTCATTAATTGACACACAAATTATTACCAGCTAATCTTAAACTACACTGGCTAATGGTAAATTGCAACGAGCTGATGTCACGCTGCATTACCTAATGACATGCACTACACTGAGGAGGAGAGGCCAGGCTGACTTTGGGTGGCTGTTTATGTTGAGGCAGTGCATTCCCCCGTTCGCCAGGCAACCAAACGGTTTACGAGCAGTTACTCACACAAAAGCAAGGGGCGGGCTGATTGCTCAACTAATTGATCTCCACCAGAGATCACAGAGCCGTGCTCATAAAGAGGG
The DNA here is from genome assembly GCF_057382095.1 of Aulonocara sp. 'chitande type north' Nkhata Bay. Classification (NCBI taxonomy): domain Eukaryota; kingdom Metazoa; phylum Chordata; class Actinopteri; order Cichliformes; family Cichlidae; genus Aulonocara; species Aulonocara sp. 'chitande type north' Nkhata Bay. The sequence goes on from NC_141347.1 coordinate 11,913,933, forward strand.
AGGGGGAACGCCTCCCATGACATCAGCGCATGCTGCACGGCGAGACGGGACCTGCAACTCAGGGAAAAGACTTCTTCCCACACTGAGAGATGCAGTCGGCAGAGAGTTTACACACATTTTGCAACCAATAATCAGCAGCGGGGTACTCTGCTATTAGACAAAGTGGTTGGTGGTATAATGACAACCTTATTAGAACTCCGAAATATAAAATAATATACACATAAGCTTCATGGGAAACATTTGCCATGCCACCTTCTCTTTCAGTGTTGTGCAAAAAATTTGCTTCCAAAATCTTGATTATGCCTAACACCCACAGGGAAATTCCTGTTAGGTCAGAGGCCAGCTTTAGTTGCTGAAATTCCCTTTTTGTGAGCTGACAGGTGTTCGGTGTCTTTCAGCGAAGCTGATGTGAGCCAAGAGTTTAAGCACAGATTAAAAAATCATTGTTAAATTCCATGTAGTGAAAAAAAAATCTACTTTTCATGTGTTTTATATAAATATAAGTCATTTAATCTATTCTAGATTTTGGATTGGAGCAGCTATATGTTTTTCTTATTACACAGATATGAGAGAACAACAACTTTCAAGTGTGATAGAACTGCACAAAGACTAAGACCCAATAGCTGGGATTATTTCACATAATCCCATATTTCTTTTCTCTGTCTCTCTTTTAAACACAACCCATCAATTGATATCTGCACCGAGGCCAAAAGCAAACACAGTAATGCCGCACGTTTTCACACAGACGAAGAAACATGCTCGGGCCTGGGCGAAGTGGCAAAGAGGGATGGCTTTAGACAGTCTTTCATTGTGAGGATAATTCAGTTCATTAGCACCACTCATACCTTTCATCTCTTATCTGGTCCCCGGGTACAAAGTGCAACCTTGTGTTGTCTGGCAGCTCATCGGAGGTGAAAGGTGAGCTGAGCGATGGCTCATTGTGTTTCTGTGTCTGCAGTTATGGTAGCGGAGCTGTCGCAACTCCTGCCAGCAAGGAGCAGATGTGTGGCTGCCAAATTAGCCGTGATGGCATCATTAGCCTGATAGCATCTGCCCTCATAAAAGCAGGCAGATGCTGCTAAGCTGTTCTGTTAGCCTTTGGCCTTCATATGGAGTGGACAGAGGTAATGGTTCTTGTCAGCTTTGCTTTTGCTGTCACAGACCATAAAATATGTGATGTAATGTTAGCTCTCTATGAAAGTGTAAAAGATGTGGTTGCAGTTGTTTTGAGCCAAAAATTCAAATAACCCAAGGTGGATAGCTTTGCACTGCCGTCACGAATGCCTAATAGGTAGCACCAAGCCAAGGTTTGCGATGAGCCATACTTAGTGTGTGAGGGACCCTGGTCCCTGAACTAGTCTGATAGTGCCAACAGATTCCTAGCCCCAAATCTTGACTCCTGGTCCTTATCCATATCTTGCGTTGACACTTGATGGCTGAAACCCAATCACCCTGAGCGGGTAGACCACGTGGGTTGGCAACGCGGTGGAGTCGGGGGGACAAAATGAATGTGAAAACAGTCAAGTCAAGAATCCAGCAGACACTCTGTAGCCTCAGTGTGTATTTTAATGTACATCCTGCCTGGCTAGAAATGAAACGAACCAAAAAGAAGACATTTAACTGTTATTTATGTTTCTGCCACAGCATTGTGCTTTCTCCAAGATCATGAATTTAACCTGATTTGTGGAACATCTCCGTGGGCTGGCACTGAAATGAGCTGTGATCATTCAGCCCCAAAGGCCACACAGGCAGTTTAGTAGCTGGGGACCAAAGAGGACATTGTGGCATATCTGAGTTTTGACCGTGCAGCGATTATCTGTCGCCAAAGCCGAAGACTTGAGAGGGAGAGAACGTTAACACGAGCTTGACCTCTTCCTTTATTTAATGTGGATGAACACAGAGGTGTGGATTGAACCACACATAGTGGGAATCTGTGTTTTTTTCCAACAATCTTCTCTCAGATGCTTATTTAGTAAAAGATCACGCACTAAATGTAGCGCTATTGTTTAAAAACTGGTCAAATTATTTCTTGTATTTTAAAAGCTTCACTTTGCTATGATGCGCTCATCACATTGTCAAGATAAATACCCAGTGAGAGGCTTGTAGCTCTGACAGTTTCCACAAATATGTCAAAGAACTGTTTTGTCCACCTTAAACATTACGCCCCACGGCTGCAGTTTGGCTGCGCCCCAACTGGTCACAGAAGATCTCATTTTAAAAGGATTTGTTTTTCTTCCCAGTGCTGCCGAGGTCTTGCTCATAGGGAATTGTAGGATCATAGTGATTTTATTTACCTCACGATATAAAATGGCCTGAGATAAAATGACTGTGACTTGGAGCTCTATAAATAACAATTTGCAGCATCATCGCTGCCACAGAGACACGAGACTGAGACAAAAACTGATTTCACAAAAAAGCTAAGTTGGTGGGGTTTTTTTTATTTCTGTTGCTTTCCCCCAAACTACCATCTACTCACTATTAAAGGAAGTGGATTTTTAAGCAATTGCAAACTTGACTTGCCACTTGGTGATTGTATGATAAACAGTGCAGTAAATCCTGTTTCTAAAATCCTGTAGTTAAGTGCATGTTGCTCTGGTTTCTTGTCCCTGGGAAAATATATGGACTGTAATTGTGAGGATAGTTTTGATCTACAGTACTGCAAAAAAAAGTCTCAAGCCATCCCTCATTTCTTTTTAGCATTTGTGTCCAACAAGCCAGACTTGCTTGTAAATTGTCTTGAACAATAGGCTTTCTGAAGGTTTTGCAAAGTTCTTCTTTGGACATTGACTGCTTTTTGACTCATTTTCAGCCCAGTCCTTCTACCGGACCATTTTCAGTGGATTATTTTTATTTTTATTTTTGAACCAGCGTTGTGTCTACACATAACAAACAACTTAGCAAAGAACCAATTTTGAAGTGTATCTTGTCAAAAACACACATTCTTTGTTCCCCATTTTAAATATAAAAAATATGCCAAAGACACCACAGTTTGACAGACATGAAATACTTTGGCATAAACAAAGTTATTCCCAAAGAGCTTTTAATCAAAAGCTTCTCTCAGCATGGTGTGCAGTGTGTCATTGGAAAATACATAGAATCAGTTCATCCAGTGAAGCCTCGTCAGAAATGGTGTCACTGGAAGAGTGGAAGAAGCCATTATTGAGGAAGGGAAACAGAGAAAAGGCTGAGGTGTGCTGAATTACACAAGAACTGGACTGAACATCAGCAGCAAAAGGTCTGGCGGAGTGATGAATCCACATTTAAAATGTTTGGTTCAAACTTTAAATAATATGTACAGAGGACAGAGGTGTAATAGTGAGTGTCCACAGCCTTCTGTAAAAGACGGTGGAGGATATGTTATGTTTTGGCCCTGCATTTCAGCCAGTGGTGTTAGAGATCTTGTCAAAATGTATGGAATCACGAACACAGAAAAGTACCATCAGATTTTTGATCCACCATGCAGTAACATGTAGAAAGCATTTAATTAGGGACAGCTTCATTTTTCACAGTGATAGTGATCTCAAACACACTGCTAGTGCAGAAAAAAAAACTACCTGAATAGAAAAACAGACAATGGAACAATCAGAGATGGATTGGCCTCAACATTACTGAAACAGAAAGAACAGCCAACATCCAATGAAGAGCTTTGAATATCCTTCAATAAGCCTGGAGAACTATTTCTGGAGACTACTTAAGAAAGCTGCCTAAGAGACATCAGGCTGTGTTGAAGAATAAAGGTGGTCATACCAAATATTGGCCTTCACGCTTTTTAAAACAAAACAAACAGTTTTTGCATTATATATTGTATTTCCATGTGTGTTCTGCACATCTTTCAATAACTAACTGAACCCTTTTCCAATTTTCCTAGCAAAATATAAAGAAAGCTGCTAGAAGGATGCTTGTCACTAGAAAATACAGCATGTACTCTCTATAAGGAAATGGCTCTCTGGCTCTCCTGTGATATTGAATATCTGAACGTGGAGTCTCTCCTTTTCTGTTTAATATAAATAGTATATGAGTGATAAAATGCAGCAAAATGAAGGCCCCTTTCTCATTTTTCAAACATCCTGCTACCTCCAATATGTGCCTCATTAAAACCACATCTCGAATACCAACTCCTCATGTTCCGACTCAGTTGTTTATCTCATTCATGCCATCTCCTTTTTGGCTTGATCAAAGAAAAACGAAATCTTTAAATTATTTTCTTATTCTGATGCTTTGTTTGTTTACATAACACCAAGGTGACGGGGCAGAGGTCGATGCGTAAACCCGATCCATATTCTGCGGGAGATTGAAATCTCCCCTTTGCAGATCCATTTGGTTCTCGTTCAGTGTTTAAATTTTTTTCTGAAATCATCAAAAGCGCTCCGGAAACTTGTAAAAGGATTCATCATCTGGAGTCCTTGTTGTTGAAGTCCTTTGTTGTTGTCTTTGCCCTCATCAAAATCGCAGCTGCTGCAGCGTCGTGTGATCGAAACGTTCATTGTTTGGTGTCGTGAGTCTGGTGGAAGCGAGCCTGGAGGCAGCTGCGGGTGGGGGTGGGGGGGTCGTGGATCATTTTTATGCCTTTGCATCACCGAGTAAAACGTGCTTTATTAAAGAAAGTCCAGGAATTCTGTGCGACACAAGCACTGACTTTAATAACGAGTCCATTCTGGGGCCGTGGCAACTGCAACACTGTATTTATGACAAAGATTTAAGGGCTGTTCATCATCAATCATCTGCTTTTCTGCCATCCGTTTTATGCAACATGATGTGATCAACGACTCCGTGGCGTCTTTATGAGCCTTAATAGCAACGACTACTGCAAGAGAATTAAGGATAATCTCTTGGTTGCGTTATTAGAAGTGGATTTCTAGTTTTAAGCATCAGATTAGGGAACCACCTTATCTATTAAAACTACACTGCTACAGCTCTGTACAGTATTTAAAAAAAATATATATATAGCCTATATATATATATACACACACACACACACACACACACACACACACACACACACACACACACACACACACACACACACACGCAGGGGACGTGTTTGCCTATACAGCATTAAATAACATTAAAAGAAGTCAAAATATGACTCTGCTATACTGTATGTAAAATGTCATTGGCATAAAATTCGCTATGGAAATCCTCCAAAAAGACTACTTTTTATTATAAATATTTTATAATACAGTTTTATAGTTGAGAACAATAAGCTGTAAAGAAGGGTGTAACTGTATAGCCGAAGCCATAAAATAGTTATGCACATGTTTTTTGAAATGATAAAATGTTGGGGGAACTGTAAATGTATTTTTGAGCTCCATCTAGGAATCAAAAGTGTTGGAGAACCTCCTAAAAAAGCTTTACATATAAGTATCGCTTTTCTGTGTGTTACTACTAAATGATACTACACTACTACAGAGACATAGCTGTAGAAATGAGGGAGAAAGCTAACTTATTATAGTGTAAGTCATTTAATACAATTTAAGTGTTACTTTTCTTTTTATAATACACATAAAGTACAGAAGCACTTCATGGATATGAATGAACTCTTGCGACTTTTCTGAAATATCACCCACATATGCGCCATAGGTGTTATGCAAGCATTGTATAAGCTCTGTGCACTGGAATCAAGTACACGTGACGCATTCGCAGTAAGTGCGCGTTTGTGTCTCTGTGTGCCCAGATCAATAAACCCACTGTTGTCGTGAAAATATGGCTCTGTAATCTGCAGCCTAAGTGCTGTCTTTCCCTGAGATCACAGACCGCCATGAGACATGAACCCTGTTTGATTTGGCGCACGCCTCCCGCTCATCATACCAGCGACTGTACAGGATTACACACAGTGAGAGAATAATTGCTCCTGGATAAGCAACAATTGCGCTGGAATTCGTTCCTTCTCCACCTCTGAAGAAGCGGCACATTCTTTTCAGCCGACACACACACACACACACACACACACACACACACACACACACACACACACACACACACACACACACACACACACACACACACACACACACACAGAAAAAATACAACCCTCTCATACATGTTGTATGGTTAGACATCTGACACCTGTTGACAGGGTTGGTAAATTCCTGCTGCCGCCATGGCGCATTTTCAAACCATCCGTAACAAAATTTCATTAGAGATCATCGTGCACAGACATTTGATTGTTTCTGAAGTGTAATCCCCCCCCTTGTAGACGGGACGAAAAACCGCCTCCACCAAGCTGTGGGATGCGTAATTTTCATCCAATATGCACACCCACCGGGAGCGCTTCCTTACTAACCCTGATAGATGGCACTTGAACATAAATAGATTGCAATAGCATAGCTCTAAGTAGGCCCTTGAAACCAAATGAAAGCAGACCCAGAAAAGACACATTGCCACTCTGGATGTCCAATCAAAGCAAGCAGCTGTTTTGCAGTAACCATTCCTTTCTAAACTCATAGAAGATGAAGCTCTGTCCTGCAGTGTGTCTCTCTGATTGCATACAGTATGCTAGACCTAATAAAATAGCTTATTTAACCAAATTAGCTAAATGTTCTTCTTTAATGAGCTGCAGTCACCCGACTGAGAACTTTTGCACCAGTTTTAGTATTAGATGGCAGCAGCATACAGTGGAATTATTGGAGTTACTGGCCGAGATTTACCTGTGGCTGGGCTTTTCACTAACTCAGTTATTTGGCAAATGTGTGACAGATTTTATTGAGAGGCATTTGGAGCCTGCTACTGTGCACATGGCTTATTATCAGCACTCAAGCTATTGTCACTGCAGGAAAACCACTACAGTGGCAGTGTGAGCAGAGTGGGGATGTGTGGATGAGATAACACAGCTCATTAGAAGAGCCTGGGGACAGCTGAGGAGATAGCACTTATTATTTTTCATGATGCTCTCGCAAACATAGAAGTTTTTTTTCCCATGTGAAGTAAATATTAAGGATCATTGACACCAAATTTTTAAAAAAGAATGAAATTAAGATGTATTTCCTGCTTTTTTTGTCAAATGTTGTTGTGTCTGAAAAGTGATTGTGTGTTTTTAAATGATGACTTAAGTGTTACAGTATGTGGAAAGATGAAAAGTGCAATACCAGCATTGGCCTTCTTGGAGAAAGACAACTAAGAGCATTCCGTTACCTATTCATGAAAAGGCCCTGTTGCATTTTCCCTCACACTTCCCTTAAGTGGAGATAACATCTGGGATAAGAAAGAGAGTAAGAGGGAAAGGGAGGAGGGAGCCTGTGTGTGTGTGTGTGTGTGTGTGTGTGTGTGTGTGTGTGTGTGTGTGTGTGTGTGTGTGTGTGTGTGAGAGAGAGAGAGAGAGAGGTTCTTCAAAGCCTGGCATAGTGCGTGTTGGATCAGTCTTGGGGAGGGAGGTGTGGGAGATAAGCCTGCGACAGCTGCCAAACACCTCTGTGTTTTACTGTGTGTGTGTGTGTGCGCGCTTCTGGGCCTCCCATTCAAAAGCAGTGTTTTTGAATCCCAGCCACCTGCCAGCTCCGGTCTCTTATGGCAGGTGTGAATCCGTTTGTACGTGATTCAGACCACTGATGAACACGGAGCATATGTGACAGTCTTATCGCCTGCATCTCCCTGTAATAACAGCAAGAAGAGCGCACTGATGGAGAGATTACCAAAATGTGAGGTACTGTGGGGGCTGCTCATAAAAATGGTACATGACTGACAGAGGCAAAAAAAATAAAAAAGTAAGAAAAAATAAATTATATATATAACACAAAGATGATAACAGTTGAGAATTTAAATGTGTTTAATATTAAAACAAATATGAAATTATGGTATATATATATATATATATATATATATATATATATATATATATATATATATATATATATATATATATGACAAAATGGTGGTGGCTAACCAACCGGACATAGTGGTGGTAGACAAACAGAAGAAGACGGCCGTAGTGATCGATGTAGCGGTTCCGAATGACAGCAATATCAGGAAGAAGGAAAACGAGAAGCTGGAGAAATACCAAGGGCTCAGAGAAGAGCTCGAGAGGATGTGGAGGGTGAAGGTAACGGTGGTCCCCGTGGTAATCGGAGCACTAGGTGCGGTGACTCCCAAGCTAGGCGAGTGGCTCCAGCAGATCCCGGGAACAACATCGGAGATCTCTATCCAGAAGAGCGCAGTCCTGGGAACAGCTAAGATACTGCGCAGGACCCTCAAGCTCCCAGGCCTCTGGTAGAGGACCCGAGCCTGAAGGATAAACCGCCCGCAGGGCCGTGCTGGGTGTTTATATATAAAATAACTTGCAAAATTACCCTGCCACAAAAAACACTAAAGTTCCCCCAAAGCAGTGTCTTGTTTCACTTTTGCTTAAAAGGCAACGCATGCAACAAGACCTGGCAAAAATTATAGAATCAAAACACCTGAAGGACCACTTTGTAGCAAATAGAGCGAGCACAAATATGACACAAAACAAAGTTTGAAATGTGTGACGCATGAATCAAACAAGTTTAATTAAATTAGGTTAATTCATCACATATATTTTCCAAGTAGAGGAAGAATTGTGGAATCACTTTGTGTTCTGCGAGTCTGAAACAAATACCTGCACAAATCTAAATATGTTAAAACAAGCTGTTGTACCTGGCTAATTGAAAGGAAGCGTGGCCCCAGCAAGAGAGCTGTTAGTGGAAACAATGGAAAAGATTATGCAACTCCTTAAAGATTTTATTTGCACCAAAACAAGAAATGAAAAGCAAATGTGCAGAAACATGAGCCAGTGTTTGCGAAGGAACGGTAAGAAATGGGCTGAATGAAAAGGGACGTGCATACAGTAAAGCCAAAGTGAAAAACCAGCACTAACACTGAAACAGAGATTACAGCAATCATGTACTGTCTGCCGACATTATGCTGAAACTTTAGTCTGGTGACGTTTTGGTGAAACAAATAAAGACGACTGCCTTAACCTTCCATGACCCGAACTCTTTCATGGCATGCATTTTTAATTTCCCTTTGCTATTTGTGCTGATTGGGACCTGATGATACTCTACAAGGGCCTGAGATCCACATATGAGGACATTTGTTTAAAATTGCAATAGAACAGTGGCAGTACAATATCCTCGTAAGTAGATATCAGGCCCTCGTAGAGCAGAATTTTGTATTGTGGTCTAGATAACCCAAAATGTGATGTCCACATATGTGGACGCCAGGCCCTCGGAGGTTTAGAAAGAAAACAAGCACATTTGCCTTCATCCTGCTCATTTATCAAATATGGGTTGAATGTCCGGTGAAGGGCGAAGAGAAGATGATTACCTCACCAGGAAAGCCTGACAATGGGTTTCTGATCAATCTGCTCAATCTATCTATCTATCTATCTATCTAGGGATCTGGCAAAACTTTTGCCAGATCCCGAGTTTGTTTTGCGAGATCTCGCAAAAGTCTGTCTTAATTTTTTTTTCTCCCATGTCCCCTGCGGGGCTCCGTATGTATTTAATGGACTATGCTTATAAAGTTTTGACTTGCCATTTTGATTTTTATTTGTTTTTTTATTTTTACTTTGGACAAGGAGGTAGAGCCAGAAAGGTAAACAGTATTAGTTAATGCTAGCTCTAGCACGTTAGCTTAGTTAGGACATAAATACCTCAGTGTTATGACAATTTTCATAGAATTTAATGAAGTATTTATACAAAATCAACACTGTACACTTGTACTAGCCTATGCTTATTTTCCCCATGCTTAATTTTCTGCTCAACATTTGGAAGCAGCCTCAAGTGGCTCTTGGAGGAAACACACTTTGTGTCACTTGTGTGTTTTGAGCCAAGCTCACAGGTCAATATAGCTAGCTTGTTAATTGCTTAAACCAAGTATTACTGTCATTTCAGTGACTTGTACTTGGTTTAATAATACTTGTTCTGATACACTTCTTGTTATAGCTAATAATCTAATAGCTAATTGAATTGAACTGTGTGACCAGTGACAAAAGTGTGATAAATTAAACAGGTACAATGTCATTTTTATTCACACGAGCTATGATTTCAAAAATGAATTCTTTATTTAATGCATCAGTGCAATATGTATCTTGGGGTCGATATTAACAAGTCTCTCAGATGCGTGGGAGAGCGGAAGAAAGTTTTCCTGCCAGACATCACCAGAGTTCAGAGGTTAAATTCACAAGCAGGTGGCCCAGCAACACAGAGCTTGAACCAGGACGTTTCTTTTAGAGGCTTCATTATTTGCAATCCAGACCACAGCACACCATCTGTTTCAATAACCTCGTCTTACTCTGACGAACCCATACTGAGAGATTGAACTCTGTGATGTTTTTTAAGAAAGTGCATTTTCTCAGACTGAATTTGGCTGCCTCATAATTGCAATTTGGAAAGTCTTTAAACTTGTGTGCCTAGTTCGTCACTGTCAGATAACAAGCTCATATTTCTAAAACGTCACCTTTTCAGGAGCTAAGAAAAACAGCGTTGTTTTCTAGCTTGATGACACCGCATTTGGTTTTGCGTGTCCACGGGTTTAGAGTGTGTCAAACGACAGGGGACTGTGTAACCACGCAACCAAAGTGAAAACATGAAAATCAGAAAAACTGAACGGTTTTCAATGGCATTACCACAAAGGGTTGTTTAAATTCAATAAACTAAGTAATGAACTTATTATGCTTAGCCCAGCTGCAAAATGTCAAGGTAGGAGTTTCTGCATTAGTGATGAAAGTCTCCCTCTCTCTTTCTCTCTCTATGCACTCAGCCTGCCACTGCAATCTGCATGCCCGCCGCTGTCGTTTTAACATGGAGCTGTACAAGCTGTCCGGCCGTAGAAGCGGTGGAGTCTGTCTCAACTGTCGCCACAACACAGCAGGACGCCACTGTCACTACTGCAAGGAGGGTTACTACAGGGACATGACCAAATCCATCTCTCACCGCAGAGCTTGCAAAGGTAACAGGATGGTATGGTGTAATTCTTGGAATATGAATGATCCTCAGTCTTTCTCTAAGACCAACCTTTGGACACATGTTGAAGGTGTCTTCCAAAAGGAAAAAAAATGCTGTGCTTGGTACAATGTATACAAGTAGAAACACAACAGTTTAAAACAGACTTGAGTAAGCGACTTTTGGCTGCTGCCTTATCACGAGGTTTGGCATAGCAGGTAGCTCCATGTGTTTGATTTGGCAGATTTTTACACCGGATACTCTTCCTCACATATCCCCAAAGGGATTTGTATCTCTGCCTGGGATGAAACTGGGGATGTTTCGCTTGTTAGGCAAATGTTTAAAACCACCACACTACAGAGCCGGCGAAACAGATTTGAGTAAGCAACATCTAAAAATCTCATATCTTGTAAGCTGCACAAAAAAAGGCTTAAAGCCAAAAATTGAGGGCTTTCAGGTGTGGTTGCTTGAAAAGAGATGTCCACTAGGTGTCACCTCAACTCACCTGTACCACTGACCTGGACCTCTTGAGCATGTTTTCAGCGTTGGTGTGCTTTGGATTATAAAAGCCCAACATTATCTGAATGTCATTATCTAAGTCAGCGGTCCCCAACCCCCGGGCCTCGGACCGGTACCGGTCCGTGAGTCGTATAGTACCGGGCCGCGAGAGTTGAGGCTCAGTTGTGAAATGTATCGTTTTCAGGGTTTTTATCAGTTTTCAGCGTTATTTTGTTATCATTTTTATCGTTAACTCGGTTTTCCTGGGTCTTTTCACGTGTGTTATGAATAAATCTTCTGTTTTTCGGTACCGGTACTAGTTTTATTTTGTTGTATTTATCCGCGACACCTTAAAGCAGCGGTCCCCAACCTTTTTTGCACCACGGACCGGTTTATGCCCGACATTATTTTCACGGACCGGCCTTTAAGGTGTCGCGGATAAATACAACAAAATAAAACTAGTACCGGTACCGAAAAACAGAAGATTTATTCATAACACACGTGAAAAGACCTAGGAAAACCGAGTTAACGATAAAAATGATAACAAAATAACGCTGAAAACCGATAAAAACCATACATTTCACACCTGAGCCTCAACTCTCGCGGCCCGGTACTATACGACTCATGGACTGGTACCGGTCCGAGGCCCGGGGGTTGGGGACCGCTGCCTTAAAGGCCGGTCCGTGAAAATAATGTCGGGCATAAACCGGTCCATGGCGCAAAAAAGGTTGGGGACCGCTGATCTAAGTTGTCTAAAAAAAAACATCCATCGAGTCAGTGTTCAGTATCCCGTTGGCATAAGATGAAAGCAGCTACAAGAAGTCACCAACTGGTTTGTGAAGTCCTGTTTTGAAACGTTGAGGTGGGTGTTTCTGACGTGGTTTTTTGAAGCCAGTGTGTGTCAGATCTCACTGCGAAATTGCAAGTTGTTAGCCAGTGAGGATTCCCCAGATAACCCTCCAAAATAGACTTTTATTAGGTATGACCCAGAATCATATTGTTATTGACTATTGGTATTTCTGGCTCCAAAAAAAGTGTGAAAAAACCACCACATGCCCACACCACCAATGTCTGGGTATGCGACTATCTTTTATATACAGTCTATGTTTGGATCCAGAAATCCCAGCCCTTTAAAAGAGATGCTACCAAAAAAATAAATGAAACTTAAGTTAAGTAATACAAATTTGGCCAAGAAATACTACAAAAAAATGCCTACAAAAATCACAAAAAAAAGGAAAGATGTAGTTTTTATAGAAACTGTAACCTCCAAAACCAGGCTCTTTGTAATAGTTTATACACTCACTCTTCACCATGCTCAGGTATGACAAGAATTCGTTGAAAAGTTTCGAGTAAAGCACACACCTGTCTTGGTGTCGATGAAAGGACCCCTGCAGCTCCCCAGATATTTGAGGTTCTCAGTGAATCCCTGACAAGACAAACATAACAAAGCAAAGGTGCGAGCTGATCCACTGAGTGGAGCGGTGAAAACAGCTCGCTAATCGTCCCTCTCTTCCATTCATACTTCCAATGCACGTACGCATGTGGACGGGGAGAAAGGAAAAACAACACGCGCACACAGGTGTGAGCACATACGTCGAGCTGCAGAGGATTAATGTGCGTGGGGGACAAAAGCTGAGCTCCTTCTGTCTTGCAGCTCCTCTGGGAGTAAAGACAGGCTCAGAGGCCCTGAGCAAACAAACTGCTGTCACTCAGTCACATGCACTAGCAAAATACTCAACAGATGCACAAACAGTCCTGTGTGAGATATGTACAGTAAGAGTGCATGGACCATTGTTCTTTATTTCTGTAATCAGTCGGGCTAAAGTTTGCCTTTTGGATGGAAAGTCTGGATAACAAATAATGTAATTTTTTACTAACTTTACAGCAGTGCCTCAGCATGCTTTGTTTAAACAATATTTCACCCTGCCTCTGTGCATTTAATCTCCAACCTCTTCCCACACACTAATGACAAATGAGAAACTCTGGATAGATGCTCATAGTGTGGTCTTCAGCCACATCCACCGCTGAGCTCTGATTGGCTGGTGACAAAGTCTTGAAATGCCTATCCTCTGGTGCCCCTATCCTTGGTACACCGCTGGCTATCAAAACACCGGAACAGCAACGTGATATTTCCTACTGCATGCCACAACAGCTTCCTCTCCTAATTCACTCAGACTTCTCCAGCTCGCATGAAAGGAAAGCGAATGCACGAGAAGCCGAGCCCACAAATGCGTTTTATAGAGGCGTTTTATATCAGAGACACCCTCAAACAGAGCTTGCTGCATGAGGCGAACTGAAGCCTGATAGATCATCTGCGCACTTAGCTTAAAACATGACGAATGGTTCACTGTTTCAGTCTGCCAGCATAAACATTTTCTCAGGCTATATTTGGGGAGTTGTTCAGTTCAGGGGGTCAGAGCTAAGAGCAGGTTATTTTAACAGAGGTTCTCACTGCGCCTAATGGTGAAGCAACACCCATACATCTTTCCAAAGTCTTTACAAACAGCTGTACTGTAACCTGAACACTTGAAGCCCTTCTTCCCATCCCCTTCACGTGTGCTGCTCATTGCTCTGGAATCAAACCCAAACAGCCTGATTGCTGCCTTACTCCTCAGGTGACAAAAACACGGTGATGTGACATCAGTTAAAAACCGCTATATTTATTGTTCAATTCAGCCAACCATCCCACTCTGCTGTTGTTGGACAGGAAATACAGCGCAGCGCCAACACAGCCAGGAGGAAGTCTGCTTTCATTCTCCGTTCCTGCGCCCGCCTGCTCCCCCTCCACCCCCCAAAATACTTCACATCTCAACAAAAAACATTCCTCCCAATAATTTGCTTGGAGGTTTAGTGGGAAAAAAAACAGGCTCTTCCTTATACTGTGCCTACTTTTCCAATAGCTACATGGAATGCCTCATGCTTTATTTCCCAGATTAACAACTTCACCCCTCATCAAGCGCAGTGTAAACGTGGCTCATGGAGAACCACAGCGCACGCCGCCCGCCCCTAACAGTTTGTTTTTTCTCGAATTACCTCCTACGGTTGGCAGCCTAGAAGTATTTAACTAGGCACGGTGAGTCCAGAGAGATGGAACTGGTACATGGTTCACTGCATCGTACCCCCCCTTCCCTCCTAAACCATTCAGTAACCATTCATGAAATTAAGTCATGTTTCCGGTATTTAACACCTGTAATGAGGGCAATAGTACTGTAGTTTTCCAGTGGTTAATATACAGTCTAGCCTATCCTTCCGCTTACACAGTTTTAGATCAAATATTGATTTGGAAACCTTAAAGAGTTTCGAGTCAAGTCTACAACTACTTAAATAAATATGATTCAGAAAAATAATATTTAGGAAATATGCTTACTTGCTTTCAGCGTTAGTGTTATTGTTAGCAGGCAGTTTAGGCACATCTATAATGATCACTCTGAATCTTTAGCTGAATTCTTTCTTTGATAGAAGTCTGAAATAATTTTACAAGATTAAGACATTCATATTAGTGGCAGACTTAAAGACCCTCATTAGCAATGAGTAACTGCACTGCTAGCCAGCTTAAGCTAATGAGGCTTACTTCACCTACAACAACAGAGGTAAGCAGCATGATTGACAAATCTGACACCACCGAGCTACAGGAGATGTAAACTAGACTTGGAAGAACCCCAATTTCTACTTTGAACTATTAAAGATGTCATTCGTCACCTCGTGCAGCCATCTTTAAAGGTACTGATGGTAAATTCTTCTGTTTAAATACTGAAATAGCTTAAAACTCTCCAAAACTAACAACAGGCTTTAACGCAAATGGAGGAAACATCAAACTTTTTGTTGTGCTCCTCAAATCATTCCTGAACCATTTTTGCTTCGTGGCAGGGTCCACTATCCTACTGAAAGAGGCCACAGCCACCAGAAAGTACTGTTTCCATGATAGGGTGTACATGGCCTGCAACAATGCTGAAGTCTCAAAGTAACATCCACATGGATGGCAGGACCAATGCTTTCCAGCAGAATATTAAATAAAGTATTGCACTGCCTCTGCTGGCTTACCTTCTTCCCATCGTGCAGGTGTCAGGTGTTTCTACATAGCCAGTCATTTACGTGATGTAAAGAAAATGTGATTCATCAGACCAGGCTACCTTCTTCCATTGTTCAGTGCTGCAGTTCTGATGCTCATATGTCAATTGTTGGTGTGTTCAGTAGTGGGGAGGGGTCAGCGTGGGCACCCTGACCTGTCTGCAGCTATGCAGCCTCATACACAACAAACCGTGATGTATTCTGATGCCTTTCTATGAGAATCACCAATTTGAGCTACAGTTGCTCATCTGTTGGATCAGGCCACACAGGTCAGCCTTTGCTACTCTCATGCTATCAGAGAGCCTTGCCCGCCCATGACCCAGTCACTGGTTCACCACTGTTCCTTCCTTGGACCACTTTCAAAGATACTGACCTCTGCAGACCGAGAACATCCCATAAGAGCTGCAGGTTTGGAGATGATCTAACCTACTCATGTAGCAATCACAGTTTGGTCCTTGCCAAACTCTCTCAAGTTCTTACATTTGCCCAATTTTCCTCCTTCTAACACATAAACTTTGAGTACATAATGTTCGCAGGTGCCAGGATGAAGTGAAAATCAGTGTTATTCACTTCTCCTGGTCATAATGTTGTGTAAGTACCTTTAAAGCATGAGTGTACTCAAATGTGCTAAAGAGAGTTTCCTCTTACAATTAGCAACTCTGTCCTAGTGTGTGGAAGATTCATTAATCCACTTAAACACCATAATAAAATTACAATCTCTCATGAAAAAATTTGGCTTTTTCTCTTTTTTTTACACTGCAGCAAAATAAATTAGAGCCACTTTAATTTTAAAGTCATCATCCAGATACTTGCTTCTATTGCTTGCCCTGGATCTTAAGTTATATCCATAAAATTCACCAAAGCTCTCCTCCAAAGTCATATTTCAATGTCTTTTAGTTGTTGGCTTTACTCTCTGCGCCCTGAAAACGACAACATGCTTGTCTCCATCCTGCTGTTATTAGTATCTGAAGCAAAGCCACAACCTGCTCATGAACTCTTTTGTCAAAGTGACATTTAACTCCCTGTGGTCTGTTGCTCATGGGAAATTTTGTTAATTAACTCCTGCAAAAACCTGAATTATTGAATAAATAACGAAGTTGGATTGTTTGAGTCTTTGGTTACAGCCTTTATCCAGACATATGAAGCAAGTCTCACAGCATTTGTTGACAAAAGACCTCTTCCAAGCCTGGATTTTAATCAGTGTTGTCATAAAGTCAATAGGATTTTGAAATGAGGTTTAATTACTTGTGGAGCAGAAACCAGAAGTTACAGTTTAGCTTTGTTCCCATACTAGCTTGAAATTTTATTTGTATGAACTGATATTTTGCAGTATATACATGCAAACATACAGTAGCAGTCAAAAGAAAACTAAGCTGGTTGAAATGTTTCGACTGAAACAAAACATCTCTCCATCGCATTGTTAATTTTTATCGTTAGCTTATGTGATGATCATTTTATTGCAGCTATGGTTTCCGTTAAACGACCATCCCTTGGATTTATGTGAAAAACACACTGGTGTTGATTTCTTGGAGGGGAAAAGAGGTAGATCCCTAAAAATGTCACCATTTGGTTTTATTTCAGCAAACTGGCAGAAGCTTTTATATGATACGAATGAGGCAGAAGAAAAACAAAGACGTTAGGCTTTCTTAAAGAAAGATTTAATAAGCATCCCCTAATGTTCATAAAGCTCCATAAATTCCAAGTAAAAAGCAACGTCTACTGGACCACTTCAAGCAAATTTCGAATGACTCTGCTGGTACACATGCAGGACTAATAGGGAGGTTGGGCTTCAACTTCAAACACTGGCTTTATAGTAAAAGTTTGGCAGTGACACACACACAGAACAAATTTCTCACATTTAACGTGCGATCCTCCCAACTAAAAGCTTAAACACACTTTGAAGTGCGTTCCACTCGTCCATTACTGGGAAACATTATTCAGGCAGTATTTGCAAGGAGCCCTTTTGCCAAAAGGCTTTACATTGGAAACTCAATCTGAAGAGCGCACAGCCTGTCTGATCGCACCGAAGCAGAGGACTCAAAGCCGACTCGCGAGGAGCTCCCTGCCCTCACGCACAGACACATCCGCGACGCGCACACGCCAAACATTTGGTGTCGTGCTGCGCGGTGAAAGTGAAACACTGTAATTAATCAAGTTATTTACCCTTCTGCGTGCCTTCCAAAGCAGACCTAATGAAGAATCTTATGGTCGTAATGGGCGGAGGGAAGCAGTGTAATTTGATTGAGGTTTTATGCTGGTGCAGGGCCCAGTTCCCCATCTGTGATGGTCTGGAAGCAAAACACAGCCTCCTCTAATGCAAATGATTTCTTACTAGGTTTTAGTGCTAAGATGACTTTTTTATTGTATAGAATATGTAGAGTCAGCAGAGGACAGGCCCGAGACATGCTGTAGTCATTTGTAAGCTGATATCTGTTTTTTACTTTTAACCGCTCGTGTTTCCTTTCTTTTTCTTTTTTAACTTGCAAGTTGTTTACTTGTGTACAGTTTAGCTTGGTGCTCTTCTTCCCTCTTTAGCATGCGATTGCCATCCAGTTGGAGCAGCAGGGAAGACGTGTAATCAGACAACAGGCCAGTGTCCCTGCAAGGACGGCGTGACGGGGATCACCTGCAACCGCTGTGCCAAGGGCTACCAGCAGAGCCGCTCTCCCATAGCCCCCTGTATCAGTAAGGGCTACTTCTACCACTTTCATTTATCAAATATTGTGTTTCTTTTTCATTTTAAATGTTGCTACAAGCACACCTTTAACCAGATCACCTCCTACACCTCTAATTGGAGGTGGTGACACCCAGGTTGCCTCACAGAGAGGACCTGAAAAGGACAGACCGTGCCTTTTTATCCATGAATCCATTGCTCTCTGTCTCTCATCCCATGTTATTTTTATCCCCTTGTTCCATCACTTTGGATAGATATTTGGCTGTTTAAGCCTGAGTCTGGATAAACAGACGATTACAGCTTGACTAATATGGCCTTGTTTGCCTTCGAGGCCGTTAACTCGCAGTAAATCCCCCGGAATGAATCCAAGGGATTGATGGCTGATATGTTTATTGGCTGTATCTACCCCTGGCAGATTCCAGGCCCTTGGCAGTAAACACCAACGTCTCACAAAAGCAAAGATGGGTCACTAGTAGCTGCTTTAGCTCGGGACATCGTAGGTGGCTGGTATGAACAGATAAGACAACAGCAACGTCCACGGTGGACGTATACACCCTAATGATTGTCCCCTGTGCTAACAGGGTTGACATTTCTGATAAAGCCCATGTGTGGAAGTGGAGCAGTGGTGTTTGTACAGTAAGAATCAGAGTGTTTGGCCAGAATTCACAGAGATAATTTCAAAGTGCAAACCAGCTGGACCAGGATCTCTTTAATTTTGCTGGGGCAGTTACAAATGTGGTGTAAAAGCTGGAAGAGACTCAGCTAGTAGAGTAGAATGGATTTGGTTTCTTGTAACTTTTTCAGATAATGTCTTTTGGTTTTAATAGTATGATATTAAATTTTTGTGTATATCTAAATCGCTGCCAGCTCCGAGTTTAACGAGACCAGCGGCCTTGGCTCACTGTACCTACAACATACCAGAGTCAGGAGGGAGCAGGACATTAATAGGAAATCTTTTCAGTACATCTGTGTGTCAAAATCAGCTTCGTGTCCGACGGCACTTGGAAATTCCTTCATGTTCTCACAGTTGGAATTATCGTTATTCAATATACAGAACAATATGGCGGCAGAGAAAATTGTCTCTTCACTGTGCTCCTTACTTTGTCACAGAGATCCCAGCTGCATCTCCGACAGCGACTTACAGCAGCTATGAGGAGCCGACAGGTGAGTAACCAAAGAGATTTTGTGTCGTTTTTAAAATAATAATTTTTTTTTACTACATATTCTGTTTTCAAGCTGCTGTTGCCCTTTCATTTATATTAATTCAGCTATGTTAATGTATCACCGTGGGTGGGATTTTTTTTTAACTAAGCCAACTGTTCCTCCATGCGTGAAATCAGAAGTGCATTTTGAGCACACGCACATCTTTCCACGCTCCTCAGCTAAACGCACGTCGGCGAGGTCAGACTGATGCTGATGTAAACTCCAGATATTTTGCCAGTGCTCCCTGTGGCCTTGTTGCCCGTATTCCCAGCCTGCCCAGCAGCCTCCCCGGGGTTTCGGCCCTAATCTGATTACATGCTTCATTTGCACCAGTTTGTATTTCAATCAAGGCTGGCTGTACCAGCAGTGAAGCTCTGCCTGAACCTATTGTTCATGTGCTCTGACAAGAATCTCCATGTCAGGCTGCTGGCATTGGATCATGTGCCACGCTAGTATGTGCAGCAGTTTTTGGGGAAGCTCTGTCCTATTTCAAATTATTCTTAAATAACCAACAGCAGCTTAAATAAATTTCAGCATATTAATGAGTTTTCACCGTGATCCAGGTTTGTTTAAATAGGCTGAGTCACCTCTGATCATCGATCAGCGTCTGACGAGAGTGGCGCCACTGACTTCAGCGTGCTTTGTTGCGAGCCCCACTTCCTGCTATAGTGACTGCCGAGGCTGTGTGGAGTTTGGATTCCTGTCAGAGACTCCAAACAGACACCACCCTCCAAATTAGGAGCAGTGTGGTCCCCGGGGACCCCGCAGAAAGAACGTGGCACTGCTGCAGAGATACACAAAGGGGGCGTTTGTCCTCACAGCAGGAGATTGGACCTTAATGAGTGCCGTGGGTGTAATGGCCCACAGCAGCAATTGCGCTAAGGGGCTAATGGGCAACGTCAGCTATCAAAGAAAGGTATGATGAAGGCCCCCAGGGGCCTGCAGGAGATAAAGAGCCCCACCACCACCACCACTTCATTTACATGGAAATCAGGCACGCTCGATATGGACTCGTCAGATTCATTTACTTTGGGATTTCCTCTTTTCTTATTTTTCCCGCCAACCCAGAAACCAGCCAGGAATTCCAGCAGAAATGCTTTCTCTACATACATGAATTCAATCCTCATCCCACGTACCAAACCGCTCTTTTTTCCTCTCCCTCTCTCTCTCTCCTTTTTTTTTGAGAGGGAGGAGAGGGGTGTTTTTTTCTTTCTCCATCATTACCCAGGCAACCTCATTCACACAGAGTATAATGGGGAAGAAAGGGGAAGACTGGACAGAGGGCTGGAAGAAATAATGAAGTTTGTCCATATTCAGGCAAGCTGAAAGGTTCCCCCTCTCTCTCAATTGCCCCCCTCCTTTCTCTTCAGACTGCCCAGCCCAGCTTTCCCACCCCCCACCCCCCCATCCCCCCAGAGAAAGGAGCACAAGGCTTATTGCTCTGTGAGAGGCAGAGTGGGAAGTGGGAGGGGGCGGCGGGGGTACACTTGGAGATGGTCTGCTTCCAATTTGTGTCAGTCAGTGGAAAGTGGAGGGAACAAATGATTTCAATTTTCAGTTTGGCCTCTGGTCCCACCACCACCTTCCTCATTACAAAAGGTACCTGGCGGGGTGACAGCACACCAGAGTGGCCATCGATAAAGCCCCATGGCGCTCAAACCCACGTTCACATACAGTGAGGTAAAAGTGCAGGGGGGGGACGCTGCTGAGACATTAATCATAAGTCTGTGAGCTTCTCTGTCACTGCTACTCTCTGGAGGGATCCAGAACATTTAGCCCCGGCCAGCCTTATAGAGTATTCACATTCTCGCCTCATGTGGCTTAGAGTGTGCTAAGGGTCCCCACTAATGTCTGGTAGGTCTCCGGTTAATTCCCCCCCCCTGCGACCTTCTCTTGTGCACGAGTGACCTCAGCAGCCCTCAGAGCTGACATAAGGGATGCCAGGACAGTGACGAGGGAACGGGCTGGAATGGAAAAACATGGGAGGCGTATAGTAGGAGCGTGTTGACGGACACAGGAGGATCTGTGTAAGCTGTAATCTGCTTCACAGTGGCACTTTGAAAGCATCCTTAAGACCCCGGGGGCACAAGGAGCGTGACGTAAGGGACTAAATGTGAAGGTCATCCATCTGAAGCCCTGTCTGACGATGCTCACATGCTGCGAATGTAAATTTAAAACATTTTCGTAAACTCCTTCCCCTTCTCTGTCTTCTTTTCCTCAGATTGTGAATCTCACTGTAAAGTTTCCAAGGGCAAAATGAAGATCACGTTGAAGAAATACTGTAAAAAAGACTACGGTGAGTGAGCCCAGCACACAGGAACATGCCCCGCCAGATGTCACAAGGTCAAATGTCTCAATTAATCTGATCCGGAGCATAGCCAGTCCACACCATGTAGCTGGTCTTTGTGCTTTACTGCTAGGTTATTTTAAATAGCCTTAGAACACGTCCACTAATATAAAACCATCTCTGCTCTCTCTGAGAGTTTCCATGCACTCAAGTTAACATGTTTGACCCCTGGAAAAAAAGGTTTATAAAAAAAAAGCACTCTTCTGAAAATTAAGCTTTTCAAGATGTGTGACCGTCAGCCAACATTCTGTCAAGTTGTAATTGCTCATTTATTATGCTGATTCAGCTGATCTGATCGCATCACGCTTGTGACATATTTCTTTTTCTTATCCCTCATGAGTACAATAGAGACTCGTTTGAAGGTGCATATACATCAGAATTACCATTAGCATGGGTCACCGTGGGTGTTTAACCTTGATTAAGTCACTTATTAAAGTTGCTTGTGCAGTTGCGTGGCTATAGCGATATAAAAATAGTTGGCCAGTCACCACACTCAGCCTGACTTCATACCAGATGTTTGTGTTAAAAGAGTGTGTTTGTTAGGAAATAGAGGATGTTTTGAAAATGTAAATGCGTACAGGATCCATACCTGAACGCAAATGTGGATGGTCAGATGATGCTGCAACTGGCACACTGGTGCGAGTTACTGGTCTTACATGATTAGAACCAGTCATCAAAAAGTGTGAGGTATGAGAAAAGTATGGGACAAAATTAATATGTCAGCAAAAGTATGATATGTTAAAAACGTCATATTGTAACAAAAAAGTATTTAAAGTACGTATACAAACATTTGGAACTATACAGTGGAGAAAGTAATGAAAGGGTCCTTTGCTGAATATGCAAATTTGCTCACTTTCAAAGAAATGCACAGTGTCAAATATTTTATGGTAGTTTCATTTTGATGCAAAGAGACAGAATATCAATCAATAAACCATAAAAAAAACCCCACATTACTTAAAAGTTATACATTTGTTTGCATTTCATTGATTGAAATAAGTATTTGATCCTCAAGCAAAACATCACTTAGTACTTATTCTCCAGGTTTGAACACATCTCAGGTGGGATTTTGGCCCACTGATCTTTACAGAAACTCTAAATCCTTTCGTTTTCTTTGCTGTTGCTTGGAAGCGCACAAATTTTCTACATGATCGTATTGTGCTTCTTCTTTATCCACTCCTTAGTTGGTATGTTTTCTGTCACTATCATGCTGGAAGACCCATCCATTTCAGGATACATTTGCCCTTTAATTTAAGTCATCCTGTACCCTAAGCAGAAAAATGTCCAAAAGCATAATGTTTCCACCTCCGTGCTTGACTGAGAGGATGGTGTTCTTTGGGTCATGCTCACCATTTCGCTGCCTATAAACACAATGGGTCCAGTTGATGCCGTAGAGCTCAATTTCATGAGAAAACGTCTGGTGCACCTGCACATGTGCCATCTTGAGCAGAGGGACATTGTGGGCACTGCAAGATTTTAATCCATTATGGCCTATTAGTATTAGTAGTGAATATTTAGTCAGTAATGTGAAATTTACTTTGATCTGGCCTTTTTTTTGTAGCACCTCTGTTGCTTTTTGCCAAAATAACTGAGTTTTTTTCACAGCCCTACGCAAGCTGTTTCTTTTGACTAAATTAGACAGAAGTCTCACTTTATGTGAGCACACACAAAGCCTAACAAGAGAAAGCTGGGGCTTCATAAGCCCAACCATCACGGTTGTCTCTTACTGGGGTTTTAGGTTTTGTGGAGCCAGCTAACGTGAAGAAAGTCTGGCTTGAGTTGAGCTTGGCTTGCAATAGATTACTTTGGCCGAAAACTGGAAATTTAATAATTTAATCAATCATTATAGTTAAAGGAAGATTGTTATTTCCATGCACGGTAATTTGGATTTGGCAGTGGATCTGTTACCATTTTTGACACAAATACTTTGAAAGCAGGAGGGGGAAGCAGCAAGACAAAACAGGAATCAACAGACCTGATACTGATTAAGTCAGTCACAGCACAAAAGGTGGGGCTGGTGTTCAGGTGGGTTGCAAAGTGGCATGCAAATGCACTGCGATTATGTGCAGGCTACAGCAGCTTAAATAGATATCCAACATGGAATTTGCTGATGCTAGCTGATCTTCTGGGATAGTGACTAAGCTTCACTTTGTGACTTGCCTGAATTTAATTTGATCACTTCATGCACATTATAATTTGTGATTTTTGTTTTCCACAAATTAGCTTTTTTTTTCTTCTTAATAGCCAGCTAAGCTAACTGGCTTTTGGCTCCAGCTAAAAATTTACAATGCAGATGTGAGTCTGATATTGTTCTTGACATCCAAAAAGGGTGATCTAATCACTTTGGTGATTTTAAAAGGCTGAAACACAACATGAGGTTAGTTATTATATCTCACAGAAAGTAATGCTTAGATGTGAAGATTAGGAACTGTTTAGGATGCATTGCTTTCTCACTATTTTGTACTGGGTAAAAGCCATATATATACAACCAGTTGTAAAAGAATCACAGTATGGATGTCTGAACTATGTTAAAATTATAGCAGCTTTGCACCCCTGCAGCAGAGTTTGTAAAAGACAAAGAGATGCACAAACATGCACACTCACATACGCTTTGCCCAGGCTGGTTATTCTGAAGCTTTTTGCAAAACCTACTGCAATTTCAGAGCAAATCACAAACTATAAGGGAGGCCAAAATACACAGAAATCAAATTATGTCGTCAGTGAATGTGCAGGACACGAAGCGGCTGCAACAAACCGTTAACACGGCAGTGCCAGGTGTATATAAATATCACTATCACTGTGTTAAAACTGGCTGCAGGATATTTGATGTTTTGATGATTAATGATGCAGGTCCATTATGAAGCAGAAACCACAACCACACAGTGGTGGGGTGATAAAATAGACAAAATAACATATGCAGTTATTTAATTTCACTCTATCTCTCCCTTCATCTACATGGTAAATGATTCAATGCAGATTTTCAGCAATGCTAATCAGTCACACTGTTATCCATTATCTGTTATCACTGGAACCACATTTGTTAACAACAGAGACAGATACACAAAAAGTTTCAGCACATTATCCGGAAAAGGTAAACCACCCAGTTTTTAGTTAACTCACTAAAACTAACTTCATGTCAATTCATGCAAAAACTGGTTGCTGCAAAAAGTTTGTCCTGATCAGGGCTGCTGAGAGCCGTTCCTTTCCAGTTACGTTGATCTCTGTCAGAGCTGACTAATGCGTCTTTCAATCAAAATCATTGGTGAAACGTCATCAGTTACACTTTAAACAGCATCCAACTGTAAATTGCTCAACTGTATTTGACCCCCCGCCCCTGCCCGTTACAGTTGGGAAGACAATAATTCAGTCCATTTGTGACATTTTGCTACTGAGCCAAATTTAGCTATTATTCATATTTCCCTTGACTTAAGTCTTAGTTACTGGAGCTGAGACAGGCCGTGCAGCTAAAAATCTGCCACGTTCATTAAGAAAAAAGAAAAAAAAAAGCGGAAAAAAACTCTGGAAGCAGATGATTCTGGCGGCGCGGCACTGGGACATTATGGCAGACATCATTGCTTAGCATGCATTTCCTTTGCCGTGGTCTAATTCATTTCTCAGGCCTGTCGCCTCGCTTTTGTGGGGTTTTTGAGTCTCTTTTCTGTTCTTCGGAGAGGGGGGGGCACCCCCATGTGTGAGTGGCGATGCAGGCCCCCCGGGGGTCACGGGAAGGGGCCCTCTGTTTAAACACAGTTGTGCACTCCGCCGGCACAGAGCATTCCTCGGGGCGCAAACAGGTGGTAAATTAACCAGACGGTGACGGATTGCCACCCCGGAGAAAAAGAAATATGTTTTGTTTATTCAATTTTTGTTTTTCATCATTGCCGTAGCTACGGAGACGGAGGACATAAAGGGATTATATTCTCGCCTGACACCCTCCTCTGCACACACATACCCTCCCTTCTCCCTGCCACAGGGAGGACAATGAATCAAAGGGCCGCGTGTTTACCGACGCTCCGGGATGGTGCTCAAAGGCAGGGCCTCCCAGCCTAGCTGGCCACCTCTCTTCGCTCACCCGAGGGTAACAGGTCCCTGATCATTCACTCAGCTGATAACCAGAGGGGACAGGGGCCTCTGCACGGTAATTAAGCGAGCTCTAATTTCATTAGCCCTCGCCTGTTGGTGGCACGCAGTGTCAAGTCGCAGCACACCCAAAGAAGATAAACCCAGTGGGAAGTTTGGCTGTGAGAGGGAGGCTCGGTTGGCAGCCATTGTGCGAGTTGCAGGATCATCTTACACTTCCTCTCACAGTCTGCCTCACCAAACAGTGTGCGCTATTTTGTAATAGATTGCTTGACCCCGTGCTCCCGTTCCCTCTGTGCTGTCTATTTAGCTCAAACCAAGTGGCAGAAGGTGTGTGTGGATTTGTGTGTGTTTGAATACGTCGCAAAGACTGAAAACATACTTGAGAGAGAAAGAGAGAGAGGCAGACCCTGACAGAGAGACTGCGCCTGACAGAGTCTCCTCCAATGAGTCGAGCACAGCAGCTCTGGGGAGGAGAGCGCTATCTCCACTGGATTCTCACGCTGCGAAGTTGGATGGGGCTCTGGGAGCAGAACCCGGACAGCTCATGAGGTCGGAAACACATCCCGATTCTGCTGGAACTTTTTCTGTGGCTGCGAAGACAAATAGTGGCCCCTCCTTTCCTCCCCCTCCTCCTCCTCACACACCCTTTATGTGTCTGGATGAAGGAGAGGGCTGCGATGAATGGCGGGGCTGTGAGAGCTCCCTCTACTCAGCCCAACAAACCTTCTTTCTTCTGAAATTGTGTGCAATTTGCTCACACCATGCATCGACACACATACTTAAACACCCCACTCCTTCAGTTCTCTGCATTCTTGGCAGCGATATAAGACGGGCGATGAACACGGAAAGTGATCGTGTTAAGCCAGAAAGGCGACTATAAGGCCAACCTGCTTTAAAAACAGAGAAAGTAAACCCTATTTTGTTATTATTATAAAACTGCAGAGGTAACGCATTAGCTGACACAGCGTTAAATTGGGTATACAAATGAGCATTATATGGAATCTAATGAAGTCTTGTCCAGATTAGATTGTGTTTAGGTGCTAAAAAGCGTCCTTACTGGCACGGGAGAAGCTTGCACGGACATCGACCAAGAGGACAAGTGTACAAACTTTCCATACATCTCAGTAGCACTCTATAGTTAGTCATTTCTAAATCCAAGCTCCATCAATATGATGACAATTTAGGGATTCCAATTCATGGTTTGCTGTTTTATAATTCAACTGATGTGTGAAAAGCAGAATATAATTGCTTGATGAACCACCCGCGGGCCTCTCTTTGAGAATCTGGAGCTTAGATGATATACTATGCATACCAAGCTAACCCTCCCTCCCAGGAAGAGTCCTTCACTTGAAAGACATATTAGCTCCGGCGTCTTCGCTGTTTAGCTCTTGCTGCTATCTTAGTGATGCAGTAATTACCTGCTTGGTTTGATGGAGAATCTACACAAGAAAGCGTCAGCGAGTGGAGCTCGAGTCACATCCTGGTATGAATTCACTTGCAAGTGGTGCACCAATAGTTACCAGGTTTGGCCTGATTTAGCCTGAGGACGTCCATGTTTAGATGTTCAGGTCTAACACCTGAAAGACCAGTTGAAAAGCATTTGTTTCAGAAGTTATATTACTAGCAGATGTGGTGTTTTCCTATAAAACTTCTTTTTTGGCCAGTTATGTTTTGAAAAGAGAATTAGAGAACCCTATATCCTATTTCTTCTCTCTTTAACCCAGCCTGGCCACCTAAAAGTAAAATGCCTCCGTGCCCTTTATGCCGATGCGTGCTTTCAGATGTTCTACATCAGAAAGCGTAGTGCAAAGGGAGTCAGGGAGTGCTGTGGAAACTGTTGCTGTAATAGGGAGTGTGCTCAGGGGCACGAAAAGGAAAGGTCCTAGGTCAGAGATGAAGGGAGGGGCCTGTGATATGCTGCAGATTACTGGGTTCAAACAGACATTTTTATTCACCCTTTCATGCAATGATATATAAACGCTGTTGAAATAGAAGGTGCTTGTCAATCATTCCCACTATTTTTCCACTTCACTAATTCATCTCAAGGCAAATGTGGTCATTTAAAATAATTTTGAAGGGCTCTATTTGCTGTAGTGTATACTTATAGAAGTCGATTTGATATATAATTATATAATTATAATTATATTATACAAGTTGACACTGTTACAATATGTTTTTCTGTCACTGGGTTGTTTCCAGGACTTTTAAAATGGGGAGTGACTGAGAATGCACCAGAGGGGCCACAGGAAATCAAACTATTTAGTCAGAAATTTTTAATGTACTTCAACGTGGAAAACATGTATACAAGTCACAATTTTCAAGTTATGCAGCCATGCATCCTATTGCATATTTGTTATCAGGAAAGCAGACCTGCTTAACAATTTGAAAATAGCCTTGTTGATGGATACTTTATTGAAAAGTAGAAAAGAAGTATAAGATACAATCCTTTTTAAGTGCCCCAATAGTTCACTGTATACTAGTATATTGAAATATACTTAAAGTACCTTAAATGTACTCATGTAACATGACACTTTTTACAGTCTTCTTCAGGATATTATTGGGCTGCAATTATTGCGTATACATCTTTAATGTTTAATTGGTGTTGGGGATTATATGTTCAGTTAAATGGTGCACCCCATACCTCGGCTGTAGACACACCCCTGCTGGTTTGCATTGAATTTGGTAAAGAATTTGACATTTACCTGTAATTTTAGCCAGATATTTAGATTTTAACCAGTACAAGGGGTGCTGATATCCACACTATATTACTATATTACTATATGACTTGAATCACTTTTTCTTGTGGGTGACTTAACCTGTGCTTTTCTCTTAAACCAGCTGTTCAAGTGCACGTTCTTAAGGGTGACAAGGCGGGCGAGTGGTGGAAGTTCACGGTCAACATCATTTCTATCTACAAACAAGGTGAGCACCGCATCCGTCGTGGAGACCAGCTGCTGTGGGTGCGCGCCAAGGACGTGGCCTGCAAATGTCCCAAGATTAAGCCCGGAAGGAAGTACCTGCTCCTGGGTACAGACGACGACTCCCCTGGGCAGAGCGGCGTAGTTGCCGACAAGGGAAGCCTCCTCATCCCTTGGAAGGACCTGTGGGGCCGCAGGCTGAGGAAGTTCCAACAGCGCGACAAGAGGGGGAAGTGCTAAAAGTATCTGCAGAGGAGAGGGAAAAAAGAGTCAGAGGCAGAATTAGGCCTCTGATGGGATGAAATCAAGGACGAGGGATAAGGATGGATGAAAAAAAAAACTGGAAGAATTAAAAATAGAGAGACAGGTAATACGTAGGAGAAATGTGGAAATGACTGAGTGCTGCTGCTCTGAGCTGGAGCGAAGAGTTTAGTGTTTTCTTCTTTAGGAACAGTTGTGAAGGAGCTCATTCAACAGTCTGTCTTTCAGCGGTTGTTTTGTTGTATTATTGCAGAGTTTGCACCTAGTGTTACAGATATGTCTCACCCTGATCATTTTACCCACAATGCATTTTTATTAAAGCCCCTTGCTCAGTTTTTAAAGAGTGACACATCTTCTCTGTCACCCTGTTTGTGTCTTCAGAGGATCTTTTTCCACTGTGGTGTAAAAATCATTGTCTAGTTCAATGAAGACTTATAGCACGGCCGTAATTTCTCTCCACAACCTGCCAAACGTTAGCAAAAAAGTTTCAGATACAAGTGAAAAAATGGTAATTGTTGTCTTATAGTGCCATTCTTGCTCATAGGCGAGTGTTACCTCAGTAAAACAAGAAAAAAAATGCCATTTTTCTGTACAATGATCTCACTACAAGCAAGCCTTTGCTCAGCGCTTATTGATATATCAACAGTATGTTGTGGTTGTGACCTCTGCAATGTAAAGTAACCATATTTGGATACATAGACATTATTTTTAGTAGACGATGCCGTAGCATCAAGTAGGTGTAGAGTAGATTTGTCAACCATGCACTTATTTTTACTAGTCAGACGTTTAAGAACATATAAAATATGTTCCAACATTTTTAGAGTGCTGTCCAAAAAAGGGAAAAAAACAAGCCTTTACCATTTAATAGAATGTATAGCTAGTAGAAACCCCGCTTGCCTCACTCATGACTCCATAGGCTGATGTTTCTGGTGGACTGTAACAACCCTGTATAAATCACAACTACAGTGGAGTCAGAATGTAGTTTTTTTTTTTCTTTAATAAAGGACTAATTGTAAGTTGGACTTCCCAAGCATTTCCCAGTGGGAGAACTGATGAAGTGAACTATTTCACCTCATTAAATAAAGGGGGGAGAGAGAGAGAGAATATCGACCTATCAAGCAAACCTCATACCACTGACAAACTGCATGCTCACTATTTACTGTAGCTGACTGGCTAATGATGATTGTGAATTATGTACACATTTACTTTGTACACAATATTCAATGTTGTGGGAAAATAACCTGTGGAGTGATAAAAAAAAAAATATCACAGATGTTTATTTAGCACACTGTGTAAAATATTCTTCACCTCAAAACGACTTTCTGAGGACTGAATTTCATCGTTAAGACTTGGTACTGGACAAAAAGGCATGACCGATTGTCTACATGTTATATAGCTGTATAGTATTACTTTTTTGTTGTTGTTAAAACATTAACTAGATCTATCCATGTGAAATTAACCAGAGTTTTTTTTTTTTTAAATACTAGAGGCTTAATAAAAGAAAAAGACAAACAAATGAATGTCAGACAAATTTCTCATGTTGTGCACCCAGGGGATCACACATACTCTCTCTCACACACAATCACACACACACACATACACTGAGAGAAACTTGGACTGAATTTACACACACACGCGCACACAAGCAACACCCAAATACACACATGTACACTTTGACGTAAATACACGGGTACACCTCAGTACTCTGTGCATCATACTGTATGTATTTGTTGATTACAAAGTTTTTACAAAGTCTTCGCTCACTCAGCTGTACCGACATTTTTCAACCTGCAGGCATCTGCAGAAAGGTACGGCCCGCCAGACTTTTGTTCTCCATGGATATTATATCAGAATAATTATCTGCTCATGTTAATACATTGGCTTGTAAATGTTGTTTAGCAGTGTCCATTGCAAATGGTTGTGTAATGTCTTGTAATACTAATATATTATGTTTATCGAAAATGAATATATTTAATGACACATGACAAAAAAATGTGGCTTTTGTGGTGTTTTGCTGTCGATCTTTTATTTTTTACTTTTACATTGGATTTTAGACGGCTGTAATGAAAATGATTGATGCGTGTTTGGCTATTGAACAGCTTAACAGACCTGAAATTTAATTTGAAATAAAGCTGTGCAAAAAAAAGAAAAGAAAAAGAAAAGAAAGAAAAACAAACAAATGAGGATCTGTTGCTGAAATTGCATGTTTAGCTCCTATTTCCTCTTATGATCAAAAAGCTTCTTTTGCTATCACGACACAACAACACAGTTCCTACTATTTGCTTCAAGTTTCAGCTGCAACTGGAAACCACTTTGTAACATGAATTTTGCATTGCAAGACATAAGAAGAAGAATCTAACACAATAAAATGTTCCTGAAAGTCCTGCCAAATATAAAATTGTAGATTTTTCCATTCTGGTAACACTCTAGATTACAGCCCCCCAAAAGTATAATTTGGGTATGAGAGCTCATGCAAATACTTATTTGGTAGTTACACGCTAAGTACAGGAAAAGAGTTCAGGAGGAATAAGAATAAGTGGGTTTGACACACAGTAAAGTGGTAAACACACAGATTTGCCTTTAATGCAGCAGGTAGTTAAAAAGGGTTACATTTTAAATAATGACAAAATACTGATGTAGACATTGCAGCTGTCAGATCCAATACCAGATGCTCGCATCAATGTTGAGTTTAAAGCTTTTAGATCTTGACATATCATTGCAATAAAAAAGCTGCACATTTATTGAGATTTATTGCACAATATACAGAATAAAGAGTATAAAAAGCCATCAATTTAACAAATTACACTCATGTGCAAAAGTCTCAACTCACCCCTTTATTCTTTATACTTTGCTTCCAAAGAGCCGGACTTACTTGTAATTTTTTAAAGTGGTCTTGACCAGAAGTTTTCTTGACTTTCTGAAGGTCTTTCAAAGTTTATCTTTACCTAACCATTTGAAGACAAACTGGCCTTTTTTATTTATTTATTATTTTTTGTCGTTAAGCCACTTAACACTGACCTGTGGATCATTGTAGCATAAAAATGATGGGATCTAATTCAAGGAATGAACCAGTGTCGTGTTTGCTGTGTTTTCATCAATGTGTGGAGATATCTCCAAACAAAAAACAAAAAAACACCCATTTCCCATTTTCCTAGCAAAATATAGAGAAATGAAGGGGTGGCTCAAGACTTTTGCACAGTATTGTATAGGAACTGTGCATAAGAGCCATGAAGATGTTTCTTTTTGGTGCCATTACACTTAAACTGTAGGGACAAACGTGTTAGGTTACATATCTTAAATTTATCATTTATATGTTTCAGTCCTATGTCCCCAGGTGTATAAAATTAAGCACCTCTGCTTAAGTTCTATTATTGCAAAGCATAAAGTGTATAAAACATGGACATAGCTTCTGGTTCAGATAAATGAAACCGGCCTGGAAGTGCCAAAAACCAGGCTACCAGATAGCAGCTGTGGTTGCAAAAACTCTTCCAGTCCTATAGCAGTTTTCTGTTTTGTTATAACATGTTTGAAAATGCAGGATTATGTGTGGTATCAAACTGAACGGCAAACGAGTTGGTAATCACAAATACTTTGCTGTTTCATAACCAGACTCACACATCCAGGGTTTTGTTGCAGTTATGTTGGAGGAAACTCTCATGTTGAGGGTTCAAAATGCAACTTAAGAAAACTAGTGGGTGATGTCATAGCAGCTACGTGCATCTTTTATACTGTCTCTGTTGCAAAGCATTTAGGACCCATAGCAACTCAGCCACAAAGTGTCGGACCGTGTAACGTTACAGAAGCATTTAGTGCGTAAAATTACAGAGTTCCACATCTTTAACATCATTAACATCAGTACAAAAACTGTGTGCCAAGAGCTTCATGCATGGATTTCCATGGCTGAGCAGCTCATGTAGGTGTAAAGTGTAGGTGGCAGTACTTTTGTCCATATTGTGTACAAATTACTATCATATTTTCTCTGCTACAAAGCAACTGAGTGGAGCCAAGGAGCATTTCTATGCTGTACAGAAAAGTAAGCACTTACAAATTATAGTGTCTCGTTTTTGTTGAAGTATATTCCCGTTGTCAAAGATTACATTACATTTACATAATTAAAGTATCTGAAAAACGATCGCGTTGCTACGTTGTTTTAAATCTACAGGATTTGGTTCGTTTTTCCGAAGACGTGACTTCTTTAAACTGAGGTGTCAGTGTGACAGAAAAATGTGAAGCCAATAGTAAAGCATTAGCAGCAAATAAATGAAAACATCGGCCGCTGCCAAAGAACTTGAACCGTGTCCTGCAGCGCAGATCATTTGTGTTGGATCCTGTGCCTCGATAGACTTCACAGACAATAACGACTGGCTGTAAGATTCTGCAGGCAAATTACTAAAAAAGGGTGATATCACCAACGTGTCTAATCCAAACCGCAGATGTTATTGTTGTAGCTGGGAGGTTTTGGATTCGGTGGAAACCCTTAACTTATTCCTACGGGAGCTTTTTTTACACAAAAGCACACTATTCTGAACCTGGTCCAAATGAGAGTCCATCTGTCTTGGCTCATGGAGGGGTATTGATATACTGTTCCTCCAATGCCCAGTGCAAAACACTCCGAAGGGGCCAACCAATTATACAACGAGTGCTGAAAGCTTAAGCTGTGTTCTCCATTAATATAAGGCCACCAGGATCACTAGAAACAGAATCACTCCAATGGCAAAAAGAGGAGAGAAGAGCAAGATATGAGGAGCTCAGTGGATAAATGCATCGTCAAAGTCTATTAGGTTTTGTTGTTAAAGGTATGCTTCGAGCTCCCTGACTGCTCTGTTAGCGAGGTCATAAAGGCCTGAAAACACCAACAATCTCACTCCACCAACAGACTCTTTCGGAGTCCGAGCGTTGCACAAGAGAGAGACCGCTGGACTGTAGTTTTTCTCATGATTTGGGCGGGATGGGAGAGCTGAAAAGAGATCTGGGCGTGTGTGAACTTCCCTCTCAGTATGCACAAAGATGAGGCTGGAACAACAAACACACAGACACAATATGATGATAGTTTTGTGCGTGGAAGTTACCCAAAGTCGACCTAACGGCGGGGTCGGGTTTTTCACAGCAGCAGCAACTTGGAACTTTCCACACAGACGAATCCCTCAGCCATTGTCCTCCTCGGAAAACAAAGCCAAGCAGGGTGTTTCTGATAGCTCAACAGGCTTAGGTTGTAGCTTTGGTGGCAGGGTGGCCCGCTGGCCTTCGGTTATGTGCTGTGCAGGAAATGGAAACAGCAAGTGGCTAAAAAGTCCCATGACGAGCAGTATATCCTATATGTCTGCTGATGACAACAGGATGGAAAAGACCCTGATTTCTTTATCAGACCGAGCCCATAAAAACAACCAGACGGTTTGAATTTATTGCCTTTCCGTATTGTTCCTTGCCCCCTTGTTTTTCCCCGAAAGGTAACCAGCTGCCATTATGAGACCACTGTGGCTGTCTGCAATGTTGAAACAACATCACATCAGGGGCTATGTAACTTCCACATATTTTAAAAGTCTACAGAGACACAGCGTGCTCCAAGGTCCTTAAACCCAACTGGCCTCAAAGTAGTCCAACACTTTGGGGAAAAAATAGTAAAAGGAAAGGTCCTGCTAACTGGTTGTGCAAGAGCCCACGCTATGAAGTTTGTATGAGCTTTTTCAGCACGAGTTTGGAATAAATCCATACACTGAGAAATCGATGAAACACCCAAAAGCTCTTAAAAATTCATTCTGATAAAATGACCACAATATTGGAGCAGGAAGCACCTTGTTCCCGTGCATAGACCCTCACCAACAGGTTTAAATCAGCAGTCAATAGAAAATGAACAAAGAAACCCATCTAATAACAACCTTATTACAATGTAATTACAGTGTATTTCCAATTCATCCTCCAGCTTCATTGTTAATATTTTGTTTTTACTGTTTTTGTTCTTTTTAAATGCACTTTAAGAAGTTTGCAGCAAAAACAAGCACAGAGCACAGTCGTTGTGAAAGGCTACGTGAAAAAGTAGGTGTAAAATTTTTTTTTATAACACGTTTATTTTTTTCCCCCTCCCAGATTTTCAAGAACACATTCATGAAAATTGCTCATGTATTCAAGTTGTTATGTATTTAAATGTTATAACTGTTACAGTAATGCACAAAACAAAGTCATAATAAAACAAACCAACTATATTCCCAAAGTATCCCTCAGCAAAATGTCCTTCCCAGTCTGACCTATTCTCATTTTAATTAGCTTTAAGATCAGTCTATTGACCTTGAAGGAGAGGTCAGAGGTCAAATGTGACATGATATTTCAATTCCTTGTGTGGTGCTAAATCTTGACAATACACCGCACACAGAATCATAGTTATCATGCTTTTGGTAACGTTTTCACCAATAGGTCATTAAGTTGATGTGGAAGACCTGGAAGTCAAAGTCGAATGGATTATTAACATGAAGTCTATCGCATTAAGAGACAGAATGACGCGCATGCATTTAAACGCATGCAAACCAAAAACATAACGATTAATACTTTAAAGATGTTTCACAGGACAACCTTAATGAGCTTTGTTTTGCATCATCTCACAACTCCAAACAACTTCAAATATTTAAATCCATCAATTCTAATCAGTATTCACCGACGACCTCTGCACCTCCAGGAAAATCACTAGCATTAGTTCAAGAAGGGCTCCGCGAGTAGCACCACATTTAATTTTAGTCAAAGAGCCTCCATCATTTTATCAAGTCAGGAAAGATTTTTCCTGATTTTATGCATGAGATTTCTGCAGGCTCACTCTGAGATTGGAAACTACATGTAATCACAGTCTTTTGTTTTTCTGAAACCCACTTGGCCTCCTGCTCCTTCTTCTTAACCCTCTGTAAAAACCGGAGCTGCACCACAGATGCTGTTTTGTTTGCTCCTAAGCACCCGACTAAACAGAGAACAAAACAACACTGTGTTTTCTCAGCTGATTAAATGCATTTCCAACCTCTGTTTGCTTTGCTTCTCATAAGGACGAGAGGAA
Source organism: Aulonocara sp. 'chitande type north' Nkhata Bay (assembly GCF_057382095.1). Lineage (NCBI taxonomy): Eukaryota > Metazoa > Chordata > Actinopteri > Cichliformes > Cichlidae > Aulonocara > Aulonocara sp. 'chitande type north' Nkhata Bay. The sequence goes on from NC_141347.1 coordinate 11,949,910, forward strand.
TAATGAAAAAAAAAAAAAAGCAGAGCAAATTTCAACTCGCAATTATGCAAATGTGCGTGAAGATTGACAGAACATGACAACTCGGGAATTTGGATTGACAGTTTATCTTCAGGCAGGTGGTGTTTGGTATTTTTCAATTCATTTCGCTTTCATTTACATGGCGCCAGCTGACAACAGCAGTCATCTAGAGGAGTTTTATATTGTTAGATAAAGACAAAATTAGGTTCTCTAATAGCTCCTCTCCTTTGTTTCTTTTAGTGGTGTTTTGCATCCATCGATGGCCGCTCTTTTGATTCCCAGTGGTCAGGGTTCAGCGAAATGGATAATTAAGAGACAAACAATGATGCACCTTTGGAGACAGAAGGAAGTCCTCTATATCGGCCCGCCATGTGATCAGCGTGATACGTATGCGAACACACGTGCACAGACACACAATGCTTTACACCCCCTGCTTTTGACACCAACACCTTTAAGGCCCTCCCCACCCGGCCATTCACTCATTCACTCTTTCCCAAAACTGCGTCTCCTTTTCTGCCTTTTCTTCCTATGCACATAGTTCAAAAGCTGTATTTCTGGCTTACTAGATTGGAGCACAAAGGCTCTTCTTATACATCCCGGAGAAGCCCCACTAGAGAGGCCTCGATCCCATCCCGGTTAGAAGAGCGCGCACAGAAAGAGTTAGCTCTCCTTTTCCCCTCATTAACATTCCCATACAAGATTAAGCCACTTGGCTTTTGGATGGTGTGTGCTATATTTTTCACCCATGCAACCCCTCCCTCCCCCCTCCCCACCCTCTCTGCATTCTCGTGATTCAACTTAAATGATCGGTAAGACAATCAGCTCATAAACTAGCCCTGCTTAATGTCTATTCATTTACGCTGCCGGGTCCAGGGGATGCCAGAGTGGATAGATCTCTGTGGAGTTGGTGCCATGAGGAGAGTCCTTCAGTTGCCTTGGAGTGGCACCCCATCCAAAGGGACACCAGACACAGTTTACCAGAAACTACAAGCAATTTATACATTTTTGTAGTTTCAAATTAAATGCCAAAGTAGAAACTTTTTTGGCTTTTTTTCCGAGATAACTGAGCAATTTATTCCTACATAATTTCAACTTATTAGTTAAAAAATGAGTTTTCATTTAGTTTCGTGACAGAATCTGCCAGTTCTGTGAGTCTTGTTGTCTACTGTCTACTCCCGTGAAGCTGAATAAAGATGCAGATGATGTAGTTAATGCTCAGCTTGTGTAGTTTAGTCACAAATTCAATAAATTATACTACCAAGGCTACTGGCGTGTTACAGATATATTGCATCAATGTGTAGAATCTGGAAAAAACTGACTTGGCTCACTCCCCTTTTCCTCCCTCCCTTCCCTTCTCATCTGTATACACTCATATCTAAAAGTGCTGGCTTGGACCAGAAATACTCATTGACTAAACAAAGTGCAGAGTGACTTCAGGGTCTGGGATCTTCAAATAAACCCTGCCTGGGTGTCATGGTGACCAGGAAGTGGAATTAACTGTTATATTAGCTGACCTTCATCTTGTTGTTTGTCCCAACCTGCCTGGCTGGGCCCCGGGCTGGCGCGTAACCACGGTCTCCGGGCCCAACAATGCGGGCATTTCCCTCGGCGAAGAAACACAGGCTTCGGGGGTTTACTGAGCAAACAAGATGAGCCCTGCCAAACACTCCTCGCTCCCACATTTCACAATCGCTTTCTATATCACCATTTCTCCTTCTTTTGCTCTGGCCCATCCGTGGAGATCTGAGAGGCTAGCAGACAGTTCTGGGTCGAGTGTGAGGCTGAAACGTACGCAGACCTATGGTGAGATTTAGTTTTAGGAAAAGCACGCAAGGCGGTCGGTAACTATCTGCAAATGCCACGCTTCAGTTTCCAGAGCGGCTGCGAGGTTAATGTGAAACAATTTCTCAAAACCTTCCCCCTTTTCTAGTGTGCAGTCTGATAACTTGTATTCAATCAGTGGTCAGAACAGGAAGTAGAATATTCACACTTTTTAGAACCTACTAGACTTAGAACTGCACGATGAGGGCTCCTCAGTTCATCTTCTGTCTGAAACAGGCTGCTAGCGCCTTTCCCTTTAAGGCCACCCTCACCTTCTCCTGATTGGCTGTTCCATTTTAAGAATATCCTCTGACATCACACAGAGCAAAGAGTAGAAAAAATCAGAGCATGTACAGCAATTTGTAAATTGGGCTTGCATACCTCATTATTATTATCATTCACTTTGCCCATGTTTAATATGAACATCCACAACTGTAACAGTAAATGACAGAAAATAAGAAAAAGCATTTTAAAAAACAGCATCTTATAAGAATAGTTATTAAATAACATTGGTATTGGTCAAGTGCAACTTTTGTCAGTTTTCCTACATCTGCATGCTTCTGTTTAAACCAAAATTTTATTTATATCACACTTTTCATTCCAAATAAAGCACGATGTGCTGCATGAAACGTGAGCTACAGAGACTGCAACAACATATGGATAAAGTGAAACTAAATCAGTTGAGTGAATAAAATAATCAAGAACAACAATCACAGAAAAAAACAACAACAATGCGCCAAAAGAAAAGTAAAAAAAAATAAATAGATAAGATAAAACCAGCAGCAGTAAAATGATAAGAATCATAAACTAAAACTAATAAAAGAAGTATGAATGAAATGAAATAACATTTAAGATCAAAGACAACCAAAAAATTAGAAAAAATAAGAAAATCCTCCAAATTAAAATAGATTTTAAAAAAAAGGAGAAGCCAAATAAAACCATGATTAAGATTGGGAACAAGATTAGTGAAAGACAACTTAAAAAGAACGTCTTTGGTTTGGTTTCAACACTAATCATATTGGAGCACATCAAATATGGCGTGGTGTGACGGCTTCAGCAGCACTGAGATCGTCACCCGTTTCAGATAACCTGAGCTGCTTCATAGTTTACATACGAGTCCTATGATCTTTAAAAATAGCTAAAATGTTTAAATCAATTCTAAATCTAACTGGAAGCCAGTGTGGAGCTGTGGTGTGCAACACAGAATCAAACTCTGGTCAAGAGGAAGGACAGGTGAGATTGATTTATCCACACAGATTACAGGATTAAAGAAGATGTAAAGTTGGATCATAAGAATTAACTTAATACGCTCCATGATGTGTGATCTGAGAATCCCAACATCCAATGTCCATATATCCATACATACATCCTGCTATGCGAGCTCCACGAGGAGTCTATGGGCTCCTTTTGTTAAGATGAAAATCTCATTCTTTCTGTCCGGTTTGCATCTCTAAAGGAATCATAAAAATCATGACAGGATAAATAAATAACAAAAATAAATGAATTCTGATAAAACTTTGTAGCGGTGCAGCGTGGGGTCATATACTGTACCATACTATTGTATAATAAGCTCGTGTTATTTATTACAAATTACCTACTGCCACATAATCTGAGTTTTACTGCAGTACACTTGATTTAAGTACGTTTAAAAAGAACAAAGAAAAGAAAATGAATATACACAAAACACAATACAGTTCCCTTAAGAGTAAATCCCGCCTTGGCGATGGTTTGCTCTCTCAGAGGGCTTCTTGTTTTCATTTTCCTCGTATTAATTACGTCACTGATCTTGTTTCAGTGCATTTACAGGAATTTTTCATGTCTGTAAGTACAAGCACACAAGAGGCCCCAGAACGGCGAGACGAGCCAAGCTGTCATTCTGTAACCGCTGCATTGTAGCTAATGCTTATCTTTGTGGTGTAGAGAGATCAGTCGGAAGTTTAAATACTGTGACATGAAAATGGTTAAAGCCGAGTTCAGTCACGTGGCAAGCCGATTAGTGAACTTTAGAATCAGTAATTTTATCAAACTCACACACAAGCATATTTTCCAAATTTGTGTGCGAGTATTGGATTTTGGCTTTACAATAAATCCTATTCAATGAAACTGTCTTCATGTACTGTGACTAAAAAGCATTGATTTTTTCTTTTTTTTTCCCAACAAGCCGTGTGTTTAAGAGGTTTGCGTCTGCTTAAGCCATTAGTCAGACTGTTGTTCCATCCTGCTGAAGCGGACATAAAAGCAGAGCAAAAGGAAAGTGGTCCTGCGCTGCTAGTAAATCAGGCTCCTCACTAGCTCAGATTAACACAGGGAGGCATCAAACAGTCAGGAAGCAGCAGAACCGCTGCACAGCGAAGCAGTGGACAGTGCAAGAGACAATTACTTGTGCACTTTCCTGTATTTCCTGTGAGGTCTAAAACAAGCACTGAATTTGTCTCAGAGGAAGACAAATATATGTCAACAGGAATTTAAAAATGTACACATTGATAATAAAAGATATTATTTCTGAGATTTAGGCCTAACACTACATTCTCCTTCAAAAGTATCAAATAGTGGGTGCAGAGTGTCAAAAATACCACAAATATCAATGCTCGGGATTAAAGAGAGAGAGAAAAAAGAAACAGCTCCTCCTCTCTACATGTGAGGCCTGATGCTGCTGTTGCGGATGCGATGTGTGTTTGTGTGTTAATGTCTACCTGTGCGTGTTTCACAGTGGGTGGTTGGATTCAATTTTTGCTGCTGCATCAAAGTGGTGTGGCCATCAAAAGCCCAGCATCAACCCAGGGATCAAACACGCCTCACTCACCCTAATCATCAGGAGGGTCACAGGAGGGAGACACGGAGGCCAGGAGCCAGGAGGAAATCCATTTTCAGATACCTGCACACACAGACATTCACCTTCAGGATGGCGACCTTGGGTTTATGGCTTTGAGATTTTTGTTAGGACATTTTGTACGATTATCAGCAGTTGCTAAAGTGTCCAAATGGCTTTGATTACCTGTTGCCTACAAATTAGTTTAAAAGCTCAAATGCTATAAAAATGCTACATGTAAATACCTTGTTCAAAACAAACTGGTGCACAAATTAAAATTTTTCTTAAAAATGATCACCCTGTCTCTGTGTCCCCTGTGTGTAATAATGTGTGGGGGCTGAGCTGGTCCTCTGTGGGGCAAACATTTGAAGAATTACTGCACTGAACAGAAAAACAGATCCATTTTCCTCTTGAGGAAGATTTATGCCTTTAACGTTCTTCGTTCATCACTGTTTTAATATGTTATGCTCTTCTGATTCAGCGTGTCTCATGTAAGCAGTTAAAAAATGTTAAAAACAAAAATTCATTTTGGGCTGGTTTTTAAATCGTTATTGGCCGCTGCTGTCAGTTATGTGTGAATTTTTAAGGCAAGTTGAGTCAGTTTGTAAAACTGGAAATATTGCTGCATAATTTATTCACTGGTGTTACAGGTTGGACAGTGATCTCTGGGACATGTGTTGCAGTAGTGTTAAAATTGAAAGCATAGAATAGCTTGTGTTGGCTTGTTGTAAAAATCCCTTTGAGTGCTCAGAGTAGAAAAGCTCAGTCCATTTACAGCACCCAGCTGCGAATGTGTGAACTGTTGGGATCATAAATAGGAAGCAAATGATGGCTTTAGCAACCTTTGAAGCCTTGATGTTAACATTTTGCTAGAAAAAAAGTCTCCATATTTGACCTCATGTGGACTTCTTGACTGCTTCGTGTGGACCATGTGCCATTAGATATGCAATGAATCGTGACATAGGATAGACCACAAAGGATCCAGCTAATACATCCCTCATATCCGGAATAAGAAGTACATTAGTGTGCCACATTTGGAGGAGGCTTTCTCTCCATCCATTTTCTTCCGCTTATCCATTTCAGGGTCGCGAGGGGGGGCTGTATCTTAGGTTGAGAGGCAGGGTACACCCTGGACAGGTCGCCAGTCTGTCACCAGGCAAACACATAGACACAGACAACCATTCAGTTTCTAATTCACCTATCTCCACTAACTGCATGTCTTTGGGCAGTGGGAGGAAGCTGGAGTACCCGGAGAGAACCCAGACAAACACACAGAAAGACCGCGACCTGATGGTGGAATTGACCTCAGGACCTTCTTGCTTTAAAGCAGCAGTGCTAACCACTGTTCCACCATGCCACAGTGCTGTCCTGCAGGAGGCTTTGTTAAATTAAATACGGAGAGCCTTCATTGCCTCGCTGTGGGCTAATAAGCCTAGAAATGCAGCCTTCAAAGGATGCAGGCCCTGTATGTCGACACAGCTTAAGTTATCGGCTAATGCTAGCAAGCTAACTGCTAATTAGCGATAAACAACATAATAATCTCACTCATCAAAGTGGAACAGAAACTTTTTGGGTGAGCTGTACTACACAGAAGACCATTTATTGGTCAGACAAGTCCACTGAAATGCTCCAGAAAGCATCAACAACACAAAAGAAAAGAAACTCTTGTGAGGTTCAATGCTGTGACTCAGATTTGGGGAGGTGCCTGTGTTGCCACATCTGCAAATACACTTTCTATAGTGAACAAAATTCATTTTTCAACAGGTTGTAAATATGTTTTTAATTGTGTAAAGTTGGACTTTTTAATATGGGACTCTGTGGAGACTCACTCATTTTTGAAATAGCCTCAAGTAACCAGTCCAGAAAGTGTCATTTTTCTGGCACTTTATTTTTCAGCACCACAGATTGCCAGGACTCCTGAGCTCCAGCACAGTTAACACAGAGGCTGGAAAACCCACTCCTCGAGTCACAATGTTTAATATGCAATAAGTGGTTTGTCAAGATAAGTAGAAAAAACTAATTTGTATGATCTTTTCTAACCAGAGACTAACATCATCTATCCCTTAAAAATACCCCTGTGACCAGGATGGAGCTTTTGAGTCCCACTTTCTCCTCATCCAATCATGATTAAGATTCCTGAACGATGCATGCTGTCTGCTACCATCTGGGGGAACGGTTAAATTCTCTATGACCAAACAGAGTCTGGATTACACCTGTGTGAGAAATGATAAAACATCTCTCTACCTCTTTCTTTTTAAACACAAAAGACAAGAACATTAAAAAAAACATCAACACAGGGCTATCACGACTAATCTGATGCTTGTATGTGCACAGACAAGATAACCAGCCCTACAAGAAAAAAAATATCAACCTGTTCCAGATTTGTTTTTCTCGAGGAAACAAGAACTCCACGGTTGGACCATAATTAACAGCTAAGCCTTTCACATGTGGTGGGGAAAAACGTTGATAAACCAAGTACTTCTAATCACACGAACACATTATCAGAGTGTGACAGCGCATCTCAATGCACTTTCATCCTGTAAGCAGTGGTGTGAATCTTATTGGGCCTTAACGAGCAGTGTCTAGACACATGTCCAAGGGATTACCTGAACTTAATGAATTAATTGTTAGTAATTGAAGAATGGGTGTTGAACAAACACTGAAGGTGCAGCGTGTAATGATATCCAAATACTGAAAGTATTGATAACAACTCTGATATTGGTATTTGATCGATACTAGCGTGACAAGATCAATTTTTACATTTGTTTATCTCCTGTAAGATCAGTACATTGTACGTTGTTCAGTACCACATCTGTGCAAACACCACTCCTCTTCAATAGATTTGACTCTGCAGTCACAACTACGCCCACTCCTGCTCCTCCGTCTTCTTCCCCCAGTTCTCCTGAACATGTGGGCATCTTCACTGCAACTCCATCTTCTCCTCCAAAAGTGTGCTTTTCAACCACAGCTCGCCTTTTCCCTTCCATGTCTAATGTGGCAGCTACTTCCCCTCTCACACGTCTTCCTCCAGCCTTGTCTGTCACAGAGGCAAGGGTGAGAGCGGGTAAGACTATGCTCTGGGAAAGCTCCTGGTCCAGACGATGTGTGTCCAAGGTTGCTTACGGACTATGCTGCCCAACTGTGTTAACCTCTCCAGCGGATTTCCACCTGAGTTTACAGTTGAGGTCAGTGCTGGCACTGTGAAAAACATCCTGCATTGTGACCCATAACACAAGCAGTGAGGATTTTTAATTCTAGCAGATGAACCAAGTCAGACATATGATTTCCCTCTGGAAAATACTAATGCTGCATATCGTATCGACACCAAAATTTGCAGTATTGCACAGCACCAGTGGGTGATGTGCTGACATGACTGTTTGCCACTTTCCTAATGAGAAACGTGTGACATCAGCAGCCTTTCAAGACTGATCCACAGTTTCTGGCGGTGAGAGGAACCCACTCCCTCACGTTTTTGCAGCTGTGGTATCGTCAAAACCGAATGGCAACTACTAGCTTAATTAATGTTTATATTTATTGAACTACTCAGAGCTGACTCCAAACTAATTGACACCATGTCAAATATGCCGCCAGTGTGGCTGCATTTTTACTCAAAGGAACAGCCAAAAAAAAAAAATAGAAAGAAAACATGGTTGAATGCAAACAGCTCAACTTCTAACATGGCATAACCTGTAAAAGCAGTAACCTAATTTGTCTCTGTTTGGTTGTTCCACCAGCTTTCATGTTTAAAGCCCCAGGCTTTGAATGTGAACGTATGGACATTGGCCTATGTTAACATGTTTGGCCTATTTATCATTTTTATAATGCACCACAGGCACAGCTTCACCAGCTACACCTTCTTATCAGGTTCCTGCACAGATCAAGGGTAGTGCGAAGCCACCTCTCCAACAACACAGAAAGTCTATAGTTAGGAGTTAAGTTCAAAATAATGACACTGAATTATTTATTATGCTACAAAGACAAGTTTTCACTGTAGCAGATTTAACTCATCTAGAGATCATGTGCGTTCCCCTCCCACCCGCAACTAATACACTGATTCAAAATAAGCTACAACTGTCCAAAATTTGCTTTGGTTGACTACAGCTCTACTTTAAACACACTAATAGCCATCAAAGCCTTGGAAGTTGGATAGAAATTTCATCTTGGCCAGATCTGACTCACATTTTGTTTTCCTATTTTGTTCCTCATCTCATTTTCTGATTCATCTGTACCTCTTTTGTTATTAAGCACTCATCAGAGAGGTCTCTATGACCTCTTGTGCTTGTTTTTCCTCATGCGGGGAGCCTCCGCTACTGTCAGCAGCAAACCTTTTTTGCAGAAGATGACTTGGACAAACCCTCTCTGACACTAATATGGCCCACAAACAGTCACTCTCTGGGGTTTACAAGAGGATACATGTGACCGCTCAGCTCTGATCCAGACAGAACTCGAGGATGTTATACACAAGAAAAGGAAGAGGGTGGCGTCGCATTATCTGCGCGCTCTGGCCTGCGCCAGTCTTCCGGTTTGGACTGGAACTGGTGACAGACGCATTCCCCTTCAGTTTCACATGGAGGTTTCTCACAGCATCAGCACTCGAGATTGCGGCTCACGTGTCTGGACGGCACGGTAAACTTTCATTGGGGCGGCCAGTCACGAGATCTTGTTTAGTGTTGCTCTTTTATTGTGTCTGTAGCAATTAGGGCAGCGTCAGTTCTTGTGAAGTTAGTGAGCATTGTTCATCTTGTTTGAGATTTACAAGGCGACCATTAACACTTATTTCTTGTAATTCTGGGTCTATTAAAGAAAAATGGCTAATAAATAGAACGAACGTGGCTAAGTGAGACACAGTGAATGTATGAGTTCATGCAGAAAACAGTAAGCTACGAAAGAAATTTAAAGCCTTCAGGTAGTTCTCTTGATCCTGTAGCCTGTTGCTAGTAGGCCTACCTTGACTTGTTTGGCCTTAACAACCACAGAAACAATCCTACCCATCGAGGGTGTGTGTGTGTGTGTGTATGTGTGTGTGTGTGTGTGTGTGTGTGTGTGTGTGTGTGTGTGTGTGTGTGTGTGTGTGACACAGCTTGAACACATTGGAAGATGGAACTCATTATCCACTTTAAATAAGATGTCAGATTGGAGAGGTCAAGATTGCATCAATAACATGCAAAACTACAGCCACTAAAGTCCTGTACGTGACTTTTACTGGGGCAGGCGAATCATATGGAAAAGATAGATGTAAGCCCCAAATCTTTTTTTTATTAGACTACTTCACCTTGCGTGCCGCATCACTGAGGGAGAGAGTGGAAACAGCCTCTGTGCAGACTCAACAAGCTAAAAATGTGTGTGTGTGTGTCACAGAGAGCATTCCTGTCTGTCCAGCATTTCTACGTCCAGCATGTGTGTGAAGCTTGACGAGGTTCCCCTCTCTTCTCTCCGGGGGAGCTGTTGTGAAAAACTCAATGGACGTCTCTCTTCCCAGCATCTGGTTCTTAGAAGTGTCTGCGAACACATGGGCCCATTAGTTCCACCTCCGGGTGGACTCCTGCCCGATCCACACTGATGTGATCTCACAGGAACCTGGGCCAGCCCTCCCTGGAGACCCATAACCACCCAAAGGCACAAGAACAAATAGCATAGCACTTATGCACACTCCTTTATGGCAGGTGATTCCTTGCCCTGTTTCCAGAGCATGCAGGAACTTCAAAGTATCACATTCACGCCATTGTTCTCACCCTTGGCTTCCTCATCTCCAACCTGCCACATAGTTGGATTTTTGGCTGGGACCAGAGTCAGGCATATGCAGGGGAGGTCACAGGGGAGGGCTTGCCGGTCTGCTTTGAAGCTAAAGAAAAGGGGGCTTGGGCCCATACACTGTAGAAAATAAATGAAGTTACAGCCTAACAATCTTCTTTTTTAACTTTTAAACTGAAATTAAGTCCATCAATATTACTTTTTTACTTTTTCTACTGCATGTCATTAATTTTGGTTTACTTTATCGCGTAGTTTTTGGTTCTCTTCCTTCCTTCTCCAACGAATCACGGTAGACAGCTGCCTCTCCCTTCTAGTCGCCAAGTTGCTCATAGGGATCATCTTATTGTTAGCATTTATTGTCTAATATTTCCATATTAAGTGGCTCGAGCTGACTGCACTCAGGATTCAGTGCTTTAAGGGTGTACAAGGCATGGAATTAAAGAACACTGCCAGGAACATGAAGCAGCATTTTTGAGCTGTTGTAAAGTGATATAATACTGTTGATACATGTTTGTTATTAGCTGTTTACTGCATTTTTATATTTGTTGGAGTTTTCTTAAGCTGTAGTGCATTTAGACCTCTTAGGGCAACCACAGTAGTTTCATTTACCCTGCATGAATGGCCAGAAATGAAAGTGTACAGACTTTTTTATGTAGTGCGGTACCAGCTCTTTGTCTTAACTATATAGTATGTATTCTTTCCAGAAATGCCCATTTTGAGTCCATTCATTTTCACCACCTCCGTGGTTGGTTTCCTCAGCCTTAAGTTCTGCAAATGTGTTGGTTTCATCTCTATCTCTGCCTTTGTCTGTGTGCCAAACATTAGCTGTTTATCCTCCATGTTAAACTTTCCATGAGTGCACTCGTGGTTTTCATCGTTGCCTGCACCTTGTGGTTTTGTCTCCCTGATCGAATTGATATCCTGTGCACTGAACTCTGCCATCCTCTCCTAACAAAAGAGTGTGTGAACTTCTACCTGGTCTCCCGAGTCTGAGAACTGAGCCCTTTTGTGGAGACTGAGTTGTTAAAAATCGATACACTGCTTCCTGCACTTTAAAATTGTGCTTTTGCTTTTGCAAGAAAAATGCATCACTCTCTAACTATTTCTTACATTTCTTACTATAGTGACGTGTATTACATCATGCATTGCTTAGACATGGAAAAATTCAAAACGTGACAGCTTTTGAAATGTTTTATTGGACAACCACTTTTTAAAAGACAGCGTTAGTGACCTGTCTGTCTGCAAACCCTAAAATGTTTCATTTCTAAGTATGTATTTCTACGTCGTGTTTGACTGGAACTGACTAAGATTTAAATTGATTTTGCTTTTAGTTGAGCTCACAGCACAAATCGTGTCATACTCACTCATGATGACTGCCTATTGAAAGGTGCTGAAAAATGGGCCAGTAGGAGGCAGACAAGAGGAAATAAATGGTACAGGGTGAGATGCGTGAGGAGTGGAGGTTATCCACCAGCTGGGGAAACACAGTGGCTGGCAGGTTGAAGATTTTTGTGGTAAAAATCAGCTTTAGGGCCAATGAAAATGTTTGTGCAGAAAGGTTTCAAACATCCCCACAGGAAATAAGAAGACTGCTCTTCACTGACAGGAAACATACATCCTCTCACTCGCGTATTACACAGAGCCTGGCAAAGGACAAATTCTTCCTGACACTGTGGGTGGGAGTCCAGCACAGGAATGAAATGTCACGATGACAGAGTTTGCTGGTGAAAGATTTACACATCAGAATGCCGCAATAAATGCATCACTTCACTCTGTTCTTGTGGTATGAGCTTTGAGTCCCACCATGAATCACAGATGAAAAATGAAGCCACCAATGGGAGCGTAATAAGCTGCAGTTCCTTATATGGCCACTTGGGGCTAGCAAAGTCAGTTCTTAGACTTTCATTCTAAAATATACAGTGAAATAAATTAAATAAAATTAGACCCCAGCCAGTCAGCCCATTTTTCTGAAGACAATAATAGTGAAGGAGTGGTTCTAGATTCTGGTTCTTTGGACTGCATGTTTTAACTATTTAGGTCTTTCCTCACTCCAAGACACCTGATTCAAATTCAGTCTGTTATCGGGCAGCTGCAGCACATAATACCCAGCTGGTCATTTGAATCATGTGTTCAGGAAATGGTAACAAGAACATTTTATGGGAGGAAAGAATTTTATTGAACAGTTAGTTAACATAACTTGTCCATGAGCATAGACACAGACACACAAAAACACACAGTTATTGGTACTTTGTTACTCTGGGGTGGTTTTGGCTCACATCCTAGGCCACGACCACCCCCGAGTAATCCATCAAATTCGTATGAATTAATTAAAGATTGAAAGGTTGGTGGTTTGATCCCTGGCTGCTGTGTATGTGTGAATGTCAGATAGAAATGTATAAAGAGCTCTGAGCGCTCAAGTAGAGTAGAAAAGCACTATATAAATGGCAGCCCATTCGCCATTTATTTATCTGTTGCATTAAACACTTACATGAAAATGTAATGCCTTGATGTTTGTTAAATAAAAAATTTGAAGCAATTAGTTGTTTTCGCATAAATTTGCAAAATGAGTATATACAAAAATACTGACATTTTGGCACCGTTATTGCACATTGTTGGCCTGAGGCAATGAACGAAAAAAAATCCTGCTTAAATAAATACGTTAAATTAGAATCTGTCTATAAACAAATACAAATACTTCTTTAGATGTTCTTGAACTTACACATATTTTTTCAAATATGCATATTTAAATTTAAACATGCATGAAAATGACATTATTCTTCCTCAAAGGATTGCTCCACCCCAAGTCAAAGGTTTGTTTGTGTGACAAAATAAGTAAATAGACGAAAAAGGGAGAAATCACCGAAAATTGGGTTTGTTGCTCAAGGACAACATCGTGCCATATATGGCACGATGTTGTAGATAAGGACTTAACCTTCTATAGAAGGTTAAGTCCTTATCTACTAGCTGCTCTCTTACTCACAAAGGGGTCACCACAGCAGGTAACTGCACACTTTAGTTTTTTGGCAGATTGCTTTAAATACAAAATACTCTACCTGATGTAATTCCAGAGGGATTTGTGTCTCCCCCGGAGATGAAACTGGGGAGCTTTCACTTGTTAGGCTAAGCTGTAAATCCCTACACTAGGAGACTTTAAAAACTATGGGTGGTCTCATCATTTTTGTAAGCAGTTTATTTTGTGCGCTAGCTTTACTTTATATCATAAATGTTTAAAAACTAGAAGAAATGTTCTGTTTTTAATTCTCCGTTTCTTTGCTTGGTGGTAGTGTCGTGTTGTACACAAGAAACACACGATGAAGAGCCCACAGTGTTGTTATTAGCTCTGTGGCTGCAGAGCTGGGTCTTATGAGCACTTCTTTTTAAAATTTTCACATACTTGGTTTTGAACCAAAGTATTGGGCACATTTAAACTTTCACCTGATGACACTTGATGTTAAACTTTACAAAACCCCAAAAAAGGTAATAAAGTGATGATGATTCAAACCAACCAGTGTTACTGTAGCTATAGTTTTTGGGTCAGCCACTGACATTACAAGCATGAGTAAAGAAAGCCTTTTGATATTGTGGGACTTTGAATCATCCATCCTTCCCATCAATCACCTCCTTTTTCTTCTAAGAATACTATATTTTTTTTTACCTGCTGAATTAATAAACAAGTCAGAATAATAAAATTTTCTGGGGGATAAATGGCATAACTTTTTCTTTTACTTTGAAGCCTGAACTGGACACCAAACAAGGGAAAATGTGTCTAAGGGTAGAAGCCACATGAGATTCAGTTCTGCTGAACCTCCACATATAATGGAGGTGAAACAAACAGAAATTGTGGACCTGGAGATGACATCACCAGCCTAGGATCTTTTGCCAGAGGCTGAATGTAGGGAAGATCTTTTTTCCAACACTTGGCAAGGGAGACTTGTACACTCCAATCCCCTTTTATTGCTGTTTACCCCTTTGCCAAGCTTTGTCGAAATCGCATAGTTTCACAAGATGAATGTGGAAGAGAAAAAAAGACCCTACAGCGTGGCTTTCTACAGTCACCACCCAGCCCTCCCTCGGGTTTCAGCTCTGCACTGTATCTGTGTGCGTCTAGTTGTCCTGAACCTAAATCTTTTAGTGTTGATTCTTCCCACCTATAAAAGGCTCTCGCATGGATGTGTGTTACGCTTTTAGTGCTGTTATCTTATTAAGCAGCCGGAGAGGTGAGGCAGCATCCTAACAGAAAGGATCAGGCGCTCTGACCCACAACCGAGTAACACTCAGCCACCCCACACTTTTTCTAAATATGTACACAAGTGCACAAGAGAGCGGCAGCGAGCCCAGAGGAGACTGCGCTGGCGCTCGCTGCTACACCCGCGAATCATAAATCCACCGTCGGACAGGCAGGCTGAGCTGAACGTTTCGACACTGTGGGCCAGGTGATTTATGGATCGATGTAACCTCTGGAGTTTAAAAATAACAAGAACAAACCTCGCCTGGGATGGAATACCTCTGCGCTGAACTGATACTGCTAAACCACTTTAAAGACATTTCATCCACTCACCAGGAAAGTGTGAGGTGGAAAATTGGATGAGTTATGTGATATATTATAAAAGACACCCAGCTCTTATATTTTAATAAAATGCTGAAATGGTGTCGGTGTAGTGCAGGGAGCTTATGGACTGCTAACAGGGGAAAACAGAAGGTGTTTAATGAGAAGTCGTTAATGGAAACATTATTAAAGCATACCGTTAACAGCCTCGTTCATCGCTCAGACTAAAACCGTTTCCTCCTGACTTCTCTGTACATGCCGTTTAGAGCGAACGTCACTTACTCCCTAAAGGAACCTCCTCTAGCGACCTCCGCCAACTCCCAAAAGCTCCTCACTATAAAAACCAGCACCTGCAGGACAGAGGGGAGCGCCAGTAACTCACACCGTGGCAGATCCCAGCTCGAGTCTTTCTGGGTGAAGGCCTTCCTGCGCGTCAAGGGTTTGCTCTGATGATAGAACCCGCCACTTCCTCACCGGGCCTCACGTTTAATGGAGTGCAAAGTTCCCTTTAATATTTCTACAGGTGTCAGGCACGAGAGGCGCAGAGGTCTTCTTTTAATGCAAAGCCTCGTAAAACTTTCCATAAAAGCTCCTTTTAGGAGGACAGCACATATAAAATATAAGGCAAAGAAAGCCTATAAGAGTTTGACTTTTTGAAAATGCTTTAAAATCAACGGTGAACTATTTGCCTTGATTTATAGAGTTTCTGCAGGAATTTGTACTCGTATGTTTATCATTTCATTTAAACCTTATTCTGGTGTTTTGAACATGCGCACAATCCTATCTGCTTTGCAAAAAGTGGTTCCAGTATTGGAGTGAAGCTCTAACTTGTAATTTTACAATGCAACACAGTTTATCTTCGTTCGTCTCCTAAAAATCAGCTGTCCTTTGATACCACAGATCACAAACTCGGCTTAACAATGACGTAATGCAGACAGATTGCCGTCCTTCTTCTAACGCTAATTTGTGAGGCTCACACAAGAAGCTTTCACTGTGGTAGGTGTTGTTGGGCACTGCAGAACAATCTAACGCTGTTTCCCCAGCCACATACAGCTGTCATCATCGCCATTCACAGGGCCTAGATGAGCAGGAAAACACTAATCATGTCATCACTGTTCTGCACTGGAGCAAGAGCCCTATTTAGCGCGATAGCAGCGTGTAATTACACCGTCCTCTGGGGCTGTGGCATTGTGGTGGGCCTGGCCAATGCCAAGAAAAGCAGCGGAGGAGCTGATTAACTTGGACTTACATCTTGCATTCTTTTGCAGTGCCTTGCTGCACCGAGCTGCATGCGCGCTACAAACAATCGCCACTAATGACGTTCATTTATGGCAAGTTTATGTTCCCAAAATACCTCAAAGACCTCTGCACACACACAGCGTAAACACATAAATGGAAACATGGTGCCACGCATAAATTCTTATGTCTGCAATTTGCTAGTACATATTCCAAGACACAAACAAAGCACAGGCATGCTGTTATTGGCATATACACATTCACACATGCTGTAGCGCTTAAGGCCCAAAAAACTTTGAACTTCTTTCAGCTGCTGCAGATGCCAAAATAACAAATTCACACAAATATGTCAACAGTGCTAGGAACCTACAGCACTGCCTTAAGCAGTTAGCTAACATTAGCATACTAACATGGTCAAAATGGCTCTCTTGGACAATACTCAAGTGTTGTGTTTATGATAGTCACCATTATCACCAGTCAAATAAATAACACTCCTCACAAAATATATCTGAGGTTAAAGGTTATGCTATTCATTTTGCACTGTCTCCATTTGCTTACCACAAGCTGTCTTACAATGCTTGAATTTTGAGGATTGAAGTGTTGTCTCAAATCAAGCATGGCCAGTTGTCAACTCCTGGAAATTATTACAGAATTCATCTGGGATTTCTGCATTTAAAGATGAAGATTCAACAAACATTTTCCAAACAATTCCACATCATGTGTGTCATCCAGGTAATCACAGTGCACTGCTACATATGTACCAGTACCTGAAACCGCTGGGACCAAAGTTACAGACCAGTATTAGTTATTTGCTAATCTGTGGGTATAGAAGAAGAAAAATGAAAAAGAAACACTCTTTAACCATGCTATAAGAGACGAGGTTGCATTTTCTTCCACTAGAGGGTATTATGCAACTTCCCCGTTAGCATCACTTATTTGGAAGATCAGTACAGAGCTGAGCAGAGAGTAACCAATTAAACAAATAACTACACATAGTAGATTTTAGAGAAATGTGTTTATGCTTTGTATGTCTGAAAGGAAAATGATATCAGGCAATATATCAGAAAGTCAGTTTTTCAAATCAACAAATATCGGTACCAGTATCTGTCTTAAAATTCATCTATCAGTAGGGCTCCAGCAAAAGTACTTATGCACTGAAAATAGCAAGCATAGATATTAAAGTAGGGTATCTGAGGTAGAATTTAAGGGTGAAAAAGTCCTTATTAGTTATTAGTTACAATTCACCCTGAGAGCAACCTGAATCTGGATCAAATTCAATGCAATTCTTACGACAGAAGAGGGATTTTAGGGATTTCCTCCTCATGGTGGTGCTTTGTCTGGGCTTCATCAATGTCATTTTCTGAAAAAGATGAAAGTGTGTAGAAAACGTAACGTTTATTAAGATACTTTAGTCTAAACTGAGGTTGAATCTGTACTGCCTTACTCACTCTGTCTCTGTTACTCCTCTTCAGCGGCTCCACACTCAGTTTAGGAAGCGGTAGCAGAGCTTTTGAAGACAGATTTTTATCACCATTTATTAGACTGCACCTCACACATTAAACCTAACGCTTAAAATATTGCCGGCCTAATATTAAGAAGTGCATACCAGACGACCTCAGCACTGGTCCTGGAAATGCACGTCGACTTTTTATTACTTGCTTTGGTGTGAGTTTTCAGCAGGACTCGCTCTATCTCTGTAACACAGTCTGGGCAACAATTAGACTTGGTGACATTTACTTGGCCTTCAGCACTGACACACATATTCATTCACAAGGACACTTCCTTCGTATTGGTGACACTGGATAGGAACCACCACCCTTTGATGGTGGAAATACCTCTCAAGGATATCCTGGTACAAGCTGTTAGCATGGCATTTTGGAGCAGGCACACTACCACCTTTTCTATTTATTCAATATTTATTAATGCACAGCGTTTCTAAACTGCATGCATACTGCAAATCATGTAAGAATCGGAAAAACATAAATATAATTTTTATAATAAAAGTAGGCACACAAGAAGAAGAATAAAACTATCTCTGAGCACACGCTCTGCACTCAATCACAGTTATGGATCACAATGTTTTACATGCATGGATTTGACTCCATAAACATCTGGGTTTTTTCACTAACAGCCGACAAATGTTTATCTCAGAACAGAGTCAAACCAGTGAGGTGATATGAGAAGTAGTTTATTTTGTGGTTTTGCAAAAACATAGCTGCGCGCTGCTACTACATCATGTGGAATTCTTTGTAAACAGAAGTAATCCAAGCGCATACCTGACTTTTCAACACATACAGTATCTGCTTAACGTCCCGCCACAAAAACATCAAATGCCTCGGCCCAATAGAGGCAACAAGCCAGGACACAAAAGGAAAAAAAAATCCTCCTCAAAGAAAAAAAAAGAACTGATCAAATGATTTGACAATTTTCCAAAAATATTAACACTACAAATGCACGCACAAGCTGTTGGTTACAAAAGAAGCGTGTCCAAAAACATGAGCTGAGGACTTTTATGATGGCTGTATCCCTGCACTCAACAAGTCATTCCACCTCTATCCTTCACCCTGAATCCAGCAGCGTGAGCAGCAAGGGTGTGAAGATTAAAAGCTTATCCAATTAGCCTTGTGCCTAGACCAGCTAAACCCATCAGACACATTTAAAACCAAAAGCTACGCCACACATCCGCAGAACACAAAGAAAAGTAGGAATTTTAAACATAAAGAAGATTTTTTATAAATAACATTAGAGAGGAGAAAGCTTTGACACTTGAAGCATGAACAATATTGTGACAAGACCACACCGTGTGTCCTTAAGGACCGTCCATACAGATTTTGCTTGATAACATTTCTAAGAAAAAATGCTTTAAAAACATCCAACAAACTTGATTACCAAAGAAAGTGAACAGTCCTTTCCACTGTGATTGTAAAATTTGCACTCAAATAGCACCATAATGATGCAGGGGACTCAAAGTGGTCAATAAAACACCCTGCAATTGAAGAGAAACCACCACTGCGGACTGACTCTGACTAGCAGCCCATATTACAATCATTCGACTTAAGTCATTCATAATTAAAGGATGTGCTCTGTCAAAATCTATGACATAATTATTCTGGGCCACCTCTGTGGTTTTCACTCATGGACTCTCCAACGTGCTTCAGAAAAACAGAAGTACCCCTTGGCCACATTCTCTGCTGAATACTGCCCTCTGCAGGACTGAAGCGACATGGCTCAAGAAGTGGGAACAAGTCCACTTTTGAAACGATGTTGGCATAAAGGAAGACTGTTTTTTTGGTCATGCTACCCACTCGGGGATTAATGTCACATACAGAGAGCTCTAAAGGCATTCATGCGCCTTTCATTTTGCCATAATTCACCCTGCACAGATGCCACCCCGGAGGTCAGCCGCAGAGGACAACTGAAGCCGCTTTGATTTAAGGTGTCATGGGTCATTTATGTCTAAGAGAGAATTATGACACTTTTTTTCCTCATTTGTCATCGCGGCAAAGCTCTGGGTACGTAGACGTGAAAGCGTCCCACCCACACATCTGGGTGGTCTGCCCACCCAGCTGAGTGTGACCCTAATAAAGAGTTCTGTGACTCTAAACGGCGCCTGTTCTGCCGCGAACCTCGCTTTTGTTGAAGTGTCTGGGGGCAGTGATTCACGACACATTATGCAAAACAAAGAAACAAATAAAACCCTGTTTGCTCTTAAAAATGCACTGCAAAGATATCGTCTGGATTTTATGGCATGACATAAAATGAGTTTTACTGCCATTCCTAATGGAACGGGCCTTGGTCATTTTCAAGGGCTCACCCCTCGTCTTGATAGTTGCAGCTGGAGGGAAATCCCATTTAATTATGCAAAAAATAAAAATAAAAATAATGCAAAATACATCCTTTAATTTGTGTTGTATACTTGACTTACTTTGAAAGTGTGAAAAAACAATACATTGTAAATATAGTAAAGTGTTGCACTAGAGATACAAACATATTTACGACTTTGCATTATGAGTACATTTTTTAAATACTATGTGTGCATATTTCTAAAACTAGTTTATTCAGATGTTGTGTGAAAAACAAACAGCACAATAATCAACTTACCTGTTTTATTTGCTGCATTTCCAGATTTGGAGTATTGTGCTACAGCATGGCATGAATATCCTTCTTTATTGTTATCTTATGCTGATAATTTAATGGATCTTAATGTATTCATCCATTTTGACACTTTAACATTATTATTTATTACAACACGAAGGAGAGTAATTACTTGTAACTGTTTCTTCTTCTGAATTTAATGAAAATGACTTTGAGGTATGCATCAATGGTGCTTTTGAGTGTAAAATTAGTCATAATAACATAAATAATGTTTTTGTTCTCGTTATTGCTGTGGGATTGTGCAAACTCGTCACATCAAATCACCACTGCAGAGGCTTCCTGTCAAATTAAGATGTATAGATTAGTTTGGTAATGGATCTTGATATAGTGGATCTGTATCATCAGAGAATGAATGATGACAATATGACTACATCAATAAACTACGCTAGGACATCTCTTCTCTGAGAATTGAATAAACGAGTGAAAGCTGAGATCTCTTCCTCAGAATTATTTCTTTTGAATTTTTCTCTTTTAAAATATCACTTTCTTGTGATAAAATGTTTTCACTATGTCACCTTGTCATCTTTTGTGAATTTATTGTTCTCCAGTTTCTCCTATCCTCTCTCTTTACCAGTGTCTGCAGCCACCAAATTTGAAGAAGCAGAAGAAGAGACAATGACAGAGGGTGCAGGAGTATGCATGCTGTTGTAACAGAATGGTAATATATTTTATATGTGTGGCTAGTGATGGATAAACCTTGTTGTATCTTTCCTCAAAAGCTCAAACATTGACATGAACAGGTCCATATATATTTTTACATATGAAACTCTGACTGTCTGATGGTCTTTTTGACACTATTGTTGCTGAACTAGAAATTGTCATTCATGACTATAAGAAGTGTTTCAATGAATGCTAGAAAATTCCACGTGGCTTCCAAGTATTTAGTTCACAGGTTCCCTGTAACATTGTATCAGTGGATTCTCAAAGTTTTGTTGTTGAGTGAGTGTCAGTCCAGGACTCATTCAGTATATGAATGAGTCCTGGACAAGAAGAATTCACACATCAGACACTTTTCATCAGTGTTTGTAATGTGTCTCCACAGAGGCCCAGGCTGGTGGTTCATACTGATCATATTTGTGCAGGTGTATAATACTACTTTTATTCACTAGCACTAGATTATCGAGGGCTTGACATAAAGTTAGCAAGGTTAGCCAATGATTCATGCTTTCGTGTCTTACTAAGACACATTGAAATTTACTGCCAGTCAACAGCAGCATGTTTACTTATTTATCAGGAAATTAGTCTCATCAAGGTAATTTACAGCATCGAAAAGGTAAAACCAAATCCCATGACTGTAATACTGAACACATAAGCAAACTGAAAACTGTGCAGACTGTGATGCAACTGTGATGCTGTGTTAAGGTTATTTGTTCTATTTAGCTAAAACTGACACAATAAATTATCAGACTTCTGCAGTTGCACAAGTGAAGCTTAATTACTACAGCAGCTTGTCCAGACATTTAAATTAATATCTGTTCGGACATAACTGAATGTTATACTCTTCATGAAGGGCGGATATATTGGTACACCTTGGTAAGGTGTACAAAAACACAAATATACGACAGAGGTCTCCAGTTTGCTGAGGAATGATGCAACGACAGAAAATGATCTGTTAGAAAAGGGAAAATCCCACAACACCAGAATACATTCTGATCTGTACCTCCTTCAAAAAAAAACTCCTCTTGAGGCAACAGACCGTTAGATGTCACTGCAGGCAACACGGAGGAGAGTGAGACATATTTCATCAGATATTTTAAAACAGAAACCAAGGAAAAATCTGTGAAGTCTACTATGAAGAAAACACATGAGAGATCTGCCTTAAGGGTTCAAAGCCTTCCAGGTCTTCAAGCCTAATTCAGTGATATATTGGTCGAAAACTGACAACAAGCCTTATAACACAGAAAGTTTGGTGTGTATTGTACATATAGAAACTACAGTATAAAGATTTAAAATATCCCACATTTGACCTCTGATCCCTCCTTCAAGGTCAAAGTGATAATAATGATATATAGAGCTAAGAAGCTATGTTTTTTTCTCCCATTGTTTGCATTGGCAACACATAGACATAGTGAATGGCACAGAAACTTCCCAGCGACCATGTTCAGAGACGGGCAGCCAGCTGTGACCGGTTGCTGGTGATAGGAAGGAGACAGAACAGAAAACTCACTGTGGAAGAGAGCAACAGATTAGCTAATAACTACTGATTAAATGCAGAATGGTGTGTACATGCAGTGAGTAAAAAAGGCGAATGAAAAAGAAATAGTCAGGGCAAAGGTCGAATAAGGTCAAGCTTTTATAAAAATGTCTTTTATCTTTAAAACTTTGCTCAAAATTCTGCTTCCTTTATTTGCATTGGCAACATTTAGGACATGACACTGGTGTATGGGGGTTCTATATATCATGAATGAGCTAAATGCAATTACGTTCTCTTAGAAGTAAATGCTGCCCAGAGAGCGAGTTTGCACTCTTGCTTTTCCTTCTTCTTCTCTTCTTCTTCCTGTTCTGAGTGCCTCTTGTTATGGAGCGGATCCCCTGCTGCTCTCGTGAGGTCAAACATGGCATCACCTTTCTGGTGATATCAGTGGTACAACACGGCTTACGTAGAATGTAGCAGATTGCATTTTTGTGGCTGCAGGTGCACCGTCAGAGTACCAGGTGGCTGTGCGTAGATATGCTGACGCAGCACAAATGGTCTCTTTCGCCCTCACAGACTTCAGAGCTCACCGTGCAAACGATATGGGCAGCCCTTTGTAACAGATGCTCATGCACTGTGGCAGTCCTACTGCTGTGAGCGCTGGCCTGTTGTCACCGGTAGCATCATCATCAGTAACAGCATCATCTGTTAAATATTCATTTGTTATTATGTCTCTGCTTTGAAATGGAAATTGTTGCAAGACAAACTCAAAAAAACATCAGTAGAGGGCGCTACAGCACAAGCCCTGTGTGAGTCCTCTGGATAGATGGACTAGAAGGCTGTCTTTTTGTTTTGTTTTGTCTATTATTTCTGAAGAAATTAAATTTTTGAATTATTAAAAGAGATGATAGAAATTATAAAAATGATGGTTGTTTTTCTTTTCGGTTTGCTTCTGGGGCACTACAGGCAATTATAAACCCTTTACTGCAGCAAAGCATCCAGTACGGGTGCCTGCTGTTCTACAGTTCCTGACAGATAGAAGCATCATTAACCAGCAGATTTCATTGAACTAAATCTAAGTGTTTTTTGCTATTCATCTCTCGCTTTTCTATTTAGTTTGCAGATACTTCCCGTCATATATGCCCCTCTTTCTTCTAGATGTCAACAATTATAACAGCTTCAAAACAAAACAAACGTTCTCCTTCCATTAATATACATAAATATAAAATATATATATAAATATTTTTCTTATTCTCGACAGGAATGGCGAGAAAAGTGTTTACTTTTGGGAGAGGACAGAGGATGGTGTCTGGTCTCACAGCAAACAGCTTGGGATTGACAGCTGATGCCACCACCTGAACTAGCAAAAGAATAATGAGGATCGGGAAGAAAGATAAAAACACACCAGGGGACTTTAATAAAAATATATATTTAATATTCATGATCTAAGCACGGTGCTGAGCGAAAGAAATAAAAGGCATTCCTGCCACAGTGTTAAATGTGAGCCAGTTTGGTTCATTGCTGAATTCTTGCTGTTACTAATAACAGTCCTGATACAGTGAAAATAGGACTGGTGGTGGATGAAATAGGGCATGAATAGAAATAGCTCAGTAGCCTGGGCACCAGTCTCTGGAGGGAGTGCTGTGTTAGTTGCCTCATGTGTGCTGTTAAGCTGATGGCTGTCTATTCTCCATCCAGGTGCGTGTGTGGGAGATCCAGCCCAGGACTCACAGGCTCCTGGAGTCCATGAGAAAGCATAAGGCCTCTGCCAAATGCATTAAGATTAAAGGCATTGACAAGGAATTGCCAGCTCAGATGGGGGCCTGCATAATCTGGGACCCGGTTGAAGCCAGAACTCGCCCACTCAACCCCTTCTGCTTTCTTTTTGCTGAAACACATTCATGTAAAGAAATTATTGAAATGATTTTAGTTCCTAATATTTGCCATTACCTTATTAAACTTTTTAATAACTTTTGCAAAACATCCTGTAAAAATACTTGTTTTCCTCAGGGTGTGCTGTTTCCTCTCCGTGTCTGTCAAGTGGTCACAAATAATTGTGATCTGCACTGCCCCACTGTACCTCCCATTATTACTGAAAGAACCACAGCGGGGCTTCAACACCATAAGTCAAATGAAACAAAACTTTCACCGTGCTCCATTATGTTTGATGAAGTTCAGAAATGTTCAGAAACTATAAACTGGTGTGCTCTTGCCTCTGGTTGTATTTTTTTGTGTCAAGGCAGCCCTAACAGGGCAGCGTGACAGTGATAGCGCATTGTTCTATCAGTTAAGGCAGCATTTGTTCCCGCAGCATACAGCATATGTGACTCAGGAAACCAGATGGGCTCTGCTGTCTACTTCATCTTTAGGGATGACATTTTCTTCTTTGCAGTAAAAGTGTCACGGAGGGAAAACCAGCGCTTCATTTAGAGGAATAACATTAGTTAACTACTGGGCCAAGACGCTGCAGAACTGATTATATATGCTGCGGCACTCTGAAAGAAAAACACTCTGCTGTGTATTTTATCCTTATAATCAGAACTTTGAGTTGGTACTACATTAATGTTTTAAAGGCTTGCGGCTTTATGTGCGAGCCTCCTCACATCAAAGACAATAAAGCATGGGCCGTGCATGCAGGAACATATCAATCTGCTTTATAGCATTTTTAATTAAATTCAATTTCAATGCAATGCTATTCATAAAGCACCAAATCGCAACAATAGTCACCTCGAGGCGGTTTATATTTTAAGGTAGAGACCCTACAATAATCCAAAGAAAACCCCAATGATTGGATGACCCCCTATGAGCAAGCACTTGGTGACAGTGGGAAGGAAAAACTCCATTTTAACAGGAAGAATCCTCCAGCAGAACCAGGCTCAGGGAAGGGCAGGGCCATCCGGTACATCTGGTTGGGGAAAAGTCGTCCCTCTTCACCTGTGTGTAGTCTTTTCGGGTCCTCTGTGAGAGGCCTGGATGCTTAAGGGTCCTGCCTGGTATCATTGCCCCTCCTAGGACTGCACTTCTAGGCAAAAATCTTGGATGTCCTTCCTGGGATCTGCTAGAGTCACTCACCCTGAACAGACACCAGCAGCAAGAAAGTCCTGGGTTTGAATCCACCATGAGGCAAGGTTTGTGTGTTCTCCCCATGTCTGTTGATTCAGAATTTCTCGTAGGTGTGAATGTTTGTCTGTCTATGTTAGCTCTGCGACAGACTGGCGACTGGTCCAGGGGAGACGGGGGTTTGAGAATCTCTCTAAACATAACATCAAATAACTGAAAGAGGAGGCTGAAACAGGAAGGAGGCAACTGCCAAACAGAGGTGATTACGGCTTTGCCACAGACAGCTCAGCATTATAATGATAGATGGTAGCCACTCAAAGGTGCCCAAGGCTCATTATTTCCGAAGTTAAAAAATTGGATAGTGAATGAAGCAAATATTTTGGTCCAAGACTTTTGGCAGACTTCCTTGTAGCTTCATTGGACTTAAAAAAAAAATCCTGAGCAGATCTGTCTGTCTCAGATTTGCTGTGACTAAGAAAACATAAAAAAAAAACAGTCTGTGCAGAAGCACGACTTCAATTTAAACATGATTTAATTTCATGGAAGTTAGATTTGCTTGACTATATTTTGCATTGCCTCTGTGGTGTGTTTGGGAAGTGATGCATGACAGACAGAGAGAGACTTCCTCTTTGAGTCAGATGCTGCTTGGAAAGTAGGCCTCCGGCTTTGCTTGGTTGGGTACGGGCCTTCAGACTCAGCGTGTAGTATTCAGACTGCAAGCCCTTCTGCTGTATGCACTGACAGCTCTTTCAGGCTCTCAGCTTAGAGCACTTCATGATTTTTCTCTCTCTCCTCTCAAATTGAGCCTCCTGGTGGGATTGTTGTTTCCTACCGACAACAACAGCAGGTATTTCATATCATCATCAACGCCACTCTGAAGGGAAGAAGAGTAGGAGGCTCTCGGAGAAAACTTGGCTCAGTCTCACTCATCAGGTTGCATTAGAAGGCAGGAGGAGCTTTGGTCATAACGCTTTTGCTCGCTGCTGCAATAAATCTGCAGTTTTTAGTGTTATTATAAATGACAGCACAGTGTGATTAAACATATCTATGTGGTGAGCAAACGAGATAAGCTCTCCCATGCTTCACGGCCCAGTAATGATAGTAATAATCCAGAACACTGTAACCTGTGATAAAAGCTTCCAAGGCTTAGCTAATGAATTTCTGCTGGAGGCTACTGGGGTCACTCGCGCGCGCACACACGCACACACACGCACACACACACGCACACACACGCACACACACGCACACACACATGTTCATTCAAGATATGCACCCCTTCTTTTTTATTCAGAACTGCTAGAATTCAGGACATTAGACTAGCAGTTTCATTAGCAGCCATATCTCTGTGAAAGGCCAATAAACAAGAGTTTAATTTACTGGCATTGGCCTCAGGGGAGAGAGCTGACTGCAGGGAGCTTTGACAGCGTTACCCACGTAAGTAATATCATCTTCGCAAAAAATGATTCATTGTGTAACAGAAGTTGAGGTATGCTGGCAGTAAAACGTGGAATAATAAAGGAGATTCCATATAAAAGATGCACTGATGCAAATGTATCTTCAGCCAAAGGATCTGTGGAATGTGGAAATGTGAAATGAAAGATCTTACACTTGTGATGACTTTAGAATAGCATTATTGATTTCTTCATAAAACAGCCTCACGCTGCATTCGATTTTGTGCTGACGTCTAAATGGTTTTCTACTTCATTCCAGTATTTCCCTTTAATAGGGTATTTAAAAGTAGAATGGGAGGCACTTCAGCAGAGCCAGTTCCCAGTTTGGATTCAGGAGACAAACACCCTCTCTACTTTTAAGATTAGACTTAAAACTTTTCTTATCGATAAAGCTTACAGTCAGGGATGGATCGGGTGATCCTGAACCCTTACTTAGTTATGCTGCAATAAGTCTGGGCTGCTGTCAGCTTTCCATGATGTTTATATGCCACTCCAGATTTAATTATTAGTTATTATTACTTTCTGGTTCTCTTCCACACTGTCATTTGTCTTGTCTTCCTCCCTTCACCCCCAACCGGTCACAGCAGATGGTCGCCCCTTCCTGAGCCTGGTCCTGTTGGAGGTTCCTTCCGGCTTAAAGGGAGTTTTTCCTTCCCACTGTCTTTACAATATAAAGTGACTTGAAATGACTGTTTGTTTGTTTTTTGACTCGGTGGTACATAAATAAAAACATTAAAATGTATTGTTCAGTTCAAAACTCTATCTGCTAGAGGCAAGTAAGATTTTACATTAAAACTCATATGATGTAAAATGTTTATATAATTGCTAAACACATGGAAAAGTTCTTGAACATAAGTGCAGGGATAAAAAAGCTTTTTCAATTTTTTATTCAACCAAATTATCAAGTATAAAAACAATTATTCTGTGCGGGGTGGGGCGGTGGGGGGGTCATGGCAAAAGAAACTAGCAATGCTAAACTAGAAATCCTTTCTTTCATAACAGTTCAACATTCTCTGACAATGTCTTCCTAAAAAAAAATGTGACCAACTCTTTCATACAAAACTCATCCACATCTTTATTTTAATACACATGCTGACTATTTCAAATCCCCCCTAATTTCAACAGGATTCAAATTCCATGACCCTCCCTTTTGAGCCATTCCTTGTTGCAAAGACCCACTCATGGTTCAACTTAAACTTTCAGGCAGATGGTCCCTCATTATCTTTAAGCATTCTGAGACAGGATGCATAACTCACTTGACTACAAGCTTCCAAACGCTCAAGATAACCTCAGACCATAAAATTTCCACCCTCATGTTTCACAGCTGGTATGAGGTTGCTCCACTGAAAAGCTGTCTTAATTATTTTGTACCAAACATGTCTGTCTTACCAGAGCATTTGTCATTACTCCAAATGCTCTGGTGTTTTTCAGTTTCATTGAAAAACTGTAACATTAACGGTATGTACTCTTTACAGCTCCTCTCACTCTGTCTTAAGAGTAGAAGAGGGTGAGTTCATTCAAGAATTGATAGTATCGATATAAATGTTGGTATTGATATTGGATCAATACTAGTGTGACAGGATCGATACTTTGTTTCTACCCTCAGTGTTCAGTATAAATCCAACTGAATTGTGTTAAATATTTTTTTTCTTTGGAAATGAAAAAATGTACCTAAAACCACTGTGGACTATGAAAAATGTCTGAACCTTTTTGTGTTGACTGTCACATCATGTTATATGTTATTTATAGCCTGTAGCACATTTAAAGAACAGAAACTGACTGGAAGTGCCTTAGAGACGGACACATTTACATTCCAGGTCTGTTTTTCCAAAAAACTGTTTCAGGATCCATGAAAAAAGCTGAGAGGTGTGTATTTGTTGTGGAACGCAAAACAGTGATTTAATGGTCATTAAGATCTGTTCATAATTTGCAAAATTGATGATGATTGATCTCAGAAATCGTGACACACTGCTCTCCCCTGCCTTGAGCTGCTTTTAAAGGTTAAACGTATATTTATATTTGGATCTAAATGCTTATCCAATGCAACTGTATTAATCTTATAACATCATTGGGGTGATTTTCTACCGAATTTGTTTTGACTTTAGAAGTGCATCACGTTCATAATATTTTATTTGTATTCAGGATTTTAAATGACCGGCCTGTATGACCACAAATCAAGCTATATACAGGGCTCTCTTAGGTCATTCGTGTGTGGGGAAAGTGGGAGGGGGCAGCTACACAATAATAAGCCTTCTTATGAAGGCGAATGGGTGCAGTGGGAGAGGAGCGCGCAGTGCTGCAACTGGACGGCGCAGCGGCTCGCATTGTCCCGGCCATGACGAGATGCTGTTTGTGACAGCGGTGTCGGGATGATAATGAACGTCTTCAGTAAGTGTTGGGATGGACGAGGGAGGTTTTAAGTCAGAGCGCGGTGGAATAACAGTGTGCTGTTGTGTCTCTTGGCTCCTCCGCGATGGTGGCACCCCCGTGCGCTTTCCCCTCTGCTATCCGGACAAGGGACGCTGGCAGAGGAGTGACAGACCGGAATCGGAATTCCTACAATTATCAGTCTCAGAATAGCTCGGCACGGGAGTAGAGGTACTGTCATGGAGAAACAGAGCAGAGCCAACAAGGAGGAAATGCTGACATCGAAGGAGGAGAAGCGCAAAGAGAAGAAGCCGAAATCTGGGAAGCTTTTCCGCAAAAAATCGTTAAAGTCTGTGGGGAGTTTTATGAACAGAATTATCAAAACTTTGGGCACTTTCACCCACTTTGGAGACGCTGACGCGCAGGACGCGGAGGATGATGATGGAGGGTTTCGGAATGGCGCACCTTGCACCCTCAGCGCCAGCTCAGGAATAATCAGAGAGGATGTACAAGTAGTTCGGGATCGGGTAGTGAAAAACACTTCGAGCACGTCGTCTTCTCTGTGCACCGGCAGAGAGAAACTACTTTACCAATACGGAGACAAAATCCCAGGTGTGCTGGGACTGAAAAACCACGGCAACACCTGTTTCATGAACGCCGTGGTCCAGTGTTTGAGCAACACCGACCTGCTCGCGGAGTATCTGGGACTGGAGCGATACAAGATGGACATGAGCCAAACCAGAATGAACGGGGTGGTGAAAAGCGACGGGACGAGGCATGTCAGGGGAGAAGTCACGGAGCACTTGGCGTCACTTGTCAGAGCCCTCTGGACTCTGGAGTACACCCCTCAGCTGTCTGTGGATTTCAAGGTACACCGCCCCCCCACACCACCACCACCACCCCGAATTTAGTCTGCAGGTGGTTGTGAGTTGTCTAACGTGAAAGGCACACATAGGCACAAAATGAAAGGTACTGGAAACAGTATTAAAAAGGGCACTGTAGCAACCAGTTAGTTACTGCATTATTAGCTCCTTGGTAAGTACAGGTGTTCTGTTTAGACACACATAATCACATGTTATTCAGACAGTATGCCTTTAACACCACTATGATTATTCTCAGTGTCCTGTTCAGATGATTATCATTTTGTATAATAGCACAGCACCAACTCCTCTGCCATGGTCAACAACAAGGGCGCAGTGCTTTGCCCTGACACTCCAGGGTTTCCCTGACAGGTGATAATGACACTGGTGCTCAGAGTTGCAGCAGTCTGAGGGCACAAGGTGAGCAGGTGCCTGGCTCTCATGCTGTTGCTGGGTTTGCACATGAAGACTTGATGGATACTACTAACAAAAACTTTAAAAAGGTTCACTCTGCTCGCATTATTTTATGAGCACTGGGTTAGAAGAGGTTAAGGGAAAAATCGTTTAGATTTACCTGACTTGGTCACCTCTATTTTACAGTATTTATTTATAGTAGGTGAAAAAGTTGTGATGCAAAGTGAGCACCAGAAAGAGATGATTTACTTTACACTTAAGAGACTTTCTTCCTTGAGGATCAGGGACAGTGAGCACTATCAGGAGACCCTCAGGCTTTTCCTACTCTACCCACGCTGAAGATAGGAGGGGAAATGCAACTGTACTTTATCTGCCTGAAGCTCTTCTTTGCTCTGGATTTCTCTGAGCCTTAGCTCAATGCAAGAAGTAGATAATATTGGAGCGGCGAACAAAGAGACTCACAATGGATCTATTCTTGGAAATGCTAATTACTCTGTGAAGATGACTGCTGAAAGATCTTGACCCCTGCAGCACAGACACGTGCATGATTTTTTGTCACACCTCATTGTGGTTACAGAGAAGCGGAAGGTTTACCTGAAAGCCAGATAGCCAGATTATCAGGATTTTGCAGCCTATAAACGGAGTGTTGATCATCACGGAGGTTATTTTTTTTTGTCTTGACTCTTTTGCTGTCCCATTTGTTGTTCTCTCCGAAAAAGTCCCCCATCAAACATAATTGATGCTGCCAATAATTTTTCGATCCCACACTTTCATTTCCTTCTGATCTCGGGAGACTCTGATATCACATTTTATTACTAAAACAATAAGAGGAGAGCACAGAAACATCTTGCCAAGATTAAAAGAAAAAGAAAAAAAAACCCTCTTCTTTATATGTGATGAGATGTTTCCTGCTATAAACAGACAAACACACACACACACACACACACACACACACACACACACACACACACACACACACTGGATTTCTTGGCTGTGGTTTGTGACCATAGGAGGTCCAGAGTTCGTGCTGTCTGGGTTTTCTGAAATTGCCTGTTGAGTAAATACCACAGCTGCCTGAAGGGAGGCATTATAAAATGATCAGATAGCTCTGAGGCCTGTTTCTAAGAGGCTAAATTAGCTCCCAGTTGCAGGAACTCCAGACAGCACAAACCAATAATAAACAATTCTCCACAAAGGACTAAGCTTTGCTTTAGTAGCTCTATTAATCTAGTCGTTTTTTAAGTTGATTATCTTTCTTTACTGGTATCTGAAAGTTGCGTCTTTTGTCAGAAGAGGACAAACCACAGTACCCATCTTCATATCAAATTGACTTTTATAAGAAAAGATAAAAGGCCAGGCTTGGAAAGGGTTCTCATTTTGAAAAGGACCCTAGGTAGAATTTATAGTGCCGCACTTTATATTTTAAGTAACGATGCTGCTGGTGGTGTAAATGTCGAATCATCCTGGTTTGATCAGCAGATCTTTACAGTTAATGACTCAGCAGAGGTCTGTTCCAGTCCTGCTGTGGAGGAAAAACAAGCTTTGTGCTACATTCCAGTACCACCTGGCTTATAGGACAGCACAGGTAGAAGGAGGGAGGCAGCTTTTATAAGTATTTGCAAAAAAACCAGAAAAAAAAAAAGATTAAGTACCTCTGGGTTGCTTTGTGATAACACCAGCACTGGCAGTGTGTCCAAGGCTTCGGCTCCCACTGACGTGTCTCTCACATTGCGGCTGAGGTGCCGAGTTTCTTCAACCTGTGAGCAGATGTGTTGTTTTGATCTGTTCATCGTCGCCCCCCCAACGGGGTGGTGTGTTTGCACAGAGGGGCCTAGATAGGAACGGAGCCTGAAACTCAAACAATTACTCAACAACCAGTTTACTGGTTTCCATAACATGAGAGGCCTGAGAAAGAAGGGAGTTTGGGAGTTAGGGTGAGCAGGCGTGACGGCTGGACGGGAATCCTCCTAGCGGCGTGTATTGATAGGCCGGTTTGGGAAGCATATGCTGTGGTGAAAGTGGGTCTTTGTCACAGGTATGTGTGAGTAATTACGAGCTCCATGTTAAGGTTTGCACAATTATCTATGCTGCAGGGTGCAGAACATGACTCACAAAGAGATCTACATTAGACTGCAGTGATAGTGATAATGGTCATAGTGTTGTGAGCAGTGTTGGTCAAGTTACTTGAAAAAAGTAATCAGTAACTAATTACTGATTACTTCCCAAAAAAAGTAATCCTGTTACTTTACTGATCACTTATTTTCAAAAGTAATTAATTACTTAGTTACTTTTTAAAAACACGATTTACAACCCGAATAGGTGATAAAGCGATAGATCTTTCAGCCAAATTCTACTTTTTCTACATAATCCATCATACAAAATGTAATCAAATGGAAAAGTCCTTTTTTAAAACTTGTTTTATTAGTTTTAATCTTTTAACTTTATGCATCAAGCAAAAATTTAATTATATGCATTTCTTCGTCTTCTTCTTCTTCTTCTGACTGGAAGAAATTTGTTTAATATTTAAACCTATTTTCTGCACATTCCAGCACATAAAATATGTATATTATGTAAAATCAAACTTAAAGTAAGGTCAGTACTTCCACGCTTTAAACGCTGCACGCTTGTACTCTCTACCGCACTTGATATATTATCCATTGTTGATCTGCACACAGATGTTGCCACACTTGCTTATGTCACTGTCATGAGACATTCTCGCAAAAAATCTCGGTTTTAGTAACTCAGTAACGCAGCGTTCCTACGGGAAACTAACGGTAATCTAATTACCGTTTTTGCAATAGTAATCCCTTACTTTACTCGTTACTTGAAGAAAAGTAATGCGCGTTACAAGTAACTGGTTGTGAGGTTGTTGCTATTTTAACTGAATCAAAAATACACAAAAAAATATTTTAATAATTCATTTGATTACATTTAAGTTTTCCATGTAATATTGTTACATAAATACAAAATGTTCAATTTAATGGAATCTTACTATGTGTATATATATATATATATATATATATATATATATATATATATATATATATATATATATATATATACATACATACCAAGCATATTTTTAATTGGTTAATGATTAATTATATGAATAAATACGCCTTTGATTTTATATATTTTTGTTGCATATTATTGAATATTATTGCTTCATAAATATTTGGAGGGCAAAAAACTATGAAGTAAGCACCGAGAGTTATATCACCAATGGTTAAAAAGGAACAATAATAATTTTAACAAGCGCCTGAAATCATAGGTTGAATGTTTAAATAGCTAAGTGGAAATGGATGAAATATAAAGCTGAACTTAAAAAAAAAGTAAATAGTTAACTGATGATGGATGAACTGCATAAATATTTAACTTTGTCTAAATACAGTGGCTTGTTATCATTATATCAGAGACACCAAAACAACAAAAAACAAAAACATGGCCTTTTCCACAGCCTTAATTATATCACTGACACAATTGCCACCTTCAGAGGGCTGATGGTAATTACTGTTATTACTTTGCTGTAATGACTAGCTGCACAAAAGCTTTAGGTTAGCGCAGGTCATGGTTCACAGTTAATGTCAAAGCATTTCTTCAAAACGAGCCTGAATGCCTCAGGCTTGTTCCCCGGCTGTAAACGACTGCTGTACTAGGGCTGCTCAATTAATCGAATTTTAATCACGATTACGATCTGGGCTTTCAACGATCATTAAAAATGACTGAGCTGATTATTAGCCCCTCCCTCATGCTTTACTCTCGCGCTGCTCCATGTGGCAAATCAAGCGCACTGCTCTGCATTTCGAACACGCATCACAACAATTAAGAGGACCCGAGGGAAGCTCGGAAAGCTAAGCAGAAGTTATTTGGAGAGGAGTGGACTGCCGTTGGTTGAAAAGAGAGGTAAAAAAAAACAAAACTTAAGTGGTGTGGAAACATTATGGCTTCGCGGAGTCAGACGTGGATCAAGTAGACACAGTGTGTAAACTTTGCTATGGTGTCGTAGCTGCACCACAGAGCAACACTGCAAAGTTCACATTTTTCATTTATTTCTTATATTGCAAACATTTGCACTGTTATCAGTATTTGCACACTATTTTATATTATTTTTTAAAGTCATTATTCAATACATTGTTATTGTTAAACCTTTAAAGCCGGTCAGAGCAGCATGCTCGTTTTGTGTAACTATTTTTAAATCCCTGTAGAACCTGAACGCTAAGCTAGCACAATAAATTTTTTTCCATATAAAACCAGAGGAGTTGTACTTACTTCTTATGCCATCAGCTTGTCCTCGGTCACGGTTTCCTTCCACATATAGCTTTGCAAAAATTGCATAAAAAGAGCTTGCAGGAACAAAAACATAATATTCCAGAAACACTTTGCCGATCCGATCAGCTGTTCGTAACACTTCCCACATTGAAAAAGACATCAACGTGAACTATCGCAAGTGACGTCATTTTTGCGGAAAATTTAGTTTTTTACTTGTAGGCCTTAGAATTGCACTGCTGGAAATAGTTTATTTTGATGCACATGCACATTCTTTGCAAATTTGCATCATAGGATTGTTTTTTTGTTTTTCCTGCAGTATATAAAAATTGCTGTATCTCCAAAAATAAAACTATGAAGACACTCAAAATAAATTTCCTGTTGTTGTAAACTATTTTTTGCAACTTTTTTGTATTTAAAGTTTTGAGGGATAAACCTCTTAAATTTCTCCAAGTAGAAATATATGTAAAAACAAAAACGATTTTCAATTTTTTTGTAGTTTATTGCACTTTTTTGCAATTAATGTAGTTACTATGGACTTAATGCATACACATTTTTAAAATATGGGCTATAACAGTTGTATTGATGTATAGCAACTTGAAATGCTCCCACAAATGGCACTACAGCATGTAAAAAAAAATAATATAAGCTCTGGCGGACGAAATAAATATCGTCAAATAATCGTGATCTCAATTTCAGTGAAAATAATCGTGATTATCATTTTTGCCATAATCGAGCAGCCCTATTACTAGACTGATTTTCCCCTGATTGGTCTCATTCAGAAATATCTGTAATGTAAGGTATGATAGTGCGATCCTAGGCTGGGCTGTTGGACCGAATGTAAAGTCTGTTTAGATCTTACAAGACACATATTTGAGACTGCAGAGGGTTTATTTCAAACACTGGTACATGCCTAAGACTTTTCATAGTAAAGGTACACCATCTATACTGGTAAAAATAAGCCATCACTGCCAGTGTCACTTTACCCATAACCCAGTGTTCATGGTCTGACTCTGCAAATAGCTCTGATTAGAAGTCACCATAGTCTACCATAATAAAATATGTAGCTTCTGCACAATCTCATATTATGTTGATAGTTCGTGTAGCAGCATCATAGTTTTGATTTAAAAAAAAAAAGACCACACTTGGAAGAAGTTTGCCTTCAGAACTTCCAGTTTTTGATACACAATTAACAGTGTGAAAGGTCCAATTAAAAAAAAAGTCACAATCCTTCCCTAAACAAAAATAAACCCCAACTGGCAATTGGTTTTGGGGTTTCTTTTTGCAGAATAAGACCTCTAAGTCCAAAAATTATAAGGTACTTAATGACAGTCCTGGAAGGGAATTAGTGTGATGCTCCAGTGGCAACATGAACATGGTGATATCACATACACAGTAGCTTCCAGGTGTTATCTTCAATTCAATTCAATTCAATTCAATTCCGCTTTATTTACATAGCATCAACTCAAGGCTCCTTGTATTGTAGGATAGAGCCCCTACAACAACACAGAGAAATCCCCCTGTGAGCAAGCACTTGGTGACAGTGGGAAGGAAAAAATCCCTTTTTTCCAGGAAGGAACGTCGGAAAGAACCAGGCTCAGGGGGCGGCAGCCATCTGTCGTGATTGGTGGGGGGTGAGATGAGGAACACAAGACAAGCGACATAGTGTGGAAGAGAGCCAGGGAAAATAACAAGTAATAATTTAAGTGTGGTGTATGAACACATAGTGAGTGAGGCCCGCAATATTTGCAAAAACATACATAATTTCATATATATTTTCCTCAGGGATTATTAAAGTATTCTGATTCTGAAAAAGAGTCTGTTCAGATGCTTCAGTTTTATTGTTTTATGACCTCACAAATGACTTGGCTCGTGATTAATTTTAAAAGCTAAAAATTCTCAATAATGTTCTGACAGCATAGGCTTTGTAGCGAGTTGACACTGTTGTGTCAGCTGACGGGGACGCCTCCTAAATGAGGAGAGATTTCATGTCTCAGCTGACCTTGAGAATGCCTCCAGAAGAGGCTGAGGAGGTGGCCTAAGATGGGTCTTGGCTTCTCCAGAAGTCTTCCAGACTCAGATGTGGGATAGCAAATGGAATAACAGTGAATGGATTGATACTATATATTTTTAGATTATATTGATATACGCTACCAAGAACAAAGACTGTGTACTATAGAGCTAATGTTATCTGAGCATTTTCACAGAAGGAGGCCGGGTGAATCATAAACTGTTGAAAGTGTCAGGGTCCTCACAGGGTTAACATAATGGAAATGTTGGTCGACAGAGGCGTGGATTTCCAGTTGTTTCAGCTAAAAATAGCAGCTCTGTATTCATTAACTGTGGTGTCTCTTCCGACTGCCGTATCTTGTAGCTATTGCAGTGACAAAACTCTTCACTTTTTGCTTCCTCGAGATGCATGAGGCAAGGGAAACTTCACTTTCATGACAAGATCAGAAGACAAGATTAGAGAACCTTATTGCTCAGCCGAGATTATGCCAGCATTTTTTATGTTTATGAATTTTTATGTTCACTTTTTGCTCCTGTCCACATTTCAGTAATTACTTTGAAGAGGCAGTCCCAGCTCCACATCTATTCCTCTATCCTCCTAACAAACAGCTGCACACAGTCAGGCTGGACAGCTGCCCAGCACAACTGCACCTTTTATATTGCGAGCTGAAGCAAAATTCATTTACTTGCTTTTGCACAAGGACACTTCAGGGCTGGTTTAGCTGTTTTTTGTTTTGTTTTTTTAAATTCAGCATATCTACCCATTTATTAAAGAACTGAAATGGTAGCTCTCGACTCCCAATCCTCCAGCTTAGGCAGACACCCTACATCACGTTGGGGTGTAATAGCTTTAAGAGGCATATCACATATTAGTGTCAGTCTTTTGTTCCCTCTGCAATGATCTCTCATCACAGCCTCTGCTTCTCCGGGCTGCCA
Source organism: Aulonocara sp. 'chitande type north' Nkhata Bay (assembly GCF_057382095.1). Lineage (NCBI taxonomy): Eukaryota > Metazoa > Chordata > Actinopteri > Cichliformes > Cichlidae > Aulonocara > Aulonocara sp. 'chitande type north' Nkhata Bay. The sequence continues at coordinate 11,987,744 of NC_141347.1, forward strand.
GCTGCAGTTCACGAAGCAAATTCTTTGCCTAACTGAGTTGTGTGCAATTCACATGTGAAGTGACATTAAACTGTACTTGAGTTGATGCAGTCTTCAACCTGCTTTTAAGCAAAATGTTATCCGCACCTCTTGTTTGATATGAAAATCTTGAAATTTTAGTTAAATTAGACAACAAGGTGGGTAGATGATAAATGCAGATTGGCTAAACTTTTACTAGAAAGCATGTTTTTTTAAGTATTACACAAAAGGCAGATTTTGCACATTCTTAAGTCAAAGCGTGGGCTGGGCTGAGACGAGGGAAGCGTGAAGTGCGTTAGTGCAAATTTGCAATTCTGGGATTCCTCTGATCAGCGTTCTGTGGAGAAGCCCAGGGTACATCTGCCCATTCAGGAGGCTCAGCTATACCAGCGAACACACTGGGGCTGTTAAAACCAGTAAACAAGCAGTCCAAGAGATTCGCATATTGTGGGAGTAACTTGTGTAGAAAGGATATCTTAACGAGGCACTTTTTTGGGTTCTCCTGACACTGCTTTAAATCTAACAGGCTGTCAAATTATAAAACTCAAATAACAACCAAAACAGAATGGGGGAGTATGTGAATGGAATAGATATTATTTTAATGAAGGTTTCTCTCTGAAGTCGATCCATCCGTTGAAATAAATAAATAAATAAAATAAGAGACTTAAATTGTGTCTGCTTTTCTTTTCTTCAGGCTACAGTGTCCAAGTATGGATCACAGTTTCGTGGTAATTCCCAGCACGATGCCTTGGAATTTCTCTTATGGCTTCTGGATCGCGTCCACGAAGACGTCATTCTGGCCTCCCACAATAACAACAACAAGACCAAAGCTCCTGGAAAGGTAGGACTGAAGCAGTTAGCATGTATGCAGTTAATTTCCGAAATTTACATAGAAACTCTTGGAAATGATCTTCGTAAAGTCATAAAAGTATGTAAAATACATCACATCTGGATCGCAGCTCTACAGACACATCAGTAATAATTTAATATAAATGATCTACTTGCTTAACTAATGCAGAAGTAATACGTGACTAAATATGTGATTTAATGAATAATCTGTTTCTCCTTCTTTGGCTTGATATATTATACAGGCATTGTTATTTCATGAGCTTAAATAATATTTAAGGAGTCATAATTTTGTCAATGTTAATCAAACTCAACGCACAGTTATATAATTAGGGTTATGAATCAGTGTGTTTGTAATGTAAATTGTCTAAACGCTCCACTGTACATTTGGTCTTTGTTTATGCATCTATACTATTCATGGCCTGTAGCCGTGTAGCTAATGAGAGAGCATCCATCATTCAGATCTCATGTGCTTCTCTTCCCCCCAGTGGCTCATATCTCGTGTTGTTTATTATCAAGCCAGCGAGTCTAACCTCACTGATAACGTCCCGACTGGCTTCGATAATTCCACAGATAACATCGCCATAGTCACATCTTCACAGGTCAGCTTCGAAATTTGTCTTGCAAAGCAGCTTTTCATGTCACCAGATGTAATGTGGCAATCTGCACTTTGCAATATTGCCCTGTGTCTAATGCATTGCCAGTGGACAAAGGGAATACAAGTATGGCAATTTGATTTGTTCTCAGCATGTCTTCTCCTGAAGCCATGCCTGCAGGCACGATGCATCCAGATACCCCTTGAAGAGAACTTTGAACTGCTCTGCCGTGAGACATTAAAGCAGAATTTTCATGCATTATTAAAAATATGTTTTTACTTCTGAAATAGATATACCTCTTTATTTGAAGTGTTATTGGGCTGATAACCAATTTATGAGAAGTGCTGTTGGTGAGTCATTGCAAATAAATCCACTCATCTCACTGCCCCATGTTTCTCAAGGCAATAATTTAATGTGTTGTTTCAACATGTGATTGTGAGATAGGGATAAAGAAGCCTGACACTCCCAAGGTTATATGTTAATTAGCTTTAGATATGAAATATGCCTTTTTCCATGAGTTTCGTATAATTGAGTTATAATACATAAATGAATGGTAGTTATATAGTTTCTTTCTACTCAATTTGAGCACTCAAAGCACTTTGTATTGCAAGTCTCATTCACCCAGTCACACACAGACACATTCAAAAGCGCTTTTATCTGTGCTTAAGTGCTTTTTATCTTTGATCACTCACACGTCAAAGATACTTCGACTGTAGATTAAAAACTTTACATCTACTAATTTCAATTCGTAGATGACCCACACTGCCACCTGAGTCAGAGCCGCCCAATGTAGGGGAGTAAGTCACTATTTGTAAAACAGCGAAACAGCCCAAAATATGCATTCATAATCAAACTTTTCCTGGAAAAAATATGGTTTAAGTTAGTTAAAAATGCAAATGTTAGAGATTATAGTCCAAATGTATTCTCTGTAAAAAGATTGTGTAGAATATGACTTTTGATCCTTGTTTATTTTTGTTTGGGTACGAACACGTCATCTGGACAAATTTCACCATCAGTACTAGATTTGCTAACGAGCAGCTGTCTCTACATCTAGTCAACTTTCACTGATTTTGGATCATCAGGTTAAATTTTGAGTGTTGTTTTTGAATTGTTTTCTTGTTTGAGTTTAACCTCCTAGGATCTGGTGTCCACATATGGGGACATCACATTTTGGGTTGTCTAGACCACAATACAAAAGTTTGCTCTTTCAAATGGCTTTCAAATGAGCCTTATTGCTCTAAGCGGCACAACTATTGTTTCTCATTTTGTTTTTGTACTCAGGAAAAGTGCTGTTGTGTTTAGAGACCAAATAAAGAGTTTTGCACATCATTACTCAGTTGTACTTTATAGTGTTGGATCGAACACTAAAAAGCCCAAATAGCAAAGAGAAATTAAAAATGCATGCCATGAAAAAATTTGGGCCTCAGGAGGTTAAACAGCCTTTTAACAACAAACAGCTGTCCAAGCAGTGGCCAAGAACATGTTTCAGTACAGCAAATGCATCAATATCGAAAGCTGAAAATGGCTCTTGTGTACAGTGTAAAAGATGTTTACATAAAAGTGCAGTCGACATCAGAATCCAGTTTAAAACCAAGTAGCAACCTTGGAATCCAAATGCCCTCTTTAAACTGGCTTCAAATTTTACAGAAGTAATAGTCACGGTTACAGTCTAAATTTGGGTATCTTTATGTCTAATCTCTTTGCAACTAGATTTGTCTTTTATATGTTTTCTAGACAAATAATCAAAGAATATTTAAAGGTAACAACTTACAGTGCTTTAATGAAGTAATCACCGAAGTTATATCATTGATTTTTAACAGGGTAGCTAGCATCTGTAGCCTATTATATTTCAAAGTGACCTTCCAAGTACTTATTGGGATGTCTTTTGTTCTCAGTTAGAAAGGAGGAAAGTCCTTGTTTTCAGAAGGTGCACTGTCAGCATGTCATTAAAAGGCCAAAGCCACACTGTAAAGTATAGCATTTCTCCTGTCTTCTCTGTAGTGTAGCTGTGAGAATTTGGAGCTCTGTTCACTTTGCCCTTTTTGTGTGACCAGCCCGATGAATCCCTTAAATTATTTTTTCTTCTGTTTCTTTTTACATCACACAAAGACCCATCTGATGTCTCTTAACTGGAGTTTACCTCCTGCTGTAATCTCAGCTCGGAGTTATAGTGAAAGATGGGGTGAGGCTTTAGGCCAAAGGAGGGAGGGTCAGGACTGTATCTTTGAGTAAACTTGGGTGTGCAAGGGGCATGAGAGAATCTTAGGACTGGAGCTGCTGATAAGGTATGTTACGCGCCTGCAGCACCCCCCGGGAAAATTTTCTCACACCTTGCTCAGCACAGCTGGTGTGGCTTGTAGGATATAAAGGTTTAAAAAAGCATGTTGACTTTTTCCTTGATCCTGATATATGATGGTGTCAGCATCAGGATTCATTTGATCAAAGGAGCTGGATGTTTACTGGGGTGTTCCTGCTCAACACCTTTACATCCAGTTAGAGAAAAATTGCAACAGCATGTGAAGCTCATTTGTTTTTTCTTCATCCTTAAATTAGTTTAATATTGTAACCAAAATGTTTTACCATGTTGAATACTTGATTTTATATCAAACAATGCAGATGTGATTGAACTGCAGACTTTAAGCTTTAATTCAAGGGGATTAACACCAGGTAAGGAATTAGTGCCATTTTTAAACAGTCTCCCATTTCCAGAGCCTCAAAACTAATTGGAAAACTGACTAACAACCCATTTCATGGCCAGGTGGTGGTGATGCCTATACCCTATATGCCTATAGTTAAGAAAAACAACTTCACAACATTGAACTAAGTCAGGAAAACTTTAAAAGATGTGGGCCTATCATTAATAGGAGCTGCAGTCTATAGGAGATAGAGGGTTGCACTCGAGAACAGAAAGGTCAGATTACACACAAAAAACCCTGCATTGTTTTGTAAAACAAAAAAACAAACAAAAACGATTTCAACAGATGAAACCAACTTATTAACTTATACCAGAATGGGAAGAGAAAAGTGCGGACAAATGGAGAAACAACACATGGTGGGTAAAACACCACATCAACTGTGAAACATGGGGGAGGCAGTGTTATGGCACGAGCATGTGTGGCTGCCAGTGGAACCTGGTCTTAGTCTTTATTGATGATGTGACGAATAGAAGTAGCTGAATGAATTGTGTGGGGCTGTACTCCCTGCTCAGAAGAGCCAAATGCTGCAAAGCTGATCACACAGCTCTTCACGGTACAAAGTGATGATGACCCAAAGCAAACTTCAGAAGCGACTCAAGAGATTCTCAATGCAATGGCCATGTCAGTCAACTCAGCTCTACCTAGTAGAGCAGCTTTTCAGTTACTAAAGACAAAACCGAAGTTATAGAGACCCACAAATAAACAGCAAATCATAGCAGCTGCATTTCAGGGGAGGAGACATAGCAGCTAATGATGTCCATGGTGTCATGAGCTGGCTGTGTGCAGCAGGCAGGATGGGACAGCTTAGGATAGGACACAGCTTTGTTGCTGGTGTGCAGGTGATACAAAATTAAACTAAACTAAACTGCAAATCCGGAACCTAAACATACGGAGAAACACACGATGAAATACACAGCCATGAATGAGGGAGAACACGATAGTGGACTGAGGGAAACAGAGGCTTAAATACAGAGGGAATGATGAGGGAACAGAAAACACATGAGAGACACAGCAGAGACGAATTAGACACAACAAGGCCAGGGGAGCAAAACTAAACACACTAAACAAGGGTTGCAAGACTTTCACAATAAAACAGGAAACAACGGAACGCAAGACTATCAAACGAGCTTGACACAGGCAGACAGGGAGGAGTGAGGGAACATGAGAGACAGAGTGAGAAAGAGAGAGGAGACGAGAGAGACATGACAGGCTGATAAGGATAAGGATGATGGGCGGGAGGGAACATGGAATGACACACAAGGAAGAGAACATGGGCGTAGAAGAGGGAAACAAGGCACAAGGACTGGGTCAAAAGGACCCAGGACCATGACACATGGGTTCTAGAAATCAGGAAGTTATTGACTGCAAAGGATTTTTTTTAAATCCAAGTATTAAAAGCAATATGCATTTAAAATTATGTTGTTTTTTTCCCAGTTAACTATAGATATTTCTGTTGTTTTCAAAAGCAAAATTTAAAAAAAATAAAATCTCTGCTAAGAGACTTCAGACTCTGGAACAAGCTCCTCTGACATGTTTTTATCAGTAATTATTTGAGCGCTGTATAGTGCTGTAGTAGTAAATGCAGCATATGAATTTATATGCTTGGAGGTGTAGGAGAAAATAGAGAGGCAGTAATCAGCACTATGGCCTCTGCGCTGAGGTGAAAACCTCATAAGAGTTGTTTGTTCAGGCCTTCTGCTATCAGGCTTTTTTTGCAGAAATCAAGGTTGTCATGGGTTTCAGTTTTACTGGTAAAAAAAAACAACATGTGGTCAGATGCTTAGTATCACATAAAGAAAAGGATATTCTAGTTATTCTATTTCCCATGAATCAGTCTACTCTTTGCCTTATCTTGTCTTTTGTCCTTCATACCTGTTACATATTGTATCTCTGTAGGAGGTACAATATGTAGCAAAGCTGTGGTATGCAGTTTGATATCACTGCCCCTCCCACAGAGGAGCTTTGTGAGGGGCAGAAAGGGCCTCGCTGACTCTGAGAAGTGCAACTGCAAGAAAGAGTGTAAATCACATTCCTTTAAAACTTTAAAGAGTCACTCAGGATCATGATTCTGTCTATGATTTTTGTGGGGGAGGTTTGCCTCACCTCACTGTTTAATGTTCTCCCCAGTCAGCTTTCTGTGGCTCTGGTGGCTGGCTGAGAGTCATCCAGGGTCACAGTCAGTTTACCAGTCCATGCACGTTCCTTCTCACAGCCAAGGAGTCTGCAAGCGCCGTTCTCTTCTGCTGCAAATCAAGGAGCCCATTGGCTTTTTTTTCTAATTGTTTTTAAGCATCTGTTCTTAGTTACCATTTAGCGAAGGAGGGCCAGAGCCAAAAGAAAAGAGAGGACGAGGGAACCCCCGCTATCCCTCTCTGCTGATGACCTGCTTGTGCTGGTTTTGCTTTGTAGTTGGAGCGTTTCTGTTTTTGTAATCATAGGTGACATCCTCCCCACGCACACAATCAGAGTTGAACTATGCACATACTAACATTCACTGTTGACTTTCCATGGCTTTGACTCAGGCACACACTTTCACTCTTAGTTTGTTGATCATTTATCTCTTAGGAAACACAGTGCAAGTGTGAACTTCCCTTCCTCCCTACCTCTCTCTCCCTCTCTCTCTCTCTGTCTCTGTCTCTCTCTTGCTCTCTCTCCATGAATGTGTCTCTTTGTAAGTAGAAGGAAGAAAGAAACGCTTGTTGTGCAGCCTGTGAGGTGAGGCTGAGTTCTTTGCAACAGTGTGGCAAAGAACGGTGACAGCCAGTGGATACGAAGTGAGAAATTGCTTCAATTCTACAAGACAAAAAAAATGTCTGCATAAACAGTTAAATGAGGCCTGACCGAACGGAACCAAGACTGAATTGTCATTATCAGGAAAATAAATACAAAGTGAATGTGCAAAGCTATCTACCCATTTATTTTCCTCTGCTTATCCAGTTCAGGGTCATGGGCCAAGGTGTCTTGTGCCTAACCCAGCTGTCATAGGTGAGAGGCAGGGCAATTTATACCTGCAGCCAGTTTAGAGTCACCCACCAATTAAAAAGCATGTATTTGGACTGTGAGCGGAAACCAGAGTACCTGAAGAGAACCCACATAGAAAAGACCCAATGTTCTATATAAACCCAGTACCCTCCTACGAGGTAACAATGCTATCCATCACATCACTGTTCCACCAATGTACACCGATCAGGCATTTCATTATGACCACCAGCCTAATGTTGTGTTGCTCCCTTTTTTGCTGCCAAAATAGCTGTGACCTGTCACGTCATGGACTCCACTCGACCCGTGACCCTGTGCTGTGGTATCTGGCACTAAGAGGTTAGCAACAGATCCTTTAAGTCCTGTAAGTTGTGAGGTGGAGCCTCCATGGATTGGACTTGTTTGTCCAGCACATCCCACAGATGCTCGATTGGATTGAGATCTGGAGAATTTGGAGGCCGAGTCAACACCTCAAACTTGTTGTTGTGTTCCTTGTTTTGTGCATTATCTTGCTGAAAGTGGCAACAGCCATCAGGGAGCACCGTTTCCATGATGGGGTGTATATGATCCGTAACAATGCTTAGGTAGGTCGTGCGTGTCAAAGTAACATCCTCGTGGAAGACAGGACCCAAGGTTTGCATGTAGAACATCGCCCAAACCATCACACTGCCTTCAGCAGCTTGCCTTAGTCCCATAATGCACCCTGGTGCCAGGTGTTCTTCAGGTAAATGACACACAGCCTTGTGACATTAAAAGAAAACTGTTATTCATCAAACCAGCCCACCTTCATTGTTGGTGCTTTCAGTCGTGGATAGTCCTGCACCTATGCACCCCATGCACATCAAACTGTGATACACTTTGTATTCTGACACCTTTCTATCAGAAACAGAATGAACTTTTTCAGAAATTTGAGCTACAGTAGCTCATCTGTTTGATCATAATGCAGGTGCCAGCCTTCGCTCGCCACGTGCATTAGTGAGCCTTGACCGCCCATTGTCCTGTTGCTGGTTCATCACTGACCACTCCACAGTTTAGCGCTTGTCAGACTCATTTAACTTCCTTAAGCTTGCCCAATTTTCTTTCTTCTAACACGCCAACATTGAGGACACAATGTTCACTTGCTACCTCATATATCCCACCTAGTAACAGGTGCCATGATGAAGAGAAAATTATTCACGTCACCTGTCAGTGGTCAGAATGTGATGCCTGACCAGTGTATAAACATTCCTTTTTCTGAAAAAGTGAGTTATGTACAACAACATGCATAACAGTTCAGGTTCTGAAGTAGCTGGCTGCAGTGCAAAACTATCAAATGCCTATAATTTGACGTATTATGTAACAACTGAAATCCAATATTGAGCAAGAACTGAGTAAACATTTGCTTTTCAAAATGACAGCAACTGGTTCCCTCAGTTTTTAAAAGAAGAGGTGATGCAATGCAGTGGTAAACCTTCTCCTGTACCAACTTTGTCGAATCGTGAGGTTGGCATCAAATTCAGATTTTACATGTTGCCGACACCATTTTCTAACATTTCTAGCATTTATTAAAACAATATATTTAATACACCTGAGTCTTAATCAGTAATGGCAGTGTTATAGAGCACAAACAGTAAATAGACGCACAAAGTCATAGCGTCACCTAAAATTGCAGTGCTCCACCTCCCTTGTGTTACAGTAATTTTCAGCCAGTGGTCGGACATATTCAGCAGCTTCCAATTTGCGTGACTCATTTGTGTCTATAGACCCACAAAATCTGAGAAGTGACTGTTTCTTTCCTTTCTTCATAGATCAGGAAGCTTATGTCTGAATCAACATGAACTGGAGCAGATCTGCTCTTCAATTCCAAACCAGCAGCTGCGCTTTTCTTTATTTTTATTTACTCACTAGAGCCGCTTCTGCTGTCGCTAACTCTAAGATGCCTTTTCCAGTTTTGAATCAAACCCTCCTGTGTTTTTTTTCCTTGCTATACTGGTCAACTATAATAATCGCTCCTAGGAAAAGGCATTACCCTGATCTAAAAGGGGTGTGTGGCCAATGGCAGCCAGGTGAATTTAAAGCTGCAAACACAAAAACAGGAGATTCTGAAGAGAGCTTAAAAAAACAGGCTCATCTAGTCATGACAGAATAAATGATCTGTTTTAAGCAGAATCTAGAACAGCGTTTTCTGGGCCATAATCAGTCAACAAGTCTGATACTCGGCTGATTTTTCAGTGCATTCCCAGTAGTTCAGCTTTTCGTCCTCAGTGCTCGTGAACTGAAATTAGACACATCCAGCCAGGAGCCGAGAAGTGGGCCCAAGTTTCAAACTTGGGTTGTTTTCAATTACTATAGCAGTGCACAGTTAAACCCACAGCTAAGTAGTTGCCTGTGTGCGGTCGGTGCCGCTCGCCACTCTGGTAGGGTTGGGATGTGAATGGGTTTGTTGGGCATCCCGTGTGTTTTGTGCTGTGGGTGCGTGTGTGTATGCGTTTCCTCTGTGCTCAGCCTTTGATACTGTCTGTCCTGCCAAGCAGAAATGGTTTCCTGTGGTTCAGAGCTACCCAGCTGGAAGAGCAGCTTGGAGGTTAGGGTGCAAATATGACCACTAAGTGTCTGAGCTCCTCACTCATCTTTGACCCACATCAGTGTTGATTGGCTTATGGTGCACTCCATGTCCAAGATCCAAGTCAGAACTCCCCCTTAAATCAGACTTCTAACTTGGAACCCCACCAACCCCATACCCAACTAATGCGCATGTAAAGGTTTAAATGTTGCAGTCTGTACTAAAGCTGTTGTGCATTTATGACTCGCTAAAGAAGCCATACACTTAGAACTCACTCTAGAATGTAGTGTGAAGCGCTTTGGGGTCCTTAGGGACTAGAAAAGCACTATACAAATGCAGGCCATTTTACCAACTGACCAGGCTCTATGCATAAGCATGCTGCGGCACTGCAGCGTAATGCCAGTGATACATGAGTGGCTCTAAACTGCTAAGGAGCAAAATAAATACATTTTTCCTTGCTGCTCCAACTCTACCACTACAACACACTCAACTCCAGTATATTGCCAGTCTAATGTAGTATGAAATCTAAGAAATCTTTGCTCATAACACTTTCCACTCAATGATATATTGATCTAAAAAAGACACACAAAAAATGTTTAATAATCCACATTTCTACGTGGGCTGGACCAATGAAACAACATGATGTAAAATTGCAGAAAAAGTTATGATAGTTTTTGACTTTCATTTTTGTTAAGTCATAGAAAATGTCCTTGTTTTTAAAAAATGGACTGTCATTTAATTGTTTATCTGTTATTTAATTACTTTGGTCTAGCATGAATTACAATGGGGCTATTTATCAGTAGGAAACCTGGCGTGGAGTCCTCACTGGGCTGATTCTGGCCCCCAGGCCTTATCTTTGAACCCTTGTGTTGCACTGTAGCTGTCAGTATGATTCAAAAACAATGATGTATATCCGAAACCACAATGTTTAGCTAAGTTCTGAGCATGTCATAGGAAGGAATAGCACAATAAGGGACTGATATCTGAAGCAGCACAGGAGCTGATCTAGCTGTAGTCAGTCTGTCAGTCTTAGAGGCTGGATTCTTGCAAAAAGAGACACTTTTGTAGGCATGAGCTTGCTCACTGCAGCAGACACACAGCTAAACTCTAACTGTCTGACATCTCCAGACCAAACAATGTATCACTGGTGGTTTGAATAACAGTTTAAGGGCATTGCTATAAAAGCTGCTCTCATGCTATGCAGCCCAACCCAGAAAGACATTTTCTCATTAGGTTGTGGAGAGCTTTGAAATGAAAGGAAACATGGTTAGGGTTTGCTTTTGTGTCATTGTGAGTTCTCGGAGGGGTTAGATGGGTTTAATTACATTCAAACTAAAATATTTAAAGCTTTAAAAGTCATTGTTTGAACTCTAACAGATTGGTCTACAAACACGAGCCACGAGTGAAGCGCTTCTTACCTGAAGAGAAATCTAGTTAAATGACCACACTGATTCTTTATTTAATATAAAGAGATTGACTTGCACACACATTATTCACAACCCTGCTGGGTCTGATTGGCGTACAGCACCGGCCCCAACAATTTAAATGATTCAGATTTGCTGAGTGGAGGTTTTCCAGCGAGTGTGTCAATTCAATTGCCTGAAAGAGGCTGAGTGAAATGATTTAAACAGTTGTTGATAGAAATAATTTAAGGAGGGAGGTGTGCCTGTCACGCCAGGTCCACTTTTAATGTGTTATCTTGATTTAAATTGAAGCTGCCTGTAAAGATGAATGGAAAGCAGTAATTATCAATCCAGCCTCACCAAGATATGCCACGCTGGAGAAAGAACGTCGATCCAGAAATAAAAATGTGATTGAGTTAAGCTCCATTACTTGTTTTATAACACAGTATATGCTGTTTTTGAAGGCCATGAAACGGGTACCAGAGTCTCCTGTGTAGCTCTGTTGATGCGCATGTCATTTATCCTCATCTGTGTCACCACAATCATCAGCAGCAGCCGCAGAAGCAGGAGGGTAATAATAAACCTCATCAGCTCAGGAGGTCGACCTTCCTTCATTAGAATTAATTTATCTCTCAGCTTCTCCGACTTAAAGTTGGAAGAATTCATCTTAAGAACCCTTTTCACCCAGAGGTTTTGTTTGTATGTTTTAAGATTTAACATCTGTCTGTTTTATGCCCATTTCCTATTTTAGAGAGGAACAAAGCTGTGAGGCAGAGTGAGTGACGATTGGCTCCATTGGGTTCATGCTATAGACTGTAAACAAAAGATGGATCCAGAGACTGTGACATCATCTGTTGGTTAGTGGGGCCCATCCTTAAGAGAAACTGACTTAAACTGCATGCTCATATGATAGAGACTCATCAGTCGCACCATATCCTTGACCCATTTGGCCTTTTGGACTCTAAATGGGACAGTAATTTACAGCTGTGAGAAGAGGTGAAGCAAACGAAATGAACAAATGAAACATGTTGTTTTCATGATTCGGCTGTGTAGCAGGCAGGAAGTGGACCCAAACGCAAGCTCACAGAGGCAGGAATGAACTCAAAACACAGCTTTATTGCTGGAGGGAAACGGCGAAACAAACTGATAAGAAACTACACTGGGAAGCAATACACTAGCACACAGAGAAACACACGGCCATGAATGAGGGAGAATGCAACACTGAACAGAGGGAGACGCGAACATAAATACACAGAGGTTTAACGAGGGAGGTGGGAGCACACGGGGAACACAGCTGACACAGATAATCGTAACGAGACAGGGCAGGAGCAACACAACATGACGCATACTGACGGGAGACTGTCAAAGTAAAACAGGAAGTACACAGAGGCGCAGACAGGAGGAGAGAGGGAGCACGGGGAGAGCACAGACATAACGGGCTGGGGAAAACAGGGAATAAAACAAGAGGGGAAACGAGGGCTCACAGATACACAGAGGGGCACACAGGGGGTAAAAGTCACAAGGGGAAGTCACATAAGGAACAAAATACAAAAATACATGAAACTAAGAATGCTGGGCCAACATGGCCCAGGATCATGACAGCTGTAGTCAATAAGACTTGAAACTGGTGATTGACACCATAAACTCTTTAGAAAAGACTTGACGTACCTATCTTCTCCACTTAAACAAAAGTAACTGTGACATGTTTGTTGCTCATATTCGGATGAATAACGCTATGTTATATTTTCTGGGATTTTTTAATATCTTCTAAAATTATTGACATTATCAAGTAAACCCAGTTCACCAAATGTGGATAAGCCTTTTTCTGTAACTCGCTCCACATGAACAAAATTGAGATCTGTTATATCATCCAGCTTTAACTGCAGGTTTATTCTTAAACAGTAGCGGGGGCCTTATCAGTGGACCGACTTTATCTGTATTTTCAGTCGTTACATTTGCTTTAAGCATCCTTATAAAGGGTGTAACCACTTTTGACTCCTGAGATTTTCTCTTTGTCATGTTTTAAACCTAATCAAATATATCACAACCACGCCAAGTTCTTCAGGCTAAATGGTGGCAACATGATTGTGTTTTCTCAGAGTACAGGGAGGGAACTTCTGGAAACATTACACTTTTCATGTTTCCGCATCACTTCATTGTAAATGTTCATTAACACCACGTGAAAGTATATACAGTGTACAGGGCAAGGATTTGCAACGGTCCAAAACACACTCCGCTCATTCGTTGTGTAACTCAACGATCCAGCAAAGAAGCCTTCTGAGCCCTCAGCTTAAATAGCCCAGGAGTCCAGGTAATCAGGTAAATTCACAGCAGGTGCGTGGGCCAAGGGCGGGAGCCCAGCTGAGCTGGTGAGAGAGGCAGACAGGTGAGAGAGAGGAGAGGGAGGGGGAGAGAGACACAAACTAAAATCAACATGTAGCCTGAAACCTAGGTCCACCAAGGAGACACAGAGACCATGACATTGTTTGAGATACCTTCAAAGAGACATGAATCACTTTTTTTCCAGTGACATGAACGTACATTACATTACATCCACTGGTGTACAGTAATTTTTACCTTCATTTTACTGAACATACTATTCATCAGTTTTCTTTCTCTCTGCAAGAAAATAAACTAACTAAATAATTTCAAAGTGTGTGTTGGATCAGCGTTAGCTCCTGTGCACAGGATCGGTCTTGATCAAGTTCACTCTTAATGCAGACAGTCACTCAAACACACACTATGCCTGTGAGTGTCTTAAGGCACTGGTACAAAGATCTTTCAGTTCATTACCTGGTTAAAAACAAGAAGTATAATTCCAGCAGGGCCTTTAAAGTCAGACAGAGAAATGCAGCAGCAGATACTAAAGTGTGGGATATTCCTTTTACAGGTGACCAACTGCTGAGAAGAAAAAGTGCTCAGCTCACAAATACAAAGCTAAAAACAAGTAGATAAAAAAATGGAGAGAAACCAGGATTCATCGTTTATCACTTTTTATTTAATCAAGCTCTACTTTTTGCAGCCCTTAGTCAGTGTCTTTCGTTTTTGTGACTCACGCCGAGGTCAAATTATTGGGGCAAGGGCTGTTTTGTCAAAACTGATGTCCTATTCAGTGTTACGCATAACAGTCAGCTCATGACCTGCTTTAAAAATATGACTCATTCGTATGACACTGAATGGTTAAAAACACAAAGCAAAACAAACAGAAAGATAGAAACACTACCTAGTCTTTCACAGCGTGGTTAGTGGATATGCTGCACCTGTCACTCAGACACTGTTTTTACACCACACCAAGACCTTTTAGGCCACATGATTATAGCCTGCTTTCTGACCAGCTTTGCATCTTGGCTTGTTCTCGTGTCACCGTGTCTGTCTGATGCATCATTTTTTCCTTCTGTCGCTTTCATTTCTTTTGCTGAAAGCCCGTTCTCTACCATCTGGTGATGATGATAATCATGATGATGATGATGAAATCCATTTATAGGTCTGTGTTCTGCTGTCATGATGTTCTTAGACTAGCAGAGCAAGTACACAAAGCTCCCTCACAGTGGCTTTTACATAATTTTACATAATGTCTTTCAAAATCAGAAAGAATATCACGTATTTGCTAGTTTAATTCACACGTAGTTCATTGTTTTGGTTTTTCTGGAGAATTTCAGGAGCGTGACCACGCCTGCAAACATGCTCTTTCCGGTTCTCATCTACATAGGTTACCCCAGTTCTACAAGCTGTTCATTATCATTTACGTGCCCTATCCTCTCTGCCCTTTTTCTTTTACTTCTTCACTTCTCAAGATTCAAGAGCTTTATTGTCAATACAACAGTATACAGAGCATACAGCTTACAACAAGGCTGTTTCACCCCAAGCCCCTCATGGTGTATATAAAAGATATATCTCCAAGAGATATAAAACTAGAAATTACAAATAAATAACATGCTAAATTTCGGTAAAATTAAGGGATAAAAAGGTACTAATTACTAACTATACAGTACTATATTATACAAGACTATACTACTACTGCCAGATGGGAAGAGGGAGAACAATGCATGTGAGGGGTGGAAAGTGCCTTTCACTATGCTGTTTGCACGTCGGATGATGTGCCTATTTAGTACATGAGGATCTGCCTGGGGGATGCTGCCAGTCCCCTTCGAGGCCTTCTCCAAACTGCAGCTCAATTCATGTCCAAGCCAATCACCTTTACCTACTAAAATGCTGTTAAACCTACAATCCGGACATGGGCCCAGCAAGTGAATTGCCTTTAAAGTAAATTCAAAACTTAACTTTGAACTTTGAAGTATCCATTGAGCAGCAGTTCTCTGGTTGAAAATACCTTTTTGATGAGGTCAGAGAATGGTCAGAGTGCTTTGAGCTGATTAAAAGGCAACAGTAGCTCAAATAATCCCGCATTACAGCTGTGGTATGCGTAACAATTGGACGAATCTCTGAACACACAACAAGCCAAATCCTGAACCATCAGACATGCTGCCTACAGCAGCGGAAGACCATGACGGGTGTTATTCCAGTCAGCTAGCAACAAGAAGCTGTTCACACAGGCTTGATTTCTGTTGCAACATTCAGATGGTAGGGTCAGAATTTGGATTAAAGATAATGATAATAATGATAATGTCACAAAGTAATCATCTCAAACCTGCTTCCTGAACACGACGATGAGTTCAAACTCAAATGGCCTCCACAGTCACCTGATCTCACTCCAATAGGGCACCTTTGGGAAATTCTCAGCCAACAAGTCAACAAGTCAGGTCAATATGAACCAAAATCTCTGAGGAATGTTTCCATCACCTTGTTGAATCTATGCCATGAAGAATTAGGGCACCTCTGAAGGTGTCAGGGGGCTCAACCAAGTGCTAGCAAGGTGTATGTAATGAAGCATCTGGAGAGTGTGTCACATGTCCATATCTCACACAGGTTCATGCTCCCACTCTGCACTGTTTGTGTGGCGAGTGGGAGCAGTGGATCTGTTATTGGTGATAGCTCAGGAAAATGATAGGATGATCTGAATGTGAAGAAAATTGCAAAACCCATTGACAGCACAACACAAGAAGAAATATTAGAATCCATGTCATCTGTCTATTCTGCCTTGGTCCAGAACTTTGAATCAGCACACACTGCTCTGTTGAGTAATTCATGTGGCATTGTGAGAGGAAACAGCGCTTTCTCTGCTGAAAAGTAATCAGTCCAGTGAATGCTGTGGGAATGCTATTGATTAGCACTGCAGCACCATGGCTGTAAAGCAGGGGGACGTTGATGTTCAGTGACTGGTTAGTGTAATGTGAAACCCCTCCCCCTCAGTGCAAAGAGTTGACAACTTGGCCTCATGTCGGGCGAACGCCTATTGTTGTGGCTCCAGCTCAAGTAGTAGAGAGGTTTGTCCTCCTGATGCACGGTGACGCAAGCCCACCTTAGCTGGGAAAAAAAGGAAATGTTCATCTATAAATCTGTGTCTCTCAGTCTCACAGACCAGAGCAGCTATCAAATGCTTTATTTTATCTACTGATCAATTTATCCATCCATAAAGTGATGTCATTGCCATGACAACATATAAGATGCAAAACAAAGCCAATTGATTACTTGATTATTTCAGAAGCATAGAAGCAAATCTCTAACAGCACATGATTGAAGAAGTGGTGAAGATGGTAGTAACTGAAATCCAAAAAGGTGTTTCAAGGATGAGCATCTTATTGCAACTGAGCTCCAAGGTTTTCATGAGGCAGTGGTAGACTAAGCTGCTACACAAACAGATGGCAGATGGGAGGACAGGTTGGTGAGGGTCATTGACAAGATAGATGAGAGAGAGCGGGAGAAAGAAAAAGATGCAGACAGGTGCCATTAGGTATCAGGATAACATCCTTAGACCCACTGTTAGACTGGACTAGCCTGCTCCATTATTTTTTGCACTTTGATTTTCGAGTTGCCTTTGAATTCAGCCTTGTGAAGTTGATAATTTTCATTTCCATCAAACAATGTGGCATCCTTTTGTTTCTTACACCTTACCCAGTCCTTATAGATATCCAGCTTAATTTTTCCCCATTGAGATCTGATGTTTTCAAAGTTTTTCTTTAACTTTTTTTAAAGCAGTGTACATGTTTCCGTGGCTGTTGCCTAGCAGCACAGGCTGTCTTGATCATTTCTGATTTGTGGAAACTGTGGAAGATCAAAGTCAGTCAAAACTAGAGCAGACTGAAGCCATTATACTGTTAAGATGTGCAGCACATAGCCGTCATTCAGTTACAACCATGAGGTCACTTAGAGTCCAAGCCCTTATGTCTGGACGCTGAGCAAATAAATATGAATGTACCCCACAACGAGCGATCGCCTGGGGAGGATGTAATGGGCCAAAAGGGTCAGAGAGAAAAGCTCCCAGAATCAGTTATTGAGACTATTTATAGAGAGATAACCGTGCAACAGCAGGTGGTGTTGAAAGAGACCGTCCATTATTTATCAACAGTCTTTTTGTCAGCTGAGTACACTACTGACTCACTACTTATATCAATAAATGCATGCATATGTGTGTCTTTACAGCTGCCCTATATCGCTGTCTATCCTTTTCTGACCCTCTCTGTTACGATCGCCATGGGGATTTAGGTGCTGTTGTGGCTTGTTCTCAATCACTTCCTCATAGTGCTTTCTCCAGTGTCCGTTCCTGTGCATTTCCAGGGTTTGTTTAAATTATTCACATCAGGGCCATTACTAAGAACACTCACCCCCTCCTATACGATCATCTCCCCCCATCAGGATGAGATGGGTGGTCTGTTAGGATGGGAGGGGTGCCACATTTCCTGGGTTTTCGCCACAGTGGAGTAAAAGCGCCTGAGTTCTTTTACAGTGGATCCACTCACAGATGAATCACTCCCAGCAACACTTTTTTGGGGGGTGAATTATTGAAAGCCTCTCCAATGGGATGAGAGTGCACTGTTAATCTGTGTGATTTCAGGCTTTCGTGCTGAAGTACAGATGTCCAGCAGTCAACAGTCTTTAACAGAGATGTGGTAGTGCGCTAGTCATCGGTGTCTACATCCACACTGCTGAAACGTATTGTGAGTAAATGTAGTGCTTTTGCCAAGGGTGCCTAAAACACTATAGGCAAACTTCCAAAAGCAGCTTCTACAAGTGGTGTAACATTACATAAAGTTCTTCTTTTGGTATGACCCTTTGTATCACAGGTATATTATTATTGCACAGAAAACAATAAGAAGGCAGAAGGCCTTGGTATTTCTGCTGAATATGAGCTCTGCACTGTGATGTTGCAAATTCAGACCATGAGCATAGCATAAACTCAGTATGTAGTGTGAGTTAACACATTATACACATTTCTTAAAATTGGCAGGGTGTCTGCTCAGCTTCTGCCATGCTGGATGCAGGGTGGCTGCAGCTGCAGCTTTTAAAGCTTTGCAGTAACATGAAACATGACTTTTATATCATCACTTAGACATAGTGAACATCACTTGTGCCTGTCGTGTCACTCAGACATGAATCGGCCAGCGCTGTCAGCATGTTGTAAATGTTTGGCTTAAAGGGCATAGCAAAATAAGATGTTTTTTTTATTTACCAAACCAAACGACTGGAATCCATTTAATACACCATCACAATCCTAGTCAGTAATGTACTTACACTAAGGCAATGACATATTTTTGTTTCCAGCATGAGTAACTACCAAGAAACCTGACCTCTGCTTTTAAATCAGCTAGCGTTCTCTGATTTTTCTAGAAATTGACTCTTTCCAGGCGGCTGTCTGATGCTGAGCAGCCAACCGCACAACAATTTGCTTATCACGACTCGCTCTCAATCATTGTGGCCTCACTCTCTGTTCTTCTTTCAGCCGACTTAAAAAAATCACACTTCGTGAACTCTGGCCTCCTGCTGACAGTGCTGAGCTGGCGGTCGGCCTCCAGCCCACCACTCAGTTGCGTGCCGTATCTTTGTCATTTATCTAAATCCCAGAAATCAATTACAGCACTCCAAGGTGCCAGGGTGAGGGATTTGAGTTTTAATTTACTCCTTGCTCCTCAGGCACTGGCACATGCCCCTCTCCTGGCATTGAGGCTTATTGAATTAAGCAGAGGTAGACAATTCTCAGGCTTTACATATCTCGGATATTGGCAGCTGCACATTTTTGTGTTTACATTTCCCAGTGTTGCTTTTGTAGATATGACTGGCCTTGGTTTTTATTTCGATTTCATTTTGGGGTCTTTTCTCTGTTTAGCAACTTAGTTTGTTCTTGGCAGTGTTCTTCTTCTGACTGACTCTATAAGTCAGAGGGGCCAGTTCTTTGGAGTTCCCCTTACCAGATTAATTTAATACTGGATTAGTGTGCCAAAATCAAAAGAATTTACTTTAAAGTATCCATAACAAAGTCCATATGCACTCTGAGACTCTCCTTTTCCCTTTGGTCCAGCTAAATTAACAGTCTTCACAATGAAAATGCATCAGAATTCACCAGTTCAAACAGATCTGGATTGAAAACGCGCTACATTGTGTTCCCAACACATTCTCATTCCCAGGACATCAAAGAAACAGGAGAAAATTTTCATCCAGGATTTTATTTTCAAAATCTATTCAGGTAGTTTTGGTGGCTATACTGAGTCAAACTGAAAAAACAAAACAACTATCATTGACCTCAAGTTTGACGCGGGACACAAGCTCCATTCTTCTGGGTGAAAGTCTCATGTGTGGCCCACATATCCACCATGACCCTGTGTTTTTTTCATCCTACTTCTACTTAGGGACAAGCCATGTTATTGTATTTGTCCACACAGTTACAAGGCTACAATATCACAGATATATGACTGGTCAGTTGCAACAAGAAGGGTGGGGTGATACCACCCTTCTTGTGTTACCATGTAAAACTATGAAGGCCCAGTGTGTAACAGCAGCCTAACAGCCACAGGGATGCAGTAACGTTAGAAGCACTGCCACCAGTGATAGGTCAGCACTAGCCCCACGAGGGAACCTGCTGTTAAAAGGTAGCCCAGATTGAAATGACTTCAATCTGACTTCAATTCTTAGCAATGTTGTTTCAAATAAAAAGAAACTATAGCTACACATATTTTCTCTATTGAAGACCACAGTTAATACTAACAGTAATGTTAATGGTGGAACATTAATGCCTGACATGTCCGGGGTCTGGTGACCCAGTGCGCTGTGATTTAGTGGTTTCTCAGTGTGTTGTATTTCTGGCTCTTTTAGTTATTCCTTAGTATTTATGGTGATTTCTAGTCTTTAGGTTTCTGTCTCCCCTGTGTTCCTTCTGTCACGTTTAATCAAGTTATGCTTTCATGTCTATGCTTCTCATCGTTTCAGTGTCAAGTCCGTGTCTCTGTGCCTGTCTCATGTTTCCTGTTTTACTTTGACGGTCTCATGTGCTATGTTAGTGTTTTCAGCTTTGCTTCCTCACGGTCTTGTTGTACGTGATTACTCCCAGCTATGCTCTCCTGCTGTCTCATTCCCTCATTATTCCTCTGTGTATTTAAGCACTTTGTCTTCGTCTGATTGTCTGCTTATCATCCATCACTAACGTCCCATGTCTCAGGTATTTGTGTGTTTCCTAGTGTTCCTGGTTTTTGTGTATTTAGTTTCCCCAGTTTAGGTTTTTGTGGTTAGTTTCTCATTTGTCTGTTTCTTATGTTTGGTTCATCTTCTGTTTTTCGGCGTCAATAAAAGGCACGGCATTTGTTATAATACAGTTACGTTTCCACATTTCGTTCATCTGTATTTGGGTCCACTGCTTTCCACTCCACACTGTCTGCCTTGACATGACATTAACAAAGCTGTTGCTGTTAGCTGGCTAACTAGCAGAGGTACCTTCTGTGCTGATGATGTGCCCTCCTCCTGCAGGGTGAAGATTAGACAGCTGTCCTCAGTTCACAACCAAGTTGAGCATTAAATGTGTGAATTGTTCCACACTTTACTTTTGAGTTTTCCAACGAGGTTAGACCCAGTCTTGGGGTCATTACTCTAAAAAGTAATGTATTACACATTACGCATAACTTGTCATAAAAAAGCAGTGCAGTTTTTTATCATACATACTCCCTGGAGAAAGTAATTTGTTATGCCATTCATTACATTAATTTTACATTACACTCTAAATTGATAGCTATATAAACCTTAGGCTACAGTTCTATATACCTGTCCCAATGAGAATACACAAGTAATCTTTCTTAGATTTTTTTTTAGGTATAAACACAAAACCAACCCAAAAGAGACTTTAAAGCAGTAATTCTACTGTACGTGTACAAATGAAAGCCATAATGCTGCTAGCCTGACTCCTTATCACTGCTGCAGTCTTCTTCCTGTTAAAAGAGAGTTTTTCCTTCCCACTGTCACCAAGTGCTCGGGTCATCAGATTGTTGGGGTTTTCTCTGTATTATTGTTGAGTCTTTACCTTACAATATAAAGCAGCTGTGTAAATAAAATAAAATAAAACTGGACTGGTAAAACAGTTTCCCCTTGGATGAGCCTCTGCTTGTCACAAATGTCGTAATGAGACACAAGCAAAATGAAAATATTTGTAAAGAGTAGGGAACATTTGTGTGTGTTTGCTTCAAATACTGAAAGGTAAGTGTCAGAAAAGTAGTGACATTTTATGTCGGGTTTTTTTCTCTCTTTTCCTTCGTGGCTCTATAAATAGCTGGGTGAATTTTTTTTCTCTCTCTGTTGCCTGTCTGTTTAGTTACAGTTTTATCAGGTTGAAAGATGGCACATTTTTCTGACAAGCAATTTCAAAGATAGCATCTCAATTTCAGACTTGTGCATGCCATCCCTTGAGATGGCCCCCCTGTTCTGCTGGGGTCATTTCCCAACCTGTAAAACAATTTCTTAAACCAGCAGCAGACGCAGCTTCCTCTGTGGGAACTGATATCTGACCACGATCATTTAGATAACTCTTCAGAACCCCATATCAGAAGGCACATAAGCTGCCCCCACTTCCTCACTGTGTTTAAATGTCCACGCCGTCAACAGCTACTGTTAGCACACATCTAACACCTTGCAGTCTACTGACACGGCAGGGCATGGGTTTCCAGAGAGGTGATAAGACCAACTGTGTTTGAACTCTGTGGCCTCGGTGTTGCTTTTTATCTTTCCATAAAGATAGCAGTGGAATCCATTAGCAAGCATGTGGAAGAAAAAGAGGGAGTAAAATGCTGCGCTTGATGTCAGCTCGAAATGCAAATGCACGACAGGCTGCACTCTCAAGCTCTCACTGCTTGTTGTACATAAAGCGGTAACTGGAAGATCAGCCGTGTTGAACCTCCGCTTTTGGTTAATCCTCCCGTGACAGGAAGATATGAAAGCTCCTCGACTCCATGAAAAGAGAGGAGGTAGAGGTTTGTCATTGTGCTCCTCTTAAAGCACAGTGCAGCAGGGTGGTCAGGTTTCAGGCTGGGGTCTCTGTGAGCTCAAATGCTTTCAGAAGAATAGAGTCAGCATTTGGAAATGCTGGCAAACTGCAAAGGAGTCTTCCGTTACTCTGAGTGCACCTCACAGACAAACAAACGCACACACCCTCCACCTCCCTCTCCCCTTTAGAAATTCAAAACCCCCTTTTTTAACTTTGTGAGGGGACGTCATGGTCGAGCTGCCAGCCTGGGAACAGCGGCAGCCAGTACGGGACCAGTAGCTAGAAACTTGAGGAATAGTAAACAGAGCGAGAGTGTGGGTCAACAGAGAAGGCTCAGAGAGTGCATTTCCATTTGGCTCTGCCAGCCCGGCGTAAAAAGCACCGAGATGATATGATGACTTAATGCAGTCTCAAGTACCTGACTTTTTACACCAGGCTATTGTGGGACTGATAGCGTGTGAGCAGAGGAATGCTAGCAGCAGGTCTGTATGCCACATTATGCCCTTTTAAAGCAGAACCACTTAAAGAATGTTTTCCAGCTTTTATTTTCCCCTGCCTGAAAAGGTGTGAATGAGTCAATACAGCACAGAAATATCACTGTGTGACTACGTGTCATAACGTTCAGCACTTTTAAATTTTAGTTAAAGTGTGTCATTATTAACCCCTTTAAAGCCTAAACCATCAAATAACTCCCAGAAAATTCAGTGTCTTGAGTTTTTATTAAACCTGCTGACAAATTTTAAAAAACGATTTTCATATTTTCTTTTTTTCTAATGTATTTTGTCATTTATTGAGGTTTTTCATGGGGGGGATTACACTGATGATGCAGAAGTCTCTTTCTGTGTATCAAATATGATGCACTAGGCATTAAAGCACAACAAACACTACTGTGTTCTTCTCAGCCCGTCACATAACTTTGGTTTACGCACACAGCCAAACAGATCTATACATTTTGGCAGCATTATGAAGTGAAAGGCACATTATTCAAACGTTTATTGCTTATGGTTTGTAATTAGGAAAACATGAATTCATCTGCAAACTGATGCAGAAGATTGTTCACATAGTTGTGTCGTCAGCATTGCTTATGATCCTCCCAGCGTGTTTCATCCCACACATTTAGTGTGACCTTGCAATTCTTTGGCTGCTCACTCCTTTTTTTAAACTTCTCTACTTTTATCTCCATCCAAGGCCAGCTTCCTCCCATTTGTAAGAATTTGATAAAATAAAAATAAAGGCTTCTTGAAGGGGTTATATTTAGGACGGAGCACTCTTTTAAAGGTTTTTTAAAAAGCAAAGTAAAAACGTGCAAATGCCTTTGTTCAGTGACCGAGATGGACATCGATTAACACCTAATCGGCTGTTTAACATTTGTACATGTACAGTATATTTTCTTTCTCTTCCTCTAACGCTGCTCTGTTTCCTCCTTCATTTCCACCTCATCCACTTCCTCCTTACCTCAAGCCTTGTCTCCTAAACTGAAGTCAGGGCTCTAGCACACAAAAACGTGCGTAAACATGTTGATTTATTCCTGGTATTTTTACAGTTACTCAGAAAATAAGACATGCAACCATCCTGTCTTCGGGCATCTGACACAAAGCTAGCTAAAAAAAAAAAAACAGCTGGTTGTTAGCTAACAGAAAAAAAATCACACTTTCCTTCAAAAAGGTTGATTACACTCTCACATCGTATGAGAGTTTATTTATTAAGCGTCCAAATCCAACAATGTTGGATCCACTTCAAAGAAAGTTTCATTAGCTGTTGCTACTAAGCTTCACTATCTCTTCAGATTACTTTCACAAGGTTTTACAGCTTCTTCCAGAGTAGATAGATATGGACACATAACAGTTCACTACAGATGGATGGCAACCGAGGTTGTTTGTCCTACATCATCCCCCATAGCTAAGATTATACACTTGAATTAGGAAGGGGTAAAAAAAAAAAACAACAGAATTCGATGGGTGGTTGTCTGCAATCTACTGACATCTACTGGTGATATTTTACTCAATTTACCTTTAAAGTACACATTTGCTGTCTCATTAACAATGCCTAACAACTTTTGCAGTATATATATAATAAATGTGAGAATGGGATAGACTTTCTGTGTTTATGTGTGGCCTCCTTTGTGCCGCAGGGCCCTGTTGGAGCTGAGGAAGTGCCGTCTCCTGATCCATCCCAGTCACAGCAGCCCAGAGTCCAGCACAGCTTTGTCCAGGAGCATTTCCAGGCACAATACAAGTGAGTTTCTAAGGATAAAATTTGATTTAAATGAAGTCGACATTAAGGACAAATCAGTTTGTCACATCTTGCTGGCTTACTATCATTACGTGAAGAGATAATGGTACAAGTGACTGCTGAAACCTTCCCAGAGTCATTAATAGACTGTATTTCAAAGATGCGGGTAACTTCCTTGAAGTGGCATTTTAATGTATGTCACAGAGGGAGACCAAGAACAAAGGAGTGGGGGCACACAAGAACACAATATAGAAAGTTAGTGGAGGAAAAAACTGTGTTTATATAGATGTATTACATAAAAGCAACAGTTTAAACATCATTTTGCATTAAAAACCTGTTTTTCACCTTTCAGACTTAGTAAAGCATATAAACTATTTAAGTGAAAATCACAATACTACCTACAGTAAGTTACAGAACAAGAATCAACTCATCCCTAAGTACTAAAAAAAGATTCCTTTGTGCATCCAAAGGAGTCTACTCCAGTAGAAAGAATTGGGTTTAAGGGATTTTTGCAGAGGTTCAACAGGTGTATCCATCTTTTATATACAGACTATGGTTGTAACTTGGTCTAACAGTTACCAGACACAGAAGGCCTGTCAAACTGTTTCTCCCATTGAATGACTGTAGCAAGACAAAAGTGACTTTGTAAAAAAAAAAATTCTTCTGAACCAAAAACTATTTGCCAGCAGACATTTCTTTCTGTTTGGCTGAAATCAGCACATACCATATCAAGCATCTTGTGAGTTTTGTTTGCACAAAGGTCCACTGCCATGTTGTCAAGTGGTCTAAATGTCAGGTTGCTCTGCAAGAGAAAGGTCACGACTTAAATAGCTCCTGCGGACACGTCTGTCTCATGGCACTCCTGTGTTTCGTCCAGGCTCACACTGTGTAGATAAATGACATAAATATTACTGAATAATACCAGTGAAGAGAGGGGGTCAAATCACACAATCCACTTACAGGCTCACAGTACACGGTGTTCAGGGTTCACCGGTCAGATTGCAGAGTAATTGCTAAATACGGCCGATTTAATGGAGATGTCATAATTTCTTTTACAGAGAAGCCCTCAGAGACACACATGCCAGGTTAGAAGGACTTTAAATCTTCGCCCACACAAACACACACACACAGCACTAATTACCAGGCAGACAGAGGCAGTTATTCTGAAAAGGCCCAATGAAAAACTGGCCTGCTTCTCTAACCTCTGAGCCTCTTAGAAAAACAGAAATCTCTTAAGTACTTATTTAGAGTGCTTTCCTTTTTGTGCTGAAACAATTAGGGATGTCACAATGGTCGAGTATTTTCTCTGTTGTAATGCTTTGTGAATATTTTTCAATCAAAGACTTTTCTTCCTGTTTTTTTGGAAGGTGGGTTTTAAGGGGAAAAAAGGGGGAAAGCGCTTAGCACACTGTCTTATTAACATTTCGGTGCAGCTGGATGTCCTCATGTCTCCCACAGATCAGTCATCCTGGAGATAAAGAGGCGGCTGATGTACACGTCTGTCAGCTGCAGCCTCCTGAGAGTGGAACAGGTCGACTTTATCTCAATGGAATTTTTAATCTTGTCCGTTAGAAACTACGTTTATGCCGCAGTTTAGCTTTCAACGCTTTGCCTCGTTGGTTAGTTGAGTTAGGTTACAGTTTACTTCTATTATACCTAACATCTAAGCAGTTGTTGCTGCTGCTGCTGATTTCAAATCTAATTTTTTTATAAACAAGACTTTTTTATAAAAGTGCAGGCTTTCCAGGCTGAACTGCCTCTGATGCGTACTCTCTGTGGCCTGTACCTTCTTCCATCTGCTAATTCTTTGGAAAATTGGCAGCTCTGTGTGACTGCCAGTATTACATCTGTCAGAGCGCATCGCCTAATTGCCACCCTCACTCTCAAATGTTTCAGCTGTGACACACTGTGTGGGTCTACATAGGAAGCAGCAGCCGTAGCAGCCCGGCAGGCAAGATTTGTTCCTCTCTCCCACTCAAATAGTGTCCTAGCCAGCGAGAGTGGGTGAGACGGCACAGAGAGAGTGCGCAGTATACAACAGGAGCGAGTGCATCGCTCTGCGGTAGCACGTAGATGTCAAAAGATTGAAAATGTTATCACCTCAAAATAATTGCACCAATTTGAAGGGCGGGGTAATTGCTCTTATTGAAAATTAGAACCACCGTTTGAGGTTTACTGCAGTAAAAACTGCTTCAGATCTGAGCCCACAAAAGGAGCTCAGATCTGAAGCAGTTTTTTTTCAACACTTCTTATGTCCACCTTTATTTTTCATGCTGCTATTGTGCAAATTTCTGAAGAAATGTTCTGCCATTCTTCTGAGACTCTTTTTTTTCCTCCTGCTCGTCTTTGATGGAGAGGATGTGCTGCCTCACCTTTCCTTTTTCTGAAACACCCCAAAGGTTTTTTATTTGACTAAAGGCAGGTGAAATGCTTGGTCAAGTAATAGTTTTAGAAACTCTTGTGTGATTCTGGCAGAGCTCTGTGGATCCTTTTTATGCTGGAATATTCATCTTCTGCCAAGCTTTAGGAGACGGAAGTCATCTTGTCAGCCAGCATTCAGGCATTGTCTGTGCCGCCTATAAATGTTGTCTCCCTTTTGCACTCGTCCAGGTCCATATCATCACACTCCAACCTCTGCGCTATGTATTGGTCATGTTCACAAGAAACATACTGGAGCTGAAGCTGAAGCATTTAGCCTGCGCCCGGTGTTCGTTAGGCTTCTGTTCGTGCTCTTCAGCAAATTTGAGAGCAAGCTGTCACAAAAATTCCTACAGACAAGAATACCGCCGGCTCTGAATCGTCTGTTTTTAAGAGGTAGATGATGAAAGCAGTGCACTGTCAGTGGCATCACTGCAGACGGACAGCCATTGTGGTTGTATTTAGTGGTCCTTTACCTGCTTTTGTACATCCTTAATACTGCTGCAGCTGCGTTTTTAGTTTTACCAAGGACTTTCTTGGATCTTGGTGTAGATCAGAGGTGTCACACATAAGGCCTGAGGGCCAGAATAAGCTCAATAAAGACTCCAATCTGGCCCAGGGGACTACTTTGAAAAATGTGAAGGAGTCCAAAAATGGATGCACTACTCTGTTTTTACCACATTAAGATGTAGCAGAGATTAAATGTGTAGTTAAACGTCTTTACACTGCAGGAAAACAGAGTGTTCTGGTCCGGCCCACTTGATATCAAACTGGGCTGTGAAGGTAAAGCAAATATTTGATCATGTAGGACTTTCTTATTTATGGGGACAGACTGGAGTGGTAAATGGCAAGTACATAAAAGCAGCACTTGACATAAGGATATCTGATATCCTGAGGCAAAATTGGAAACCTGGCATGTTTTAAAAGTGATATGAGTGTATCCATGTATCTGTTTACATTCTGGATTATTTAAGCGACAGTTCCAGCTGGAAAATAATTTGCATAGTTTAGGTTTGGTGTTATTTGGCGAGGTGTAGGTGGGGCAGATTTTATTATGTTACATATGTTAATCACATACTCTGTAGCTTGGGAAACCTTGGATATTAGTATCATTATTTCATTATTTATTTATAATCATTAAATATATCTGCTGTATATTTTAGATTGAGACCAAATGCATATAAGATAACGACATTGTTTAACTCTAAAGACATTTTTATTAAATGTGAATTTTTAAAGCGATTGTATCTGTGTTTGGACATGGGTGATAGATGTATTTATTGTTGACCCTCTGCTTTGTTTGTGTATATTTTTTTACCTCAGCAGGGGGTCAAATGAGAATGAATAAGCTAAAGTATACACCGGTGTACTCTGACTTCAGGTCCTTTATTTATAATATAGTCTTTACTTGTTTTTGATTGCTTAAAAGTGCTACTGCACATGCGTGCATTCAATTCTGTTGTATACTGTGTACTACAGGCTGAGTTTTCCTTAGCAAAACCTTTACACAGATACTCCAGCATATACATTACACTGTCAGTCTATTTTACCAGTGCAAGAGTTGCAGACAAGCATCCAAACACTGAGTTTTTAATTGCTTATGAATGTATTGCACTGCTAGAATTAGACTTGGAAGAAAAATTTCCCAACTCCTGTCTCTCTCTCTCTTTTGGCTTCCAAGGAACTGAGTCCTGGGGCTCCGTCACTGCCCGTGTAGCACTTTGCAATGCAGTGTCCAATGCAATACAACATCTAGAGTTGACAGACCGGAGAATTATCCTTGTAATAGCCCGGTTTGTCACTATGCAATCATCACGGCCATTATACATGTTCAAACAAGTTAAATCACTGTCCAAGCGAGCAGCGCCAACAATTATTAGATCTTTATTTATGTTATGTGTCATCACATTCTGGAGCTGATCAAAAAGCTCGTTTTGTGATGACTTTAGTTTCATTTCTACTTCGGTTCACTCACTGATGCATAGAATTTTAGGCCCTCTAAAATGGACCTAGCTCAGTATTTTATATTATCGCATCTTTACATTATATGAAGTTTAATATAATCCTTAATAATTGTATACTGGGCCTTTGTACAATGTCTAAAGGAAGCCATTTAACTCTCTTCCTTCTTGGTTTATTGGCTGTGCCAAAAAAGTAGAAGTTGGACGAGGCTGCTGCACTCACAGCCAGAGCTGCGTGCTTGACATGCGATATCAGGGAAATCTGCTCGCAGTGACGTCCCACTAAGCCAGAAGCAGAAAAAAAACTATAAGGCTCCAAGTGTTTAGCTGTAGTGAAACCATAGCTTGAGGCATAACATATGAGCACTGAGAGGTGAAGTGAATAACACTAATTATCTCATCTTGGCCCTGTCAGTAGATGGGAGATATTAGGGAGAAGGTGAACATTTTGTCCTCAAAGTTGATGCAGGAAAAATGGGCACGTGTAAGGATTTGAGCTAGTTTGACATGAACCAAACTGTGATGGTTAGATGACGGAGTCAGAGCATCTTATGGGGTTTTCCCATTCTTCAGTGGTCAGGATCTATCAAAAAATGTCCAAGGAAGGAACCGTGGTGAACCAGCGACAGGGTCATGGGCAGAGTGAAGGCTGGCTGGTGATGTCTGGTCCAACAGACAAGCTGCTGTAGCTCAAATTGCTGTAAAGTTAATGCTGGTTCTGGTAGAAAGTTGTCAGAGCAACACAGTTTGTTGTGTATGGGGCTGCAGAGCTGCAGACCAGTAAAGGTCTTCGCCAACAATATTATGCAGCTGGTCATAAACAGAGATGGGCAGTAACATGTTACAAGTAATGTGTTACTGTAATCCGATTACTTTTTTCAAGTAACGAGTAAAGTAAGGGATTACTATAGCAAAAACGGTAATTAGATTACCGTTACTTTCCTGTAGTAACGCTGCATTACTGCGTTACTAAAACCGTGATTTTTTTGCGAGAATGTCTCATGACAGTGACGTAAGCGAGTGCGACGTTTGTGACAACAGCTGTGTGCAGATCAACAATGGATCATATATCGAGTGCGGGAGAGAGTATGAGCGTGCAGCGTTTAAAGCGTGGAAGTACTGACCTTACTTTGAGTTTGATTCTGTAAAAAGTGACAAAAACATTCGTGTCCATTGTGCGTGGGAAGTAGAGCAGGGCGATATGGCCAAAAATATTTATCACGATATATATTTGAAAATTTGCGATAACGATATAACTGACGATATAATTGATGCGAGACAAAATACAACTCCACAACATTAGTAGCGTAAAAAGACAACCTTCCATTTATTTTCACTTAAACAAGAAGCTGGTTTTTATGTACATTAAAGCTTTATAAAAATGTAACAGTGCAAATGCAAATTCCTTGCTGAAAGTTTAACCAAAAGGCATTTCCAGTAGAAATGGGCTGACATATCCTGAGCATAACCATGTATAATATCCACTGAAGTTAAAAAGAGGTGCTTTGCAACATTAAACTGCAGTGTGCAGTACGTATTTTTCGGACCATAAGGTGCACGGGATTATAAGGCACATTAAGCGAAACAAAGCAGTCAGATAAATCAAACTTTATTAAACTCATTCTTCTTGCTTCCTCCACTTCTGTACCATTGATTCATTAATGTTGAATTCTCTGGCAGCTGCTCTATTCCCATGTTGTTGCAGTATATTAATGACTAACCTCGTATTGTGGATGGATTATCTCAGTTGTTCTCCTGACTGAAGTTTGGTCCTTTTACAGCATCCTGCCATGCGATTGCATTTGTCTCTAACCATGAGGAACCTTAACGTTAACTTTTATAAGTGGAAAAGTGTTAGTGTTTGTCCTCCAGCTTCACTGTGTATGTTATGCTAACATAGCTGTGTTGCTAGCGATCACGTAGCACATAATTATATACCAGCTAGCCCAACTTCAGTAACCCTACAGACGTCACTGCTGTTTAGTTTCCTGTCTTCATTTATGTTGGAAGTGATAGCAGAGCTGTACGTTTGATTTTTTTCAGAAATCTCTCAGTCAGAACATGCAATATCATGTTTAGGTAACTAGCGAAACTAGCGAGCTAACTTCCGCTAGCTTCCTGCTAGCTTCTAACTCCGTTAAATGTAATACATTTTGTTTTCATGGATGCCTGGAAGTTAAACTTTATAGTTACACCTGGTAAAGCAGCAATGCTGATCGTTTTATTAAAGATGAAAGAATTTAGACAGTTTTTAACTCTAAGTGATGCTGCAGTGTTGTTTGACCTGAAGCATACGGAGTTTAGGACCCAGATTACTCCCAGATTTAAGAGCATCTTAGTCCGACAAATACGACAATAACGACGGCCGATTGCATGTTCTGCAAAAAAATGTGCTTTGTTGTGTATCTGACGGACAAACACCAAACCAGTTCCACATCACTGAAGTTGCACCATTTTTACAAACCAATTCTGGTTCATCTGTTTCACTCAACAATCGGCCATGTGCGTATGAAAACAAAGGCACTGCGCATGCGCGTTTTACTCATATTCTATCGCGATATTTCATTTTCCTATCGTTGCCTAACATTATACCGGTATTACCGTGAACGGTATAATATGGCCCAGCCCTAGTGGGAAGAAAACTTATTTTTACAGCGAAAAAAAACCCTTAACTTCCGAGCAAGCACCGAGTGCGCTACGACGTAATGGGAAACTCACAGAGAAACTCGCAGATTCTTCCACTGACCGCTGCAGCACACCTGCACCAGGGTAAACCTCAGCCTATGCCACTCAACATTTTCACTCAACATTTTTTTGCTGTATTTCACTTGCATCTATTTGGAAGACTGAGTGTAAACACAAAAAAATATTTTATTTTATGTGCTGGAATGTGCAGAAAATAGGTTTAAATGTTAAACAAATTTCTTCCAGTCAGAGAATGGTGCATATAATTTAATTTTTGTTTGATGCATAAAGTTAAAAGATTAAAACTAATAAAACAAGTTTTAAAAAGAGACTTTTCCATTTGATTACATTTTGTATGATGGATTATGCAGAAAAAGTAGAATTGGGCTGAAAGATCTATCACTTTATCACCTACTCAGGTATTAAATCGTGTTTTTAAAAAGTAACTAAGTAACTAATTACTTTTGAAAATAAGTAATCAGTAAAGTAACGGGATTACTTTTTTGGGGAAGTAATCGGTAATTAGTTACTGATTACTTTTTTCATGTAACTTGACCAACACTGGTCATAATGTTATGTGTGATCGGTGTACACTGTAAACTTTGGCCACGTTGAATATGAGCATCTGATATTATAACAGCATGTATATGGCAGAAAATGTAAATAATAGGTCCACATAAAGTGTCACGGTATGGCATGGCACACCGTGGAAGGAGTGGGGAAGGAGGACCCAGGCGCGGTGCTCTATGTATAGACAGTGTTTATTTACAATGGTGACAATCCAAACAACGTAACAATAAATCCCCGTGTTTTCCCAGACTCCCGTGTCGTGTCTCCCCGTGAATAGTCCGTGTTTCTGTGCTCTCCGCTCCCGTGTCAGCACCCCCCGGTGCTCGCTGCTCCCGTGTCTTCCACGCTCCTCCTGCGGGAAACAAAAGACGCAGCCGTCAGGACACATACAACGCGGGCATACACACACACTAACTCAGTAACAGGACGACTAACGTGGAGTCTCATGCAATGATCCCGCGTCAGTGGGAGCTCCAAGACTCTCCTAAGTAGCTCCCCCGACGAGTCCTTCCGCAGGGCCACACCCCTCAGGCCTGCAGGTGGCTGAGCTCCATCCTCCAAGCATCCCCGCAGACATAAACACACACACTCACATCTACAATCATGGAGGAGAGCAGCAGCAATACCAAAATACATATAATAATAATAATAATAATATAATACATAACTGCTCAGGGATCCTGGGTCGCCCAGTCCCAGGACCCTGACATAAAGTAAAGCCTAAATTAGATCAAAGATTGTAATCTTTTACTATATGTGGGTGAGTTACCGTAGCTGTAGTTAGTAAAAAAAAAAAGACTTTCCAGCAGTGTGCACCGCATGAAGGCTGAATGACAGTCAGTCAAGTGTTTCAAATTACAGATATGGTGCAGTTTCAGTGGGAGTGTGGAGCTCGTCTTACTGTGGCGCCAATTTTTCCGAGGGATCTCGCTTACTCTCTCGTTCTAGTATTATTATGTCTCAATTGTACTTTTAATTAGAGAATTATGAGACACAAATTAAGGTTCATGCCTTTTCAATTTCAGAACATTAACGTGGTCAATAAACTGCTCCCCACCTCCCAGCGGAGGATAGCGACGAGGCTTAGTGAGAAAAATGAGGTGCCAGCGCGTTTCATTTCAACCCAAGTTGTTTTCTTTCTAATTGCTTAGAAAAGAAAATGAAGTGGAAGCAGATAAGTAAATTAAGTGTTATTCAGGAAGGTTCAAAGCTCTGTGCTGTAGGAAAGCATCAAGCCAAGAGTCTCTTCAGCATGGCTGCATCACAGATGAGGGGATACATACCTTTCAACCTTTCCACGCTTCCTCCATTAGAGCATCACCAGAATATCACCTCTTCCTTTGCTGCTTTTTTCTTTCTAAGTGTTTCAGAGCAGCGCTGGGCACATCTATGTTTTAGCTAAGGCTGAGTGTGATTTGTATGCATGCAGTGCGGTTGCCCTCACTGTTTCCTGGCGAGAATAAGACATCCGTAGGGCAGCCATTCGACTCTGCCAAAATGGAGAGATCCACTAAGAGCCCATGTCAGCTGGGCTTGTTTGAATAGAGCTTTGTTCACCAGCCTCCCACACCTCCCTTTACTCCCTCACTGGGTCTGTCAGGTGCCTTTCTGTAAGGAAAACACATTTGGTCAGTTTATCTATGTCTTTCTCATGGAGTGTGCTAAGGTCGCAAAAGGTTCACAGGTCGTTAGCGTGACCTCAGTTCAATCAAGACATGATGTGAACTTCAGATCTTCTACTTACGCTTACATATTGCTGTGCATGAGCTGTATTTCCCACAAATCTCTTAGTTAATGTTCTGCCTGGTGCTTTCCACACTATTTCAACAGATTTATTTCTGTTGTTTTGATATTGAAGTAATACAAATGAAAAGATAAATTAGAGTAATGACTGATCAACACTAGTTCCATTGAAACATGCTGTGCACGCTTCCGGTGTGGTGTGAGGTTCCTGTGCCGGCGGGAAAGGAAAACCCTCGGGAATATGTTTACAGCTGAACAGATGTTTGCAGCAGAACCGTCCGTCACACTTAAGCAGTTACACAGAGCCATACCAAACACCTGCAAAGTATAACCACACGTTTTTATGTTAACACAGTCAAATGGTGCTCCTGAGAAACTTTTTAGTAATTTTTACACTAAAATAATTTTTCTAGCTAGTCTGGAAATTAAACTTTTGAGCTAACAGCAGCCAAAGGCGAAGCTCAGCTGTAACTGTTGGTTTTAATTAGCTATTGAATTGAGCACAGGAGGTCAGTTCATGGAAGTTACAAATTCTGATGGTCATTATCATTTATATTTATAAATATATATTTTTATACATATAGTATGTTTAATTTATCTTATAAGGAGCAAATAATATGATGTGATGATGTATTATTGTTTAATCAGCTAATCACATGGCAGCAGCTCAGTGCATTTAGGCATGCAGACATGGACAAGAAGACCTGCTGAAGTTTAAACTTAGCATCAGGATGGGGAAAAAAGTTGATTTGAGTGGTTTTGAACATGGTTGTTGTATTTTAGAGAAAAGTCAGAGGAGAGTCTGACTGCTTCAAGCTGATAGGAATGCAACAGAAATTCAAATAATTAATTATGACTAAGGTATGTACATCTCTGAATGCACAGGATATTGAACCTTAAAGTGCTGAACCTGGTATCTACAGCAGCAGAGGACTACTTCTGTTAGCTAAGAACAGGAAACCTGGGGCTACAGCTTGCATGGGCTCACCAGTATTAGACAATATAGGATTGGAAAAATGCTGCCTGGTCCGAGTCTTGATTTCTGTTGCAGGATTTGGATAACAGGGTCAGAATTTGATGTAAGTATATTGTAAACAATATGAAAGAATGGATCCATCCTGATCAATAGCTCAGGCTGCTGCTGGTCATGTAATGGTGTTGTAAATTTTTTGGCACACTTTGGGCCACTTAGTACCAACTAAATATCCTTTAAATAGGTTAGCTTACCTGAGTATTGTTGCAGACTATGTCCAACCCTTTATGACGACAGTGTACTCTTCTTCTGTTTGTCACAAACCCCAAATCATTTCAACGTGGTTTTAATTGTGTGATGCCATCATGTCATGGATCAAAATCTCTGAGGAATGTTTCCAACTTGGATTTTTAACTGGACTGGAAGGAATCTGAAGGAATCTGGTCTACATACTGACCAAAACCACAGCCTGAATTTCAGCACATAGAGCAAATACTGCAGGTGGTACAGATGGCTCATTGTGCGAATATATTATTTTATTCATTTCATCTGTAAACCATAAAAACCATGGACAGGCTCAGTCTTCTATTGGTAACTTCAGAAGAGTGTGTATGAGTACGCCTGTTTTTGAATCTGTACGGCTTTTTTTTTTTTATAAATTTATTGAACATTCACATAATTAGATCTGTTTACAGAGAGTTGAGGTTTACAAAATCACTTCCAGCAATCCTGCTTTTAAATTCTGTGGGCTCCCTGACTCATTGTTGAGACAATTAGCTCACTAGAATAAGCTATTTCTTCCAATGACATTAAGAGGGATTAACTGAAAGAAGTGAAGCCATCCACAGGAACAAAAATCGCTGTTGTAGTCACTCCCTCCTTTCTGTGCATTCAGACGTACTTAGGAAACTTAGGAAATTCACCTACCTCCTTTGCTCGAGCCTCCTTTAATGGCATCACATGAGCAGCGAAAGTGACGCAACAGCGTGGAAACCGCTTTTGCTGTTTTGCGTTTATAGCGCCAATCATCCCAGGGGGGCTGCTTCAACTACCTCTAACCCCCACCCCATCCCTCGACTCTCTCTCATTCCCACCAGTTACATCACTCATCTTTTCCTTTCTCACAATCAGATCAAGGCGTCTGAATGGAGCACTGTGAACACTTTTCCTGTGGTGTTCACTTGTGTAACAAGATTAAGCCATCTCCTTTCCTGCCAGACTTAATCAGGAGGACTTTGAGATTAATTGGAAGCCCGTGTCAAGTCAGTGCAGCTGTTTTTTCGAGACTAATGTGACTGTGTTCTTTCGTCCCCGCAGATCTTCACTGACATGCCCACACTGCCTGAAACAGAGCAACACCTTTGACCCTTTCCTCTGCATCTCATTACCGATTCCTCTTCGCCAGACCAGGTGAGCAGTGCTGTTATTTTCAAAAAAGACTTCTGTCTATTATCTGATATGGTTTTTCTAGTCAGAACGACGAGTAGAAACTCATTCACAATAATGATGTGGACCTCTGATCATTACACTGTTCAGGTATCTTACAATACGTGATCTATATAAATATTCATATGTTTTGATTGTTAATCTTGATAGTTTGATAGTTACTTCTTTTGAAGTCAAATTGTTATGTTCATTCTTCATCTCCATATTTTTCTTGCTCTGCCACAGTAGCTTTGCATGATTTGCAGTTTTGTGGAGCTCTGTAATTCTTCCTGTGTCTGAAACAAGCTAGCTTATCTCCATTCAAGCTAACTTTCTTCAGATTGGCTACACCTCACAGAAGCTTTGAACATCATATGTGCCAGGCTTCTATGCTCACAGGTGGATGATTGTTTCTGAGATAGTCATTTAAAGGATATTCACTCTAGAAAAGTTCTGATAATGGACTTATTAATAACTTATATTGTAAATAATTGTGCAGTTCTTCTTTTTGTATGGTTTAATGCCAACGCACCCGCCACCTCCATGTGAGCACTGTTAAAAAAAGTTTCTTTCCTCCCCATTATTTCTGACTGTTTTCACTAGTTTTGCATTGGACTAGGGTGCCTAATGTTGTCACTTCTGGACCCTACCGAGGTTTCAAAGGCAGTCCAACTCCTCCAGGTTGGCACATTAATAAGTGCCATTACCAGAAAGTTTGCTATGTTCCCCTGCACCGTCTCAAGCATAAAGAAGATTCCAGCTACTCTGGGAGAGCTGGACAGAGACATAGAAGGCCCTTAACCCAACAGCTGGATCGATATCTGCTCCTTTGTGAATAGGATGAGCACTGGCAGAGCCACAGAATGACCTCCAGCAGGACACTGATGTGGATGTCACTGACCAAATAATCTGAGAACTAACTGAATAAGGCAGAGGGTACACTAGGGACCAACATCCCCAAGGGGGCCTTGTGCTCACTGCCCAGCACCGTTTTGCCGAGCCAAATTTGCATTTGCCATAGAATACCAGAGATGGCGGATGCACTACTGGCACCCTGTGCTTTTCATAGATGAGAGCAGGTTCACCCTGAGCACATGTGACAGACATGAAAGGGTCTGGAGAAGCCGTGGAGAATGTTATGCTGTCTATAACACTGTTCAGCACGACCAGTTAGGTGGTGGGTCAGTGATGGTATATCCATGGAAGGACTCACAGACCGACTAAGCAACAGCACCCTGACTGCCATTAGTTATCAGGATGAAATTCTTGACACT
The DNA here is from genome assembly GCF_057382095.1 of Aulonocara sp. 'chitande type north' Nkhata Bay. Classification (NCBI taxonomy): domain Eukaryota; kingdom Metazoa; phylum Chordata; class Actinopteri; order Cichliformes; family Cichlidae; genus Aulonocara; species Aulonocara sp. 'chitande type north' Nkhata Bay. Next base: position 12,025,461 of record NC_141347.1, read on the forward strand.
ACCCTGGTGCAGTGGGTCCAAGATTCCTCCTGGTGCATGAAAATGTTGAGATCTAATGATTTTTGAATGTGTTCCTCTTTTTTTTGAGCTGTGAATATTTTGTTATAAAATCACAGAAGACTTTGACTAATAGCAATATTGGTAATTTTATATAGATATTGCAAAACACTGCTATTTTTGTGACCACATTGAGAACCTGATATTGTGACATAGGGATTATTTTTGCATACATAGAGCTCATTATTTGAAACTTTGTGCATGTTTAATATGTGAATCCACTACTGTAACAGTACATACTGTATGTGACGGAAAATAAGGAAAAGCATGATAGGTGCTCTTGAAACTTCAGGCAATAAAACACCAAACAAATCGAGACACAATTAGAAAATAGGATGTACAACACCCAGCTTTGTTCATGCATTACATACAGTAGGAACACAGGTCATTGTGGAGCTGAAGGGCCTGGTATCAGAAAGGAAAAGCTAGTGGGAAACCTTCTCCGCATTAAAACAATGTGTTATTCAAATTTACATGAAAACAGCCACTTCTCCTCCACGTTAGATTAACGAGGCCCTGAGCCCGTTCAGGAAATCCTGACATTTTCAGGGAGGGGTAACCCATTCCTCCTTTTTTCAGCCAGTGCCTCTCTATTTATGCATCAGGCTTTTTTCCCCTTCTTATCAAAAACACATGTACATATCTACAGATAGGTGACCAAGACTTTCAAGTTAAGAGACTTTCACAACGTTTTTGCTGGCGTGGATTAAGATGGGTCGCTGCAAAAACAGAGTTGTGGGAGTGGTCTCTTACAGGATGAAATGATATGAATCATATACTTTGGCCATAATCACTCAGGTCAACCCAGGTGAACACAGATGTCTGAACCACCGTGTTAGATGGTGCTCTCTACCATCGTCATCAATAAACCAATGAGGGAATATCTTTTGGGTGAATGGTGCCTATCCCTCCAGTAAAGACTTTGGAGAACCAGTGCCAGGGAACACTAAAGCTGTTCTGGCAACACACAGTGATCCAGCACTTAACCCTTTATTTTATTTTATCACCTGTCTTTAGCAGTTGGATAAAAATCTGGCTCTTAAGCACTTACAACACACTCCAGGTGCTTGCTTTTGATCTTTACCGTAATGCTGATAGTTTTCTAAAAACAACATGGAATATTTTGTCTCCCACAACTTGCCTGTTCTCATGTCCTGTCCTGTGGAGGTGGACTGTTAGTAGTTTAGTGAAGCTCTTGCTTAGACAGCTGGTATGAGTTGTAATAAGGTAGGTGAGCTACAGAGCCTGGAGTGTTTCCCAGTATCCACAGGAAACAGCACAACGTGTTTCCAAACCCGAGAGCACAGTTAAGAATTTGGGGAAATAGGCTTGCTGCTGGTAAAACTATATGTGTGTTTGTGTGGGTGTGTGTGTTTGGTATAAAACGAGAGCTAGGAGCCAGTTAGCTTAGCTTAGCATTAAGACTTGGGTACAAGAAACGGCATTTTAAAATGTAAAATTAGCAATTCAGAGTTGTAAGGGTGTTACGTGGCAGACTTTTTCTAAGGCCATGTCCACACTAATTCGTTTTTGTTTGAAAACGCATCTTTTTCTCTTAGCTTTGGCCTTCCGTCCACACTGAGATGGTGTTTTTGGTCAAGGAGACCTGAGCTTTTTGAAAATGCTCTCCAAAGTGGATACATTTGAAAAATACGTTTTTGCATCGCAGTGTGGACTACGAAAAAACGGAGGTTTTCGAAAACGATGACGCATTTTAATCATATGATGCAGTCATGTGACCAATTAAACTAAGATGGCGGAGGGCATTACAGCAGTTTTTTTGTTTGCTCTCAATTGATTGAAATTTTGACAGCCCTATTGAAGATTAATATCAGTTTGTACATGCTCCAGGTAGCTTTTCTTCAAATTCTTTAATTCTCACTCGCTTTTGCAACTTTGTACACCACCTCATTGTCAGTCCATTTAAAAAACTCTGTGCTTTTCCTCAACATTTTGCAGCAATGTTTCAAAATCTGGAAAGTAAATAAATGGCAGACAGAAAGGTCAAATCGTCTTACATTTCATGCATGTGCAATACAGTGACGTAAGAATTGAACAACTGTTCGTAAATGATTGAAAATGATCTTGTGGACGCGGAGCGTTTTTAGACGAAAACACTGTTTTCAAATTTATCCGGATTAGTGTAGACATAGCCTTAGTCTGGAACATACTTTGCCTAATGGTGGCTAAAAGCAAACAAGCTATAAGGTGCTAATTTAATTTAAACTTTAATGATCCGTGAAAGCTGGATTTTGTTAAAGAGCCGGACTAGTTGTGTTCTTTCATGCTAGCTAAAGCCTAGAGGTGGGTGGATTGATCCAAATATCCAAACAGTATCAATTACAACGCTGGTATTGATATCGGGTTGATACTAGGGTGACAGGATCAATACTTTGTTCCTTTCCTCTAAGTTCAGTATATAGTCCACTGAATTCTGTTAAATGCATTATTTTGGGGGAAATAAAAAATGTACCTAAAATATGCACAATGAATAATGTCCGAGGCTTTTTGTCTGTTTTATTTATAGCCTTACACATCAGAAGTCGACCCAGGTCTCCAAAAATCCCACTTTCAAAATACACAAAAAGCTCAAAGCAGCGTTTTGTTGCTATCAATTATATGGAAAGTAAAAATCACAGAGATTTAGCGGTCATTAAAATGTGTTCAGAATGTGCAGATTGATGATAATTCATCTCATAAATCGTGACACACTGCTCTCCCCTACACAAGCTGCCTTTATAGGTTAAAAGTATCAGGATCTGTATTTGGTATCAGATTGATACCAAACTTCAAAAGCCAAGCATTAACCTGGCTACATAATAAAAGGACAGAAATGGGAGTTTTATCAATTTTTTCATTTCACCTTCAGCAAGAAGATGAATATATTTATATATATGCATTTCCCAAACTGCAGAATAAACTGGTTTAACATGAAGACGTGTGTCTGATGGACAGCGTTTGTTGAGACCTGAAAATGAACATCACATCCTGTGAGTGTAGATTTGTCACTAAACATTTGCCTTTTATTATCCATTCTTTTAAATAGTTCCTAAAAGTTCAGCCTACCTCTCTTCTAATTTAGGAAAATGTTTTTTAAGAGCTGATTTCTCGTGGTGCGCCAGGTTGAGAGTGCTGTGTTTCCAACCTGTCGTTTTTGGTGTGCAGTAAATAGGTTGAGAGAAAAAATACATCAGAAGGAATAAACAGAGGAGAAAACAGATGGATTATCTTTTAAAGAATTCATTATATATTTCCCTGTGTGAAGAAGTTCAGCACAATCACACCCAGATCATGTGTGTAAGCCATAAACACATACTGTTTGTCACCAAACCAACATTTGCTGGGCTTGACGATCCAAACCCATCCATTGGCGGTCGTGTCCTTGTTTGCTATTGTTTACACTATACATACGAGTAGATCTCATGAAACTTGGATTTTTTTCTTTAATATATCTAAACATAAACTCATCTGGTAAAAAATTATAAAATATAAAACATAATTTTAATGAAAAACTTGGAAAACTCAAAAGCACAGATTTCAGAATGGTGCCAGTGACTAGAACATCTTTGGGGAGTGACCTCTAAGGCCTGCAGGCAGAGAGTCACACATGAAACTGGTAAATTATCCTAAAACAGATCATTCAGCTATAATAAAAATCATCCACACATAGCAAAGTTTTATATTAATGTCTGTTTGTCCAGGACTTGCTGCCCATTGTCAGATTGTCAGATTTTAACAAACAGAATCAAAACATTTGACCACAGGTAACTTTTAGAGCTGCATCTACAATCACAAAGAGATTGCCCAAATCTGACATACCTGAAAGCGTGCTGGGGGGAAAATCCTTTGATATCCAAAAAGAACATCAGTTTAAAAACTAAAGCATTTTAACACCACAGAAGTCCACCAAGGAATTGCTTTGAAAGAAGAAATGTAGTTATGAAACTAGACTTGAATCCCCAGGAAATATTGAAAAATCAAGAAAACCATCAAATATCTAGAAACTAAATGAACTTAACATGTAAAAGTGGTGAAGATTTTCAGTCAGCTGATTTCAGAGGAGGCAGACAGTTATGCAACAGTTAGTAGTTATTTCTGCTAAAGAGGACGATACCATGCCAGCTGGTGTCTTTGAAGCCAGAACCTTCTTACTGTGGGGCAGCAGTGCTAACCACTGTGCCACCACGCTTGCTCAGCTCAATTCAGTCTTATCCATATAGTGCCAAATCACAACAGTCGCCCCGAGGCACTTTATACTGTAAGGTATAAAGTGGAGAGAAAACCCCAACAAACAGAAGACACCCCATGACCAAGCAGAACCAAAGAAGAAACCTCCATCACATTGAATATTATTTAAAGAAATTAAAACTGTTAGTGAAGAGCACATTTCAGTCCCCAGTACAGCAGTCATTAATAGCAATTAGGTTTTGTTCATACTGAAATGTCTTTAGCACAAATTAGTCTCCCTTTGACTGTGGCTTGTTTGAAGTCTCCTATTTCCTGTCCAAATCAGCAGAGCAGGAGTAAATGCACCAGCTCACTAGTTGCAAATAGATAAAAAAAAATCTTTTTTTTTACCTAACAAGAGCCAGAAAAGTCCTGTTGTTGAACTTGATGCTAGCACCAGTTATTGAGCAAGCTTCAAAGTGCTTCTAGTTTATACATCACTTAATTACTTATTGCCACAATATATTTGATATGCTTGGGAAACATAAAGCCAGCAGGACCCTTAGAGGTCTCAAACACATAAAGTTGGTGGTCCCAGAACTTAATGAAGTCCAGTTCAAAATAAATAATTCACACTAACTTGTGTGTTGTGACAGAAAAACTGCATCGGAATAATTCTGGAGGCAGACAAAGATGAAAATTATGCGCGACCATATACAGTTAGGTCCATAGGTTTTTGGACTATGACACATTTTTGAAATTTTGTCACTGGAGTGTCGACGTTCAGCTTTAATTTGAGGTGTTTAATAAAGGTATTGTGTTAACAGTTTAGGAATTACAGACATTTTCATATATAATCTCCTATTTTCAGAGGCTCAAAGTATCTGGGCAGTGGACTGACATGCAGATTGGTGAAGCTGTTATTTCACTGTACGCTAAGCAAATTGGAGATCTGCAGTACTGAAGTTGTATTTGGTATCACAATTATTGCACACATGGGCATCCTCAGGGTCTCCCCAGGATGCATAACATCCATTCTTTCAAATGATAATTTCCATGATGTTTTCTTATTTTATTTTACTGCTTATTAGATTCCGTTTTTAAATGTATTTATTTTTTAATTAATTTGAGTTAAAATCTTAGCATCTTTTGCGACACCACGAAACAAACGATAGTATAAAATGAAACAGACGTTTTTATATCGTCATCCGATATATATCGTTATATCGAACAACTCTACCAACTTGTGTTCATTTTAATTGTGTATACAGTTTTTTTTCTTTCTTACAATTTCTTTGGATGATTTTTCTGTTCCTTATCTGTATTGTGAATATTTTGCTGTATTTCTTTTGCTTTAATCTTTTTTGTGATTAGAGAAAAATCTGTCATCAGCCTTAAATTCTTAAACATAATTGCTCTTGCCCACAGGCCATAGACTCAAACAGGTCCCTGACAGAGTTTTTGTACCTCCTCAGTGAGCTGTTATTCAGAGAAGCCATTATGTCCCAGCACCGTATGTCAAAGCTGCCTCTGTAGAGGTCAGAGCCGAGTGCTCCCCGTTTTTAAAAATGCAATAGAGATTCCATTATTTCGCACACATAAAACTGAGTCCTAATGATCTATTATTAATGTTAAAATGTATTGATTTATTCATGAAAGTCTTCTTTTGTCCCTTCTTGGCTGTAGAGGAGGCTGCAGTAGAAATGGCACAGAAATCAAAATAGAAGCCACCCCATTGCCCGCTGTTCCTGATTGTGTGTCTTTGTCTGCGGCAGGCCCTTGTGTGTGGTTCTGGTGTTCAGCACCAAAGGACAGCGCTATCTCCGGGTCGGGCTGGCTGTGCCGCTGTTTGGCTCTGTGGCCTTCCTGAGGAGGTTGGTGGCTGACGAGGGGAAAATTTCTCCAGACCAGGTACAGTAAAGCAACTGTAACTGGTGTGATTGTACTTTTCTTACTCCGCCTTTGGCTTGAATTTCCTCTTGGCTACAACACATGAAGTAAATAATAGTAAAGTCATTTCCTTCACCACGTTCAAGGATGTACATCAAGGAACCAACTTGTGTTTGCATGTTGGTCTCCAGGTGATCCTGACAGAGGTTTACTCCATTGGTTTCCAACGCTCCTTCTTTGATGAAGACGACCTGACTAGCATAGCTGAAAACGATGTCATCTATGCCTTTCAGGCTCCCCCGCTCTACATCAGAGGCGGCTCTGCACGGATCTCAGGTATGACTGAAGCAAGTCAGTTTTTAATCTAGATTTAAACATATAACATGCTATTTTCAGTCACAACAAAGCACTCACACTGTCTTTGAGTATTAGAACTAATTTGTGGTACAGCATGGATATATTTATACACATTAATGTGCGAGTGCACACAAGTCTGTAAGCAAACAAGCTCATCTTATGAATTTACTTTGCTTAATGAAACCATTAGGGAATGCACCTTCCTGTAGGGGGTCCTCAGGGAGCACATTAACAGCTATATAACTTTACAAAGAGTGCAGTGAATTACATCCCCCGTGCAGGCCTCCCTTGTGCTATCAGATTTATGTCTTCATTTCATCTATTTCTCAGCTAGCGATGTAAAATGTGTTCTCAGAAGTCCTTTAGTGCACAGTATCCCCTTGTTTCTTTGATTTGTGTTGGAAACAAATAGGTTCTGCACTGTCGTCCACTCTTACAGGGCTGTAAGTTCCAGTCGTGTCAACGCTGAAGGAGTCCTTTTAGTGCTTTAATTTATGTCGGTCAGTGACCGTACAGAGCAGTGCTGCCTAAAACGAGGTCCACGTGACAGTCTGTCTGGTCTCCAGACTAAATCTCTTGGTTCTCACTGGCTGAGTCAACATCGACGTTCAGCACTTTTCTGCCCACATGAGACTGTCCCATCATTCACTGAGAAATGTTTGCCCCGTGAAAATAGACGTAAGATATTATTATGTTTTAAGGAAATTGCAAGATATGTGTTTGTTTGCTGCCTGACTTACACAATGTCTGCACAGGCTGTGAAGAGTATGAAGAGTGTGTTAGCAGAGCAGCTTAGGCCCTCCGTCTGTGCTTGCACAGGATGTAGTCAGGCACCTGTAGTGCCAGTAAACACACAGTCTCAGTAGAAGTCGCGTTGATTGAAATAGGTTTTTTCCATTTGCACAGGCTGCTGGAATATGAAAGAAAATTGATATTTTGCTTATTTTTCCAAAATGCTAGTAATTCTTTTTTCAATTATGGTGTCACTCAGTCACAGTAAAACCTGCTTTTAAATGATGCATCCATCTAATAATGGCCCCTTGGTATAATAAAGTTATTTGAGTAAAGCTCCTCTGCTAAACATTATCTCGCATTATATTATGTAATGTCTCAGTCTCTGTTTAGCCAGCTTTTCTAAGAGGGAAAAAAACTGGCAAAACCCAGTGTAAAGGGCTACCAGAAGAGAAGTTTTTATTTGCTCTGCTCTACTCAACGCTGAAATATAAAAATACTTTATTTTAAAAGGGGTCAATGATACGAAACAGCAAGCAGCGGGCAGATAGAGGATGTTGTACGCAGTGTGCAGGAAAATTAAGTGTTAGGCTAAAAACAAACTCTAGCTCTCCCATCTTACTTTCTCTTCAGTGGTTGCCTACTAACTCAGTGATGATGAAGGACTGCCTTCATCCATCTTTGCATTCAGTTTCATACAATGACTGCCTATCATCCAACCTGATTGGTGCAAACGGATATTATACACAGGGGTGCACATAAATGGTCCGCGGGTGCACATGCGCTGTCAAAATAAAAGACACGCACCAGATAAGAAGTTGCAACGCTCGTTTGCGTACATAAGATTTTCTGGAGGAGGACAGACATTTGTTTAGAACTCTTAAGGATGTCGAAGAAGCAAGCTCCTTTAAGCAATTACTTTTGTGTTCCTCCACCTCCAAAGAAATGTCAGAAGGAGTCTGAACCACAAAAGAAGCGCGTATTCTTGGAAAAGTGGTTGGAGGAGATGAGCTGGCTTCAAACAAATGATGAGAGATGTGGTGCAGAGTATGCCGTGAAAATCCCACTTTAGCAGGCAAAACAGTGCATTTTATATGTACACAAACGCATGTTGCAACTTCTTATCTGGTGCACGTCTTTTATTTTGACAGCGCATGCGCACCTGCGGACCACTTATGTGCACCCCTGATTATACAAGGCTACTGTCACTAGCTTGTTAGCATGCTAGCTTTAGTAGACATCTCAGCAACACATTACATAGACACTTTGCTAGTTCTTGCTAGTATGAAAGGCGGGATGAATCTGTGCTTTTATGCTGTTTATGCCAAATTCTGACCCTGCAGCAGAAATTTAAGACTTGACTCATTTTTCCAATCTTCTGCTGTCTAATTTTGGTGAGCCTTTAAGAATCGTAGCCTCAGATTCCTGCTCTTAGCTGACAGGAGGAACACTCAGTGTGGTCTTCTGCTGCTGCAGCCGACCTGCCGCATGCTGTTCTGCACACTTTCTTCTTCTTCTCCTTCTTGCTGTTACCAAATAGGTATTTTCCCCCAGATAAATGATGCTCGCTGGATATATTTGTATTAACAAGCAGCTGAACAAGTGTATCTAATAAAGTGGCTGGTGAGTCTTTAGCATAACCTCATGTTATGAGTTGTTTGAAGTGTTTAATCTACAGATTTTCATTAAATACCCCACATATATATATACACTCCTCTATGTCTAAATTACTTATGTACACAATTCATAAGTAAAGATACTTTGCTCAGTTAAATTTTATCTCTGATTTCATTTTAGTCCAGGAAGACAAATGTTTTCTGTCTTATTACCAATGCAATAAAAATGAAATTAAGTTATGAGCAAAGTATGAGCTATTTTTATTTTTGTGCTATTTTAGTGCTATAGTGTTATATTTAAATAAACAATACTTTATTGCTTTTATCTGATTTCAGTGATTTCTAATGCTTTTACACAATCTGGCACAGTCTGCAATCACTAACAGGTCTGATCCATGAGTTTATTTAACTATTCATAAACGGTAAAAGGAAAACAAAACTAATTATGTTGTTTAACTATATGATATGATAACCAACACTCACCAGGAGTCTGATTAAAAACATTTTTCCACTCAGTGCTCATGAACGGTGCATGGACCCGTGTGGATTTTACCCTGAAGCGTTTACTTTAAGAACAGATCTAATACAGCTGGTGTGCAGTTAAACCCCCCAAAAAATGTAACCATGTTTTATAATCCTCAGTTGCACTGATGCAGTTGCACTGATGTGTGGTCCCTGTTACTCCTATCACACTTTTTTGATTGACTAATATTTACTTTTTCATGTAGTGAACATCATGGTAACAGCTACTCATAAGTTAGCGTTATATCCAGCAGATGTGAAATGCTGTTAGAGACAGCATGAGGTGCTCACTAAAGAGCTGTGATGAATGAAAAAATTGTGTGCTGTGGATTAAACCAAAGTCAAACCCATGACGATGTGACCTTTCCACTCAGAACTCTCACCATCGCTGCTGCAGTCTTAAAATTAATCTCTTGCATCATATTCCCGCATGATGCTTATCACCTGCCCTGTATACTAAATACGTCATTGCATCCTATGATTCACATGTTCATGCTGGATGACAGAATTATGACCATCTTTTATTAATTAGGATTTATTTATTGGAATACTTTCTTTCATTCATTTCAGTCTCACTTAAATTGATGTCTTAATGTTGAGATTCTTTAATGTACTGGTAAACAACTAGGTTGGATTTACATTAAAAATGTAATCTTGACACATTTAAGTGAAGAGGAGTCTTTCCTGTTTGAGATCTGATGGTGCTCTGACAAGAAATAATGAGCACAATATCATTGTCAGGAAGATTATTGCCAGGGGTTAGACTTGAATAAAGGAGCGCCTTGCAGAGAATACTTGGAAACAGATATTTGGCTTCCGCGGTTATATATCCATCTCACGCGTTTTTCTTTTTGTTACAAACATAGAACAGTTTCTGCCTTTTTTCATTTATTGCCAAGTTTCAGTAAGATGACATCATCTCCCATACTGTAGTCTGTTTGAACATTTTCTTTACCGTTTACTGTCTCATCATTTTAAAGCAAAGACTGATTTAACATCATCATGTGAGCTTTCTTAATCTGCACATCCTAAAAACTTAGAGGATCTAGTGTGAAATCTGCCAAGGTATCAGTTTTCTAACAATTTCTGCTTTCAAAACATGTAGACTTTCAGATCTAGTCATGACAGCGGCATGTAGTGTTTTATGGAAGAGCTGATGAACACACCACCACCCCCCAGCGTATTTTCTTGGTCCACAGTGTACCTTATGTTGATTTTCTGCTGCTTGTCTTGTATTTCTTTATATTAGCCAACATCCTTGTGCATCTTAGTGCACTCTACCTGGACATCTTCACCTTTCTGCACTCTTTCTAGGCTGAATAATTGGCAAAAAATATTACTTCTATGGTTATAAACAGAATGTTTTATGTTAGCTGAATTAGAATTGTTCCTTTAAAAAAATGTACCAATATCACACCTTATTAGACATAAAAATGTATATTTGGAACATTGTACATGAAGTACCCAAAGTAAAGTAATTATTTTCTAGAACAAGTGTTAAATGGATTGATTTTAATGGTGCAGATGTTAAAGGCTTTTTTAAAGTACTTTATGTTCTGTTAACTCTACATTAATGCATTCAGAGCTACCCGCTGTGGCGATCACTTTGATTAAATGAACAACCAAATGTAGCTTCTTATTCTATTATTCGTTTGTAGTCCTGTGAGGAGTGTGTATCACTAAATAAGCTGCTTTTAATGAGCTCAAAAAAAATGTATTTTAAAATATCTTATTAGTAAAAAAGCACTTGAGCACTGTGTCATGGTTAGTTGTAAATATCTACAGGTGGATGTTAATAAGGATGTAATGGTGGTTTATTGGCAAAACAGCAACTTTACATTTTGTCAAGTGATTTCTTAGAGATGCAAATATGGAAGAACTTTTGTGGTCTGAAGCTGTTCGACTTACCTGTTCTATTATCATTGCCTGTCCAACTAGCCAAATGTAGCCACAACATGGCAGCAGTTCACAGGATTTTGCAAACAGGTAATAAAAAAAAGTTAACATTACAGAAGACTATCAGTTTAAGATGAGATTGCTTTTACTTTGGTTTTAATTCATGTCTGTTTTGGATATTATTGGACAAGCACTGCCTGCCTTGCTTGCCCAGTCACAATGCCAACGAACCATGCAGGCTATAAATAGGAGGTAGGTTTGCAAAGCTAAGTGTGTCCAGTGTTGGATGGTTTTTGGGGGGGTTGAGTCAATTTAATATAAAGCTAACACAAGGTTAATTTTATCTCAGGATGGTGGTGCGTGAGATGAGCCAACTTGTTCACAGCAGTATGATTTATTTGGTGTCCCTATATCAATAGGGCATTACCATCCAAAACGTCACAATAGTATGCTGTATTGATTTTTTTCCTCAACCACTCGACCGTTGTACCACATGTTTGTTGATATTAGTGGTTTTAACTAAAATCCTTTTTAATATTCAGTTTTATTGATCAGTGCCAAATCAAAATAGTTGCCTCAAGATGCTAAGGTAGTGTTGGGCAAGTTTCTTTGAAAAAGTAATTAATTATAGTTACTAGTTACTTCTTCAAAAAAGTAACTGAGTTAGTAACTGAGTTACCAGATTCTAAAAGTAATTAATTACTTGAAAAGTAACTATTGCGTTACTTTAAAAAAATATATGTTTAACCCTCTGGGGTCCAGGGTATAATTGGCCATTTTAATTGATCTAAAATCAGACAAAAAAAAAAACATAAAATCCGAGTAGAAAAAGTGATATTTTTACTGTAACAACCACAAACATGTTCATTGAATCATATTTCATAACCTTAAATACAAATATAAATTGTGAATTTTAAAATCATATGCACAAGTTTTGCAAACAACAAAGTTATTTGTATCCATTTATCTTTTACCTTGACTATTAACATAACCATCAGGTGTTCTGCATTCAATCAGAAGCCAAACAAATTATTTGTGCCACTCCAAAAAAATAATTTCTGTCCACTATAAAGGAGAACATCACAGCCTGATACCTGCAGGTCTGACAGCAGCAGGGGTATCACATTAAAAAAAAAATTTATGTTAAAAAAATTTTGTATTAAAAACAATACAAATTAAAAACAATACAAATTAAAAATTTTGTATTGTTCAATACATATGCGTACCGAACCGAAAGCACTGTATCGAACGGTTCAATATCGATACGAGTATTGTTGCACCCCTAGTGATTGCCGTCCGCGGGAGCGCGCGCAGCCCCTTAAAGCTGTAGCGTCCAGATTACTTATAGCTACTTCCGTGCAACTGATATAAGATGCGGTAAGCTGAACACAGCTTCAACCATTGACTGTAGAAAACAACTTTTCTACAGTCAATGGCTTCAACCGGCTGTTTGTTGAAAAATAGTAACACGACCGCATTTTCTTGTTAGTAACTGAAACAGCGTTGTAACGATAGGAATATCGTTTGTTTGTAACCCTGTTTGTTCAACAAGACCTACAGTCTTGTTGAACAAACAGTTTAGCTCAAATCAAATATTTGGTGGTGTTATTAGGTTTCCCAATAATGAATGGAGCATTCGTTATGAGTAACATCTGTCCAGCCAAACCACTGCCTTTCACTGTTTTGTTTATATGATTAAATCTGTTAAATGTGACAATAAATCACTGTGGAAGATAAGGTTACGCCTAAATGACATCAGTTCACTGAGACACACAACAGTACCAAGCAGGTCTGAAATCGCGCTTTGACAGCTTTCACAGACAATCTTCCTCTTTATGCATCATATTTTCAGTGCTTAATTTTTTTGTCATTAATACATACTTGTTATGTAATATTTTACTACAAATTCAAAGCTGTAAATGTGCATCTGTTACCTGACTGAAGTTCACGTCTGACTGCCTTTCCTGTTCAAAGACACGACTGTGCAGACTGCTAATGGAAAGGAGGGATAGCTGTTGCTGTGGGTAGAGTATATCCCATTAGGCGTAGAGGTGTTTAATTATGGGTTCTCATAGTCTGGCTGTGTTTAGTGAGGCTCAACCTCTTCATCTGTTTGACAGTGAAAGAAGCCTGAGAGTGCAGGGGAAGGAAGAGTTTGCCGGCCTCCTGCGGTTTCTTAGAATTAGTTAGAGGCTTTTTCAGGATAAAAGGTCAGGATCAACAGGTTTGTGGTTTAGTGTGGTGCACATTTGTGTGTTATAAATGTCTCATGGCTGCACTGTAATTGCCTTTTTATAGAATGCCTGTGGCAATAGACAAGTTCGGGTTACATGAATGAAAACAGTCAAATAGACACACACTGAACTGTTATTCATCCTGGAAACAAGGTTTAAAAAATAATGAGAGCAGCAACAGGAGCTTTAAAAAAAAAAAGCCTAGAAACAGTTCAGTTTTTGACAGCTTAATGTAAAAAACAGATTTAATGACAAATGACAGGTAGGTCTCCTCCCAAGCACCCCTGCATAAATCTTAGTGGGACAAGCCAGAATATGGCTTATGAATTTCATGTTTCATGGGGGATCTAAAAGGAGATTTTCACCCATAAATCATTCCCCTGAGGTCAACCCTCATGTAAATGGAAAGCTCCTAGTGAGCAAGTTTTATCACCCGCTTGCTTGATTAGGGCAACATTAGGAAATCAAAAGCTGTGCATATTTATTGCGCTCAATCGCAAGGTCAAGACACTGCAATCAGAAGTTTAATGTTTAAGCTGTGGTGGTTTGACTCATTTTGAAGAGATCTTGTCCTTCATACAGTGCACAGCTTAATGCCCTCACCATTCAACTATATGTGTGTGTGTTTTCCAGTCTTCTTCCCCTCTCCTCCAACCAGGGCGGTGGCTTCCCCTCCCTGTGTCTGGTTCTCCTGAAGGTTTCTTCCTGTCAAAAGGGAGTTTTTCCTTCCCATTGTCACCAAGTGCTTGTTCATAGTGGCTCATCTGATTGTTGAGGTTTTCTCTGCATTAATGCATTAATTTATTTTACAAAATAAAGTGCCTTCAGGTGACTGCTGTTGTGATTTGGCATTACGTGAATAAAACTGAATTAAACTGAACCGAGTTGAATTAAATGTGTAAGAGGAGGCATGTTTCAGCACAGGCTTGCTGCTTTACAACAGTCTCAGTAACATGACATTTGCTTTGTCATTGATGAATCATGTGTTAGGTGTAAACAGCATTGTTTAATGAAACATTGTTGTATGGGAACACAGCCGCTGTGGTCAATCAATACCGTCTGCAAGTAATTTAACATGTGATTTATTGCCGTGAACTTCTGAATCACCTACTTATGTGCCAAGCCTGAAGGTTGTCAGCTGTGTGATGGGAAAGCAGCTCCACTGACGTCACATCAAGCAGGAATCTTATAGTCTCCGCTTTTCCCTCATTCGGTCACACTCCTCTGTGTGTTGGTACAGACACGAGGGGACCGAGCGAGAAGTGGCGCTTCTTGGCACCCCACCAGGACGGGATGTGGAACAGAAGCTGTATCAGATAATACCTCCTGCTGAGAGTGCAGGCAGCCATTGGTCCATCTGTTCTCCCCTCTGAATCACTGTTCCCCAAATAGAAAGTTGCTGTCTCGCCACTTTATATATCTCAATTCTCCTCCTTACTCCCCAGTAGAGGTGTTAAGTTTCGTGAACACATTCTCGGCACATGGAATCAGTTCAGCTTCCTTTCAAGAGCAACGTGAAATATTTGGTGCTGTAAATGCAAAGTTGTTAAAAGCTGACTCATTTTAGTGCCTCTTTCCTCTTTTGAGCACGCTCTACTTCTCAGACTTGTGTTCCCCATCCTCTTCCAGGGTACCATCACAGCCTACCATCATCCCCATACGCAACAGGTCCTGAGGGTCAGAGGTTACCCCCATCTGGGACGTTATCATCAGAGTTCCTCAACCAAGGTGCCCCCGTCAAGATTCTGCTGCTGGTGTGCAACGCTGCAGGAGCCGGCCAGCAGGCGGTTAGGTAATTACATCAATGGGCTGCTCACTGTAACATCCTCTCTGACAGCAATTGTTCTGTAATAGCTTAGACATCACACCTAAGCAGCAGACCTGTCAAATGATCGCTGTGTGGGAGCGTGCCTGGGGTCCCAGTAAGAGTGATACTCTCCATGGGAAGAGTTTGGAAGATGACTTCCTTAAGTATCAGAGTTCATCTACTTCATCTCTCAACTTTAACTTTATTCGCTCAAAAACATTTGCTCCTTGCCAGGTCATACGTAGCTTATTCATGGCCACTGTAGTCTAAAAACACTGATATTTCCATCTCCAGTCATTTAGGATGATCGCATGAAATCAAGAAGCTCCTGAGGTCGAACCCACTAGTGACACGGGGCCTTTATGTGTGGCGTTTGCACCCTCTCCTTATGTCTATGTGGGTTCTCCAGCTTCCTCCCAGTGACATGCATGTTAGGGTACCAGGCCTAAATCAGTTGTAGGTGTGAGATGGTGGCGGGTTGCAAAGCAGCTTGCAGATGCAGGAGCATCTTTGGGCAAGCTAAGCAGCTTTAATTCCATACACTATCATAGATTTAACAAGTGAATGCATACAGGAGTATAAGTCCATTGGTGTCCTGCCATCAAGTGGTGGACAACCTAATGTTGTGAGGTTACACTTTAAGCTGAACATTCATCCGCCCTGTTTTATCCGAGGTACTAGAAAAATGGAATTCTAAGCTCATGGAGGTGTCTTGCCATTGGATGTTACATTTGCCTGTGTTGTCAGTTTGTCCATGCTATAAGATGCAGGCTCATACTTTAGAATTTAAAATGTTTCCTTTCTTTATTTTATATATATTTTTTTGTATATATAGAAATAATGAATCCAGGAAGTAGCCACTTGTCCTTTAAACCTAATCAACTTTGATAAACTTGTTTTATACATAGCCTTCCTCTAGGGAACCACTTCAAGGTCAGATTATCTCCCTGTCACAGAAAAGGCTCACATTTCACTCTGTGACTCAGTGAGATGAGTTTCAAATCAAACAACCGAGGACTCTGACATCTGGCGCTATACACAGAGATCCATCAGACACTGTGACAGAGTCCAGAGAGATCAATATAGGTGAGCTCGCCAACGCGACTGAGAGAAAGTCCGCTCAAATCTATAAGGGTCGGCCTCTCCGTTTCTCCTTCAAACGCCTCTCTGCCATTGCTCAGCCCACCCACCTATCTCGTTCTCATCAGATGACAGCTGGAGGACTGTGCAGCGCCAAGAAAATGACATTGGAGTCACATAGTTGTTTCACTCTTTTTAGTCGAGCATCACAGACACATTTCTGAGCACCAGTGTGAAAACTTGGAACTGTGATGGGATATTTTTATGTGTGGAAACCCAAAGGTGTTACTTCTATTAGCAATTTGGTTCTTTTGCATTTTGCCTGTAGATGCCAATTCTTACACCTGTCGGCTCAAGTATAAAATATAGACCTATCAGTAGATAATAGATATTTCTGTATGACCCCAACTCTCACATTTCTTTCATGAAACTTCCAAAATATTGTGTGAAAGAAATAATAAACTGGGATCTCTGAAGGTAAGGCTATCTGTCACAAACCATAGAGCAAGACAATTACATTTCATACTACTCTTAACCCACTGACCAATGCCTACTTGCCTGATCTGCCTCCTTGTGACTTTGCTTTCTCACCCAAAATAAAATTCAAGCTAAAGAGTGACTGTTTTGACAAAGTGAGGGGAATTTAGCACACATGGCTCAGGCACAAGTTCAATGGTAATCCTGCAAAGCCATCTAAAATTAGCTGGTGTTTTGGAAGCAGTGCAGGTAAATTTGGACACATTTGAATGAGGCACTGTTTTTGATTTTTTTTTAGGTTTGGAGTCGAGTGGAGAACTTTGCAGATTATTTTAAGAAATCCATTCATCTATTTTCTTAACTGCTTATCCAATTCAGGGGTTGCAGGAAGCTACGGCCTCACCCAGCTTTCACTGGCACAATATGTTAAAATCTACTGTTTTGCTTCAGTGTCTGCAAAAATGTGCAAATGAAAAAACACAGTGTCTTTAAACATGCACCAGAGCTTTTCTTTCATTCATTACAATTCTGATGTGTATCTGCTTCTTATTTTGTCTCTTTATGGACGTGTATGCTAATAAATCTAATACATACAATAGCGGGTTGACCTCAATTAAATGAGTATTATAATAAATGCGTCATGTGATCTGTCATGTCACAGGGTCTTTTCCATTTCTTATCTCCCTTCTGTAGATGGGCTGTAATGAGAATTCTGCTCTAATACTGATAATGATGATAAATAATTATTTACATTACAATAGGATAAGAAGGCGGTGAGTCAGTAAGGGGTAATATGGGATGGCTGAGTGGTGGTGTTGCCATTTTGAATTCATCATCTTTTAGCTCCTGTGACACTAATTTCCTCTGTGCTGGTTTTAGGTTCGGGCCTCCGTTCCTCATGAGGGAGGACCGGTCTATTTCCTGGGATCAGCTGCAGCAGAGCATCCTCAGCAAGCTTTATTACCTGATGATCAACGGAGCTCAGGCACAGGTAATACAAAGATAGATTTTTTTTTTTTAATGATTGAAGGAAATTTTGTTTTGTTTTGTCTTCTCCTCATGTCCTATTGAGATATCCATGCCAGGGTAGGGATTCACAGACTCACGTAGAGAAATTCTAGCACAACAGATGCTTAACTCCATGTCCTCTGGTTAAACCCAACTGCCAGAGATGTCTAGGAATTCAGTCTAGGAACCAAAAAAACTAACACTGATTATTAGACACACTAATTAGGCACAACTAAAGCTATAGTAAAGCCCCATAAAGACTAAACTAAAACTACAATACAGCCCTGTGCAATAAATCAGTAATAATTATAATAATAACAATAATAATATTAATAATACAGAAAAGATATTGTACTGTACCCCTGCATTATGACACCTATGATGCTTTTAAAGCTTATATTTAATGGCAGTGTGCGTAGGCGGGTGTGTTTCAAGCACCAGCTAGAGTTCCTGCAGAGCCGGCTGGCGCACCTGTTCCAGGCCAGGTTTATTGGCTCGAGACAGAGCAAAGCATGCCCACACAGTGAACACAGTGACACTGTGTTTCACAGCCGCGAGATCTCAGAGCTCAGAGCTGGAAGCAGCAGAGACGAGCTGGTGTCCTCTCGCTGTGCCTACCAGCACACCAAAGTAGAGTCAGGTGTACTGGTATGACAAATGCTGGTTTGTGTCGTAAAAAAGAAAAGAAAAAAGAAAGATTCTTTGCCCTCGAAAAACACAAGGCAATCATTTTGGGTAAAATGCAAATGAAATATATAAAATAAAATGTTTATTTACTGCATTTGAATAATTAATCATTAAATTGAGATATGCTTGGTATGAACTGAATGTATGCTAGTCAGGTGAATTTGACCAACTCATCAAAAAAAGCCTTTTATGTCATACTTATGTAACAAATTTATATGTAATCCGGTTATTTTAAGGCAAATAAATATTTATTTGAGTTTTGCACCCTAAAGGGATGCATGAGCGTAGCTGTTCTCTCGTCTAGGCTGTTTATTTCCCTCTTTTCGTGTGCTGATGAATGAATAGATTGCTTCCTCTGTCTCAGAGCCTCATTTATAAGTCATTTATATAGTCACGTTTGAGCTGGGAGCATTGCTTTTGTCCACTCATGCATTACGGTGTAGCGTTGTTGTTTGCCAATCACATTTACTGGTCCTGCTCAGTCTCAATCACGCTGTGTTATCTTTTCTATGAGCAAATGTTGGAATTTCTTAGGAGGTGAATGTGGATTCTTTACTAATACACACTGAGCTGTTCATGGGATGTGATTGGGGCGCACTGACATAGTAAATAAAAATAATACACAAAAATTGGAATAACATGGTATTTTAGATCAACCCAAGGTCGATCTAAAACTGACTTTCTACTCCGTTCATACTCAAAGCACTTTCTTTCTACAAGCCTCATTTTCTCATTCAAATAGCACTTTTTTGTAATCTTTGAACCTTCACATGGACGATAGATGCATCAACTTAAGACTGATGCATCCGTCCCTGTGTAGGACACGGGGATCAGTCCAGACCATGTGATTGGAAGCAGCCCCAAAAAGGAGAATCAATGTGTTCTTAATATAAAGGCAATCAAATTTCTTCTCAGGTTTATTGCAGATTTGACTCAGAGGAGAGCTACATTGTTACAAACTGTTACAGTTTGTTATAACTGATCTGCACCATTAAAAAGACAACACACGTCAGGTGTGTCTGAGTCTCAGTATCTGTTGTTTCGCTCTGTATTTGCACTGCTGAGAAACAACACGCACGAGATGTTTTCATTGTGTAAAAAGAAATAAAGCTAACTTGCCTGTTTGTATTTTGTCCATCGGGTTCCTCATTCCCCTGACGCTCTACATTCAGTTCACTTCTGCTCCCTTCCATCAAAATGCTGGTGTTAATGAGGACCTGAAAAATCTGTACTCAGCAGCAAAGAGTTACAGGACAGAACCAAATCATTGCGCACCTCGTTCACAGCATTGAGCGTCCACCTGTGCCAATCATACATTCGTTCTGGTGATACCTTCCCCTCCAAATATGCAAACTGTCAAAACCACATCAGACACAAAATAAGCTGTGATTTTTCTTCCAGTGTTAAACTGAAATTTACAGTTGTGTGATATATTTATATAATCTCCCAAAGGTTTGTGACATCTTTACATCACCAAGTCCAATACAAGACGTCAGATGCAGTGGAGACAGGTTCTCTGGAGCGATAAATAATACTCCTCCATCTGCCGATCAGATTAGTAAGTTAATTAAATCATTTCATTCTACCAACTTTGTGGGAACAGTTTGACGATGGCCCCTTCCTGTTCCAACATGACTGCGCAACAATGCACGAAGCAAGGTACATAAAGATGATGAGCAAGAAGGACTTGACTGGCCTGCACAGAATCCTGACCTCAACTCGAAAGAACACCTTTGGGATGAATTAGAGCGGAGACTGCAAGTCTCTTATCATCAGTCTGACCTCAATTTCCCATAAACAGAAGAAGTGAAGCTGTTGTAGCTGCAAAGGGTGGAACGACATCACATTAAACCCTATGGATTAAGAACGGGATGTCACTCTCAGGTTACATGTTACCCTCAGCAACAAATACAAGAACAATCACTCTTTTCAGCTATTGTTATCTCAATATGCATTTATCAGTCGTATTGTGCACACAAGGACAAAGATAACTGCATAGCTCTCAACTCACCTTTGTAAATAATTTTGCTACCAAGACACCCCCAAACAAAGAGTCTATGATTGCACTGAACACATTCCTGTGCTTGAGCATATCACTGTGTGCATAAGCCTGTTGCTAATTGTGCAGCCAAACTGATTTTCAATCAGTGCCTCTCCCCGCGTGGTGCAGGTGCCATGCAGCTGCAATAAACAGCCATACAGAGCACAAGAAAGGCGCAGACTTGCTCGCCACTCTTTCAGAAGCGCCAGGAGAGAGATGGAAGAGAAGAGTCAGGTGCAGCGTTTTCTGTAACTCTGTTGGAGATCTGCAGCCTCCTTTGTGCCCCATGCTGTCAGCTGTTTAATTAAAACCAGGCTCGTAGAGTATAATCAGTTTTCTGGAAGCCTACCTTTGCCAAGGAGGGAGCAGTGCTCAGAGCAGATGTTTGCTCTAAATCTTTCAACTCAGCAGAATATGTGGTTTTCT
Source organism: Aulonocara sp. 'chitande type north' Nkhata Bay (assembly GCF_057382095.1). NCBI lineage: Eukaryota > Metazoa > Chordata > Actinopteri > Cichliformes > Cichlidae > Aulonocara > Aulonocara sp. 'chitande type north' Nkhata Bay. Next base: position 12,046,458 of record NC_141347.1, read on the forward strand.
TGCCTCAATGAATTATGCTCACAAGTGGATATTTTCCGCTTTTGTCTAATTTTAGCTTTAGCAAAGGCAAAAAACGCACATCCTCTGCCATTTTTCCTGGTACTGACATCACTTAACGATGTAGTGTTGAGACCCGTGCCCTTCTAAGTAGACCCATATGACCGTTTGCATCAGAAAATGTCAGGTAAAGAGAGAGAGGATGACAACTCAGAATGAAACTCAAAGACTCAAACTTGAAATGTGGTACATGATCTTCCATGTAAATGGCTGATGCACCCCACATACAGCCTTTCTATCCAGGATTCACGAAAACGTGTAACTGTCTGTTTCATTACTTTAAATATATTAAAAGTTTTTTAAAAACATTTCGTGTTCCCATCAGTTGTTGATTGGATATTAAAACTAACAACAACCTGGTATTGTTTGTCCTAACGTCTGTTGTCTAATTCTGTAGAGCCCATGTGAATCATAGCCTCAGTTTCCTGATATTAGGTGACAGGAGTGGCAGCCGGTGTGGTCTTCTGCTGCTGCTGGTGCTTCAAGGTTCAATGTGTTGTGTGTTCAGAGATGCTCTTCTGCACACCTTGATTGTAACAAGTGAATATTTGAGTATCTGTTGTCTTCCCATTTGCTTCAAAGTTACTTTACCTTTCTTCCTCACTCTGATGCTTTACTGTTTGAACTTCAGCACGTCGTCTTGACCACATTTGATGTTGAAAATTGTCTTTAAATGTATATTCAGATACCTTTAATATCCTTATCACATTATATTTCTCAGAATGACTATATTCATGTTTCACTGTGGTAACTTCCAACCTGAGAGGCAGGACATAAAGCAAAAAATATGGGCTTACATTTTTAGTCTATTTATAATAAGAGAACACAGTTACAGAATAGCAGCAGCAGTTCACTCCTACTTACTCCTTCTATCCTCCTTGGCACGCAGCAAGTCTCAATCGCTGAGCTGACTCGTTGAATGAAAAGGGAATCAAACGATCCTCTCCAGACAGTGGACCTTATGTAGGGCGTGGTCCTCAGGCTAGTGTTGCCACACCTGTTGCAGCCCGGCGCCTGCACAGTCTATGCAAATCTTCTATGGTTACGACACTGACCTGAGAATCTCTCGGCTCATTTTTATCTCATATTTACTGTCTGACACACAACCAATGGTCTGTTAGCTCCGCCTCGTTTTTGGCGTTGCCTTCACAGATTCATCTTAAAGCTGGGAGGAAGATAAGCGCATACAGAACAGTTACCAGAACAATATGCTACTTTTGTCACTTGTCAAGAATATGGTCTGACACAGTTACGAATTTAAGTGACAGTCAAAAGGTAAAGTCATCTTTGAAAGCATAGACAGACAGAAGGAAACAAACTTCTAACAGTAGAGTTTGATCTATTTTTTTAAAGGTCTTAAAGAAGCACTTGATGCTATATTGTGCTTAAAGACTGGAGCTGCATGTCCTAGGGAAATAAAACTCTAGTTTCCCTCCTCGCCCACTAATGATGCTTATGGAATGTGGGAATATGGGAAAACAGCACTGATCTTGCATTGCAGTGCTGTTCAGACTCTTTGTATTTTCACAGCTCTACATCATGTAGACACATCTCAAGCTTGACAGCTCTGTCATGACTCCTTATGGATGCTAAGCCATCTCTGGAGAATTGCAGCTCAAGACAAGAGTTCAGACTGAATTATCTCATGTGTGCGAGGAGAGGTAATGTTGTTGAAGGAGTCAAAAGAAGGGCATTTAAAAATATAAGTGCATGTATCTTATTGTAGAGGAAGTTTTCTCTGCTTCTTGAGATGAGAATCTCGAGTTGGAAGAACTCACTGGGTGGTCGCTCTGCATGTACACACAAGCCTTGCAGTGGAACTCACAACAAGCCTGGCAAGGCTGTAATAAAAAGTCACTTTGGTTTTAAACTTGTCATCTAGCATTCAAATAAACAGGCAGGAATGGTTTTGAATTCTTTGGAAAGGCCGCCCAAAGCACCTAGACACCACACGGACGTTTGATGCCTTCACTGACCACAGACAGTGAAGATAGCTTCGTTATAAACTACTATGTATGTGTGTGTGTGTGCCCTCAAAATGCTACTTTCTAACGATAAGTGCTAACTGCTGCATTTCAGCAGCTAGCTGACATTCTGGATAGTACTGCGTGTGCATTTGTGAGGCAGTAATTCAAAAGTAACATTTAACTTTCCCCAGGGGTGCGTGCGCACCGGTGGGCTCAGCACGTCAATATTCTCCAGGAATGTTCTGTCTGCTCCGCTGTGCTCCTGGTCATCAGAAAGATCCTGCCGGTCTGAGCTTTTCCTCTCAGCCTCGTGTGGGAGTTTGTGTTTGAGGCCAGCCAGCAACAGATTTCCCCAGAACAAAAGGAAATCGATTTCATTTTTCCATTCCTTCGTTCCTAAAGCACTTCTGATCTAAGGCAGATCTCAGGGTAATATACTCGGGCTTCAGAGGACAAGAAACACTCTTTTTCTCTTTTTTTCTCCTGAACTCGTGTTTTCCAGCGTGGTTGAATAGCATATGAGAGAAAAGCCTGAGTCTGTTTGTGGTTTGGATTTAAGAAAAAGACACTTAATTGCTATGCTCCGTGCTGATTCAAGCCATGAGCTAAAAATGTCAGGTGCAGGTCTCAGCCTATATTTCACGATGGCCCATTTTTGTTTTTGTATCTCCCGAGCCCATACACAGCACATTTCTCCAACTTAAATATAACACAAAAACAGGCCATTGTTTTTTATCCACACTAATTTCCATTTCAGAATTTTTAAATAGTTTGGAACAGCTGTTCAAGAACCATTTTTAGCACGCAAGCGCCAGCAACTAATCACCGTCTGAAAGATATCAAGGCAGGAAGTTTCACTCAGGGTTTTTTCTTAGTTTTTTTTTCTTAACAAATTGCCTGTAAAGACTGATTTAGATCATTAGCCTTCAATGACGCCTTATATAAAGAGGCACCATTCCTTCCATAAGAAATTCTGGCTATGTTTTGGTGAGCCGCGGGGAAGGATGTACCTAATGGGATGGTGAAGTGGGTGATGTCTGAAGTAATTATTTGCCAAGGCGAAGCACTGACTGATCGTGTGATGGGAAAACAGAAGCTGTTGTACATTCTGCACTCATGTGTCGGTGTCCAAAAAAACTCCAGAAGATTACAAAGAGTCAAATCAGTACTGAAGGCTCAGGTATCTTGTTTGTGACTAGGCAACCAGATGATGGCCTCCAAAAATCCTGCTCCCCTAACCCCACCGTGTGGTAAAACACACACAAAAACAGACATCTCACCCAGTTTTTAGACATGCGATCATTTCCATAGTTTACCAGCTGCACTGAGTCCCTCTCTGTCTCTGTTCTCTTACACTGCTACTTCTACACCTCCCTTTTTCCTCCTATTCTTTTTTTTCTGACTTGTGATGTCTGTGGGTGGGAGGCTAGGTGGTTAAGCTTGACCTTCCAGGTAGTTTTAGTGTTATAGGGTGTGACAGTAAAGTGGTTTTTGATAAATAAAAGGCTTTTATGTGACTAAATGAAGTTTTCACAAGCCTTTTTTTTTTTGCCTTTGCAAATAATCTCGTGATTTTCTAATCCTGAAATTTTTTAGCAACCTCTTAATATAGCTGCCGACTGTCTTTCACGTATTAGGTTCATAAAATAATTGTTTTTGGTCTGCGCTCGGCAAACTGAGCCATCATTTTTGCCTGATCAGTACACAAAACCCTGACTGGATGAATAATAACACTCAACTCCAAGCAGCAGAGCTTTGGTAGTTGTTGTGGTAACATGCAGACAACAAGTCTGCAGCGATAATAGCAGCTCTTTGAGGCCGTCTGTACTTTGTGCTAGATTGTAAATATAAGAGAAGAGAATACCGCCCAATGCTTTAACTTCACCAAGTGATTTTAAATAATGTGATAAATCTCCAAAAGTTGATTCTGTTCATCTGGACGTAGCGTTTTGTGGGAGAAACATTTCGTCACTCATCCAGGTGACTTCTTCAGTCTCAGCTGACTGCAGGTTTCCCCAATCTTATAAACAGTACATTTGCAATTACTTTCCTGCAACATTTGATTTACTTTCCTGGATGATTGAGAATGCATCAAAATGTGATAAATCATATAAAAAGCAATAAGCAGCGTAGGTAGGAAATGTAAAAGAAATAATAAACTAGCAGCTATTGTGAACATCTGTGTGGTTATTAGAAAAAAGGGGGAGAAATCCAAACGCCGAAAGGGTCGACCCTGTGTTGGCCACAGCTATTTATGCTAAACAGCTAATCAGTGAGTTTGTGTATTTGAATATGAAGAATTAACCATCCATGTAGCCACACGGCACTAACATGAATGAAAATGTGAGCTTTAACTTGTTTACCTGACACTGCATAGAAATAAAAGCACATTACGTTTTTAAATGGTGAATGTGAGAACGTCTTAAGGAGCAAACTAACACTGATTTTTACATGCAGATGCATTTATCTAATAATACTGCTGAGATCCAGAAAGTATAAAACACTTACAGTATCTATAGAGAGGCGCTGAGAGATGTTAAAGACATTCAGGAGGTGCTGCTGTATGATAAAGTATCCTGATGCTGTCCGTGTGTTTACCGTGTGTTTTATGCTCCTCTTTCAGAACACCAGAGTGCTGTTCAACATCCGTGTGGTGGGGGGATCTGTGTTTTACAGCTACCTGTCACCTCAGGATGGGCAGCCTCTCTACCACCCTGCTGTCGACAGGTCAGGATGCCTTGAATCTTATAAGTTAGCGTATATCAGGGCATAACAAGTCCCCATGTTATGTGTTGGTTCTTCCAATTATCACTTATTCACTCATAATGACTTTTTCTTATTTTGGGGTGTTAATTGCAGTTCCTGTTGAAACTTGAATCTTCCTCTGCAGCTCTTGGGAGCCCCCACAGCTGCAGCAACTTTTATGCCAAACAAAAAATTGAAAGCGTGCATGAAGCGAAAGGTCACAGAACATATTCCCTGAGCTCTGAATAGACAGTGTGTAAAGTATTTTTATATAATTAGATTTTTATTTCAAAATTTATCACTTCTCAAAAATTCAACTCTCCCTTTCGCAAAAGGATACAGAGGCTATTTTGTACCACTTTAAATTGTGGTCAGATGCATCCTGTTATCTTTTATGGCCCTTGAGGTGTCTACTTAAACTTGGTTAGAGTCCACCAGTGGAAAATTGCAGGGATTGGCTGTAAAGTGTACAAAAATTGACTCCACACATCAGGAAAAAGATCAAGCTGTGAACATCCAAGAATAACTCTGTATGCTCCCGTGATAAAACTAAGGCGAGGTGTAGATCGGCAGAAGGGTCTAAATCCACATCTGAAACTTTGCGGTTTCCCAGGAGTGCAGTGGCCTCAATCACTGTCAAATACAAGGAGACTGAGATCAGAGTCTTCTAGGAGTTTTACCAAAATGTGTAACCCAGCTAAGAGAGGCGATCAAGAACAAGACTTCAGATGTCCTCTGTAGAACCGGAAAAACCTGCTGAACGGACCACCATCCCAGCAGCACTCCATCAGAGCAGCTATACAACTGAACTGTTTGGGATGCCTATCATCTAGAAAATGCTAATAGTACAGAAGAGGTGGTGGTAGCATTGAGAACTGCTTCTGAACATCAAGGATAGGAAGGACAGTCAGAACTGTGAGATAATTATTAGTTTTGCGTAGCTAGCCAACTGGTAAGGGTTTATACTAGATAAGTGAAGTCCCGTCTTCCTCCCATCAACCAGTCAGTCCAGATGGCCGCCCCTCCCTGACCCTGGTTCTGCCTGAGGTTTCTTCCTGTTAAAAGGGAGTTTTTCCTTCCCGCTGTCGCCAAGTGCTTGTTCATAGGGGTCTTCTGACTGTTGGGGTTTCCTCTATTATTATAAGGTCTTTACCTTACAATGTAAAGCACATTGAGGTGACTGTTGTTGTAAATTGAAGCTATATAAATAAAACTGAGTGCGACAGATCTCGTTTGAGCAAACTATAAGGCTGATATTGACATGGTCCTGGGTCGGTGACCCAGTGTTTTGTGTTTTTGGATTAAGTTATACTTTTTGAATTATGCTTTTCTGTTTTGTATTATATTTACTGTTCCTGGTTTCTAGGTTTCTGCTCAGTTTCTGGTCCCTGCGAGTTGCATGCTTAGTCTTAGTTTTCGGTCTTTATGTCTTCCTGTGCTCCACGTCTAGTTCCTTCTGTATCTGTGCTTCATGTTCTGTCTGTTCCAGAGTCTGTCATGTTTCCACGTCTCAGTGTCTATCCTGCCTCTTTATAAACTGTCTCGTGCTTCCTGTTTTACTTTGGTAGTCCGTGTCCTATGTCCCTGTGTCTCGTTATGTCAGATTAGCCCAGCTGTGCTTCCCTCCTGTTTCCCATTCCCTCGTTACTCCCTTGTGTATTAAAGCCCCGTGTTTTCCAGATAAGGAATCCAGATATCCTCATCGTGCTGTTTTCTCTCTTTGTGTTCCTGGCTTAATTCTAGTTCTCAGTTCCTAGTTTGTTTTCCTAGTCTGTGTTTTTTATTTTCAAGTTTCCAGTTTAATTTCTAGTTTTCATGATCAAGTTTTTTCTGTTGTTTGTTTGGTTGGTTGGTTTTTTTGTGAGTTTATTTTTTATGGAAAGTCTTCCCCGCAATAAAAGGTGACACTTTAAGTTTTCATTCCGTGTACGGGTCCTGCATTTGTCCTTCATCCTGCCTACTACAGCACACACCTTGACAGATATATTCATATTTTATTGGTCTAAAGAATTATTAGATCATTGTAAATATCTCCTGAGTTGTGGAATGACTGGTATTATGTTTGAAATCCAACAAACTCACTTCAATAACCTGTTTCAATAAGCTAACTCATGTTAGGTCTAATTTAATCAGTTTGAATGGATTTGAATTCCTCTCTGATCTAACCAGAAGGTTTCTTGAAAATAAAAGCTACAAGCAGCATGCTGACAATGCTAAGTTTAGCATTCTCTGATTGATGCTGTCCTGAAGGCAAAGTTGGCTTTAATTTCATCTTTTTTATGTATATCACATTTACTGGAAAGATTGGCTTTGATTTTCACAGCAGTGACTGAAATGTGCAGACATTTCCTCTTTCTTTACAGGCGCATGTCTGATGGCTTTCAGTTGCAGAAGTGAATTGCTGTTTCAAAGGACCATTTTGGCAAGGTCTTTAAAGGACTTCCATTTGTGTGGCTGCGAAGAACAGTTCATTCACTCACTGAATGGTGCTGATGGGGGCAAATGCTTTTGAAATCTTTTGAAATGCAAATGCAAAAGCAGCACACTGTATCCGAGAATCTCGTGTAATGATAGCGTTTGAACTCTAATGATTCAGAAATATGTTCTGTCCCCAACTCAGCCCATATCAAGTAGGCAAGAGTGTTCTAGTGCAAGTGCTTCACTACACTTTGTTCACTTCTTTTGGCCTCTGTAAACTGTTTGTGTTTGTGTGTAATGTCACACAGGTCAGAGATTGCCTTGTTAGCACCTTTTTGGTCATGTTAGCATTAAAGCATGGATGTAAATATTGGATGGCAACAACTTTGGTTTTGAGTGAAACCTCTGAACCACTATCAGATTGAAACGGCACCACCTACTGACTTCAGTCATCCCCTGAGTCTTATTTTAGTGGGTGTCTCTTTAACTATTAAATGTTAGCATGCTGCCATAATTAGCTAGATGGTGTCAATTATAGGAATTGCACTTGCTTACCATCAGCATGTTTTAGCATCCTGATCTAAGACTTTAGCTCAAAGATTTCTGTATCTGTGTACCGACAACAGAATGCTCTTCTTAAAATAATAATGTGCATAGTGTCACACATATCACAACTGCCATAAAAACGAATGACAGCTGCTGGTAGATTCCTGCTCTTTCTATTAATTTTCTTTTGAAACTTTGATTTTGTTCGACAGCTTCCACAGCACCTCAGAAATGCTCAAAGTTGATTTTTAATGGAGACATTTAAAGGTTCTGTCTTAATGGGATGACAGCAGTCTAACAGCACAAGCTGAAATCAACATCAGCTACTTCAGATATGTTCATCTGTATTGCACATCTCACATAAACATTCACTCCTATGTTTAATTTTATGGGGATAAATTGTTCATCTCTCTCAGAGTCAAAACATCAACTGCTTATGTCCCATCTAAAAGCAACAACGATGCTGACACCTAGTGGTTTGAAAGCGTCAGTGCACATGTACTTAAACAGTCCAGTAAATTGATAAATGTGTCATAACTTGAAACTGCAGCAAATGTTAGAAAAGCCTGATGGAAATAAAACAGATGGAGTAGTCCTGCTGACAGGATCGATGTCACGTTGTACCGATGCCTCACAACTACCTTTGATCCTGATGTCTTTTAGAGCTTTGAAGCTGTGCGGCTCAGGAGGCCCTCCACATGTGAAGCTCATTATCGAGTGGGAACACAGAATCAAAGACTGGTCAGTACATTGTGCATCCAGTTGTTTCAGTATCACTTTAGCATTCGCGCTAACCTTAACTAACTCTTTGTGCCCGCAGCCTCTTCGGTAACATTAAGGAGGAGGTGGTAAAGGATGCGGAGAGCGTGAGGAATCAGCAACAGCAGCATGTACAGCAGTACAGCTGCACCTTGGATGAGTGCTTCCAGCTCTACACCAAAGAGGAACAGGTAGACTGTGTGCTGTTATAGATATTTACAGTTTGGAACAACAGTTCAGCACGGATGTGTTGCTGCTTATGCTCTTTTAGTTCAGCGGCCTAAACTGTGTAATTGATTTCTGTTTTTTGTTTTTTTTTTAAAGTGGTAACTTGTGCACAAAAATAAAAGAAAATATTAATATCTTAATATAATACAATATTAATGCTGATAGATCAATCAATGAATACATTTCCATCTAATCTATGTTTCTTACTGATACCCATCAGGGAAAGACAAAGACTTTAGACACAATTAAAACACTTTAACATTTGAAGCTAACAATGGGATAGAAGTTAGCAAGTTGTTTTGTATGTGTCAAGATTCAACTAAAAGTTTGGCCCAAATTCAGAGCAGAATGAGGAATTTAAAAAAAACAATCAAGTTTTATTAAAAATTGATAGCTTGGCCAGCAGAGGTAACAAATCCAAAGTGACAAAACCAATCCAAAATAAACAGACGGCACTTGCAGGGGAGAGGAGCCGCATTGAAAACCCACACAAGCAAACCAGGAAGTACAACAAACAATCTGACGAAGAGGAAGAAGAAGGCAGAACTATTTATACTCAGAGGGCTGACCAATAAAGTGGAGACAGGTGGGGGACAAGGCTCAGCTGAAGAAAAACAAGATAGTCAACAGACAGAAAGTAAAATCCAGGAACAAGATGCCAGAGGAAATGAGTTAACAGAATAAAAACAGGAAATGAACGAGCCACTATAACTGAAATGAGGAGGCGCTGAAGCTGCAGTGACAGATGGAGGAACAGATGGGGAAACACTGAAGGAACTAAAAATAAATAACAAACTCAGAATAGGAATCGAGGCTGAATAAAAACCAAGGATGCAAAACCAACGCCGAAGCACCAGCAGTGCTTCTAATCTCCACAAGCACAAAACGATAAGAAGAGACAAGAGCTCGAATAGAACAAGAGCTAATGCTCGAAGTGCTGGAACCATACCAACCACCGTGGACCCTACAGAGGTCACGCACATCGCCCAACTCCTCCAGGATGGCACATCAATACCTGCCACTGCCTGAAAGGTTTGCTGCGTCTCCCTGTATGGTCTCAAGAGCATGAAGAAGATTACAGGAAGCAAGCAGTTACTCTAGGAGAGCTGGACAGACAGGGAGTAAGAGGACGAGCACTGCCAGAGTGACAAAATGACCTCCAGCAGGAAACTAATGTGAATGTCTCTTAATAACTGGCTCTGGTCATAGTATTGTAGGTCCTGGTGCAGACCTGGGACAAGATCCTCAAAAACACCATCTATAGTCTCATTAGGAGTGTTCCCCAATGTCGTCAGGCATGCATACAAGCATGTACTGAGTAACATTTTGAGTTGCTGCGATGAAATTTTGCAAAAAACGGACTATTCGTCAGTTCTTCTCTTTGTGGTGTTTTTGATCATTTTCATTTCTGTCACACCATGTGACATATTTTTATATCCTAACACATATTCCAGTCCATATCAGTATAGACATCCATTAAGTTTGTTTTTTCCAGGTGAGATCTGATGTGTTTTCAAAGGTTTCCTTTCATTTTTCTGAGCTGTGTACATTTTGCTACTGAACTAGTGCAGTGTGAAACTGGCTCCACGTGTTTGTGTTTGTATTGGTATTAAATCAGGAAGTAATCAGGTAGTTCAAAAATAGACAGTTGTTGTTGCATGTAGATATGCCAGCGTACAACACACTGACGCTGACTGAAACGGGAAAGGAATGTTTGTTTTTGAAAGGTTATGTTTGTCTATCGTCTATCAGTAGGTGGTAAAGAGGTAAAAACAAGCAGGCGAAGTATTTTTATCGACTGCAACATGTCAAATGTCTGTTCATGCTCTCCTCTGTGGGCAGTACATGACAGTGTTAGACAGCTTTTAAGTGGGTTGTTCCCATTATGTGGAGTGTCAGAATCATATGACTGTCCATGTGCTTCAGTGATGCGTTCAGCCAAACACTCCAGAGACAAAAATGTCTCTTTTCCCAGTAAAACATCCAAAAGGCACTTTTTTTTCCTGTGTTTTTTTGCATGGAGATGTAGATGAATGTAATTTATTATTACATTTTATTAGAATAATTAAGAGTAGACGTAGATTAGAAAGTAGTTGAATCCATTTTTTGTTACAGTTGCATTTTGTTACCAGCTGGTGGAGCTGCAGTCTCGAGGGAGACGCTGTTCAATCTAAGCCGGTAAATGTTCCTCTGATTGAGCCAACTTACCAATATTTCACTGTATAAATAAATTCCTTTTTACAAATTGCAGGTGTTGATTCCTTTCTAAACCTGATAAAAAAGAAGATAAAATCATAAAATCATAATTATCTTTTTTTTCACTGCAGTCCAGAAAGCAAATGCAAATATTTACAAAGGTACAGAAGGCAAGCGGAGGATGTGTTTTTTTTCTGAGATTCTCCGTATGTTTGAGGTGATTTTCGCCTCACAGAGTATTTTTTGAGCAATGAGATGGTCGTTGTTGTTGTGTGTCAGCGAAAAGTGCAGCCGTGCTTTATTTGCGATGCATGTGACATTAACAAAGCGATAAACAATCTTCAGCGCTTCTTTGTAAAGTTTGAGTGCATGACCTTGCTGAATGCAACAGCTCATCACTTCACAGTATTCAGGATGGTAAACATAGGGAAGCGAGAAAAGTGTGCACAAGTAGTAACCATGGCAACAGATTCTAAATGTACGTCTTGGTCAAAGTCGAGCCGAGTGCTCCACGAGCAAAGGAAGAAAGAATTTCCAGGTTTTCGCTGCACCAGTGTGTGCGTTATAAGAATGCAATAAAACAGGAGGGGAAAACTGATTTGCAAACATATGACGCAGAAGAGGGATTTTTGAGAGACTGTCAAATATTTAAACGCCAGTTTTGTCTCTGCTTCCCTTCCTCTCTGTTTTTCCAATCAGCTGGCACCTGATGATGCCTGGAAGTGCCCCCATTGTAAGCAGCTGCAGCAGGGCATGGTGAAGATGAGCCTGTGGACCCTGCCAGACATCCTCATTCTCCATCTGAAGCGCTTCAGGCAGGTGGGTGAGCGGAGGAACAAGCTCACCACATTCGTGCATTTCCCCCTGGTGGGCCTGGACATGACACCGCACGTGGTGCATCGCAGCCACGGCGCCCATCAGCACCCTCTACAGCCGGGCTGGAAGCAGAGCAGACGACCTGACCTGGCTCCTCCTGACTATCTGTATGATCTGTATGCTGTGTGCAACCACCACGGAGGCATGCACGGTGGACATTACACAGGTAACATCTAAGAAATGTACTTAGAAGTTTGTACTTTATTTGTACAGTAACAAAGTCCCTCACAGTTTAGATAAAAACACATTAAAACCAAGTGACCATATTTATAGATGTAAATTCATTCCTGCATATGAACTCCTGTACACGTATTAGGAGAAGCAGAGGCCACAGATCACAGCAAAAGGATTAAAGATGATTTAAGAAAAGCTGACCTTCTTTTAAAAACAAATCACATATTCAGTCGACCTCTTAGGATGAGGGAAGCTGTTTAAAAGTTTAGACGCTACAACCCTAAAAGCGTGATCACCTCTGGTTTTAAAATAAGAGCGTTAGGAGACCTTGATCAGAGCTGCAGTTTTAAGGTCTCTGTAGCTCTACTTTATACACAGGAGCCTGGCCATGTAGGGCTTTATCCATCCATCCATTTTTTTCCACTTTATCCTATTGGAGCTGGAGCCTATCCCAGCTGCCAATGGGCAAGAGGTGGGGATTCTGGATAGGTCACTAATTTGTCACAGGGCAGACAACCTTTCACATCTATGGGCAATTTGGAATCGCCAATTAAGCTAATTTCACTAAGTGCATGTGACGTGCACGCATTGGGGGGAAAGGCCCCAGCCAGATGGTGGATTTGAACTCAGGGCCTTCTTACTTCTTACACCACACCACCATGGGGATTTTTTAGGTTGTGCGAAGTCTTGTTAGCAGTCTAACCGCTGCTTTCTGGACCAGTTGAAGATAGGCTGGGGAGATCAGAGATTTATGTAAAACCTGAGTTTTATCTGAGGAAGCAAGACTGGATGAGTTTTGGGATGTGAGATTCAAAATTCAGTTGTTTGTTGCAAGGTTCTTACCAGAATTTTTTACACAGCTTTCTTAAGGATTTCAAAAAATGAATAGAAGTTTGGAAATGGGCCTGTAATTGTCGGTGGGATCTCCGGACGTTTTGGGGGGGATTTTAAGCAGAGGGATGACAGAGGCTGTTTTAAAATAATCTGGCATGCGCTCAGGTGACAGTAGCAGATAAAGTCAGTCCGAAAATCAGTAAAAAAGAACATTCCAGAAACCGGTCTTTCTCTGCACCAGCTCCAGGTTTTAATGCTGTGAGTAATTGGTGTATTTGACCCCTCACCCAAACTGTCATGATGCTGTAACGCAGATGAAAGAAGCAAGGCTTTCCCTGAAAAAGCAGTTTTGGCACCATAAGTTATAATGATACCTTTCTATAGGCTACATCGTTCAGTATAAACTGGGCCTTCACACTTTATCCTGTGAGATGTGTGTGGCTTTTGTGGCCTTCTTTTCTTTCACTCAGAGGATGTGTCATGACTTCCAAAAAGAATTTCAAATTTTGATTTTTACAACCATAGAGCACTTTTCCACTTAACCTCAGTCTGTATTAAATTACCTCAGGTCCAGAGAAGGCTGCAGCATTTTCTCCCATAAAAGTGAGGATACATTTATTATGACAGAAGTTTTTAGAGTGAACAGGAAAGCTGGGAGAGAGAGCGGGGGAAGACAAGCAGCAAAAGCCCTGGGATAGATAGAACTCAGGTTTCTGCAGTAGCCTTATGATATATGGGTCGCCTGCTCAAGCTAGGCGATGAAATAAAATGATTTCAAGGCCAAGACCGATTTCTCCCACACAGCCCTCGTGGAGTTGCAATATGTAGATGACGGCACTAACATCGCCCACACAGAAAAAGATCTTCAGTGCATGCTAAATGGCTCTGTCTGGGCAAACTTGCACATCGGCGTGACTTTAAAGAAAATAAAAAAAGACAGCAAGGATCTTAATTAACCTCGGCAAGTCTTCCATAAAATAAAAATTGACATTGTAAGCCCCGAAAATGATCTTCTTGAAGAAGCAGAAACAAACAGCATGACCACCACCATCATTAGACGCCAGCTGACATGCTGATTGATGTAAGTCTGATTCATAAACAGGTCCTCTGCCTACAACTAAATGACTGCAAGTAAGCAATAGAATAAAAAAATAGAAACTCAAAGGATTTAACTGAGAGGACTTTGGGTAAAAAAGAATTACATCAAGTGCGAGAAGAAACAGTGTAATTGACTTGCACTCATCTCAGACAAGCTGCCAGAAATGAGCTGTTCCAGAACTTCCAGTTTGAGCCATCCCAAGTCTCAGAAAGGATCCAATCTGTTTAAAAGCCCAGTGAGGACACCCTGTGGTAAAGACATAGAAAAGCATTCATATTATCAGCTGCCTTGGTCATTAGCCGCAGCATGGGTATTAATAGAAAGCTGAACAGACAGTTAAGGATCCAATTACCCATGCATTGTGTATTTTCCTGTGTATGTTTATGAGCAAACTCCCACAGACACACCCATCTGTGTACCACTTTTTCACTCATTAATTAGTCAAATAAAGAAACAACTGCAGTGACATCCTTTCGCCGGAGCCTAGCAGAAATCAAAGAGTTTGGTCTCTCTGCTTTTTCCATTGTAATTTCAGCCTATTGCAGGAACTCTGTTGACGGCCAGTGGTACAGTTATGATGACAGCAGCGCTGAGCCAGTTCCAGAGGCGGAGGTGTGCACACGTGGAGCCTACATCCTCTTCTACCAGAGGAGAAACACTATCCCCCCCTGGTCTGCCAGCTCCTCAGTCACAGGTCAGTCCTTTCAGATGCTGCAGAGTGCCTTGCTATTATTAGTTGGCTGGAATCTGCTACACCTCATTCATATAATATAAAACTAATGGAGGCAACATGAGAGTGTCATTGCACCTCACACCCTCATTATCTGGTAAAAACTCTATTTTTAGCCCCATCAGTGTTCATTTTCACTGCCTCATCTTGTGTTGTAGCTAATAGCCAACAAGACCTGCTGCCAGTCTCTATTTACATGAGTCACAGAGACGCTCTTTTTCATAGTTTCTACCTAATGTCTGTTTTTCCTAATGGATGAAAAATAGATACTACTCCACAATCACAGATCTGTTGCCATCTCAATGCAGGATTGCTTCTTCTAATGGAGCTGTAGTTGGTCTTTTTCTCTTAATGTGCATGCTTATTATTGGACTGCAGAGCAACAAAACAAATTATTTTCATTCCTCTGTTTAGGTTCCACCAGCTCGTCCGCCTCTGACCACTGGCTGGTCCGGCTGACAGGGGGCAGTAAGAGGGGCAGTGTGGTGTCAGGAGGACCTGTGCCAGGATCTCTGGGAGCCGTACAAGCCCCTGAGTCTCCTGAGTTGCCAGTGTTTAGAGATGAACCTCCCAAAACAGTGGAAACATGTAGGTATCTGGACTAATGTGTATAGTTGGTATATTGTATAAAACACAAGAAGGCAAAAAAAACCCTTTAAGAGTAAAAGATGAGGTGCATTTTATAGTTTACAGTGCTACATTGTTACCAAAGGACTTGTATTCAAATGCATCCAGTCTCAATGATAAGCTATGGAAAGCTTGGTTAACTCCTTTCTCATCTTAACAAAAGGAGAAAACAATTCCTTGTTTTGAGTTAGTATTTTATTGTTGTTCTTGCTGATGATCTTGATGTGATTCCAACCTCGTGCAGGTCTATAATCTTGACCCTGACGTCCTTTGACAGTTTTTTGGTCTTGCCCAAAAAAAAAGATATTTTAAAAATATATCAATGTGAATTATTTAATTTCATTAAAAATAAATTAAGCAGTGAGTGGAGAGGTGGTGGAGAGGTTGGAATGGATGAAATGTATTCTGTGTGCTTCATTCACACCAATCTAACACAACCACAATCTCTGAGAGTCAGACTCTGGTTTGGTTGTTGAATACTTATTTCACTCAGTTGCATGCAAATCAATAGATAATGTTTATGTGATGTGTTTTTCTGCATTTTTCTTTGATGTTCTGTCTCTCTCCATCAAAATGAAACTACTATGAAAGTCAGAAATTGTTCATTTTTGTGTAACTCAGGAGACCTACAAATAAGTTTTTCCCCAACTTTAAATAAGGACTATTTTGACTTTGTTAATCATGCAAAATTTGCAGATTCATGCAGATTTTTACAAATATATCATCCTAAACTCTCCTCCTCCTTGGAAGCATTTTTTGCATTCTGGTATAACAATAATCTATCCAGGTCATGTCAATTTCTTTTTTTAAACTTTGTCTCGTGTCTTGTCTCCTATAGATGGGTCAGAAAACAATCAGTTTGTCAGAGGGTACCAGGGCAGGAGTGTAAGCATGAGATCGCCAACTAAGCCCAAGGACACCCTGAACAAAGTTCTCCCACTGAGGTGGTCCTTTGGTTCCAGAGACCGTATCAAGCACTCTGCCCAGACTCAATCTGGAGAGCTGGTGGAGTATCTCGAGTCCGGTCGGCGTCCAAGATGTACCAAAGACCCCATCATCACGCTGGTGGCTACCCCGCCACAAAGAAACCCCCATGGAAGAGTCTTTGAAGCAGGACAGGACTGCAGTTCACCGAGCGGCAGCAGCCTCAGCTGTACAGACAGAGTCAGCTCTGAAAGTTGTTACTCCCCCAAAATACCAGAGGGACAGAGCAGAACTTTTGCAGAGAGAAACATCGGCCATGGAGGCGATAATGGCAGCAAAGATGTCAAAGCTCGAGATGATGATTCTCTGAGAAGGAGATCATCTAAGAGAGCGAGGCCAGACCAGGGCAGGACCCTGGAGTTCCAGCTACAGAGAGGGGCCATTCTAGGCGGTCAGTTCAGCCACAGCGCACCCCCGAGCAGAGATTCTACACTGAGAAGATCTAAGGTCCACATAGGGGCGACTCCCAGGGCACAAAAAGACTTGTTACAGATGGTCCTTCAGCCTGAGGACAGGAGGGTGCAAAGAGGACATGAAGGTCGGAGCCAAGAAAGTCTCTTCTCTTTTTTTAAGCCCGGTTTCTTGAAGAAAGACATTCCAAGGTCACCAGTCAAGGGGCAAGAGAAGCGCCTGAAAGACCATGAAGATCTGGGAAGGCTGGCGAGTAGCAATTTAGCCAAGCTGTCCCTCTCCAACGGGACTCTGACTGCTGCGGCACTAGAAGAGAGGAAAGGCGCCGGTGGGCCCAACTGCGATGGCCATAACTGCAAAGTCCAGCTGGTCAACGGAAAGGCTGGAAGTCATGACCCTGTCGACATCAAACGCGCTCACAGCTCCAGCAACATCCAGACGAAACTAGATTTGACATTTCGCAGGTGCGCCTCCCTGCAGAGGAACGGAGAAGTCACGATCCCTGCAGCTCACCGCGTCCTGCTGGCGGACAAGCCGGGTTACGCCACTCTGCAGCGGACGCGATACAGTACCACCTCACTGGGTAGGCACGGAGCTTTCCCTGAGGCCTGTTTTAAAGGTCACATTGCACTCTGAAATTAATTATTATGTTATGTGGAATTGTAAATAAAATCCTTTCAGTTTGTCTGGTCTAAAAAAACAAAAAGCACAAATTAGAGCTAATGTCAGCGGCATGGTTGATGTTTTTCTTCTTATGTCAGCTTGGTTTTAAAATGAGAAACTGCCTTTGGTGAACAAAGAAGTGGTGACAGTGGAAGCGGATTGGCCAAACATTCCTGCTGCTGTAATGCACTAATTGAAACTGTGGAATGAATTCCAATTGATGGATTAGGTGTAAGCTATTAAATTCCAGCAAATGCAGCCACACATGTCAAAATCTCAGTTGAAGCCAGCTTTTTCTTTGTTACCAATGCTAATGCTGATTTCCTGTTTGACAGGTGATCAAATACTAATTGTTTCCTTTTATATCCCATTATAAGTGCCTCTGTGAGAGCCTTGAATGACTGCTGAACACCCGAGCTCCCTACTGATTCCTCCACACCCACGCACTGGGAGAAGCCCACAGCTGGAGGCATCGCCGAATCAAAGTACATCTTCTCTCTCCCCTTCATAGTACTGTTCTAAGTTCTCACCTGTGTGTGTCTTAAATGAAATCTATGCAGAGATGAATTACTAAGGGAAAATACTGCTGTAATGTGATTTGTTTCCTGCACTTTTTGTGTTGTTTTTACACTGCTGTCTGCTGTTAGTACACTACATGTTTGAGTTTATGATCAACTTTTTTGAAAGTGGAGGTTGATATGGTGAATTTGCATAGTTTTAGTCCATTGTGGAGTGTGGCATGTACTGACTAAAGAACAGTTTACAGTTAATGGGCGATGATGTGTAAGATTGTTCTAAAGCGCTGCAAAAACTATACTAACACAGCACTGTTAACCGGCTGTATTATCAGTTAAATATTATATTTTGTTGCACTTTCTTTTTTGTACACTTTTCCATATCTGAGCTCATTTGGAACAATTGCATTGTACAAATTGGGCAAAACCAACAGATACAGATGAGGACAGAGTTATTAGCCTCCCCTTTTTCCAAAGTACTGATACACAGAGCAGGCAATTTTTAACAAAGCTTTTCCAAACATCCTAGTTTTATTTTGGATGCTTATGTTATTTTACTTATCAGTGCCAAAATTATTAGCCCAGTTGATGTAAAAAGTCAAATGTGAATCCCTTTTGCTGGATAACCACCTGCATGTTCTTCTTTGGTGAATCTCTCAAGCTCCTACAGATTCGATGGCCTTCTGGCATGGAACTTGGTCTTCAGTTCATCCCACAGATTTTAGGTAGGATCCAATTTAGGGTTTTGTGTAGTCCAGTCAATAATATTCACTTTGGTCTTCTCAGTCGAGTTCTTCCCCAGGAGCGATGTGTGTTTTGGGTCATTCCTGTGTTGCAAGATAGAGTTCCTTCCACATTGATGAGATCCTCAGTTCAAGATGCACTGGAGCATCCCCACAGCCTAATAATCCCACCACCGTGTTTCACTGTGGGGTCGGTGTTCTTTGGTTGTAGGCCTACAATGTAAGCAGAGTCTCTGTGGCCGAAGAGCTCTAGTTTCATCTCATCTGACCAAAGGACACGCTTCCAGTACGCTTATTATTTCTCCAAGTTGTTAGTAACATACTTTCATCTGTCTCTTCTGCAGAAGTTTTTCTTGCTCTGCAACCTCCCAATCCACTCCTGTACATGGTTCGAGTGATAGTCTTCTTGGAGACTACAATTCCCTACTTGACTAAGTCATTCAATGGTGTCTTGGCAGTTGTTGGCAAATTTTCTTTCCAGAGTCTTTGAGATCTTTGGCTTCCTACCTCTGCCAGGCTCGTTCTGTACTCTGTGACTCTCTTTTAATTTCTTGATGATACTTCTCACTCCAGTTGTTGACACCTGGAAATGCTGTGACCACTTTGTATATCCTTGCTTTGGGATTATCAAGATTGCTCTGTTACAAAAGCAATAGGGAAAATTAGAAATTTCATACAGGTGATAATAATTTTGTTCTCATCTGTACTTCGGCTGGTGAAGAGTATGTAAGGGGACTTTCATGACTAAAGGTTTGTTCTGGGGGGGTGTTGGAGCTGTGAAACCCCATTCTTTCCAAATGTGCATTTTCCAGTGGTTGGTTTGCTCTGACGTCATGAGGAAATTTTAAGAAAGCACATGTTTTTACCACCTCAGTGGCTTGCACAGCAATAAAGGAGAGGGCTGTTTTTTTTTTTTTATCTCCACATCTGCTGCTCCAGTGTGTGGGAGAGTGAGTGTGTACTGTATGTCTTTTTCACTCGAGTTGGATTGAAATTTTGCTGATTTAAAAAAATCGTAGGTTGTTCTTTCATCGAAGACTTGAAGATAGGCAGAGTGTTAATGGCAATCATGCTTCAAAGCATTCCCTGAAAATTGTATAAAGTAGCCGCCAGAAGCAGGAGCTCTTCCTGAATATTTAGTGTCTGTTTAATTCAGAGTAATCACCATTTCTGGAGCTGCACCGTGATAGCTTTCTCCGATGCGGCGGAAGGATGAGCAAACCAGAAATAACATTTTTTTTCTCTATTCAAACTCGACGATAAGCTTTTGATTTACAATAAACTGTTTTCAGTGTTTTAAATTTGTCACTGATGCTTTTCAGAGTCCCTGTTAGTTGCACACACTGTATCTGTCCTCGCTGTTTTATGTTCTGTCATTTGACGTAACTGTTTAAAATCACTATTTACCAAATTAAGTGATCATACATGAAGGATGTGTCTGATACATTATTTGGGAACAATGGCTAGATTCTATTTTATTAACTTTTTTAAAAGTCTACATTTTGTACCTGATGTGTAATTATGTAATTTAAGTACCAGATTAAAACTGTATGCTTCAGATTACCACGAAAGGGCGGAATAATAGGTTTGGTAGGTTTGAATGTGACACAACACACGCAAGTTCTTGAATCGGACTGTCTGTAACATCTGCATAACGTACTGAGAGTTTTGTGGGTTGCAAATTAAACACAGCTTTTCTCACAAATCATGTCAGTGTGGCAGAATTATTTGTGGTGCATTTTTCTCAACATTGCTTCAAATAAATGAAAAACAGCTGAGTTTTTTCTTTTATTTAAAAAAAAAGGCATTGCATGGCTCCTCTTAATTCATACTTAATCATCTTTTTTTTTAAACTCAAAGTGTGAATAATAACATTTTTAAATTTAAAAAAAAAATGTTCATGCATACAAAACAATGTATAGATAATAACCAAGATTAATTTTCCAGAAACCAGTTTGTTAGTTACACCTGTTCAACTGCTTGTTAACACAACTATGAAATCAGCCAATCACATGGCAGCAACTACATGCATTTAAGTTTGCTGACATGCTCAAGGCTACCCGCTGGAGTTCAAACTAAGTGAAATTAAGTGGATATTTCAGAAACTGGTAATCTACTGAGATTTTCTCACACAACCAGTCCCTCGGGTTTACAGACAATGGTCTGAAAAATAGAAAGTATCCAGTATGTGGCAGTTCTCTGGGTGAAACTGAGGAAGAGTTTGCACAAGCTCACCAAAATTGGACAACAGAAGACTGGAAAACTGTTCCCTCCACTGATGAGTGTCAGGTTCTGTTCTGACATTCAGATGATAGGGTCAGAATTTGGTGCAAAAACAAAAATTATTGACACACTTCAGACACCTTGGAACCGACTCAGCATCATTTAAACACCACAGCCTATCTGAGTATTAATGCTTCCAGCAGGATGATACACCATGTCCAGCTCATATCATCTCACACTGCTTTCTTGAACATGACAATGAGTTTGCCTCCATAGTCATCACATCTCAAACCAATAGGGCATCTTTGGGATGTGGTGGAATGGGCGAGTCACATCATGGATGTGCAGCCAACAAATCTGTAGTAACTGTGTGATGATGTCATGTCATAATGGTTATTATTCTAATTAGTTAGTTAGGTCCTCCTGCGCCATTCGGCGCATTGGGCGTCAAATGTCCGCCAACGTACTCGATCAGCTGCAGCTGCTTCGCCCTCATCGCAATGTCTGTGGTGCGTAAATCATCGATGAAAGTTCTCTACCATGTTGTACAGGGACAGCCTGGTTTCCATCTTGGTTACGTCCCTCTGCAGCTTCTAATCGTCTCAGTGTTTTCAGCTGGTGCTAATTGGCCACACCTAGTCAGGTGTGGATAAAAGCATACCTGAGGCAAGCTTTCCGGCAGTGCACTAGTCTTTGCCTTGGTGGCACCAGCCATTTTAGCCAACCTGGTTTTCCATTTTAGGATGAAACCTCTTCTCACCCACACTCTGTTGTTCGTCTCCTTTTTTTATGTTGTGGCTTTTGAGCCGGGTCGTAACAGGGTGGGTTCCACATGATGGCAATCTTGGGCAGTTGGTGTGGGGGTTGGCATAGAACATGACCTGCAAAGCGCACATGTCGCTCAGTCACAATGTCCTGGAGGGGACGTGTGGCAGTCCGACGGTGTACTTCTTCATTGGTGACATGGTCCCGGTAAGAGACCCCCAGGTTCCCTCTTAGCCATCGCTGTTGGGCCACATTGAGTCTTCTGGCTGATGTTTTCCACATCTCACAAGTACAGATCGCGGTAGGTATAACGATGGAGTTGAGCAGACGAATCTTCGTCACCAGATCGATCTTTGGGATTGACCAGATCGTCCGGAGCCGCTGAAAGACCGTACCTGCTTTTGCAAGCCGACAGACTGTAAAAACAGACTGTAGCAGTGGGTGGGCATCACTGGTTCAGCTCTGCAGTGGTTTAGGTCCGACCTCTCTGAAAGGACTTTGTGTGTCATAATGAATGATTTTACCTGTACTTCCGCTGCCCTCCCCTGGGGGGTACCTTGGGGTTCCATTCTTGGTCCTCTACTGTTCTCTTTCTATTTGCTACCAGCTTATATGCTGATGGCTGTCAAGTCTATTTCCTTTTAAAACACAGTGGTTCTGTTCAGCCTCTCCTTAAATGTCTCAAAGACATCAGGGGGTGAATTTTCTTAATAAGATAAGATAAGATAAGATAAGATAACCTTTATTAGTCCCACACGTGGGAAATTTGTTTTGTCACAGCAGGAAGTGGACAGTGCAAAAGTTATGAGGCAAAAATTAGAATACAATAAGAATAAATACAGTACACAACTGTACAGAATAGAATAAAATAAAATACTATATACAGTAGAATAAAATAAAATAAATATACAATAAGATAAAAATAGAATACAAATACAAATGCTATATACAACTGAGTAAAAATACAACGATGACAGAAAGGATTATTGCACTTAGTATTATTGCATATGTATGGATGTGTGTGCTTGATCAGTTAAAGTCTTTATTATGGAGTCTGACAGCAGTGGGGAGGAAAGACCTGCGAAATCTCTCCGTCCCACACCGTGGGTGCCGCAGTCTCCCACTGAAGGAGCTGCTCAGTGCTGTCACAGTCTGCTGCATGGGGTGGGAGATGTTGTCCATCAGGGATGACAGCTTAGCCACCGTTCTCCTGTCACTCACCACCTCCACTGGGTCCAGAGGGCATCCTAGAACAGAGCTGGCCCTTCGGATCACCCTGTTCAGTCTCTTCCTGTCCCCAGCAGAGATGCTGCCGCCCCAGCAGACCACGCCATAAAAGATAGCAGAAGCCACAACAGAGTCATAGAATTTCTTCAGGAGTGGGCCCTCCACTCCAAACGACCTGAGTCTCCGCAGCAGGTACAGCCTGCTCTGCCCTTTCCTGTAGAGGGCGTCTGAGTTATGAGTCCAGTCCAGTCTATTGTTCAGATGAACACCAAGGTACCTGTAGCTGTCCACAGCCTCAATGTCCATACCTTGGATGTTCAGTGGTTGCAGTGGAGAATGCTTGTGCCTGCGGAAGTCTACCAGTTCCTTGGTTTTACTGGCGTTGATCTGGAGGTAGTTCAGCTGGCACCAGTCCACAAAGTCTTGGGTCAGACCTCTGTACTCCTTGTCGTCCCCATCAGTGATGAGGCCGACTATTGCAGAGTCATCAGAGAACTTCTGCAGGAAGCACTGGGTGGAATTGTGGGAGAAGTCTGCAGTGTAGATGGTGAAGAGGAACGGAGCCAGAACCGTTCCCTGTGGGGCCCCCGTACTGCAGACGACCCTGTCCGACACACAGCCCTGAGTCCTCACATACTGTGGTCGGTCGGTGAGGTAGTCCAGGATCCAGGTAGTGAGGTGATGGTCCACTCCAGAGTTCACCAGCTTGTCCTTTAGAACCGAGGGAAGAATGGTGTTGAAGGCACTGGAGAAATCAAAGAACATGATTCTCACAGTGCTTCCAGCGGTCTCCAGGTGAGCGAGGGAACGATGTAGGAGGTGAATGACGGCATCATCCGCTCCAATGCCAGGCTGGTAGGCAAACTGAAGTGGGTCCAGTGATGAGCTTATTAGGCGCCGAAGCTGAGCCAGGACCAACCGCTCCATTTTAATGAAAGAAAAGACTGAGGTCACAGTTCTTAAATCCAGTGGCTCCAGCTGTTTCCCTGCCTTTGACTTTTTCTGTTTGGCTCCACATGAAAAATCCAGCATCACCAATTTAGGTGTGAAGATGGACCCCAGCCTCCTTCCACTTGAGGCGGCAGTGCAAAACCAAGCCCATCCTGTCTAGATGGCACCGATCCACGCATTTATCATCTCTCGGATTATTATAATAGTCTTTTAAGTGGAATTCACAAGGCTTCCCTCTCACATCTACCGCTTTGTACAAAATGCTGCTGCACAATTTTTAGCATCCCTTCACTGGCTTCCCGTTCAGTTTTGAATCCCTTTTAAAATGATGTAATTTGTTTTTAAGACTCTTAATGATCTTGCCCCTTCTTATTTGTCTGAGCTGCTTCACCCTTACATGCCGTCACGTGCTCTTAGATCAGCTTTTGACTGTCCCAAAGACATTTTATAAAACCAGAGGAGCCAAAGCCTTTGCAGCTTTGGCTCCTAAAATGTGGAATGAGCCGCCCCCAGAAGCAGGCAGGCTATATCCTTTGCTGTTTTTAAAACCTTTTCTCTTTGGCTTTTAACTCAGTATGAGTTGTCATCTGTCTTGAACTTTTACCCTTTGTATGTACCTGTGCTATTTTTAAATGTTCTTTAGCACCTATGTATTAACTTAGAGCTGATTTGAATGGAGTGAATAGTCCAAGTGTGAGCCATATTTCAAAGCTTGTAGGGAAGTGCCATGAAGTGCTTCACACCACATTTCATACACTGACACAACACAGCGCTGGGTGAACTATTTGAATTACTACAAGGTTGCCTTATCTCACCACAGCTGTTACCAGCAGCATTTTGTTTCTGCCTACGCCTTCTTTTTCTTTAGTTTCCCAGGTTAAAGAAGTTTCTTGCACACTGACAGAGCCTCACTGGGTTAGGTGTTGCAAAGATACATAAGATGTGCGAGATATTCTTTGAAAGAGCCTAAAAATCTAAAAATGTCTAAAACTATATCAGGACATCTCTACCCTGAAGGAGTCTGTGCTAGAAGAAGAAATCGTTACATCAGTTTCATTGAGACTGGGAGATGTACATTTTCAGGGTGTTTTTCAAACGGACCAGCATTAGAATAAAATGAAATGGAGTCTAACTTTTGGTCTTTTACTAAAGAAGGCCAAATAGGGGAAGAAAAATAAGCCCTTTCATCTATTTAAACAGGAACATGGCTGTGTGTTAGCTGTTCAACACTTGTATAAATACACTGTAACAAATTCCTGTAAAAACTGCAGCAGGATTTTACAGTAAGCAGGCTGTGTTTCAAAAATCCAGTAGTATTGTGTAAACAGCAAAGCATTCTGGGAGCTGGTGGAAGTTTATTTGACTGTTACATCAAATGTACTGACTATACTTGAATTACAATTTCCCAATCACTGCTGGAATCAGAGTTACCCAATCTAAGATATAGACAAACCACCAAAGCAACATCCATATGTGTTATTTACATGTTTATTTTTTTAATCTGTGAAGAAAGTGGCGGTCGCCTCTGTTACAGTTAAATTTCAGTCGATGCTAAACGGTTACCACTGACCCGTCCCATCTCATGTTTCCTCATGTTATATGTAGATAATAGGTTCAAATGTTGCTCTGTGCCAAGCTGACTGAGGCTATAGAGAGAAATAAGGATTGTTATTACTAACTGTAGTTCAGAATAATGGCAATTTTTGTTCTGCTATTTATTTCCTAAAAGTATTTGTAGTATGATACATGAATATATTTGCAAAAGCTTGTGTGCCACCTCTTTTGGGCACAAACTGCTGCCACTAATCGAGTGCAATTCTGTGGGAAACAGAATTAGGACCAAATTATTAAAGAGAGTCTGTTACATTTGGGACATTTGCACAATTAGCTTGTACTAATCTCTAGATATGAATAACAGGTATTTTTTTTCTGTCAAATATATTATAATTTTGCAAAATAACTTACTGCAGAAATTACACTATTACTGTAAAAACTTAAGTGCCCCTATATACACACTCTAGAAATTACAGTATTACTGAAAAAACTTCAAGCATCAGGAGAAAGCATCAGTAAAATAATCAAGTATCTTCTTGTAAAAACAAAAAACCTTTGGGCCACTCTTCTTTACAATATTGTTTCAGTTCATTGGGGTTTGCAGTCATTCATGTATGCACAGCTCTTATAAGTTCCCACCCCAGCATTTCCACAATGACCTTAAACCCCAGCCAGGTTTAAAGTCCTGTTTTGGAAAAGGCCTTTAACATTTAACCTGCTAACTGAGTCCTGTAGAGTCTGAGGCGTAGCTCTTGGGGTTTTGGCAGTTACTACAGGCATTGCACGGTCTGGCCTTGGAGTGTATTTGCTGGGACATCCACTCCTGGGAAGACTGCCAACTATCTTGAATCATTTGTGAATAATCCTTCTCACTGCTGAATGATGGACTTCAAATGGTTTCGACGTGACTTTATAACCCTCCCCTGATTGATGTGAAGCTGATGTCTTTCCTTGTTGGTATTGCATTAGCACTGACCCAATTGTTCCAGACCTGCAAACTGACAAAACTTCTCCTTTCGTAGCGGTGCATTCACTTTTAGATGATCAATTAATCAGGTGTATTTGATTAGCAGCACCTGGCTCTTTCTCCATTTCCACAGGTTTTACAGCTTTTCCAATCTTCCTGCTGATCATCACACAGCTGTTCCTGAGCCCTCCTCAAAGCCACTACTTATGGAGCTGCAGAGCTTCAGTCGTCGCTGTATTGTTGAATAGCTCACAGTTAGAGTGACTCTGGCTTCCATGCTTCTTGTCTGGCTCTGTAATCTGTATGGAAGACTTTCTGTTGTCTTCTGTGTGCAGACACCTGCAGAGAAACCCCTCCGAAAAAGCAGGGGGCAAACTGAGCCTGGGAGAGCTCCTGTGGAGAGACTTAGCGAGGACACTCACGCACACTCAGGAAGCGGGATCATCACTACTGTGGACTTTGTGTTGGACTATTGTTGCACTGTTCCCTTGTAAATAAACTCACTGTGTTATTGAAGAGAGACTGTGTCTGTCCTGACACGATTTTGACATTCAGCTATGTGAGCGTGAAGGTAGCATGAAGGGGTTATCCCAGGTGTGACAGAGCCAGAAGCCAAACAAGACCCCAGAAAGGTCGGCAATCAAACCTTTTACGTTCAAGTTCACACCTAGAGCCAATTTAGAATCAACAATTAACCAATTGGGAAAGTCAGGAGCCTCTCTACACTCTGCATATTCTGCATTTGTTCAGCATACCCTGGAGAACAGTGAGGGTTATAGACTGCAAGACAAAGGGATCATGGACTGAATCTCAAATGAGGAGGTTTGTGTTTCTTATTCACTTTCTTATTCTTGCCATGACCAAAGATCATTTAAAAAGACATTAGCTTATTTTGTATGCAGCAACATGCTTTAAATGTTCTCACAGCATCTGCTTCATTAACAGGACTTGCTGTGCAAATAAATTCCTATTAACATACACAGACTAATATAATGCCCAGTGTTGTCCAACAAGGCTAATGTGTTTTCTATGTCTAAGTTACCAAAATAAGGGAGGCTCTGCTTGTTATAATTATACAATTATATGCTCTTCTGCAGCAGGAGGGCCAGATGCCCAACACGACACTGAATAGAACTGCTGATCAAATGTAAATAAAAACAGCTTTCACTGTTTGACATTTCCGCAAGACCTTTCAGGAAAATGGTTGCTAACAGAGAAGCGGTGTGCTGGAGCAATATTAATCATCATATTCAGCCTCTGGTGCTTTCTTTGATGTCAGCAGGAAAACAAGCCAGGGTCTGGTGTGTTACTGCAATGTTCACTCTTGTTATCAAAAGATTGTAGCCTGATGCACACTCAAGCACTCTGATAGAACCCTTAAACTCTGCGAAAAACACGGCTGTATGTCTGAACATGCCAGCTTTTCTTTTTTAATGATTCCAGAAACACTTCACTAACAAGTGTAAAACATAGACTTCAAAGTACTTGTTGTTTCTTGTTATTCCTCAAGCACATTTTTCACAAATGCACCACTTTCCTGTTATTTTCTGCAATGCAGTTATCCAGGATGGATACAAAGGGAAATGGGACTGATAGATGAGGACTTCTTTTCTCCTCAAATCTGGCTCTGTTCCACTAGCAAGTATGTGATTTCAGAGGAAACAGAATTGAATCACCCTGAGTGTGGTGGTGCCTGATTGACAAACTGTTTGAATTACCTCTGCAGACACCCTACATCAACATAGGTTAGCATGGGGTATTACTCCTCAGCATCACGATGGGTTTCCTCATGTGTTTAATAAGACTTGATGGATGTTCAGAAGCACAGCGCTTGAATAAATCATGACTCCTTTGGTACTCTCAATGGGTAAATCAGAAAAAGCATGGCTTATCATTTATTTATGTATTCTTGGTTTTTCTGCAATAAGCATCATATTGCTGCCTGCAAAGTATAATTCATGTAAATACTTTACAAAGTTGTCGGTAGCTTCATTTCCATTGTTGTATGATCGTTTTTTATATGGTGATTATAGTTTGTTTAAAGTCTGAAGCAACTCAAGCTTTTAAATAAAACAAGTGACAAGAGAAAGAAAATGTCAGATTTAAATTCATAAACAAAGTCTGGGCATTATCCACACAAGGTAACACCAAACCAAAGTATCATACAAAGAAAAGAAACATTTAAATTGTACAACTTCCTCTAAATGATTCAATAACATTTGTGATTTAAACCCTTAAAGCTTGAAATATAAAATAATTGCCATAAAATTCTAGTTATTGAACCATCTGACAAATTAGTTAAAAATAATAATTCAATTTTATTTTCCATATTTGTATCGTGTTTGTAGCAATTGCTTAAAATGTATTGTGCCATTTATTTAGATTTTTAATGCGGGGGGGGGGGGATCACAACAATGATGTAGATGCCTCAAAAACTCACAAAAAACTGTATGAATCAAATATGAGACACTAGGCGTTAAGGGGTTATTAGGATATTAGAAACACTTCGTGTGCTGAGCTCCTTTTGCTTTTTTGATCCACACCCTGCTGAGAAGACATCCAGGAAAAGGTGAGTACTGCTAATATTAACCATATGCCTGCAAATAATCATAAAGTCTGCACAGTTCTGATCAGGTGTGACGAGCAGTCCCCCCTCTGCTTCTTCGCCTTTAACAAGCTGTCATTTAAACAATACTCCCAAAATATCAGACTCAATAAACCCAATGAAGAAAACAAGTTAGCTTTTATTTTCTTCAGCTTTTTAATGTCAATCCTCAATAAACTAATAAAAATATAGATAAAAAAGAGTAGTACCAATGTTCTCATCAGACCCACAGAAGCAAGTGCTTCATTCTTATATACATATTTATTTCATTTAATTATGCACTTATTCCTATTTGAAAGCCTTGAAATGAAGCATACCAAACAGAATATAGTATTCCTGATAAGTTTTTCATTAAAGTTGTAATTTATTCCAAGCACTTTTTTTTATCAGCACATCTTAAAGAACCAGCTTTAAAAAGACTTTGAGCCAGTGTGCTGTGCTCAGAGTCTCATGCTCACCTGTTGCTGCAATATTGGAGTGAAAATGACTTCCAAACAAATTCCTGCTCCACACCAGTGTGGAACAATATAGCTCTAATACTGAAGGAGTCACTGCTTTTTATGACTCTGACATTTTCACACCTTCACAAGGCATTGCTTTCATTATAGTTGGGTTTGTTCATTGAATTCTATTATTTTTTGACATTTTTCCAGTTTTAAACCCTTGAAACATACCAATAGAAGCTTTTCCCAAAATGTCACTTAGAGCGAACAATATTATACAAGCTCATTTCAAAAGACTAGGTTTACTATATAGACTTACACCCAGATCCTGCACACTTGATATTATAACGCTGCATTAAAACCAGATGATATCCAGCCCCGTGTCAGTGTGTCACATCAAACAGACGTGGAATAATACAGCTCTGAAAGTTCACCTGCCAGGGGGACGATCAGGGTGCAAAAAAACGTGTCTTTTATTCCTCTTTTTGCAATCCACGTGTCATTTGTTATAACAAATAGCATGGCATTACATCAATTTCCTAATAGCTACAAAGACACACTTGTGCTCTGATACAGAGCATAATAAAACAGGGTGCATCAAAAGGCTGTTTGAGGCCAGGAGGTGGACAAAACTCATCATAACAAGGGTAATTGCTGCTGTTGCTGGGGCAGAAATTTCGGGGGAGGTTAACTCTCCTGTGGCTATAGCTGCTTTTGAAATTTATGAAATTGCGTCAGTGTAAATCAAAAGGGAGGTGGGCACACGCAGGAGCCCCTAACTTCCATCACAAGATCATGTGCTCTCAGCATCGAAATCATCCCATCTGCCACATTTGCACTGACACATTTATAGAAATCTATGCGGGCTGAGTGCATGTTAGCCACTCTCCTCCATCTCTTTGGCTTGAAGGTGATGACTAATGCCACTGGCAAGATAGCGAGTGAGCAACAGCGTGCAATTCTTTTCTGAAGGCACTTCTAGTCAGTGAAAGTGGGTGTGAGGATACATGCACAACTATACCACATTGTGTTCATGAACAATCCATTGTGCAGCATAGCAGTGGTTCTGTTTGGCTCAATGCCATTTTCATACTGAGCTACAAATACACCTATTGATGGAAAACATGGAATTACAGGCCGCTGGAAGAGGACACAGCCACATTGAATTTCTTACTGTTTCTTTTCAACCTCAATGGGATTATTTTCCACCACTTTTTGTGGTCCCTTTGTGACCAATTTATTTACACTAACATTACATTTACAGCGTTAACGTTGACATTTAATGGAGTCTGAGCAAAGCAGGACGTGAGCTTCGCAAAGGTTGGCACAGCAAGAGTTACAAGTATTGGCAGTTCTGTCTGAATCCTCCATTCACAGAGGTTAGAGTAGAGAAAATAACATATTTTTGCAAAAACATCACGCTGCCCTCTGCAGCCCCTGCAGATTCTCTCATTCTGGGTCAGCCTGACCTTGAGCCCGTGCTGGAGTGGACCCGGTGCTCTCTCTCTGTCTTTCCATATTACTCTTCAAGCATCATTTCATCTAGTTGGCTGTTGAGAATTTGTTTGCTGATAAGTCCCTTCCTGAAATGACCCCCTCCTTCAACCCAGTAACCCGATGCTCCTTAGCCTTGGAGATTCACTCACCCTCATGTTACCTTATGCAGTAAAAACACTACTTTGATTTGTGTGTGCTTTCCCGTTCACTGGATCTGTGTGACAAAAGTCTTGCAATCAAAATCTGAAGTTCATTCTAAAGCTTGATAATCTGTGAATTCATTTAGGGCCCCTCCAGTGTTATTACACCGGTTTATGTAATTAAGTCCCTCCGGAGACTTTAACTGAAATTTAAATTCAAAATGCTGCTCTTAGGAGGTGAGACGCGCAGGAGCAGAAAAACACTCATTAGCGGTGCCACGCAGTTTTGTCATCAGGGCTATAACCACAGTCAAAGGTAATCTGTCAGTAGTGTTGACAGTAAATAGGCTGCCTTGAGATTTCATTATGAAGTGTGTGTGTAAGGAATTACCATTTAAATGAGATGTAATGACAGCTTTATCCCACTCTGCTGGGTTTTGGGGGGTTTTTTGTTTGTTTGTTTTTTGATACTGAATACAGCTACCAAAACCTGGAACACCAGTTTGACCAGTTTGTTAGGTACACCTGTTCAACTTCCTCTTTGACACAAATACCTAATCAGCCAATCACATTGCAGCAACTCATTGAAGTTAGAAATATAAAGATGGTCTGCTGGAGTTCAAACTGAGCATCGGAATGAGGAAGAAAGGTGTTCAAGTGACTTTGAGTGTGGCATTTGTGAACGCACAATGGGTCAAACTCTGATTGCAGGGGAAACAGGAAACAGAGGCTAAAGTTTAGGCATGCTCACCAAAAACGTTTCCTGTTCTGATGAGTCTCCATTTCTGCTATGACATTCAGATGGCTGGGTCACAGTTTGATTTAAACAGTATGAAAGGAAGAATCCATCCTGCCCCGGATCAAAGTTTTAGTGGTTTGGGAGAGAACTCCACAGCCCGCCTGATGCTGATCATGTCCATACCTTTATGACCACGGTGTGACGATCATCTGATGGCTGTTTCCAGGAAAATAACACACAATGTCAAAAAAGTTCAGATCATCACAAATCGGTTTCTTGAACTTGTACTGAACTCAAATAGCCTCTGCAGTCACCTTTGGGATGTGTTAGAATGGGGTATTCACATCATGTCGAGATGGACCAAAACCTCTGAGTGAATTTAGCTCTGAAGACAAGAGAGGGTGTACCTAATAAAGAGTCCACCAAGTATATATTATCATAATCATTTACTCTTTTACTTTTTTATATTACTTCATTACTTTGTTTCCTATGCCATTGAGGATCAAAACAATAAAGATGTTTTGTTACAGTTTCTGTTAATTTCAGCTGCAGTTTGGCTGAATAAATCTCATCAAAACTAACATTTTACTTCTGATGTTTCACTACTGATAATTAGATGATGTTTCAAACCATTGAAGTGAGAAACTGAAAATGAAATCCACATTTCACTCACCCTTATATTTAGAGAATCGCAAGATCTCTTTAGAAGAAAAAAAACTGCAATCAAGATGTCCCGTCTGATTTTACGGTGCAAAATGCGAGCCTTTGAAGACAAAAATCCATCACACACTGACAAATTCACACACACATTTTATTATTGATTAGAGTAAAACAAACCCACCCACTGGGTGAGACAAGAGCTTTCACAGTAAGCACAGTAAACACAGTTTTCCAGTAGCAGGTAAGAGTTACAGTTACAGTAAGACAGGCTGCACACGGCAACAGCCAATTCACAGTGAGAGTCTCCAAAGCCAGCGTGGAGACAAATGCCTCCAAAAAAAGGTCACACAGTCACCAAGGTACAGCAGAATAACATTTGGAGATGCATGAATAATGACATTCAAGCACACACAAAGAGAAGATCAGTACTAAGTCTGCAAATCCTTTGTCTTTGCCAGTGAAGGCGTGCAGTCTGTCCTCGGTGATTGCATGAGAGGAGTAGCTCATCCTCCAAGTGCTACTAGAGGGGTTTTTTGCATACTGTCTCATTAGTGCATAATCTGCCCTCAGCCGTGTGTGCTATTCTTTAATGGTGCAGCTGGCTTGACCTTTAGAATGTGTTAAATGTGCTCACATGCTTTTTCTTCTCCACCACAACATTGATAAACTTACAGTGCACAACACAAAACAGTGACAAATCTGCACTTTTCTGCTACCACGATGTAGTAATTTAAGACACATTAAGTACAACGCAGCTGTGTGATGAAGTTGGCTTTACATCAAACCTTTACACAGATACCATACTGATAAATCAAGAATAGTTTAAACAAAGTCAGATTTTTTTTTAAAATGGCACATGTCAGCTGCAAGTTGCCTATTGTTCCTTTTTTCATTCTCATTCTTTAAAAATATGACGACTACAGTTGATACATTAATTCCTCACAACAAACATAAACACGTCTCCAAACTTCACCGGTAATATCACCACTTGGTACATTAACGCAGTGTGTGTGTGGCATAGAAATTCCTCCTCTTGTCACGTGTTGATGTGAACAGCGGGTGCTTTCCGAGGAGGGAAAGAAAAAAGAGAGACATCTGTACTGGCAGATGGCTCGTTGCTGGGGGTGGCAGTTAGCAGTGGTCGGGGTGGCCAGATAGCTGTCAATCTCAGTGCACAGCCACGGTGACGGGCAGCATGTTTTGGAGCAGTTCCCGTGATGACTGCGAGCGGGATGGATGAGAGCTCTCTGGCGCAACCCTCAAACTCAAGCCTTCAGCCTGAGCAGGGGCGACTCTGAAGCCTCTGTGGGGTGGCCGAATAGCTACAATGAACTGCCTCTTGAATGTTTCGCTCAACACAATGTAGATGAAAGGGTTGATGCAGCTGTTGGCATAGCCCAGGCTGATGGCGATGTTGTAGACATACAGGAAAGCAAAGCTGGGCCGCTGTACTCCCAGGTGGGCCAGCTGGAGGATATAATAAGGGGCCCAGCATAAGAAGAAGGCCAGGCAAATGGCCACTGCCATGCAGGTCACCTTTCTTGTACGCACCCTGAGGCTGCGCTGGGGTAGTGGAGCAACTGTGGCTGACATATTTTGAAGAATCTTGAAGAAGACACTGCAGATGACCACTAAAGGAAGAGCAAAGCCCAAGAAGAACTGGTACAGGGTGAACCAGTATGTATCTGTGGCCGGGTTTGGGAGCAGGAGGGCGCAGCCGACCGAGCCGTCCTTGAGACCCATGAGTCCAGTGTACATCCAGACCGGAGTAATGGAGACCAGAGAAAACACCCACACCAGCGCCACTGCCGCCCCTGCCACGAAGGGGGTTCGAACGTGTTTGAAGCGGATGGGGTGGACTGTTGCCAAGTAGCGGTCCAGAGTCATGACAGTCAGAATGTACGTGCTGACGATCTGGCTGTTGGAATCAAGCGCTGTGATGACAGTGCACATGGTGCCACCGAAGCACCAGGAGCCATTGCCCACGAGCTGGTGAATGAGAAAAGGCATGCCAAGGAGAAAGAGGAGGTCTGCGATGGACAAGCTGAAGATAAATATGTCTGGCACTGATGGATGAGAGCAGAACTTGGTCTTCTTCACAATGGTGTAAATGAGAATGCAGTTCCCAGTGATCCCAAAGAAACAAATAACACCAAAGATGCTGGGCATGAGCACATTGTTGTACTGCTCATGATCTGGTAGAAAGGACAAAAACAGAATATTCTCCATCAGCTTTCTTTCCTTATAACTTTTTTTCATTCATTTGTTTTCAAAGTGTCAATAACTACTTTTTGCATGAAAATGAACAACATAATATTTCATCTCTGGTGATAAATCTCTATGCATGTGCCCAATTCAACAGAAAAACGAGAAGAAGAAAAGCTTACCTTTTTCCAGATTGTCAGGTGAGCTGAGGTACGAAGAAGATGAATTCATAATGTAGTCCTCCATCCAACCTCGAAGAATAATACGAATATACTCTAAAATAACTTATATATCAGTTTAAGGCAAAGAAGATAGATGAGCTTGAGAAAATACGCATATTTTAAATATACATATGCATACAAAAATCCAGCTTAAACTGTTGCTTTATGGCTTTGATAGCAGAGGTTCAGCCGCGCGCGCATGTTTTTGTCGTCCAAGACACTTCAGCAGGCACGCGACAGATAAAACGCGCGCGCTCGCGTCAGCTCTGAGTCTGGTATTTGGCAACTGCGAGATAAAGTACTCCGCAACTCGGAGACCCTTAAAAAAATCATCATTCTTATTTCTAAGTTTGTGTCGTCACCCACTGAACAGCTGTGAGCTATACTTTCCGCCGCCAGTGTGAGTAATACTGGAAGTCATTCTTGAGTGAATACCTAATGGACGATATCCTCGCTTCATTCCACCTTATTTTCTTTTAAAAAGCGTTAGCCGTCAGACCAAATAGCTTTATCATTCACAATGCCGTTACGATGGAGGTCACACGATAGGTTATCTGTTATAAACAGTCTAATTAATTGTCCAACTGAACAGTGTCACTCTCCATATTGTTTGCTGTGTAATATTTGGAAAAGATATGCACATTTCTTATCTCAACTGTGCGGTATTAACATATGGCTAAGTACTTCTGGTAGCAACCCTTGATTGGTTAAAGACAGAAAGAACCCATTTTTGTTTATTCCCACTAGGTGGCAGCATTGTCAAGGTTTTAATACCTCTGCTGTCAAAGGCCAGGATTAAAAGCAGATGTGCAAGAAATGAAAACAGGAAAACAGAAGACCAAATATTCCAGCAATTATCCAAGTAAAGCTTTATGAGATGGCGTTTATACATATCGTATTTTATGGCTGAAGCCATATGGATCCTTGAACATAATATTGAGAAATTTGCATTCCTGCGTTCTCTAATGTGTCCTACTTTAACCTAGTAGACTAATTTATTACACTGCAGCTAAAATGCATGAATCTGTGTTCTTAATTTCCCATTTCAGACTGAATGAGATGGACATAAATGCATCTAAGTGAGAAATGTGTTATGTATGTGGCTATAGTTAACAGTGATAGTAGTTAATTGTAGTTTGTAGGATAATGATAAATATGGGTGACAGTTTTGTGGCAAGGGGGAACGAACTAGGGTGTGGCATTGATAAATGTTTAGTTTACAGTGAACATGTTCACTTCTCTGCCTTTACATATTTGGCAGTCCTTTTGTCTTGTCAGATATGGTGTTGACAATCAGGTAGGCGGTTTAAAGTAACTAGAAGATGACCAAGCTATAAGGTTAAGCCAGGACACACAGCTGAAAATCTCAATGAAAGTTTGTGAATGAATTAATGCATAGCCATCCTGCAGCTTGCCTGTGACTGAAAGAGAGACTCGAGACAACGTGAGACAACATCACAAGTTTTCAGGGCCATAAAGGTCATTCACTCATTGGAGCAGGTTATGTTCAAGATAACAGATCAACACTTACAAATCCAAAGCCTACTGACCAATCAGGTCTCTCTGAAAACACTGTAGTTATTCCCAGAAGAGCCCACAGATCAATGAGTTGACAGTGAGATGGTCTCAAATTTCTAGCTTTCCATTAAGATCAATAATAAGGGACTTTATCGCTTGTTTTATTTTTTTGCTGCCTGCAAGCTTTTTATAACCAATCAATTCTACATGAGAGTCCTAAAGTATTGCAGGCTTGTTGACCTTAAATGCCTTCTATTCACCACAATTATGATTTTTTGGCATCTCACGATCATTAGACACCACAAGATTTTAGCTCAAAGAATAAGGATAAACATATGACAAGACATGATGATGATGATAAATCTTTATCCCGTTTTGGGAGTATTCGTTTGTTACACAACTGAGATGGTGAATAAGAATATATTAATGATAATGATAATATTATCTGGTAGGTGCCTCTCTGTCAGATATATTGTGATAGCATGTGGCAGTGGAGCTGAATCACTGTTAGAGAAGGTGGTCATCATTTTTGCTGCATACATTGAAGGATCTCAGCTTCAACAGGAAAGAGCCATCGGAAATGGAGACAGCAGAGTCTCCTGTAGAGCTACTATACCGTCACCAAATCAGACAAAGCTCTGCCTAATCTCACAAACTGCAGCCTGGCTATCAGGTAGTCACATGGATTCCTTGTGGACAAGTTTACTGACATTTCCTATAGCTTTTCTTTCAGTAGAAGCGGCTGAATCCATTAAGTCCGATCTGTTCACAGGTAGTGATGTTAGTGATAATACTGGCTTGCACAGTTGTCATCTTTTGCCAGCTTTCCTTTCTTTAATTGCAGCTGAGTTTCTTTTCATCTTGGATTACATATTTTATTTCCTCTTTTTCTCTCCGTGTTATAGTTTGTTCTTCTTTTGAGGATTATGAAAACAGTTTGGTTCTGCCCATGCTGTGGTGTCACTGCCTCTTGGATAACCTTTCAGAGTGCCATTTTCACGTGATTAGCTGGTGTAATTGCTGACGTTAGGTTTAGTTAAGCCGGATTATTTAAAAGTTATCTTGGCTAAACTGATCTCAGTGCCTTAGTCACGTGGTACAAATAGGTGCTATTTAGCTGTTGATAAAAAAAAAGAAATTGAACGATTTAGAGTGAGTGAATCTTAACAACTAGTATGTCTCTGCGAAAATTAATTTTCCTTAACACTGAAAAAGACTAGCAGGGAGGAGCTTACGTACACGGAGGCAGATCCTCCCAGTTCTTTGGAAGGAAGCGGAAATGAGCGTCATAAACCTTATGCTAGTGGCTAGTTTTTTAGGCTTCTAGGACGGGTGTAAGCGACACCACACGTACCTTGCTGGTTGCCTCTAGAGGAAGCAGGGAGTGGATAATTACACGACAGAGTTTTGCTGTTTTTTTTTTATACAGTGACACTATCGAAACGGAATATCTATAGTGGTGAGTTTTCAGTACGCGTTTTGTCAACTCAAAAGTTGTGTACTGTTTTATTTCATGACGCTGTTTTAGTGAAGTTCAG
This sequence comes from Aulonocara sp. 'chitande type north' Nkhata Bay, assembly GCF_057382095.1. Taxonomy (NCBI): domain Eukaryota; kingdom Metazoa; phylum Chordata; class Actinopteri; order Cichliformes; family Cichlidae; genus Aulonocara; species Aulonocara sp. 'chitande type north' Nkhata Bay. The sequence continues at coordinate 12,084,283 of NC_141347.1, forward strand.
TAACGTTAGCTGGGCTAGCAGTAGCAATAACAGCTTGCGCTATGTTTAAAAAAAAAAAAAAAAAGATGTTTTCTTCCTTTCCACATATGCTAGCGTTAAACTAGCGACTAGGCCTCGGGTGCTAAGAAACACCCCACACTTCTTTCAGACCAGCCACGAGCTTTAAGTGATGTCGATGTCAGATGGTCCGGTGCGGAAGAATTGAGGTTCGGGTTTGATAACCATACTGCATCGCAGTTATTGTTGTCCGACCGTTAGCCGGTATGCTAGCTGTAGCGTTCTAGAACAGTGGGCGCAGTCTGTTGGCTGGAACGGAATCGATTCACTCGAGCGCGACTAAAAGAAAAAAAAAAGAGGTATAAAACCATACTCTGTTGCTCTCCATGCCCTTTTTGAAATGAAGAAAAAATTCCATATAATTTTCACAATAATATGGGCGTGTGAGAAGGTTGTCATGTTTAAGGTTAGCTACAGTCTGCCTTTGGACTTCAAGCTTCCCTTTTTAATACTAAGCCTAATGCCACCTCTGACAGCGACGATGCCTTTTGTTCTTTTGTTTTCGGTAACGCTGACTAGCGATGAGTTGTTTGGCGTTTTGTTATTGTAAAAGACACAAACGAAAGCGAATGTAGTAACGTTTTGGACTTGATGATGCCGGTGACGGCAACTCGTTTTCTCTAGAAAAATATGTCATGTGTCGTTTGTTATTGCCTAATAGTTAAGTTCTCAAAAATAAAAAGGAAATGCAGATTTTCAAAAGAGGAAAAATGATTTCTCATCCGTTTGGTGTTCCTCTGTGGTCATCTGGTGGACTGTCAGGTTTAAAGGCCTTATTAGACGCACGGTTGTATTAGCGAAAGCCCATCAGGGCTGTACGGTAGCATATTAGCAGCAAACTAATTAGATAGCTTAACTTTATCTGTTTAACTAAATAGCCGTAGGTTTAGCCAGCGTATCACTGTCATCTCTACTTAAGTAACCACCGTCTTATCTTTGATCGGGCCAGGTGGTTGGTTGTCTGGAAGGTCTGTTGAAATTGACACTCGATAGAGTGAACTTTGTTCCCTTATCCTCTGATAATTTCTGGTTAGAGCTTTGCCACTGGTCATGAAATTGTGCTGTGTTTTGGAGGCTGTTCAGAAGTCAAATGGGAATAAAGTTGAATCGTATGTCCAGTATGCATTTTTAGTGAAAATTTAAAGACTAAAAATGCAATATAGACTATTTTAATTTTGCTTCGTGGGTTAACATTTGCCTGTTTAGTTATATTTGTTCACGTTGGGGTTTTTTGGTTTGTTTTTTTGCAGGTACCTTTCTGCCACCTTTATGTGAGGTCTCAAACCTAAGGGAACGGGTCATTGACTGGAGGAGAGACGCAGAGAAAGTATTTGATCACAGAAGCCTGGATACATTTTTTAGTTTGTTTTTTTTTCTCTTCAGTCACTGAAACGGCTGCAGATAAGCAGTTTTACAGCAGCTATAAGGACCATGGAGGCCATTGCCAAATACGATTTCAAAGCTACTGCTGATGATGAGCTTAGTTTCAAACGTGGAGATGTCCTCAAGGTCAGTGACAAGTATTTGAGCATTAAATGTTAAGATTTGTCTGTTTTGCTCATAATTATGCAACTCTGTAAGGTGTATTCTTGCCCTAAGGTTTTGTTTTTATCCATTACTGGCACTGTTGAGTAAAAGTGCCAATAAAGCGAAATCTCGGCAGTAGTGGGCTATTATAGAAGGAAACAAAATCTAACACATCAGGTAGTTTGGGATGTAGCTCAATATCCAAAGTTCACCACTATCATGTGATTATATGCTTGGTATTTACATTTGATGGCATAACCTTTATGGTTAAATGTTTCTGCTATTTTTAAAATCATGAATTATTCAATTAAATGCATTTCTATAGCACCAAATCACAGCAACAGTTGCTTTAAGGCACTTTATATTGTAGGGTTAGAGCCCTCTAATGGTAGAGAAAACGCCTACAAAGAGACAATTATTGTAAATGGACATCATCAATGTGACTTTTGAGAAGTCACAATAAGAGATAAAAGCTGTAAAGGTTTCTTTTATGGACTAGTAATATAAACCTGTGGTCAAGTCTTCCTCATCACAGTAAATTGCTTTTGTGGGCAAGGTCTGCTTTGCTTTGTGATATAGGTGGAATGAAATTAGGGGCAATAACATGCAACATGCCAAATTTTGTAGTTTATTATTGGGGGTGGGGGTTGTTTTTGTTTGAGTTTTATTTTTTTTTTTATTTTGTTGTTTTATCATTTAGTTTTACTTTGCAGTCAGCTTTGGCAGACAAGTTGACGGTTCTGTCAGGGGAATGGGTGCCGTTTCCCTGAAAAAGAGATTTGAGCAGAGTCTTGAAAAGACTTCTTATCACAGCAGGAGGGGAGAGGCCTAGAGGGAGAGAGAAAGTCAGATTAGGAAACACTGAGCTAAATATAAATTCTATTAAATTTGCATATGAGACGAGGAATTATTGAACTTTTTCACTAATTTCTACTGCCAGCTGTCTTGTCAAGAAATCTCAAGCTTTTCACCAGATGGATGAGTTCCATCCAAGAAATTAATAGGAAATGGGGTTTTTTCTTTCACTTTACACAATTAAATATTAAATACATGCATTAGTGACTGGGAAAGTCACGTACTTCTGTAAAAAACACTTAGAAAAATCGAACACATATGGCAACATTTTATTTTGGGGTTTTTGTTTTCTTTTCTTCCTTTATCTGTTGTAATTTTCGAACCTTAGATTTTACTTTTCCATTCCTCATAATGCATAAAATATGTTATTTATGTCTTTGAAGAATATAAAATGTCTGACTTTCGTGCCCACTGGGTATGCAGGTTTGAAATTTAAAGAAAACTATTCATGTTCTCATTCATTGTTCCACACTAGTTGATGACCATGGGGTACTATACTGTAAGTGCACTGCGATAAAGGCTACAGAAATAAACGTAATACAGTTTGTCTCAACAGAAAAGGACTGTAAAACGGGGAAAGAAAGTCAGGATGAATGTTGCCCCGAGCAGTGTCCATATTTCATCTGAATCATTTCTTGGCTGCTTTGCCCATAGGACCAATTGTTAATTTTTGTGGAATTGAATGTAAGAATTGGCATGATTTTTGTAGATTCCCCCCCCCCCCCCCCCCCCCCCCCTCAGTTTCTTTCATCCTCTTTTATCCAGTTTTTTTCCTCTTTTGTGACTCACCTCAGTAGTTGTGCATTAGTCTAAGCTTTAAATGTTTCCCCCTCAGGAAACTTGCGATAAAGGGGAACATACTCCTGTCATTCACTGAGTTACCCTCGCGCACACACGGAGGCAAGCTCCACTTTGATGTCTTACTTGCTTTGTTGAGCTTTAGTGAGCCCAGAATCTCAAAATGAGATTGACTACTGAAATGAGATTAATTGGCATTACCTCTGGGAATTTAAGTAATGATTGTATATAATCTTAAGTTATGTGACCTGTGGAGGAGCATGTCACTGAGCACATTTCTTTATTTCAGTGTGGACTGTGCTGAGTAAACTCTTTTGAAAGCGCTTTTTAAATGTTACATGGTTGTTTTGGAATGCTGTCCTCATCAAGATCGTTCCCATTAATTTGCCTAGTTTTCATTTGGAAAATATCTGATGCTTGTGTAACTTGGGCTGCAGTTGCTGCAAGCTCTTTTGTCAAACAAATTTAGCCAAATATACTAGCAGAATTTAGCTTAAGTGTCATGGTGAGCTGACATACTTACTACAGAAATTTGACAGAGCCACAACAGAACTGAGAAAAGAGCCTCAGAGAATCTGCACTGATTGCACTGCTGGAGCTCAACAAGACCTCCCTCTCTTACTGTGTCACAGTGTGAGAGGTGGGTGATCCGGTGCTTCATGTAGTGTTTGAACTTTTTTTTTTTTTTTTTTTCCTTTCAACTGAGAACTGCCTTCTTGTTTACTTGACCTCACCACAGTCATCTCTGTAGCAGGGTTCTGGCTTCTTATGATGGGGGGATTTTTCAGGGTTGGGTTGTCTCATCGCTTTTGTCCTCACCATCTCTGCTGTAGTGTGAAAATAACTTCATCGTGCACTGTACCGCTTACTGAGATTTTTCAGAGTGATGGATGAGCCTCTCAATTGTCCAGGACCTGATGAGAGATTTACCACCTTCACACAGTCCATGTTGCTGCCTTGGCCTGGCCCTTGAAAGTTGGAATTTGAATGCCGCAGTCCTGGATGTTATCCAGTGGCAGGATGTTACCAACTGAGCATTTTAAAGGCTTTGTCTACTCATCCATCTTTATGCTGGTCCCTTGGATTTAGAGTGTCTGCAGCCTGAACTAACCTCTGTCACAAAAAGGTGATTAGGTCGTCATACTGGTCTCTAGCTGTAATACTTTTGGCTTTTCACCCCATCCTCTTCTGTGTGTACCATGTGGGTGTTTTTAGGCAACAGAATTCCAATAGTCAGCTGAACGTTTTCCAAGGCCTCACCTGATAAGGAAGAGGCCTTGTCCTGCCACTGATTAACTCATTGAATTGTAGAGGCCGTCATCTTTGGCTTCTAGGTGTGGAGGCCACACCCCAGTCCATGTTTGGCCGAGTGTCAATTCAGGATATTTGTGTAGCACTCAGCAGGGTCACACTGGACACATTTTTGTGCTTTCACAAGCTTGATGTGGAGCAGCTGTCACACTGGACTGTGCAAATCCGGTTCATCAGCTCCAGCCTTAAAGCCTTGCTCCGGGTCAGTCTAACAGAAGTCTAATGGTAGTGGTCTCAGCTTGTGTCCTCAAATCTTTTTTTGTTGTCTACAATCTCTTTTAGTCCAAGAATCCAGTATTAGATTTAATTTGTCCACTCAAGAGCCTGCTGGACATTAACGATGTAACTATGTGGCTGCCGTTGATAACTGTCAGTTAAGCCTGTACTCGTGATTGAGCTAGTAATTAGTCTTAAAAAAAATTTCTGTTTTTGTTTTATGCAAGTGGCACAATGTTAAACCTGTAAGAGCAGGATGTTGTGCATATTGTCATTGTTTTTTAAGTGTAGGATAGTCCTAAGTCCTTGAAGATCAGCCTTTGCAGTCATAACTGACCAACCAGCCTTATGTCAGTCTGTAAACTATCTACTGTTTTGCATTAGCTACAGTCATTTTAGTGAAATGAAGATGCGCAAGTTGGTCTGTCTCTTTCTGACTACCTCACTCTGTTTGACTCAAGGCTGAGAGTAAAGATCAGTTTGATTACATAAGTTATTTAAACATTAATACCAAATTCCCGTCTTAATTGGTAACATTACGGTAAAAAAAGAAAGAGAGAGAGAAGGTCTAAACTGTTAAACACATTGATTTGCCTGATGCAACACAGCATACTTCATACATATAAAGAGAGCCTTTCTGAGGTGGACTATATTAGTTGGGGCTCCATTGCTTCCATCACCAGTGCTATCTGGCTGCTGATACTAATACTAAACAGCTTTGCTCTAAGGACAAAGGGTCCCACTCATGAGAGAGCAGCCCTGTGTTAAGGCTTTGCTTGTATGTAGCATCCTTAACTTTACACCATTTTCAGTATCACTCGGAGATGGTGGCCTCACGTTGGCGTTTTTAAACAGCGTCTCATCTAAGGAAACATTCTTAACCACAAATGTCAAAATAATCATCTAGTGGTGTATGAGCTCTGGGTGCAGTACCAGATATACTTGGAATAAAAAGCAGTAGTCTTTTACTGAATTGCCTGTTTGACTTAATGTTACTGGTAAATTCTAGTACTAGCTGCTATAACATTAATACACACCTAATATGATGGTGTTGCAGAGATGGTTTGCCTGTATTTTTACATTGTGGCCCTTTGGAAAACGAGTCTCAAAATCAGTTTTTGAATAAAACGACTTTTATCTTTATCAAATCAGCTTCAAAATATTTCCCAGCTTTTGTCCAGGCAGCATTTAGCCCAGTGTTGGGAATTGTTCCACTGGTTTTAAACGCACCTTTGGTGTGCAGGGCTAGTTTCAGTTGGTACAGTGTTTTGGGGTTTTTTTTTTTTTTGTTGTTGTTGTTGTTTTGTTTTGTTTTTTTGGGGGGGGATCCTATTGGTATTAGAATTGCATTTGGATCATAAGATGCTTTGGCCTGAACACCCACCACATGTGCTGACTTTTTAACTCAATTGGCACAATGGCTAATTTTCAAATCAGTATGTCAAATTAAAGTTTTCTAACTAGATGAAAGTTGTGATGAATGATGCCATACTACAGCAAAAAGAAGCTTATTCAGTTTTGTGTGTTGATGCAAATTTATTAGCAATGATTATTTTTCACTAGTGTGGTTTACTGTGGTCAGTCATACTACTTTGTTTTTTAATGCATAAACTGGCTGGCCCCTTGTTAGGCTATTTCTGTTTGCATTCTTGATACTGTTACAGCAACCCATTTAAGAATATCAATCACATTAAAAGGAGTCTTATCTTGCCCACTGTCACAAAGATATTTAGAAGTCATATTCTATTACTGTCAGCCAACTAGCGAGCACTGTGTTTAGCCCATCTGGTTCCCTATTCGGCTTCCGAGTAATTTGCAGCATGGAGTCATACACCAACATTGAGTTGTCTCATTTTTCTAGGTTAGTAAGTTGGGAAATAGAGTGACATAAGACATGGTCTACCCTTCCAGTGTTTCTTCACAGAACATTTGTTTTGCAGTTTCTTTGTTTTTTGTTGTATTTGTTATAAACAGAGTTTTCTTTTAAAGAAGCAACCTAAAATTAAATGCATTTTATAAACTACTGTCTATTAAAATTAAGGCTGTGACTCTTTATTCTTCTTATTTGCTCCTTATCAACAAATGGCAGACGAAGCTGTGACAACAACCTTCCTGTTTTAGCCTTGCAATTCATCGTTACAACTTCTCTTAATCTGACCGTACAGAGAGGTTAGTCGTTTAGACTTAAACCCATGCTTAGGTGTTTTCAGAAATTCATAATTCTCTGGCATGATTTTATGTGTAAAATGGCTCGCGGTACAAGTGTGCTGTGTGTGGGCCCATGACAAATTTGCATAGTGCAGACTAGCTTGGTCTCACAGTGTGATTTCCCATCATGCATAGACAAAAAAGGGGAAGATACCATATCTGGCAGCTTACTGTATTTCCAGCATTTTTGTGTCATTTTTAACTGTGGTTCTTGTCTCAGTTACAGATGTTGGTGTTCTTTACTTTTTCAACACACACACACACACACACACACACACACACACACACACACGATTCTTTTTAGTCAGTTTTCTGTGTCAGAAATTACATCTAGAGGCAAAGCAGCATGCATGAGGAGGCTACAGTCAGATCTGGTCATTGCCCCCAGCACTGCACACTTGTTCTCATTTCTTCTGTAAATAAATAAATAAAGCGTGCCCATCCTCCTAGTTTGCAGAATTGTCTCCCATTAAAATATCCTTGAACTGCAACTGTAAAATATGCTCTGACAACACTTTAAATAACTAAATAAGTTTTAAATCTGTAGGCAAGAGTTCAAGTTATGCTACTCTGTCAGTATCACATTTCGGGCATTAATGAAATTGGATGTCTTGTATCTGCCAACAAAGGAGAGGACTAATATTTTGTTATGCTGAGAAATCAAATACAGAGTGTGCATTCAAAGACTTGTTGACACGTAGAGTTGATGATATATGCTGCAGTTTGAACTTCCTTTTGAAAGAAAGAAACTTTGTGAATACAACGAGTTAGTTTTGGCATTTGTCAGTGAACACTCCTCACCACATTTTCATATATTTCTGCTAGCTACATGAAGGTCTTCTCTAAATATGTTTAAGCTGTTGTTTACTCATAAGTTCTAAATTTTGGGTGTATTTAGATCACAACATTTGGTTTTGACGTAATCTGAATATTAAGGTGGTTTTCTATTCAAAGAACTGTATTATCACCACCCACCCACTTTGTCCTGGTGCCCCAAACCTATTTTAAATCATACTTGGCTCAGTCTGTGGTAAAGTTGTCTAGTCTGGCCTATTAGCATGTCCATGCATCTATATGATTTGTTAATACTAAAACTTAGCTGTTTTCACATCCTGTTTGATGTGTCTTCCAACCCCCAGCAACTTCCTGTGTTTCCACAGCAAACTCCAGCAGCACAGTGTGCATGTATTACACTGTAACACTGAGTTTACAAAGAAAAGTACAGGCGTTGCCCTTTCTGACATAGATAAACCTAGGTGCTCACCATACTCACTGTAGAATTGTTGTCAAATTACTTGCCTGTGCTCTTTTTTTCAAAAACTGCTCTATTAATACCCCTCTGTAACAACCTGTTCTTCTTTTGGGAGTTGCATAATAAAGGAAGATGGAGCGTTTAGCCAGTTACTTGACTGCTTTCTCACAGTCTCTGCTGCTTAATGACACCCTCGTCGCAAGTTGGGGAATTGATTTCCTTTTGTCCTCTTGACCACTAAATGGAGAAAAAAAATATATCAGTGCTATCTTTTAATGCTTGAATATTTTGAAATGATAAGTCTAACTTAAAAAACTGATGAGCTGTTGTAAGATTTCACAGGATCCAAATACTGCTATTTTTATTTTCCTTTCCATCATTGGGTTTAGGTTGGCCACGCTTTACTGTGTATTTCTTGGCCATCTTTGTAAACCAGTGCTGAATTTGACTATGACTAGCTTAAGGGTCAATAAATTCATGCTGTTTTAATAGAAATTTGACTTTTACACTGCCAGAGACTTGTAGGATCTCTGTGTCGTCTCGGAGACTGCATGTATTGAGATCAGATTTGTGCAGGAGCAGGCTATTTTCTGATTAAGTGTTGAATTTCTGTAGAGAATGATTGGATAAATATATTTATTTGCTTCTCTGCCTTTCTGTTCTTTGTTCAATTTCAAATGGTTCTCAATAATGTTATGTCGATTAAGTCAATTTATCATTAATGTTTCTTTAAAGTACAATTTGTAACTGGTGTCTGCAAAGCAAAAATCCCATTAGTGACATCAAAATATAATCTATGCGATGTAAAGTTATTTTATTCAAGGCATTCTAGAGGCTAAGGCTCAACCAATATTAAATTCTACAAGTCATTGGAAGAGCTAGGCGCATTACTGCATTCATGAATGACATAATGTTACAGTCAAAAAGGGTCAGTGGTCAGCTTGAGGGAGTCAACATTAGTTACCACTTTCCTCTTGTGACAGCACACATTTGTTTGGTGCCAATGGATAGCGATAAGGCTGGGGGGGGGTTATATGAGCAAATATTGCCTAAGGTTAGTAATGGAGGAAAGTGTGTTTGAACTAGCCTTTTTCCTGTCCTGTTCCTTTGTCATTGTTCAGAGTCAATACACAACAGCAGGTCTGAACAGTTCACATACAGTTGACCCAGCGAGTGCACACTTTGAGCTGATGGCTGCCCAAATGACCATGGTGTACTTAGTCTCTTATGCCTGCAGCTAACACTTGAGTTGAAATCTGCTCTCTTGTATTGGCACTCTCCTTCCCTCTTCTCTGTGGCCTTGCTTGATAGTAACTTGTTAGTGCAATAAATTGTCTGTGCTAAGAGCCATCTGTAGACCATACGCAGCAGTCACACTTTCACAACTGATATTCAGCCACTTGACAAAGTATTTGGGACTGAGTAGACAACATGTAATGTGGCGACACGTGGCATTTGCTTTGTGATTGACAGCAGAAAGTAGGTTAGTGCAACTTCATTTTTTTTGGGTGGGGGGTGGATCATAAATGTAATACTATATCATTAAATGTAATTAATTGCACAGTAGTACACGGTTTATATGAAGCTGTCAAAAGTGGCTAATTAAAGTAAGTTGTTATAAAACTATTAAAGGGCAGACCTTTAAAGTAAACTGCACTGAAATTAAAATGGTTGATAGTGCAGGTGATGGACACTCATTCCGTTTTGTAGCTGTGAACTAAGTGCCCTTTATAAAGAGATAATAGTGTTGACCATGCTTACTTTAAATAGGTACTTCCTCCTTACACGTCTGCATTTGCTAAAAGAAATGTTCGTATAACCTAAAGATGTGGCCATCATAGACTCACATTAGCTCAGTCATTCAGTAATCAGCAAAGGCAATCTGTGTGGCTCATTAAATCAGTCTTCCAAAGTAGTAATGAAGCCAGCTCAAATCTCTTGACTGATTACTGATGTCACCCTCTCCACAAACGGAAAAGCCTTCATCAATACCCTTATCAGTCTATCCTAACAATACATAATATAATTGATCTTTTTTTCTCTCTGTATGCCCTCAACCATTTCAGTGGCACAGCAGGTGCAGGTTAGATGTTGTCGCAGATATTTCTGAACAACCCTTGGATGCAGCCTTCAGTGAATTCACAGGGTACCACATAAAAAAAGAACGTGTGCACTTTGCAGAAGAAAACATAGCCTCTCTGCTCTGAAAAAGAAATGGCCTCATTTTATGTGATTTGCCCTTGAGGACTTTTCCTAAGCTGATCACAAGGAGTGTGAATCTTCAAAGTGCTCTCTCTCCCTCTCCGTCTCTTTCTTGCTAGCTAGCTATTTTGCTCTCTTGGTCTCTCTTGTCACACTGTTTTGTTTTTTTTTCTCTTGTTTTTCCTCTCTCTGCCTGATCCTGCGCCTTTCCTTTCCTTTTTTTTTTTCCTTCTCACTAGTCATTCCCTCTGAGTGTTAAGTTAGAGCTGTAATTAGGTCTCGCTATTTCTCATCTTCACATCACTCCCTGATGATGCACCATAAAGACACTGACAGCTGTATTTAAACCAAAAAGTTATAATTTATTCTCTTTCTGTCCTCCACCCCCTTTTGGGTGTCCTCAGCTTTTGTTCCCACTGTGCATAGCATAGGAGATGGCCCACAAAAATTGATATGGCCATGGTTAGGGCTGCTCAATTAATCGAATTTTAATCACGATTACGATCTGGGCTTTCAACGATCATTAAAAATGACTGAGCCGATTATTAGCCCCTCCCTCATTTATCCGCGACACCTTAAAGGCCGTCTGTGAAAATATTGTCGGGCATAAACCGGTCCGTGGCGCAAAAAAGGGTGGAGACCGCTGATTAAGAGGACCTGAGGGAAGCTCGGAAAGCTAAGCAGAAGTTATTTGGAGAGTGACTGCCATTGGTTGAAAAGAGAGTTTAAAAAAAAAAAAAAAAAAACTTCAGTGGTGTTGCACACTATTTTATATTATTTTTTTTAAAGTTATTGTTAACCCTTTAAAGCCGGTCAGAGCAGCACGCTCCGTTTTGCGTAACTATTTTTAAATCCCTGTAGAACCTGAACCGTGTAAGCTAGCGCAATAATTTGTTTTGCATATGAAACCGGAGGAGTTGTACTTACATCTTATGCCATCAGCTTGTCCTCGGTCACGGTTTCGTTCCACATATAGCTTTGCAAAAATTGCATAAAAAGCGCTTGCAGGAACAAAAACATAATATTCCAGAAACACGCTTCGCCGTTCCTATCAGCTGTTCGTAACACTTCCCACAGTGAAATGATGCACATGCTGTTTTCTTTGCAAATTTGCATCATAGGATTGTTTTTTGTTTTTCCTGCAGTATATAAAAATTGCTGTATCTCCAAAATAAAACTATGAAGACACTCAAAATAAATTTCCTGTGGTGGGAAACTATTTTTTTGCAACTTTATTGTATTTAAAGTTTTGAGGGATAAACCTCTTAAATTTCTCCAAGTAGAAATATATGTAAACAAAACAAAAGCGATTTTCAATTTTTTTTGTAGTTTATTGCACTTTTTTGCAATTTATGTAATTACTATGGACTTAATGCATACATATTATTAAAATATGGGCTATAACAGTTGTATTGATGTATAGCAACTTGAAATGCTCCCACAAATGGCACTACAACATGTAAAAAAATATATATATATAAGCTCTGGTGGACTTGGTTCTATGGTAGGTCTTAAAGAGTTAAATAAATATCGTCAAATAATCGTGATCTCAATTTCAGTGAAAATAATCGTGATTATCATTTTTGCCATAATCGAGCAGCCCTAGCCATGGTGACCTGTATTCACTGGCACAACAAAAAAGTCACCTTGGACTGCAACTAGCCTAATCTTGTTGCTTCAAGTGCAACAGTTGTTATTAATAGATACAATTGTCTAAACTGTCACGTCTGTTTACTGCACAACAGATCTGTGGTTTTTACGCTCCATCCATTAGAAGGAAGAGTGCACTGAGAATTAAACCTGGTATAAATAGCATCTTGGTGTGAAAGAGCTTTCCTTCTCTACTTTTTATATGTGTATGTATAATAAAATCAGCTTAATCATAACAGGGTCCTTTCTAGTGATTTTAAAAAGATTGACTGTTCTGTATTGTTTTCTCCATTATTGACAGTTATATCCTAGATGCATTATTCCAGAAATGATAAAGATTTTTCTTTTTCTTCATTACCTTTTACACAATGCGTCCATCTTTAACTTTGTTTCTGTTTCTTTCCCAACGAATACTAGTTTGGTACAATGAAAACAATGTTGTTTTCAGTCCATGTAAACTGGTTATTCCCCATGTGCCAGTAAAAGCACTTTGAGAACATATCAGGATTCAGTTTATTTCTGGTTAGATGTGTAATGAGTGTTTGAAAGCACGATTTTTGCCCTGTAATCTTTGCTCCACATTTGGTAGTGACCTAGAGCATTGTTTTAATTAAAATAGTGTTTCAAGCCTTGTTTATTAGAATCTAATGTAATCTGTGTCTTTTTGCATCAGGGGCACACTCATTGCCTTCCTGGCTCTTGCCTGCCCTGCTCTAAGTCTGCTACCTCCCTGCTGGGAGCAAAAGAGGTCAAACTCATTCTGAGCTTCTTTCTCCTCCCCCCCCCCCCCCCTTAACGTCTCTAAATCTGCTGAAGTTTTAATTCTGTCGCTCCATCGGTCTCAAAGTACTGTTATCTCTCTTTTGAAAACAGATGTAGGGTATCTGGTCGGTGATGCATTAGTGTGGAGATTCTAAAGACTATCTCAGGATCCTGTGCACAGTCTTTAATTTGGCACACACACTATCAATCTATTATGCATACCCTAATAATACACTCAAAGGGCTTCTGCTTTTCCTGACCTTTTCAGTTTTGTCTGCACACTTATATCTATAGAGTCTGCCATGTTGGTTTGAAATGAGCTTAGTTTGTTCATGAAACCAATCAATTACCCATTATTAAGATGATGATGATGATATTATTATTAATATTATGTCTTATAAACTTCAGGAAATGATCTTCTTCTTCAAATGGGTTGCTTTAAAAAATAATAATAATAATAATAATAATTAAAAAAAATATGTAGGCTCTTAGCTTTGGTTCACAGAGTCTTCTTACCCGTGACTTACAGTGAATTTGCTTATTAAAACTGTATACTATTCTTGTAACTGCTAATTTTCTGTCGTCTGATTAGATAACCGAGCAATATTTGAAGTATGCCAAGGTTATCCTGTGCCGTGCAGTCAGAAAACAGATGAGTCTCTATCAGGTCCATTAGAACCAATGGCAGATCCATTAGTCTTTGGCCTGTGAGGGTCAGATGAAGCTTTAGCGTGTCTGTGTTTCTGTCTGGGCCCCTCTCTGACCTGCTGCACATTGAGATTAACCCGCAGTCCAAGGTAATCCCTGCTGCTGATTTATTGCAATCCTGTGTGGACTTTGCAGACATGTGCTTTATTTAGCAAATTGTTTTTTTTCTGCAGCAGCTGTGTGTATCCCAGTGTACCTCACTTTCTCGTTTTAACCAGTATTTGGTTATATGACCATTTCCACTCATGCTATCGTAATTGTGGATGTGTCTTCTCTTCTTTCATAAGTACATTTTGTAGCTTAAAGCTTGGGATTTAAGGTAATCTCCATGCAATCGTTACATATACTCCATATCAAATACTGACAGTAATGAACAGATGACTCTATTGTTGTATAGGCCCTCTGATAGACAGTCATAGCAGCTTTTAGTTAACAGTTTTCTCTCTCAATGTAACAACATAACAGAAGAATTTAGTACCTAATTTCTGAAGTTTTCATTAGGGATGTTTGGATTTATCAGTCGGAATTTGCCTATAAGGCGCCTGTTGGCCTATCAGCAAATAAGATGACGTTCACTGATGGCAATGCCTGATGGGTGTGTGTCCCATCGACTTTACTGTCCTTATGTTGTGGCTCGAGTTTAATATTTTTAATTTGTAGTGTTGAATTTGCCCAGATAGTGTGGTGAAGAGGTGAAAGACTTTTAAACATTCAAGTGTAATTTACATGTTATATTTCGTTTTCCATTTTTATGGTTTCTGTCATTTCCCCTTTTGTACATTATGTTTGTTTTTTTTAATCATTGGCAGCTGCAGGGCAGATTATTTTTAAAACATCAGCTCTTTTTAGTTATGCATAAGTGAAGAAATCCTGTTATGTGGCATCATTTTCTGTACATTAGTCTAAATACGCGTCCTCTGTAAAGATGACTGGGCTCTGAAGATAAAGGGCATTGAAACACAGCAAGCCTCATTATGACATGGATTTATTCACTGTATTGTACATTTTATTTTATACACACATGCTAAATTAATAGTTGAGGACTGCCATGACATTTATGCATCTATAGTGTGCACTAAATTTGTGGGTGGAAGTTGTATATTATTTTAGAGTGTGTGATGGAAAGAGCTGGGGGAGGAGGGAGTCTATAGCGGCAGCTGTGGAGGAGATAATCCTCTGCCTGCGTCTCAAATAGAAACTCATACAACTATTGTGGTTCAATCGGATTACAAAGGAAAAAAAATCTTCAGAGAAGGGGAGGGAATGTGTATCATCCACAGAAATGCAATGGCACAATACTTGCTCAGCTTGGACAGGAAAAAAGCACAGTCAGACAGAATGCTGTGGTTGTCTCCTCTATGGTTTCAAAAAAAACTGCCAACCTTGCAAATATTTTATTTCTGCTTTTCCTCGTGGACTGCCATTCTTTCAGTTTTGAAAGCCAACCCAGAAGCATTCAAATGGAAACCACTAATAAATAGTTTTTTGACCATGTTAGTTCCCTCTTTAAACATTCACCATGGTAACTTTGTGGCTGGAGGTCCTATAATTTTAACAAAGTAGAGCACATCTTCAGGTTACGTGAGATGATTTTACTTCCTTGCTTATTAAAAAGTTTAAAAGCTTCTCAGACTGTTTTTCTATGACTCGGGGACATGCTGCTTGAACACTGGAGATAATTTTAATTGTTTTTAAGATTTGAATGCATTTTTAACTGTTACCTGTTAACTATTTTCTCACAGGTATAAGAAAAAACTAAAGCATACAGTATAATGCAGCAACCTCAGTGCTCTGTTATTAACTTTAGTCATGGACTAAGTTTGAGTTCAGGAGGCCTAATGGCATATTGTGGCGTCTAGCAGACAGTCAGTCTCTACAGTGATAGAAAAGAGACATGATTCACAAGTGACAAACTTTAATTCCGGTAAATATATTTGTAACCTACTCTACACTTTACTGTATTTGATTGTGAAGGGGCTCCATTGTTTCTAATGTCTGAATCTAATGTGATCTTGTCACCTAGCTGAAAATGAAATGTAAAATGCCATTTCAAGTTTCATTTTCAGTTGCACATTCAGTCTCCTTTGCTCATATCAATCTACATGCAACAATTAATCGAGCTGAGAACGTTTTTTTCCTTGAGGGGGGTCAGAGTGGAGGGTGACTTGAACAGCACGACTGATGCTGCTTTGGGTTGAAGGGTGCTTCAGCAGAGTGCCTGCTTGCCAACAAGTGGGCTTGAGCCTGGGTCATGAAGATGAATCATTGCCTTTCTTACTTGTTGGCAACTCTTCATCCTACACTAGAGTACAAGAGCACATTTTGTACTCCTACAGTATTTGTTGCTTTAATGTTTGTTTTTAGTAGATGGGAAGAAGACAACTAAGATTTCTTGCCACCTCTACCTCATACGCAGCACTGCTGAAACCACAGGGTGCACACTGTATGCTCATTTCTTGGATGAGTTCTACTTCATCATACATAGATCAGGCAAATCAGTCACTCGCGCCATCACATGTTGCTCATGATTGTGCGCCCAGGGCGCTGTTTCTGTCTCAAAATGATCCACCCTGTGAGTCAACAATTTATGCGACCATGTACAGTATATGGAGTGTGTGTATTACAAAACTGACTTGGCGTTCCCAATATCTCAAAGATATCGTGGGTAATAATCAGTCTTTGCTTTTGACTTTTTCATTAAATCTTCTCTTACTGACGGTGTTTCAGTTGAGCATGGCCTGGCTGTTAGTGATACAGTTAATGGTTTGATTTCTGCATATTAGTCTGCTAGTGTTGCTCTACAAATTTCTGTCAGTTGATCCAATAGTCTGGGCCATGCAGTAACTTGTAATCAATTATTTAGGAAGCATGAATGTGTGCTCCCCAGATCTGCTCCGTTGATTTGACGCCCACCCTCACTTCTTTTCATTGCTATCATAAAGTTTTGTGATTCAGGAAAAACTTTCCCTACCATAAAATGTACTGGGATATTGTTCTCGGATTTAGTCTTACATTTATGATCTGAATTTTTCTGTAGACCTAGGATGACCTGGAAAAACTTGTATTAGAAGCTATAAAATCTCATACAGCCTACCACCAGATTAAACACCTTTTTGTCTTGTCTTGTTATGCTCCACTTGCAGTAACTATTCAGCTTTGTGTTTGCAGAGAACTGAATGATGCCACACAGTATTAGTCTGGGTAGTCTGTCTTTCTAAAGGCTTGTTCTTAAAAGGCCAGTTTTGTGTGCTTGCATCCATCCCAGAGGCTAAGGCCCTTTGACTTGTGTAGCTCTGACAGTGCTACATTCACTAGGGAAAACACAGTCACTCTTTCTTGTACTTCATTGTACTACAGTTCTCCCTGTATCCACTGTTGCACATGCGAATATGGACACATCTACCTTCCCACACTTCATTGCATTTTCTTTTTTCCCCTCACTCTCTAAAGCCGCTCCCTCATTGAGTAATGCTGGTCTTGTGCAGGGTTAGCAGCTGGGGAGTTGAGGGACAGCTGGCATTCTGCAGGCAAATAGACCCACATCACTCACTGGGCCAACAAGACAGCTGTCTGGGGATGGGCAAAGGGTAAATTGTGAATTTAAGTGGAGGGGAGGGGGGCCAGCAAAGTGGGAAAATGTGACTATAATAGAGGGGCACGTTGATGTGTGATGCTGCATTAGGGATGGGGTGCATACTCTAGCTAAAAATATTTTCTCCAAATTATGCAAAGAAAGTCTGATCCAAGATGGTGGGGGGATTTTAGCAGACGTTACTCGCTCAGAACTGAACAGTCCTTCAACTCAGATTTCTGACTGGATGACAGAGTGGAGCTTAATGCCAGTACTGCTTTACTTAAAAGCTTCTTAAAGAATCAAACAAATGACAGCTTGGTTGTGTAACATGTGTGTCACATATTTATTTCATTTCAGGCTTTATACACTGCTGGTGCTGGGCATAAGTCATTCTTGGATAGGATTTGAATCCTTTTTGTGTTGTCATTCACATAAAAGCTATGTGACTGTAAGCTAGAGCTTAGTTTCCTTCAAATCTACATGTCAAGATGCTGCTTGAAAGCATAAACATGTTACCAATGTTATGTAATGCATAATTAACTTTAAGGAGGGATGTAGTGTAATTCTTCAACTTATATATTTGAAGCTAAATTATCAGCGAAGGCTTTTCCACAAGGATATGGAGACCCAACTATTGGGGTCTATTTTACAGGGCATCTGATGCTCAGTATTTTATGCTATTCACAGATCTCTATAATTGTCGGTTTCAGTCAAGTGGTGAGTGGTAAAGAAGGTTTGGTAGGGGAGCATCAAAATTCTTAGCTTTAAAATAAGTTTTCCTCTTTGTGTCAGGGAAACAAAGAATCCCTTTTCAAATTTCTCAGCTCTTCATCCCACAGTTGACCATTTAGCGAGGGCAGAATTATG
Source organism: Aulonocara sp. 'chitande type north' Nkhata Bay (assembly GCF_057382095.1). Taxonomy (NCBI): domain Eukaryota; kingdom Metazoa; phylum Chordata; class Actinopteri; order Cichliformes; family Cichlidae; genus Aulonocara; species Aulonocara sp. 'chitande type north' Nkhata Bay. Next base: position 12,102,270 of record NC_141347.1, read on the forward strand.
CAACATGCCAGATAAATATCTGCCACTGATATCTCGGAATGGCATCTTATCTGCTGATATGCCGATCTCAGTCAACATGCTATTATTGGCCAGTACTAATATTTGGCTGCAACACTGAGATTTAAAGTTCTTGAGCATTCCTTATTTACATCTCCCTTCTCTGAGAGTAATTTTTGTTCCTGCCTGCTGTTGTTTAGAATGGCACAGATGTGAGTGCGATGATCTCAGAGTAACACGTTGTGCTGCTGAGAATGGAGTACAAACACAGTTAGGCAACGTAACACAGGGGATCGTTCAGTAGCATTCTATAGCGTGCTCCTCACACACACATCATGGAGACAGATTCTGCCCACAGAAATCAGGGTTACAAACCGAAAAAACTTGTGTTAAAAGCCACACTATCGTTGCGCAATTGTCAACATGCTGTCACAGGTATTTTCTGAAGTAGCTTCTGAAAATTAGGATGTTCTCTGTCTTTGCAGTTAGATTTGTCATCAGTTATGTTCCTAATATTTGTGAAACACCTACAACCCCTCCTCCCTACTCGGCAGGAAACTGTTTCTCATCTGAGCACATTTAAAGCATGTCAGGGCGAGCATGATGCAGTCATTATCTACCATTATACTCCCATCGCACTGAATCGGAGACAAGAAATATATGAAACTTCTGGTAGGCTCTGTAATTGACTAATAATAATAATAATGGATCAAGTGACGTGACATTCATTTAGATTAAGATTTGGGGTTAACATTGGGAAATGCCCAAATACTATTTTTTGGTTGTTGTTGTTGTTTTTTTTTGTTTTGTTTTTTTCCCCTCTTCTCTTGCATGACCTCCCTCACACGCATTCATTTAGAGGCACATTAAATTGTGACACACATGGTTGAACCACAAGCCCAGCACAGCTGCACTGTGGTTCTGTCTTGTCAGACTTGAATGGCCTCACAGCTGTCTTGTGTCTCTCTGATATTACTGGCTTGTTAGTTTCTATAGCTTTAAAGTTTAGGACACATTTATTGTTCTTTTGCCAGCTTAAATCTATGGTTGAAGCTACATTTGATTTAAGCTGCAGGCTGCTTTTGCCTCAGTGTTTTTGTACTTTGCTAATATTTACCAAAAGCTTCTCTAGTATGCAGTACAATCACCACCTTGACATAACAGGAAATTAAACCAGTTGCCGTAAGGCTCAATTTATGTTTGCTTTTCATTTGTTGACATTTTAACTTGAATGACCTCTCTGTTTTGTTTTGGGGTTTCTTTTCTTTTCCAACACCAGGTATTAAATGAAGAGTGTGATCAAAACTGGTACAAGGCAGAGCAGGATGGAAGAGAAGGCTTCATCCCCAAGAATTACATACAGATGAAACCCCATCCGTAAGTATTGTCACTTATGCATCTGTACTCTTTCATAGCAAATCATTAAATTGGACATATTAACTGATTTTTGAAGCGTGAACAGGGGAGCTTTTGTTCAGTGATATGCGCAACCTGAGCAGACTTGACCGAGTGTGAGGGTAAGAGAGAGCCCTTGAGATCACTCCTGGCTTGATCCTCAAGAGGACAATTACCTCTGGACCTGTGCTTAGTGCCAAATTAGCTCTCTCTTTATTAACGTGCTCAAGGCCTCTTACAGTTAATTGAATATTGACCTACTGCAGCATTGCTATCAGATGTGCCTTTCAAAGGAGATCTTATTGATCAGCCTTTTCTTTAGTGTGCGTTTGCCTATCATTTGTACAGATTTAACAACAATACTAAAGTGTTTGCAGAATTTTATTATTGTTATGGGGAATCGATTTTCAGCTGGGCTTCATGCATCATCTGTAGTACTTCAGTCCGTCAACAATACTTATAATTGTATGATGGTTCTCAACAGTGTGGCTTTTTTTTTTCCTGTTTAAAAACATGTTTCCTTATCTGCTTCATAATGAGCATGCTGTGAGCAGATATTGTGCAGGCCCTCTCAGACACAGTTAATCTGCTGCCATCTGAACCTAAAAACTGCTGAATTTGTTCCCCAGTTGCTTTCCTTAAATGGCAACATGACAAGCTTACTAAGTTGTACGTACTTCTCACTTTCAACTCAGCACAAGTCAGATGTTCACTGAGAAAGACAGCCAGGTTGTATATTTACTGTAATGTTTACAGATGGAACTATTCAATACTGTAGTGAAGTAGAAATGGTAGTGACAGCACTGATATCGAGTTTTCTTTGTTTTGAAAATAAAGAGCCAAAGCACCAGGCACTCGCACTCCCCAACAGAACTGCACACACAGCTGTGCTGTACAGCAGTTCGCAGAAGAGCATTTCTGTTTCTCTTACCAGTAGTAATGATGTTTTGTGGGTTATCCGTGCGGTTATGTAATAAGAACACAAATGGTTTCAATAATTCCCTCTCACAGAGGTGAACGTGTTTCTGATGCCAGTACTTCTGTTTTCTTGGCTCCAATATTGCTCTGCTATTACTTTTATCAAATAGGGAAAGGGACTCTGCACAGGTGCACTGTCCTGCCAAGCCTGATACAAAGCAGATTAAGAGTTGGCCATTACATTATTGATCTTCACCGATGTGTAAAGGAGCCAAGATTTCGTCTTTGGGCTGGCTATACTTTTTAATTATTTACACAAGTAAAAAGCCTTCACTTGCTTTGTCTCCCATTTTTCTCTTCCTCTCTCTGCCAGTCTTTATAAATCTCACTCACTGTGATATATTAAGCTGCTTTCACTCACAACAGAAGCACTGCAGCGCTGAACGTTTCTCAGCCTGTCCCACTCAGTCAACCTGGACCCTAAACACACTTAACCCTGCAAGCTTGTTAGTACAGAATCTGTGTAGGGCTAGATAAGCTAGTAGTCTAATAAATTTGCATAGAACACAGTAGTGGGCAGTAAGTGCTGTACCCAGCTTCTCTAACCAAACATTATTTTCACTAGTAAACAGATTTAACGATTGGTAAATGGTAAACAGATTTGCTATATTTTAGAAATGACTACTGAAAATAATTATCCCAGCATTGTCCTGTGTTCAAGTGTGTAAAAAGAAAAAAAGAGTGCACTTTAAAATCTAATAAACACATCTCAAAACCTCAGATTGAGTCACTCATTTCTAAGCCAATGTGAGAGTTGAGGTCAAGCTGTGTTTTCATTGCTCTTCATGTGTGGTTTTTAGAAAGATTACGAAAGTCTACGAGACCCTTTTATCATTAACAGAACCTATTTAATTTTAATATGGAGATCACTTTCCTTTCTTGAAGATAGGACTGACAAGTGCTCGTAACATTCCCCTTACTTCAGTTGTGTATTCGTAAAACACCGCTTTTGGCTTGGTAGATGCAAAAGTCAAGTGAGGTTGCGCAATATTACTGTAAAAGGTTATCAGATAAGGTTTTAAAAGGGACCTACAATACAGATTTATAAATAACTTTCTATAAATAACTGTGTGTTAAACCTAAGCTTGCAGAAACATGTTTTTTAGTCATTTCTTAAAAGGAAAGACTTGTGTAGCCAAATTCCACAGACTGGGTTCAAAGTGACTCAGTAGGATGTTGTTTATGGTAAAAACAAAGTAAAAGTTGCTTTTTTTGTTATGTGTTTGTTTTCTATGGATGTAGTCTCAGTCATATGTTGTTCCTTGTATAACTGGGCTCGAAGCCTGCCACCTTTGGGAGAGCTTGGTGTTTTGTATCATCGGTCATGTGACACTGAGTCCTCTCTGCTCTCCAGGTGGTTCTTTGGGAAGATTCCCCGTGCCAAAGCAGAGGAGATGCTAAACAAACAGAGGCATGATGGCGCTTTCCTCATCAGAGAGAGCGAGAGTGCACCGGGGGATTTCTCTCTGTCTGTGAAGTGAGTATCACATAGAAACAACTAGTATCACACTTGGTTATCTATAAATACAGTTTACTATTATCATTATATCAGCACATGGTTTCCTGACATTTGATCAGGTTCCTAAGTTTCCATATTTGGCATGTTTGAGTCATCAACAAAGCCACTTCCTTATTCTGGTGAAGTCTCAGTGATGCCCTCCAGTGGCCAGTGTTTGCCATGTTGGACCGGAGCCTTCAGTGTTCTTAACTTTACAGCCGACACACACACACATTTCCTCTTGTCTGTCTTTGTTCATTCTGTCCTTCTGGAAAGAACAGTAGGCGACATGTAAAGTTTGATGCCAAGATATGGATCTTAATTACTGTCTGAACTGTTCTGATTCCAGTTAGTTGCTTTGGAACAAATGCCAATCTGTTACCAGCATGTTGATTCATTTGACTAATACTTACAAGGCTGTCAGACATCCCTATTTGATAAGTGGTGGTTTGTATGTGTAATTTGCACTGCCTTCAGGGCATCTAGGTACTTCTGTCAGAAGTTGTCGCTTACTGTCCCCTCTGTGACCTTCTCTAGGTTTGGAAATGATGTCCAGCACTTCAAGGTTCTTCGTGACGGAGCTGGGAAGTATTTCCTATGGGTGGTGAAGTTTAACTCCCTCAATGACTTGGTGGAATACCACCGCTTGAACTCAGTCTCCCGCAATCAGCAGATCTTTCTTCGAGATATAGAGCAGGTCCCCCAGGTAAGACATGACACGCACATAGCGAAATGAGCTGTGGGTTGGAAGTCTTTTTCTTCTCTTCCCCACCCCACCCCCCAAAAAAAAGAAAACGCTAAAAAAAACACGCGGTGCAGTGTCTTTGACAGACTACTGTACGTAGATTTTTCTAGACACAGACATGCGTTTAGCATCTTAGTATTCGGATTTAAAAGGACCGCACATGAGGGCAGAACCATTAAGACCAATATGTAGTTGTGCACTTTTCATTTTCACTTGCACATCATGCAGTGCACATGTGTGAGTGGAGGTAGTTGCTTTGATTTCTGACTGTTTAAAGGTATATGAGTAAAACTGAAATGTTATGTTGAAGCAGAATGGAAAACTGTCCCTCAAATTTGTATGTGCGTATTCTGAGGACATGTTTTTGCTTAGATCATTTGCATTAATATTTTGGAGATGAGTAATGCAGATGCACGATTTGCCTGATCACACTGTGTTATGTTGGTCTTTCACTGGAGAATATGTACAAACACAGCTGTCAGTGTTGTGGCAGAAGGTTGATTAAAAATGTCCACAGGTGACCTGCTGTCCTGGATTCCAAATTGGTTATGAACAAGGTTTAGAAAAGAGCAGCTGATTATTTGAGAATTGCAGTTGCATTTTCAGCTAGAGGAGATTATACTCTTCTGAAGCTATTAAAGAACTCTTGGCTAATGTGTCAGTATAAAAACCATAGATGGCAGCCAGACGTCAGATGAAAATCTAGCAACTATTTCTGTAACACGTGATCTCTTCTCTGACAACCCTGCATGTTAACGTGCAGCTGTGTTTGGACGCTCGGATTGAATCTTGATGTCACCTTGAACTAGCAGTAGTGGTTTTGTAGTGGTGTTGGATGCGGTAAAGCTGCAGACTGAGGGACATGTTGCAGGGTTAGTTGCACAGAGGATGAAGAGGAAACATGAGTCAAACTTAAAAAGATGAGAAGAAGTTGCAGGTAAACCAGAGGAAGAGAGAGACTGACAGAGAGTCAAGTGTATCTGTGGGTGTCAGAGGCAGGTAGTGGGAGAGGACATAGTGAGGTAGCAAGTGTGTGTGAGCAAAAGCTGCAGACTGCAGAGGTTTCATAAAGATCACAAAGCAGAAAATGAAATGAAGGAAACTGCCGATTTTTGAAGCTTCACAGAATTGATTTAATTCGTTGTAGTCATGGATATTGTCTGTTATTGTGGCGTTAGGCTGTAGGGTGCTCAGAACATGAATTTTGTCTCGTTTACAGTTGAGTCGGTGTGGATTCCAGTGTTTTTCTTTAGTTTCATTGCATCCCCGTTGCTGCAGTTTTGCTAACCATCATCTTTCGATCCCGCAGAATCCCACATATGTGCAGGCGCTCTTCGACTTTGACCCCCAGGAGGAAGGCGAGTTGGGTTTCCGACGCGGCGACTTCATTCAAGTCCTGGACAACTCTGACCCCAACTGGTGGAAAGGAGGCTGCCACGGCCAAACGGGCATGTTCCCTCGCAACTACGTCACGCCTGTCAGTCAGAACATGTAAACAGTCAGACCATGTAAACAACAACAACCACCACAACAGCAACCATCACCACCACCACCATCATCATCGTTTTTGATCTCATCTGAACCCCACCCTTCCCAAACCCAACCCCCTTCCCACCTCTCTCTCGGCCATCCCACGATAATGGGAGCAAAGAGAACGCAAACAACTGAAAGACAGAGAATAAAAATGACAGGAGCAACGCTGTCGTGGGCGACGCTGTGTGGGTGACAGCTGAGCAAAAAAATCAACTTTTATATGTGCTGAGAATGTTCACAGTGAACGCCTCAGCGAGGACCGAACTGTCTTTGAGGGAAATCTAGATGCAGCATACATTAGCGTCCTGCTTCAACCGTGAAGATAACCAAATGATTCAACCGCTCCCACAGCTGCTTCTGTCTCCTCCTTAACTTCCTAACAGTCTGCCTTTCTTTTGTTCTGCTTTCTTTGCCACTTTTTGTTTTAATCAACTGAACGAAGAGCCTACTGATGAATCCTAACTCTGTTTTAAAGAAAAGAAAATACATAAAAATATATAAAATTAAAAAAAAAAAAGAAGAAGAAACTGTTTTAGAAATGTACAAAAAGAAGAGGAAAAGATGATTGCATCAACAATACATAAAGTCTCCATGTTTAAGATCATTGGCAGAGAATTGTACATCAGCCTCAGGCTGCATAAATAAATCAATTATAGAGAGAAGTCATTTTTTTAAGAATATATATTATATATTTGTATGTGTTTGTCTGTTTTACCTCTCATCACAAATTGTTTTGGGGTTTTTTCCATTTGTAAATTATGTTCAATCTTCTGTCAGTCTGAATAAGACCTAGTAGCTCTAGAATGTGATGAATTGTCAATTTTGTTTCGTTTTTTTTAACCTTTACATTATCTGAGGGCTCTCAGATAAAACCACATGACATTTAAAGGGTCACAAGTTCCATTTGAAAAATGTTTTTGTCTGTAACGCAGAGAAAGTAAAGTCGATTCTCTGAAGAAGTCCTGTCAGGAAGCTAATGTTGACCAGCATAGCAGAGCCATGAATGCTGCAAGAGCTGTCACACAGAGCCCTGTACATAAAGGTCAGCAACCTTTCCGAAAGCCAATATATTTATTGCAGCCATTTTTCTTTTTTACCAGGGCAGTGAATGTAGCTGACCGAGTCTATAGACACAAACATGAGGGAAGCTAGGTCGGAGAACTGAATTTCACAACCACGCAAGGGATTTTAAGACTTGTAGAGAGGGGGAAAAAAACAGCAAAAATAAAAAGAAATTAGTGTTTATTTGTGAAGAGACTGGTGAATGAGGATATGTGGAGGCAGTTAACACATTCAAACACATTCATTTCATGCATGCATATGCAGACACTCTCCTCCTTGTAATACATGCACGTAGCGTAGAGGCTGAGTTCGGATAATCACGTTGTGTAATAATCACCAGTGTAGATCTGCAGCTGGCACAGATCAGCAGTTCAGAAACCTGAGATTGTCTTTTCTGCTTCAATTTGAGAGATCATCTGTAAACGATGTAAAAGATTTTGTTTTGGTCTTTTGTTTGTTTTCTTCGTTCAAAGTTGTGCTGCAGTAAGCACGGTGTTGTCATTTTAATTTCATGTCTGGTCCTGTGTGCGTGTGTGCGTGCATGTTTACTGTGTTTGTATAACTGGTTTCTGTTTTCTTGTTCTCTGGATAGTGCCTTTCTCTCTGGTGTTTCAGTGTCTCCGACCTGCTATTTTGAGCCCCCAACCCCCTCCTGCCCCACCCTCTCTTTTTGGGGCCTGCCAGTCCTGCAGCGAGACAGTGTACATAATCCAAGATGTCCCATTCAGCAACACCCTTCCTCCACCTTCCTCCCGCATCAACCCACCTTCACCTTTCCCCTCACAAACATGGAACTCTTCTTATTTAAGTGTCTCTGCTTGTCTTACCTAATCATGTTGTTTTGGTTTTTGCCTTTTTTTTTTTTTTTTCTTTTTTTTTTCCTTTTTCAATTTGCATTTTTTTGTTTTTTGTTTTTGTTTTCAATTAATAAAATGCAATTATTAAAAAATGCAAAATTTTTGTAGTGTGTTCTTCTGTATTTGAAATTCCACAGGAACACAAGTTGTTGTTGTTGTTGCCTCAGAAATTCACTCAAGTATAGAAGTCTGGACAAGAGCAATGACCACTTCCAATCCAATCCAATTTTATTTATAAAGCACTTTAAAATACCCAGCACAGGAACAAAGTGCTGTACAGAAAATAAGTTAAAACAATAGAATAACAAAAAACAGCAAATTAAATAAATAAAACACATAAGACATAAAATTAAAACAGCCCTATGTTAAAGCAAAAACAAGATAAAACAGCATCGAATCACCTAAAAACAACTAAAATAAAAATAAAAAACCAACATCTCACGTGGTGTCAAAGGCCAAGGTAAAGAGGTGGGTTTTCAAGAGTGACTTAAAAACAAATAAAGAAGTGGCCTGTCTAATCTCTAAAGGAAGCTCGTTCCACCGTTTGGGAGCTGCTACAGCAAAAGCACGATCTCCTCTAAGTTTACGCCCAGTCCTGGATATCTTCAGGAGCGGGTAAACAAGAGAGAGCGGGTGGGTGTATAAGGCTGTAGCAGCTCAGAGAGATAAGATGGAGCTAGGCCATGGAGAGCTTTAAAAGTAAATAAAAGAATTTTAAAATGAATCCTAAAAGAAATGGGCAGCCAGTGAAGTGAAGCTAAAACAGGGGAAATGTGCTCAAACTTTCGAGTGCCAGTTAAAAGACGAGCTGCGGCATTTTGCACCCTCTGTAGATGACTAATATATAATGCACTGACCACTTGTACAAAGCAGACTTACTATGTGTTTGCTTTTTTTCTGGCATACACAGTGGCTGCACTCAAATTAAATATGGCCTATAAAACTGAGGTTACCCTTTGTGAGTAGCCCCTGTGAGCCAAAAGCACAAAAGACAATCCCCACACAACTGTTCAAACCTGATTACAAGGGGCAGCAAATCATAAGACATAGCTTGTTTCAGATTGGATTAAAGTGATGCTCCAATCCCAGCAAAAAGTATAAATAAATAAACAAGGACAATTTTGAAGAGTAAACAATGAAATGCTGCTCTAATAGTCCAAGAATGAAAATGAGTTGGCAACAAAACTTGTCGGTGCTAGCAAAAGCCCACAGTCATCCTGCTGCTTCACATCTTGCAGCGCCTCTGCGGCAGAAAAGCCTTGCATGCAAAGTTCCTCCATGTGCAGTCGTGTCAACTTGCATCAACAATAAAAATAGAAAATGGCAGCAGTGCCGCAGGAACGCAAGCATTTCCTGAATTGAGTGACACAGCCACATTTTTAATACACATTTCCCTGCTCTATCTTCATTTAAAGACATGACACGTCTACACAAATAGTTGGATGTGCTGCTACTGGATCACCACAAGTTTGTCAAGGAGTTTGATCAGAACCACAATCATCTTTATTTTGCAAAGTTTATGTGGTGCAGCAGCTTTGGTTACATAGAGAAGTAGCACTCTTAAAAAAAACACATGATGGTGATATCGATCTGCTCGTTTCAATAATTTATTAGAAAACTGAACTTTAATTTTCTAAATTGTTGCAGGTTGAAACACCTACGTGTTGTTAGAGACTTATAATGTAGGTGGTAACGGCAGTAAGTGTATATCTGTATGTATCTGTATTTTCAACCTGCTGCTGAGTAACCCACATCACAGACTGACTTATAACAACAAAAATAGCATTTTGTTGTTTTGTTCTTGTTTTGTTTTTAAACTAAAGACTGCCTATAAAAGATGCCCATGGCTTCTATCTTTAAAAGATGCAGAAGTGACTCAAAGATGCATTTTTCTAACAAGGGGTTGACAAACCTATTTGTCACTTCATGTACGACCTTTAAACACAATCCTAAAATGCACCACAAAGCTGGATATGTTTTAGGGATTGGCTTCTCTGTGATTGACACTGTGCAAACACTCATTAGTCTTGACCTGTCAGCAGAGCAAACCCTCATGCGTCACGCTCGATTTCAAAACAAGCAACGGTGGCTACGCCCATCTTTTATATACAGTCTATACTTTTTTACCATAAAAGGCTATCTTTGTGGCACGAAGTAGCAAATACAGGACAAAGGCACGTGGCGTTTTCCTTTGTTTGTGGTGTTTCAGGTGGCCCTGCAACAGGCTGGTGACCTGTCCAGGTTGTACCCTGCCTCTCACCCTGTGACAGCTGGGACAGGCTGCAATGCTGAACTGGATAAGCCGAAGAAGATGGATTGATGGTGTTTTATGTTCTTTAACTTTTCTTTAAAATGTTATTTTTGTGCTAAAAATAGCAAACATTTCAGACCTAAGACTGTATATAAACGACAGGTAAAAAAAAAATAACACTATTGCAGAAATGCCTTAAACTTGCATTCAGTCAGCCAGGCGCAACATGTCAAACTGTGGAGAAGTCGTGAAAATGACCCTCAGCTCCCTTGATCTACAGTACTGCGCAAAAGTCCAGAACCCACCGTATTGTTTTATATTTTCCTAAGAAAATGGGAGATACATGCAGCGATTCATTGAAACATGCAAACATACATGGAAATACAAATACAGAAGAAGCCCAAGCCATGATATAGCCTCCAACGTGTTTTACAGATAGCTGTGGATGCTTGCTGTTGAATCTTTCTCCTGACCACCTGTAGGAAGAGTTCTATGGTGTCTGCAATTCTAAAACACAACAGTGGTTTGCCTCCTGAATTTCTTGACCTTGTATGATTCACAGATTGGTGTTAAATGGCTTAACAAACATGTATTTTAATGCATAATTTTGTGTTTTATGATTACATAAAGAGTAAAATAGAAAATAAAGCAGTATACAATATGAGCATGCAGAATCCCTTGTCACTGCTGTTTCCCCCCACCACCACCACCACCACCACCAAAAAAAAAGGGAAACCACTGGGTGAATTCCATCTTTAATATACAGTCTTTGGACTGTATCTATGACTAAATAAATGTGCAACATAAGGTCAAATTTTATAATTTACAAATTCAAGTTTTCATCTGTAAGAGAGAAATGTGTTATGCTGACCAATATGACATGCTGTACTTTTAACTTTTAACCTTGCTTAATGTTTTAAATAGGGTTTTTTCCCCATCTACATTCAGGGCAAGTGGTTTCTCTGCATGTCACTGCAGTATGATAATGAGCTTGCAGACCTGAAACTTGCTATGAGAAACAGATCGCAGTGGCAGGCCCACTTTGATTTTCAGCAGATTGTGCTGTAACTCGTTACGACTCACTGAAATCACAGATTGTTTTATCATCTGTGAATGGGTGTTAAGCATTTATTGGAACCTCAGAAGGAAAAAGCAAACAACGACTTTTTGAGGGTTGCATTCATCAGTACTGATGTGGAAAAGAAACCCGATGTCATACTTAATGAACAGATGTTATTTTTAGACTTTCCGTGCATGCTTGAACTGCAGATAATACAGACTGCAAGTTTGGTGCACGATTCATGTAAACTATACAGGACAGTATGTTTGAAGTGTGTTGTTGTTGTTGTTGTTGTTGTTGTTGTTGTTGTTTTGGTGGGGGGAGTGGAAGCAGCTTAAGATTCACTCTGCCAGAATGTAAAGACAGGGAAGACCAATAAGTATTAGAGCATGTAAGAGTGTGAACTGTTGCCTATCTCTATGTTGGCCCTGAGATGCACCATTGATCTGTCCAGGGATTGGCACCAGCTTCTATGCCAGCTTATTACATTATTACTACTGAGGAGCATCAAATTTTAGGGGGTGGCCAGTGCCCCCTCTGGTCCCCCCTTGGTGCCGCCCCTGTTCTCCATCATTCCATCAGACCTGTTGATAATACTGTTGGGAATCCTTTGAGAGTCCAGAATCGTGGCAGTGAACCAGTCAGTGAGTTTCTAAGAACGGGTAAGTCAAGACATTAGGCCTCATTTCACTGTAAAGCTTTCCAAATGTCTTTCTGTTTCCTAAGGCACTGATGACGCGGCCGTGTCAGTTGATCTTTAGCAGTGAGGAGGAAGCTCACAATTTTATTTCTCTCAGAGAGAGAACCCCGGGGTGCTCTGCGTGCAGCTCCCTGCTGCAGCCTGGCGAGATCTTTAACAGCATGTTAGCCACGGTCTGCTGCTCTGTCTGCTCCACATTTCGACTTGTAGCACTCAAGAGTGCCACTTAAGCTCTTCCCTTCAGTGTGGCTCCTCTCTCAGCCTTCAGGTTTTTTTGGGGGGGTTGCCACAGACCGCCTTAAACAGACACTGTTACATCAACGCTGCTGTCCTCTTTCTAGCCCGCTCAGCTGGAATGCATCCCAGGTCTAGGATAGCGTCCCGCTCCAATGCATCTATTCATCTTTCTGACATTTACCAGTTATGAAGCCTGATGAGACGCTCGCTCTGCCACATCTGTTGACCAGTATAGCGACTGAAATAAAGTGAATGTCAGGGTTTTTCTGCTGGGTATGTGTATGTTTAAACCTTATACAGTTATAGGCCACTCAGAATTCTGGGAGGCCTTTCAAAAAGTGTAGGGCCTGAGTACAAACTCTGCCCCAGGGGGTTTGGCCTCTCATGCTTGACAAGGCTATTTGCCATATGGTGCTGCTATAGCAGGCGACAACAGCAGCGTCAGCTTCAAAGGCTCTCTGCTCTGCTCTGTGGACGCTTTATCACAATTTGAGGATTTACAAGTGAGGAGCGCATGTGACCTGTTTGTGCCATTCTGAGCATTACTATTAAACTCTGTCTGAATACGCGTGTGCATTGGCATAGTTGTTCTTAGATAGATTATATATTTGTGTGTGACTGGATTTGGCCGTTTGAGGAAATGCATGACAGAGAGATATGCAATTTTACGTGTAAAATACACAAAGCTTATCATCCGATCTCGTAGCTTTTCCCCTGTTTAGGTTATTTGCATAGGGCCACGTAGCGTGCTGCTTTAGTAATGAATGGCGTGCCAGAAAGATCTACAGAATGCATGACTTTGGCTCGGCCTCATTTGTCTTTTTGTGGATATAAAAATAATCCTTTGGTATTATTCGTTTTTGGGTTTTTTTCATTGCAACTGTCTCTAAGATAAAAATGAAAGGGAAAACAACCTGAAACTTTACATAATGTAATGTGACCTTTTAAAAGACTTAAAAAAATTCCAGTCGCCAAACTAAATCCTAAAACCAGACCACGTAGTGATGACCTCGGAGTTACTGGCATGACACATGGATATGACTGGCTGACATTTTGACATGCTATTATGCAATATTGCAAGCAGAAGCGGTCGTTTTCCTTTCCTCTGTGGTTTTGTGGTGCTGTGCTGTTGTTAGCTTTTGGGCACCACTTCTGGTATTTTGGGGTGGAAATGCCTGGCAGATTTGGTGGAAAACATGCATTTTGTTTTTTGTTTCCATAATTAATAAAAAGTACAAGATTTTTCACACGAAACTGTACAGTTGTCATTTTAAGCCTGCTTCATTGTATTAGAATAGTATTTGGCCATATTATTAGGTAATTTCAATGTTGTTACACATATAAATACCTTTTATTCCATATAAAAAAAATCTGTAAAAGTAGAATAAAGAAAATAACTGTATTTTAAATAACTGTCCCATAAAAATAGAGATTTTTATTGCTGCAAGTTTCCATTATTTTACTGAACTTTTCTTGCTCCCCAGCTGGCAGAAAAATAAAATTTTTACAGGTGATTTTTGTTTTGTTTACTTTTTTTCCCCCCAACAGTGCAGGAGGAATGAGGAAGTATGATACACGGTCTGCCCAAGGCTATGAACCAAATGGGGTTTTAGATTAATTTGTTAAACTGAGTTAAAGAGCAGCTATTAATAATGTAAAACTGAGCGCCAGTCTGCTGAGCTCATCAGAGCCTTGTTTGCTCTGTGCTTACTGTTTACTGCTGTTAAGAACACCTGAGTGGGCAGCGGTCTGCCAGACAGATGAAGTTAAATCCCATGGAAATAGAATAGAATGCCTTTACTGTCACTATATGTAACGCGCGGCGGACACTAAAGCGGTCGCGCCAGAATGTCACGCTAAAAAGAAAGATTCTTTAAAATACAAGGGGGAGCAAGCGAGTCAGATACCACGGGCACAGAGAGGGAGCAGGTCTGATCAGAAACAGTTTATTACTAGGCCAGGGAGCACAAATAAAACACCCTTAAAATGTACATAATAAAATGTTTGCTCTCTACTAAAAATAATTCTAAAACCCATAAAACTACCATTTTCTACATTCACTAAAACCCCCCCTGCTATAATTAGGCCACATGTTCATTATGGGTCCATCAGCAGGCCAGGAATTCCTCCTTTAGAGCAGAGTCCACGCCAGCCCCGTCTTCAGCAGACAAGAAAGAGCCACCCATCTTCTTGTCCTTCCGCTGGCCCATCACTTCCCAGCCCGGCTTGCGTTCTGCACCCGAATCCATGATGCGACCACCGCCACAGCTCCCCTTGCGTCGGTGTCCTGCAACATAACAAATAGGGGCCAGAACAATGGTCCCAGAAGCGGCCCTGGCTCATGGCCATGGTGACCCTCTCCCAATCCAGCTGCACCCAGTAAACAACAGTAGAGACCCTACTCACAAATGCAGGCAGAGGTAAACCTCTGCCCTGCTGCCAATCACACGCGTTGTCTCTTACTGTTGCCGTTCCATGAGGTCAGGACTTGGTCGCCGCATCACACTGGCCATCTCGCATTAACCTTCCAGTCTGGGGCCTCTCTCTTTCAGTGCCCAGCTAGCCTGTTTTTAAAAGGTCTTTACACAGCTGATAGGCCACCTCTGGACACACCCCTGCCTCAGCAGGTGGTCCCTATCAGCTAATTTGTCCCATGTGCAGCCAGTCCACAGTGGATAAAAACCATGTCACATAAAACACTAAAAACCATGCAATAGAAACAGAATAAAACCATGCAAATAAAACACTCATAAATAAACACTAAAAATCAGAATAAAAACAATATACAAGATAAATACAAATTTCCACTGTGTGACATATACAGTTGTACAATGAGATACAGAGCATCTCCTACTCAGTGTAAACATGCTGGGGGGGGGGGGGTACAGTTCTGCAGCGCTATATACATATGGACAGTATTAACAAAGGGAAAAAGTAAAATGTATATAAAATGTACAAATATACAAGCCGTTTTTAAAAAAAAGTAATATGTAATAAATAGTGTTGTGTATATACAGTTGAGTTATTGCACATAGAATTGGTATTGCACAGTGGTGGTCCATAGAGGAAGTGGGAAGAAAAAAATTTTGGGGGGGGTGGGGGCTGTGTTATCTGTGCATGTGTGAGTTCAGGGTGGTTATGGCTTTGGGGAAGAAACTGTTTTTGAGTCTGTGGGTTTTTGTGCTGATGCACCTGTAGCGCTTCCCTGAGGGAAGCAGGCTGAACATGTTGAAGCCAGGGTGGGAGCTGTCCTTGATAATGTTTGCTGCTCTGGTGAGGCAGCGGGAGGAATAGATGTCCATCAGGGAGGGGAGAGGGCAGCCGATGATCTTCTGTGCTGCCTTGACCACACTCTAAGCCTCACTCTATCCGCCTTGGTGCAGCTGCCGTACCATACCGTGATGCAGTAGGTTAGCAGGCTCTCAATGGACGAGCGGTAGAAGGTCAGCAGCAGGTTGGAGTTCAGCTTGTACTTCCTGAGGACTCTCAGGAAGTACAAGTTGGAGTTCAGCTTGTACTTCCTGAGGACTCTCAGGAAGTGCAGCCGCTGTTGGGCCTTCTTGACGACCGCTGAGATGTTGTCTGTCCAGGAGATGTCAGCAGAGATGAGGACACCAAGGAACCGGAAGGTGTGGACCCTCTCCACACACTCCCCGTTGATGTAAAGGGGGGCCAAGTCAGTGCTGTGTCTCTTGAAGTCAACAATGAGCTCTTTGGTTTTCTTAGTGTTCAGTGCCAGGTTGTTTTCTGAACACCATGCTGCCAGCTTCAGGACTTCCTCTCTGTAGTCTGCCTCGTCTCCCTTCGAGATGAGTCCGACTACCGTGGTTTCATCAGCAAACTTGATGATGAGAGTGTTGTTGTGGGTCGAACTGCAGTCGTGGGTGTAGAGAGAATACAGGAGGGGGCTCAGCACACAGCCCTGTGGGGAGCCGGTGCTCAGTGTGCAAGTGGAGGAGAGATGAGGGCCGAGTCTTACAGTCTGGGGCCAGTTTGTGAGAAAGTCCTTAATCCAGGCACATGTGAGAGGAGGGAGGCCAAGAGTGACCAGTTTGGTGATGAGGATGTCCGGGATGATTGTATTAAAGGCTGAGCTGTAGTCCGCAAAGAGCATTCGGACGTAGCTCTGCCGCTGCTCTAGGTGACTCAGCACAGCGTGGAGGGCTGTGGCGATGGCGTCTTCTGTGGATCTGTTTGCACGGTATGCAAACTGGTGGGGGTCGAATTCTGGGGGGAGGTAATCCTTGATGTCCTGAAGGACTAGTCTCTCAAAGCATTTCATGATTACCGGTGTGAGGGCCACAGGGCAGTAATCATTCAGGCTGGAGATGGGAGACGGCACTGGGATGATTGTGGCTGATTTTAGACAGGATGGGATGGCTGCCTTATCCAGTGAGAGGTTGATCTCTGTGTAGGCATCTGACACGAGATGAAGTTATCAGATCCCATGTTTCATTAGTGTATGTATTTATCTGGCATGCAAAGGCTGACACTTTCCACTCCACTCCCTGCTGGCATCACAGGTAAATGACATAAGCTCCCACATGTTCCTGCCCTGTGGGGACTTTTATGGCTGCGCTAAGTGGAAAACTGCAATACAAAAGTTGCATTGAAAGCCTGCACTTCCCAGCACCTCCAGAACAATATGTCATATTCTGCTGTAACGTAATGTGGCATTTTGTTTAACCACTCTTCATGCAAATATCGCCTGTGTATTGCAAACATTGGTTTCTTTGTGCCCATGCCAGCGTGTTAATGCTGCCGCAAACTATCTCACACTTCAACTTTAGATAAGTACAAGATGTGGTTTTACTTTATATCATTGTAACACAGCTCCGGATAATTATCCATACTTTTTAAATCGAAGGATTTTAAATTATTGGAGCTCCTCCATCCACAATGTATGCTGAGACCATTTTTTAGTGTGTGACTGCCACCTACTGGTTAAAAGCGGCTATTTATTCTACATGAGAAAAAACAAGGTGTACCTTTATTTTATCAATTTCAACTCTAATGCTCACCTCCTATGTAGACCTTCTAATTTACATCCTATTAATAACCATTCTAATTCATAATTCTTATATATTGTTTATTTTATACGGTCTGAAATATATATTATTACATCTATAAAATGCAAAATATAAATTTTTCTACACCAAGCAGTTCCCATTTTTAGGGATTGTCACTCAATGGTTTATTGAGTCGCTCCTTGGTGCATTTTGCTAGTGTGCTTATAAATACTTATCTCCTTCAAAGCTCCACGTGATGTTTGATTCGGTGACACCAAGTTGCTCGGTCCCTGTACTGTAAGTCAGCAAACAATGTTAACTGCAACATTTCAACTGTGGTGTCTTAAAGAAAACAGGGCTCATTGTCCTGAAGGCAGGGATTCACTGGTAATCAGACATACCGACTCACTTTTGGACCGATGGGCACCGATAGCAGCCCATTCGTTCATTTTCATTACTGACACTGGATTGCCCAATCAAATCTCTTCACGCGACCGGCCCCTCCCCTACCTTCGCTTTGCTCTGACGCACCTTGTCGAAACAATTTAGTGAGAAAGAATTGGCGAAAAGATGGAGTTGAAAAACTGAGAGAAAACAATAAGAAGAAACTAATAATTGATGTAGCAAAATGTGTCGAATTAACCGACATGTTAGCTGGACCAGCAGTAGTACCAGCAACCAGAGGTGGGAATTAACAAAGTACAAATACTTTGTTCCTGTAATGAAGTAGAATTTTCAGGTACTGTACTTTATTTGAGTATTTATTCACGGATACTCCATACATTTTAAAACAAATATAATAAAACACAACACCATCACAATAATCTAGCTAAGTGTAAATTACAGTAAATACTAAATATTGAATGTTATTGTGCAGCATGCAAGACTGACAGTGCACAATGTGCTTTGAGGTAGCAGCCAAGAAAGGTGTAGTTTGTGTCTGTGAACACCCGTGCATACACCTGTGTGCACACCTGTGTGGATGAGCGTGCTTGTATTCAAAAGGTTTCTCCATGTAACGATCTGCTCGAGCGTATGAGGAACCATAGCCCAGTCCCCCAGCAAATGAAGCAGGCATGGAGGAGATCCAGGCCCCAGACATCCAGAGGCCCTCAGAGTGCGAGAGCCCAAGGAGGACCATCAGAAGGGCAACCATGCCACCCTCCTAGGAAGAGCTGAGGAGAGCCCCAGACGAGGGGTCACCTAGCAGCCACGGTGCAGAAGCCAGAGGGGGCTGCAGTGACGTGCCCACGGGCTCTGCTGGCAGCCAAAGTGGACCCCAGAGGCCAGAGGCCCGACCTGACATATAGACACAGACGTACAGGCACACACAGACACAAATGTGCATTCCCACCCTCATGCACACATATACAAATACTCGGCACTCACCCAACGTGGAGACAGACACAAATGGACACTGTACACACAATCACATTCCCCAAACATACTCTATGCCCCAGGTCAAGGGGGAAACCGCACCTATAGACCCAGGAGATGTTACCCTTTTCCCTGGGGTTGAGACAAGCAGACGCTGCTGGCTCCGTAGTAGCAAAGAGACCCCGCATCCCAGACCCCAATCAGACAGCCAACTGCTCCTCCCAGTCCCTCCGCCCCAATGGCTAACAGAGAATGGGGGTGTGTGAAGAGCCTCCCTCTGCCAGCTGTAGTGTTGCTGCATGCTGTTCTAAAGTGCATTTAAAACACTCGAGGGCAATGTGGTTCCTACCAGAGTGCAGCAGGTGTCAGCACAGCCCCTCCTGAAGACCTTCAATGTCTGCATGCATTTAAAATTGAGAAGTGGGCACCGGCGCCAGATGTGAGGTTGAATACACAGAGCTTTCTCTGGACGCCATATAACATGCCCACCCCCAAGGCCCTATATGTATGTGTTATGAGTGTGAGTAATGTGGATGTCAGGGTTGTGGAATAAAATTTATGTAGCATTGAGTGCAGGTGTCCTATGTTGTAGTCAGTATCCACTGCAGAAGAGGAGGAGCACAAGGGAAGTGAGGTTTCACTACAACATAATGTTTCAGCTGTTTTTCTATCGGCTCAAAAAACTGTGTCACAGTGTGTTGGTAGCTAAAGCTCCAGCTTTACCTTTTATCTCACAGGGGCATAAAATAAAGAAAGCTAACTTCACTATCAAAGAAAGCTAACTTATCTATCAGGCCGCAAGAAAGACAGGACCTGGGGGGAAGAAGAGAGGTTAGATTTAAAGATAATGACTGCTCAGTGATACCTGATAAACTGCTAAAACTATTTTTTATCACATATTTGATTTGTATGTGCAATACTAGCTTTGTGTTATTCAAAAGCTGCATGAAAATGCTGTGTAGGTTTGTGCAGGCTAACAGATTAGTTTGCAGTAGTGTGGTGAATTCACAGTAAAGCACTGCGATGGACTGATAGACAGTGGCTGTGGTGGTCAGTCTTTGGTTACATCATAAAGCAGATAATGATCTACATTTAGGCTGATGATGCTTAGATTCATTTACTGAATTGAATCGTTATACCAACGTATACTGTCTAGTATAAAGACACTGTACAGTATAATGTTGGTGTAGGAAATGGAACTCAGTCGAGAAAACTCTGAATCATCTGCTTACATCTTGTTGAATTCAGTTGTATAAATCCACAAAGAGCAGCAGGTTAGCTGATCACAGTATGAGTTGTTTGTATTTTCCCCACACCGAGCCACTGCAACAGATCTTTGTGTTCCCACGAAATGTTCAAATCTCACTGTGACCGTTCTCATTTTTCTGTTTAGATGGCAAAGTCACATTCTGCAATGTAGGCAACAGAATATATATTCTGTTAAGATGAGTATATTCATTAAAAATAGAAATTAAATTAAAGTGGTAGTGCCAGCCAGATGTTTGTAGCTGTGGGTGTCTGGACTTTTAAAGCACTTTTAAGAAAGTTAATGTTCAATTTTAGAGAACGACTGGATGGTTCGAGTAACAGTATAATTTTAGCACTTACAGATCTGACAGTGAGTGGTTCCCGTTACTCATCCAGTCTCAGAAAGCACTGGTTAAAGTGTTTGTGTATTTATTGATTTATTTTAAGTAATTGTGTTTTATGTATATTATGGTTTTATATTTTTACAAATGCTTTATATACTTATTTATATACATATATATATTTAATGGTTTATACCTTGTGTCGTGGGGGGGGGGGGGGGGTAGTTGTGTGTGTGTTTCTTGTTTCTTGTCTTGTTTTTATGGACATGAAGTCTGCCAATAAAGATTGAATTGAATTGAATTGAATAACATTTACATTCTCATGTACCACTATTATTGTTGTCTCATCAGATAAAATGACAAAAAAAATCCCTCAGAATTTTAAACTACAGCATCCATCTGCGTGTCCGCATGTGCAAACGATTCAAAGTTCCGAGTTTTATATGTGATGTGCGATTTGTTAAAGTGCGGTGGTTATGAGAATCACTGTGTGGCGGGGCGCTGCATTTCATTAAGCGCGTGTTCTGAACGCGACACGTCGTATTCAAATGGCTTGATTTTCGTGAAAATTCTCCGCTTTTGTGCCACGGCATGAGGTAATACACGTCGAAGATATCTTTGTTGAAATGAAAAAGATGACGTTGTCGGCAGGATTCGAACCTGCGCGGGGAGACCCCAATGGATTTCTAGTCCATCGCCTTAACCACTCGGCCACGACAACTCGTACATCCCAATCACACAGACGTCAACTCATAACAAAATTTCCGTTATACTACTAGTTACACAAATAAAGCATGTTTTGAAGAGTATCTATAAGGCACTGGAAGCTGGAACAAGCAGGGAAACAAGAGCCAATCTTAACTCAGTTTACCGCTTTATACTCGCCTTAATATAACCTCATCGGCTTTTTAAATCTATTTAATCGTGCCATATAAATAGATTTGCTGAATATTTTCTCTATGTAGTTATTAGAGTATCCTCTCCCCTTTTATTAATACCAAGTGTTTGTATTTGTTCAGTTCTTACGACTTAATATATTAGCACTGCACGTATATAAACTATTGCAATCTCTGAAAGTATGCATCAGCTGAAATCCTCCACACATGCATATGAGCTCATTGTCCAGTTTACAGCTCGTCGTAACGTGTAGTTTTACATTAGGTGCATTACTTTCGATTATTTTGTTGCCGTTTATCTCCCATCTTAACAAAACCTAAAGGGCGGCACTGAGCCATGGAGATGCAGAAAAACAGATGGCCTCAGTTATGTTCGGTTAAAATTAAAATGTGCGCTTATTTCTATAAACTAAACAAAAACAGAAGTGTGACTTTTAACATGAGACTAATTTGGAGTAATTGTCATTTCGGTCATTGTTGCCACTGAGCTGGAAGCAGTGACATCACGTGACTCCCGTAGCGAGGGCCTGCTGTTTGTTCAGCCAGAGAGGCAGAGGAGAAGAAAAAATGGCGGCTCTCGGCGCACCAGAACGGGACGCCGGGCTAACGTTTTGAGCTTTCACACCCGAAAAAGACACGGGGGCTTTACGGGGCCTATTGCACCGTCTGAATCCTCGCCAGTTCAGCTTTGTGGCGGTCCCGCTTTCGCTCGCGTTCGTGCAGGCTAAAGAGACGCAAACATTGGGAGCGTAAAATAATAGATTTCGCCTATCATGAGAGGGAAAAGGGGCAGGCCGCCCAAACCGCTACAAACCGAGGAGCCATCTCCAGCTGCGGCCCGGGGCTTGCGACCTAGGAGGAATTTGAAGCCCAGGCTAAGGGATAGCGGGGACGAGGACGCTGAGAGCCCCACAAGGGAGACCGTAAAGACGCCGAAAAAGAGAAGAGGGGGACCGTCGACACGGGGCAGGGGACGAGGGAGAGGTGCTGGTGCTAGAGGAGGCAGGGGTGGTCGTGGAGGAAGGCGGACGCCTGCATCCAAAGCGGTTGTGTACGATGACCACGAGAGCGAGGAGGACGACGATGCTGTCAGCCTGAGGTCGGAGGAAGATGAGTTTATTGAGGAGGAACCTCAGTCCGAGGAGGAAGAGGCCCTCAAGGAGGACTCTGACTGCCTGGAAGATGATATGCTTGAGGAGGAGGAGGATAATGCCAGCTACTGCACAGAGAGTAGTTTTCGGAGTCAGAGCACACACGCCAGCACTCCGGGTAAATAAGCACTTAAATATTGCCACGGGCACGGTGTCTGCACACACTTTGCAGGGGTTTGAAAATGCATCCCGAAATGTTGCTGATGAGTGCAGGAAGCAGTTAGGTTATTGTTCAAAATGGAGAATGCACACAGGCCGCAGTCCCCTCATTAAGGCTACTGCAGGTAGAGCGAGGCGGCAGCGGGATCACCAGCTTACCTGGTTGTCACAAACGTCTGTCACCAAATAGCTCACATATATTTCACCTGTAACACCACCGGCCTCTGGCTCCAAGTATCAAATCTGCAAATGCATTCATCTTAGCTGCTAACGTGCTAACTTTAGCAGGAAATATTAGCTTCTAGCTAATGTCTTAATAAGTCTGCGTTGGTTAAAGAACGACACCTGTATGTTTTTTAATCAGTGTTCGTAACATCCAGTGCTTTTTATGAGAGCAGTATGTTCTACTTTCTACTTTGAGTGTTTTATTAGGAGTACACAAAAGAGACTGCTAACTAACCTAGCCCACGAAGCTAGCATGCTTGTCATTTTTTTTGACAGCTTGGCTAACTGTAAATCAATCAAGTTCAAACTCATGAAAACACCGACAGCAACTGTTCTCGTGGTGCAACCGAGCCAGGAAACATTGTATTGGGATTCTTAAGTAGATGTAACAATATTAGCCAGGTGACAGTCACTGTTTTCCTCAGTGCAGGGAGGTGGAGGTTCCCTCATTTAGCTAATAATGACACTGGCCATGTGTCGACCCGGCTATGCCAAAGTATCGCTCTAAAAAGTTTCCCACCACTGCAGGATTCTCAAAAAGGTGTGCCGCTGTGTATAATGTAGATAGAAAGTAGTGAAAATAAAAAAAATCAACTATCTAAATTTGATTTTTAACACAAAAAAAGGGACATTTAAAAAAACAAAAAACCAGTTGCTCGTTTTGAGTTTGAATCTGGGTTCTCAGTGTTGTGTTGAATCGCAGCTTCTTTTTAATACTCGGTAAACCTGAGGAGAGCAAATGCTGTAGTTTTGAAAGTAAAACCATTCCCCATCCCTGCTTGGCACGGGGTTTCAGGGGTAGCCCTGCACAGCTGCCCGTGTTTTCTGTTTCACAATGAACCATGGGGTTTCTAGTGGGGAGCTTTATTATAGAGCCATGCTGCTATAATAAGGCTACTTCTCGGTTTTACATTGTCTTACTAAAAATATAGACCTTCCCTTAGAAAGATAGACAGTGATTTCTTTCCTTTCTATTCTCATTGAGCACTCAAAGCACCGTGTACATGCACCATATGTTGTTCCATAATCTGCATACGTATGTATCATTCATAGTCAATGTAGCCTTTAAAGATGCGCAGGTTCACTAAATTCTCCATAGAAAAGCAGAGAACCCCTTCCCATCATAAGCCAAAGGCTGAGGAACGGCCTAAACGGCGAGAGTCTAATTAACACGTTACAGCAGGTGTATTGCATAGGGGTTCTCCTGACTTTTTGTTGCCAGTATCGACTAAAATGATGGATGCAAGGTTTTACTTTTTGAACCAGACTTGGAAAGTTAACTTTTTTTCACATTTAGGGTAAAATGTTCTATTTTGTCTTTTTATTTGATTTTTTTTCTGGCACATAAGTTTCACAGGCATATTTGAAAACAATAATAGTTAGAACTACCTTAAAAAATACTACAGGTGAGCATTGTAATATATTGCAAATGTATGACAATTCAAAAGCTGGTAATATCCTTAACATAGTTATTACCATGACAGCTTTAAAAGTAATTGTGTTACTTTTTTCTTTTGTTACGTTGTACTTGGTACTTTGAGGTGCCGTATTTCTCGTTCACAAATCTCATCGTGTTTCCCACAGGGAGGAAAAAAGGCCGAACTCCCCGACCTCGAACTCCCATTCTTGAAGAGAAGGAGATCCCTCCTCTTGAGCTTCCCGACACCTCTGAGGACCTCCTGGTGGTTAATGAGGAGCTACTCAATGCCATCTCCATCTACGAGGTGCTACGGAACTTCAGCACGGTGCTGCGTCTCTCCCCCTTCCGCTTCGAGGACTTCTGTGCAGCACTGGTAGGCCAGGAGCAATGCACTTTAATTGCCGAGACCCATATTTCCCTGTTGAAGGCCATCCTGCATGAGGAGGACTCCTCCAACACTACCTTTGGCCCTGCTGACCTCAAGGACAGTGTCAACTCTACTCTGTACTTTATTGACGGCATGACGTGGCCCGAGGTGTTGCGGGCATACTGTGAGAGCGATGTGGAGTACCATCATGTTCTGAAATACCAGGAGGTGGATGATTACCCTTACAGTCCTCTTGGAAGTAAGATTAAGGTGCTGCAGTTTTTGGTGGACCAGTTCCTGACCACCAACATCGCCCGCGAGGAGCTCATGTCTGACGGCAGCATGCAGTACGACGACCACTGCCGCGTGTGTCACCGCCTGGGTGACCTGCTGTGCTGTGAGACCTGCTCGGCAGTCTACCACCTGGAGTGCGTGAAACCGCCACTGGAAGCAGTTCCAGAGGACGAGTGGCAGTGTGAGATTTGTGTGGCGCACAAGGTGTCCGGTGTCACAGACTGTGTGCCTGAGGCGCAGAAATGTAGGCCCTACGTCCGCCAGGAGCCCATTGGATATGACCGCCACCAAAGGAAATACTGGTTCCTCAACAGAAGGATTATTGTGTAAGTCGGAGCCCTCGTTTCCCTCAGTATTATTCTGTGCTGGTCTCTTTGGCTCCGGCAGCTTATTTCCAAGCAGCAAGCATTTGATCATTGTTATTTAAGGTGGTCAAAATCTATTCAGATTGTTATTCTCAAATCTGACTTTGCCCAATTGTAACTTGAATGATGTAACACCAGAGATATTATCAAACCAACCACTTTGCAACTTATTCAGAGAAAAGACTGAAGCACAGTTCGATGAAATGAGTGTCTGTTCGGTTATCTCAGTTGCACTGTAGATTAGATATGGCCGATTTGCAACATCTAGTTATTTTACAGTTTTAAATGTCCTAATAAGTTCAGTCATCCTTGGTTTTCTGGCTAATTTTTAGCTAAACAAATGTACTTACATCTACATGGTCTAAGTATAAATGGTACATTACAAGCTATTAATGAATGATACCATAAGCAGACAGGCCCCAGCTTTGAGCATACAATAAAAAAAGACCATGCAGACATAAATGTATAAAGTTGCATACCATTTTCTAAAAGATGATCCCTCATTAATCGCCCTTTTGTTTTCTAACCTTTAGAGTGAACAGCTGCAGAGAGAAAGTGAAAGTTGTTGGGAAATAATATAAGCTTTCATATATTCAGTCCTTTGTTTGTCAAGAAATTATAGAAGAGCCCTGCAATCCAAGCCCTTTATCTTTTAGTGCCAGTCATGCTTTTCCTGATTGCATCTCATGCCCGGAAATGATGTTGTTTGAGCATAGCCTTTACAAACAACAGGTGAAATCAATCTCAGTGCCAGGCAGTATTTGCCATAATCTTTTTAATCCCTTTGACTCAGGGGAAAGAAACTTTATACTTGAGCTGAACGCATGATAAAAGCAAAGAATCGAAACCTATTTAACACCTGGTAGTCATCATTTCTGGTGTGTGGTCTGGTGGTTAGCCCTGTTGCCTCACAGCAAGAAAGTCCTGGGTTCGAATCCACCATCTGGTCGGGGCATTTCTGTGTGGAGATTGCATATTCTGCCTAATGTCTGCGTGGGTTCTCTCCAGGTGCTCTGGCTTCCTCCAACAGTCCAAAGGTTAATGTAAACTGGCTGTAGGTGTGAATGTGAGTGCTAGCACTCTCTGTGTTACCATGGTGTGACCTGTCTTGTGTGTAACCTGCCTTTCACCCTATGGCAGCTGCTACACCTGAAGAAGATGCAGTGATGATGTTTCAGTTATTCTTTATCTTTATTCTAGCAGTCCAGAATGCCCACCCACCTGCTGTTCAAAGCTTCTGTTTACAAGAGGCAGCCAATCAGCACAAAGCTTCCTTGAAGGGGAAGGAGTTAAAACAGCTTGTTTCAGACTCTGTGTAAGACGCATAAGGATTACTGTGAACTTTGACTCATGCAAAGCTGCTCTATTGGAGCCCAAAAGAAAAATGTGCAATTGGAGTTCAGCCCCTTTAAATTATATTCTATTTAAACGTTGCACTGTCATAGCCAAGGAAATAATGTTTTTTTTTAATCTAATGGTTAGCCTTTTCTCTCTTCCTAGTGAGGAGGATGGGGAGCATGAGAAGAAAAAGATCTGGTACTACAGCACCAAGGCTCAGCTGGAGGAGCTCATGGAGTTCCTGGATAAGGAGTACTGGGAGATGGACCTGCATGCAACCCTCGAGGAGATGAAGGAGGAAGTCCAGGCTCACATGGACATCACAGAGGACCTTACCAACAAAGCCCGTGGAAACAATAAAGCCTACCTCACTGCAGCCAACGGTACACATCATGGATTTTTTACTTTTGTGCGATAGCTGCAAATGGAGGGAGCTCAGGCTCATAGTAGTGGATTTTCATGCTATAGAGATGTAGAATGTAGCGACGCTTAGCTTGAAATCATTGATTTGACAGTGATCAGAGCACGTGCGACTCGAGCTGTGATACGCTTGCATCCTTGCGCGTTTAGGTCCCGCAGGGTTGCACTCTGAAACACGTCGATGCTTCAGACGATGCTCTGCAGGCAGCAGCACTTTGCATCTCTGACAGTTGGCGCAGAAATGTTAGGTGCTGCCTTTTCTTCCTGCGTCGTGTTCTCTCAGACAGCAAGCAACTGTTTTCCCCTTCTGTTTTCCTCCAGGGAGGCAGTGGTTAGAAGACTTTTGATTACTTAGCCAGCAGTTTCCGTTTGAGTTTGACAGGCTGCCATGTCTGTCCTGTGTTTTCTAACAGTTTTCCTGTGTATGTCAGAAACTGCTAGATGCTGTGTATTATTAAGGATCTGCCAAAAGATAGAGGTTTTTGTCGGTATTCTGAAGCCTGAAGAGGAAGAAAATGTTTTGTTTTTTTTAAGCCACTGCAGACAAAAGAGAGTTATGAGTAAAGCTGGTGTTTTTCATCAGTTAAAAGCTTTCTGCAGCTGCACGGTGAGGCCTGCACCTGGTTCGTGTCAGTGGGGACGCAGTTGTCTCTGTCCCAGTGAAAACTAGGTTTATGACACATGATGTCTTTGAGATGTTGAACATTTGATAAAGGAAATTCCACTCCATCTTAAATCTTTATTTATGGGAATAACTTAATTTTTGCTGGATTAGTGAAGTTATAGAAACATAATGCGGGTTATACTGGAACTGAAAAGTATGATATGGATGCCTTATTCTGTAGTGGACTCTGGAGGATACTATTAGGGCTGCACGATTTTGCATAAAATGAGAATCACGATTTTTTGGCTTAGAATTGAGATCACGATTCTCTCACAATTCTCTTTTCCAATATAAATATTTATTGCACTTATTAACTGCACATCAACTTCGTAACAGTTGAGACTGAACATAAAAACAATAAATAAACATAAAAACAACAAATGTCTCACATTTTGTCGTTGCCACAAAATGTTGTACTGCTTGAAATTCCGTCTCCACCGTTGCTCGACGCTGCGTGTATAGAGCAGGTAGTGCAACAATAGAAAAATAGTTGCGGGACGGCACCGTGTTGCGTTTGTCTAGGGTGTTGATCATTTTCCTAAATCCCTCGTTTGCACAGTGTTGATGGGAGCCATATCTTTGGTCAGGTGATAAGTGATAGCCTCCGTAATTTCTTTGTGCCTGCGGGAGTTCGACGTGTATAGGGAAGCGCTGTATAAGGTTCCCATTATTGATGTTTGGGTGGTTGACCGGGACGGATTTTCTCCTGTCACTTTCTCGTCATCCCTGACGTGCTCTCCGTTGTTTTTTCCCTGCTAATTTTAGCATCACACGGCACAGCTTCTGTATCACGTGGTATAAGGCTCCGCCCTTGTCATTTGTTGAGCAGGAAGAGTGAGCGCTTGTTTTCATGCGGAAGATGAAGATGTCTGTCTAATAACTCATATATGAAATAATTAGTCAAGAAAATGATCATGAGATAACTCAATAAGGGAAATGTCAGACAGGCATGCATTGATTGTGATCTCCTGATACAGATTTTTCTTTGTGAGAACTACAACTGACTGCATGACATCTTTTCTTTAATTAACCTTATTATGTTCATAATAAAACCATTTGTTAAACTTTACCATTTCTCTCAAGCTGCAGTAAAAGTTACAGGATCTTCGTTTACTTAAACAACCCTGAAAATAAAGCGCTCACCTCCTAGAAAGTGGTACAAAGACCTGAAAATGAGTTGCTGTACGCTCACCTTTACCTGATATATTTCACCTACCACACAAAAGCAAAAGAAGGGCAAAACAAATGTCAGTGCTTGCATAATTTTCCATTGTCTTTATAACTTCACTAAATAAAAGCCTTTTCTCTTTTTCCACTCTTCGCCATAATTTTCTTTGAACCTTTGCTCATACCGAGGCTGCTGGCTTGTGGCGGGCCTTCACCTTTGGCTGGTTTTAACCACTTTTGCCTTTGTTAGCTTCTTTGAAATATTCATGTTCAGCTGGATGAAGGTGGTTTACGTGTCTGATTAGCTCTGTTGTTCCGAAACTTCGTGGTTAACCTTTTTCATTTTTGTTTTACTGTAAGTACACCACAAATGTAGTGGAGTACAGTAGGCAAAAAGAGAAGCTATTTTAATGCCATTTATACTTGCAGAATTTTTATTTCTATGCCATTCATTCATTATCCTTTTTTTTTTTCTTTTGTTTTGGTCTGCTGCACTATATTTGTCGGCTCGTTATATCTTCTGTCTTTTAAGAAACGATCAAGGAAATGCTAGAGCCTCTATGCATAATTTCTTTAACGCGGTTTTTAATTATTTATTATTTCAGTGATGCTGGAATGTAAGCCTCCTGTAAACAATGACTATCTGCACGTAAACATCTCACAAACATTGGTGGGGTTTGGTTAGATGCTGGTCTGCTCCTCACTGCTATTTAGTACGTCTAACAACATGTTGTCAGACTGTGACAGGCTGGCCGTAGTACATGTTTGTTTATTTATCCCTCGTGCCCCAGAGCAGCAGCTCTGAAATACCTCTTATTTTACTTTTAATGCTTTAGATTTAAGACTTAACAGTTTTAAAGTATTACTTTTCTACGTCATTTGCACATATGTGTAATTGTTGCCTTCCATGTCGAATGAATGAATGTTTCCGTTTGTTTGTAGAAGTTGTCGTGGAGCGTTTGAAGGTCAGGCGGGAGGCACGGGAAGCAAAGACTCGAGCAGAGGAGCCAAAGCAGGATTCAGATAAAGGCTCTGTAAATGCAGCTGACGCTACTGCCGAGTCCACATCGCAGCCCGACAACGCAGAGAGCAAAGCAGTTAAACCGATGGGAGAAGCTGGTTCACAAGGTAAAAAGTTTCTCCGATGTATTTTTATTTTTTTTATTTTTTTGTTCAACTGCCCACTGGAACTTTCTCCAATTCCTCAAAGTAAAGAGCTAGCCTCCTACACGCAGAAGCTGAAATTCTGTCTGCAGCATTATCAAAGCAAATTCATTTTTACCTCTACTTGACCCATTTTGACTCTTCCGGTGCTGTTCGTCTTGTCGCACCACAGCGGCTAGCGCTCCGCCTGCTGCAGAAGAGAGCCGCGCGTCAGATCCTGACCCGGGCTCTGCCGCGCTGGACACAGCCCTGCCTAAAACAGAATCCATTGAATCAAACAAGGAAGCGCAAGTTTCCCATTCTGGGAGCCAGGAGAGCAGCGAGTCAGCTCCAGATGCGAAGCGGGAAAGGACAGGTACTCAGACTCATGTTTGGTCTGCAGTCCAGCTGTCGTCCTGCACTTCACGCCTTGCTGCTGGGCTGTGCATCCATTATCATCTGTCGCTTTGTTTCCGCTGTTTCTTGCTCACCCTGCCTTCATTTTACCCCGCTCATCTGTTTTGTTGGATTTAAGGGTTCGTCTCAAACCTCGTCGATCACCCGTAAGAACTTTTTTTTTTTTTAAGGAGCAGAACTGGTCTGATTTCGTCTGAGCAGGCATTTAAACCAGAGAAAGAGTTTTAGTATCATTATATTTTACAGGCTACACCAGTTACCATCTACATGTGTCTGACCTGATTTATATCAGCAGATATGAGAAGGACCCTGCCCTAACATCAGCCATCATACTGGGCTCCAGTGTCACCATACCTGTGCACAGTAAAATCTTTTCATATATTGCACACATTTGGTTACGTTTATCAAACACTTGCAAATGTAGGAATAGAACTGTGGTTTTGTTATACTATAATATAAAAACTAATTCCTTCCTTAATATACTTAAGTTTTTTAACCATGCAGCTCAGCTGCAACACTTTTTCTGGTCTCCATTTATTTTTTTTCCACTTATAGCTTATTTGTAGTGTTGGCTGTCCGCTCTGTTACGGTTTGCCCTGACTTTAACGGGCTAGTGTGAAACGCTGTGATGCATATTTCCTAGCGGAGGCCGCTCTGGTGCATTCCATGCGTCTCGGTGGGTGTGAAAGAAAACACTGAAGATCTGGACACAGGGAAACATTTCAAACAAAAAAAAGCCTCAGTGGCAGTTTTTACACATCCATCTGTCTCTGAACATTCAAGACCTGACGACACTGGAGTGGCCATAACTGTGAGAAGATGATTTCTCCTTTCACGTCACTGCACAGAAACCCTTCCGTGTGTTTTGCTCCTACGCTTAGCTTTAAAAGAAGGCAGGTGCATTAAGCGCTGCTAGCAAGCTCTCCCAGTTATTCCTGGTGCATTTAAGTACTTATCCTGTGCTTTGTGTTGTCTGCTGCACGCTTGGTCTTGAAAAGCAAGTCGTTTTTTTCCCCTCTCTCTCTTTTTTTTTGTTTTTGGCACTGTGATAAACGGCGTCCCTGGCAGCAGCTACCACGCCATGTCTGTCACAAGCAGCTCCTTATTCTCTTTCCAATTTATGGCCATTTGGTCGGGTTCTTGTCGCTCAAGACAAAAGGCTCTTTCCGCCGTTTCCCCACCTGCTACCTCGTCAACAAAGAGCTCCATGTGTGTGCGCGCAACGCTCTCCCGTCACGACTCTGAGGCAGAGCCGACGTTTTAGGTTGCCGCAGGTGTTCGCCTCATTTTGGAAGTGTCATAGATTTCAGTTATTTTAGGTCTGAGGAAGCTTTGAATTGTCGACTAAGCATTCTTCTTTTATAACAGTTTGTTGGGCATATGCTAATTCACATATACATTTCTTTTTTTTCACCTTTTTTTGAGGATTTAATAATTGTTATTTTTGGTTTGTTCTTTTTGTTCACCAATGTTGTGTACATTTTTCTTTTTTTGATCAATTATTTACACACAGTTACCACTTACAGCTCACCGTCACTACCTGAGCTGCACCATGGGCTCTTTCTGAGGCTACCCTTCACAATAAAAGCTTTAGGCAGATGCTAAGATGAAAAAGACGTCTTTGTAGAAGCAAGCATAAATATGTGGCTTACATTTCTGATGGCGATGTGAATATAATAAGCACATTTCATAAATTTCCACATGCATGCACGGTATTTTAATACTTTAGTAGTGATGGGAGCAGGCACATTTTCCCACATGCATAGAGGAACTTTTACTTCCTAACACCTCGCACTGCTGATGCTGTTATTGTTATTGTTAACTGCACTCAGTCTTTTTTGGCATATTTCTGTAGACGAGGACTCGAAAGAGTCTAGCAGCGAAGTCAGGCGAGCTGGTGATCTGCAGGCACCAACTAAAAATCAACCACAACAGCCGCAGTCGTCTCAAGCGGAGGCAAATGGTGGCAGCAGCCAGGTTCCTGGATCGGCGAGTTCCAAGAAACCCGAGCCACCTGACCTGGCCGATAGGTCCTCTCAGTCCTCTTTTACCAGCCAGGATGGGACAGGTGATAATTAAATGGGCTTTTTCATTTGTGGTGAATTGCCTTTGCCTTGGTGATACTGATAGTGAGTGTGTGTTCTGAATAACAGAGGAGTATAACGAAAGGGTCAAGAATGAGCGAGGAGCGGCGCAGGAGTCTAATAACCATACGCCCAGAGGGAGCAAGGAGGTGAGGAAGAGGTTTGGTCCAGCTTCACTGCTGAAAAGTGAAATGTGCCGCTTTAGTCTGTTGCAACTGTCATTCTGTTTTTTAAATATAAAAACGGGTTTTTATGTGCCTTTGTCCTCTGCTCGTGTTTCAGTCATCGCCCGTTCGCTCAGACGTCGAGTCCTTGCGTCTCAGCTTCTTGAAACGGGACCTGACGGTGAATTTGAACAACTTGTTCAAACTTGGCCAAGAGGGTAAATACAGGGTCTACCAAAACCAGTACAGCACCAATGTCCTGGCCCTCAACAAACATCAGCACCGGGAGGACCACGACAAGAAGCGTCACCTCTCCCACAAGTTTAGCTTGACCACCGCGTCGGAGTTCAAATGGAACGGCTCCATCTACGGCTCGAGAAGCCTGACAATCTCCACCCTGCGTCTTACCATCATCCAGCTGGAGACGAACATCCCTGGACCGTTTATGCATCCCAACTGGGCATCACACAGGTACACCTGGGACCAGTGGAAACGCCCCCCGTGTAGTTCTTAGACGTGCTACGTTTGGGCAGAGTCGCATTTCAGATATGAACATCACTATCAGTAGTTTTATGCTGCTTGTGTTTGGTGTTTCTAGGACCAACTGGAACAAAGCAGTGCAGATGTGCAGCAAGGCCAGAGAATTTGCTTTGGCCTTGGCTATACTGGAGTGTGCCATCAAACCAGTGGTCATGCTGTCTGTATGGAAGGAATCCCTTGGACACACAAGGTAAACAAAACTAACGTGGCGCTGTGAAAATGTCTGTACAAACAGTAAAACACAACTAAAGGGTTATTTGTGAGTCACTGCACCTGGGATTTCTTCATTTTTCCTTTTTGGAGTGCACGGCTGACAAACTCGGTAATGACTTTCCTGTTTCCAATACGGTCCTTGTGCTTTATGTCTTTGCTCATGTTTTTTTAATACAGGCTACATCGTATGACCTCCATGGAGCGGGAAGAGAAGGAGAAGGTGAAAAAACGAGAGAAAAAACTGGAAGATGAGGAAACACTGCAGCAGGCCACATGGGTGAAATACACCATCCCCATCAAACACCAGGTACAAACAGCAGCATCTTAACTCTTCTCTGTGTTAATGTGTAAACTACCTCGTCTGAAAACTACTTTTTAACCTCCTCGTAATTTTTTCCAAACAAGGTGTGGAAGCAGAAGGGGGAGGAGTACAGAGTGACGGGGTATGGCGGGTGGTGCTGGGTCAGTAGGACGCACGTGGCCCATTTTGTTCCGAGGCTCCCGGGAAACACAAACGTAAACTACCGCAAAGAACTGGAAGGTAAGAGATGAAGTAGCTTAATTTCTTAATGGTACTTGATATGTTCTCCTGCGGCTGACGCTTTGGGTGCATAAACTATTTTTGCTGTCTTCATTAGCGGCTAAAATGAGGAAGGAAAATGCAGCAGACTGTACAAATAAGCAGAAAATGCCAACAGAAATGGAGACTCAGGCAATTCAAAAGATAGCCGACAAGGCCAAAGAACAAGCATCCGTCACAGAGTCATCTCAGAGGGCCTCGTGCGAGGAGGACCGTAAATCTGAGAACTCCACAGAGGAGGAGAAGCCTGCAGAAGAGGCGCAGGGAAAAAATTCTGAAGCAAAAAGAGAAGATGAGAAAACAGAGGTTTCTTCAAACAACAAGCAGGGTAAGTTTAATTTAAGGTTTTTTTTTTTTTGTTTGCCTCTATGCTGTCCATGAATGTGCATCTCCATCATCCACTAACCCCTGCTCTTCTTTGTCATAGATAATCCTGATGGCAAAGGCCCTTCCTCACCTGCTGCACATCCTGAGAGGGATGAACCAACCCAGAAACTCGAGCAACCCAAGGAGGAGCCTGCAACATCGAAACTCTTCGCTGACGTCGTGAACGTCAGTGAGGGCTTCCAGCTGCGCACAGTTTATAAGAAGAAAGTAAAGCCTTCCAAGCTGGACGGGCTCCTGGAGCGCCGGGTGAAGCAGTTCACCTTGGAGGAGAAGCAGAGACTTGAGAAGTTAAGACAGGCAGCCGCAAAACCTGCTCCTGTTATTAAGACTGAAGGATCAACCAGACAGCAGACAGCTACGACTCCGTGCGTTAAAGTAGAAGAGAAGGACGAAAGCCTACAAGTGAAAGATGGCATGGTTAAAAAGCTTGACTTCGATCAAGAGGACATAAAAGCAAAGACGGACGGCCTGGAGGTCAAATCAGAGGAGTTAGGACCCGACAGAGGTCAACAGGGGGAATTAAATTCTGTGCACGGAAACAGCGGGGAGGTTTGTGCCCATAAAGAGGTGAATGGAGGACCCTTAACTAACCCTGGCCTTAACAATAAAAACAACTGTATAACAGAGACATTAGAAAACAGTGAAAAAACACAGAAGTCTGAGAATTCAAAGAAACGTGCCTATGAGGAAGTTGAGAAAGACTCTGAACAGAGTGACACAGAGAGCATGGAGGTAACCCAAAGCAAGACCAGTCCAGTACAGGTGAATGGGAAAACTATGGTCACAGAACCCGTGCACTCAAACCCAGAAACCCGAGATCAAGGTGACGTCAAAGAGCCCGTCAAGTCCCTGATGAATGGAAACCTCTCGCAAAATGATGTATCCGATATATGTCACCCCCCTCCTATGAAAGTCCCAAAATTAGAGAACCATGTTGGAGAGAAAGGAGACTCTGTTAGTAAGAGTGAGGATGTGGCCATGGATACCAAGGAGGCAGTGCCTGTTACGCTTCAGTCTTCAAGCCCTTCTTGCCAGAATAATAAAACTACAGATAATTGCTCTAGTGGTGAAGGTTTGAAGTCCTCTGCCACCAATGACGTTGTCACGAAAGTATCTCAGAACTCCCTGATACCAGACACGCCCAGCAGCACCAGCAAGCTCGATGTGCCCGCAGGAAGTAGCGCCGTTTCCAGCTCCGCCACCCAGCCCAGCTCCGGAACGCCCGTTTCCCAGAAGACTAAACTTCCAGCTGCTGACACCAAAACGGGCGCCTCTGGTTCAGCCAGCTCCATGACAATAAGTAAAGAGTACTCCACCAAAAATAGAGTCAGCCTTCTAAGGTTCTCCAAAACTAAGAAGGCCCGCTCGGGCACAGCCCTGCCGTCTTACCGCAAATTTGTCACCAAGAGCAGCAAGAAGAGCATCTTTGTCCTCCCGAACGATGACCTTAAGAGACTGGCGAGGAAGGCAGGCTTCAGAGAAGTTCCCATCTTCAACTACAATGCCAAGCCTGCTCCAGATATATGGCCGTACCCTTCACCTCGGCCCACCTTTGGAATCACGTGGAGGTCCGTAACACATTTAACCTTTTCTTGAAATTACCTTTAGATCTGCTGCTACAGTATGATGTCATTGCAATAGCCAGGTTGCCATAGACTCAATCCCTCAAATAATTTAGCTGCTTCTTTAATGAAAGGCTCTCGTCTCACAGTTGGCTGTAGTAGTAGTGGCCTCTCAGCCACTGTGATGAACCCCAGTGAATAAGAGAGCAGCTGAAAAAAGTTTAATATAAACTGAATTACTGTTGGAAGATTTACTAACTAACAGCTTTGGTGACTGTTCAGGTACCGTCTTCAGACTGTGAGGTCGCTGGCAGGGGTCAGTCTAATGCTGAGGCTGCTGTGGGCCTGCCTGAGGTGGGACGACATGGCTGTGAAGCCCTCTGCTGCTGTAGGGACAACGCGAAAAGGTTAGAAAATTCTGAGCACATGTTATGTACAGTTTTCTGCTGTTTTTTTTATTTAAAATATGAAAATGTGGCAATGTGTTTTATCTTTCACCAAAGAAACAACGGAGACAGACATCACCACAACTGAGATTATAAAACGAAGAGACGTGGGGCCCTATGGCATCCGCTCTGAATACTGCATCAGGAAGATCATCTGCCCCCTCGGAAACAGAGACACTCCCAAAGGTAGAAAACGAAAGTCTGTTTGGGCATGATGTAGGATCTTTGACAAGCTGTTAATGGTCCACTTGAAGAAGATTTCTAAACATAATTAATTGTTGCTTTCTGACTTTTTGTGAGCAGAAACCCCCACTCCACAGAGGAAAGGCCTGCGCTCAAGTGCTCTGAGGCCTAAGAAGCAGGAGCCCACTAAACCGACTGGTCCTGTTGCTGTGGAAACGTGGGTGCCCGAGGAGGAGCTGGAGCTGTGGGAGATCAGAGCCTTTGCAGAGAGGTGAGGAACTCCCTCAGCGTCGCCTCTGTATGTTTCTTCATAGCGTCACTGTGTTAGTGAACACTTTACCTTCTTTGTGGTGCCACAGGTTGGAGAGGGAGAAGTCACAGGGCGGTGATCCCTCCAAGACCGGCAGTAGTCTGAAGACAGCGGAGGAGGTCAAGGCCCATTTAGAGAACCAGCTGAAGCAGGCCAGACTGGCAGCCCAGCAGGTAGAAACTCGGCGCAATGCAGTTACACGGGTGTAATCAGAGATTCTGGCTCTGGGTAAAGCGCCGCACCAGCAGCACATTTAAATGGTTGGACACATTTCTTTCAGAAACGTCTCGAGCAGCAGAGACCGACCACAACTGCCACAACAACCACGACAATGTGCACCACCACCTCAGCCGGCACTCCCGGCACCCCAGTATCGGTGGGCCAGAAGACAAGTCAAATAACTTCAGGAACCAAGATGGTGTTGGCCTCCAAACTGAGCTCTCCAGTCCCGTTCCAGCAAGACAAGAACTTCCATCAGTCTTTTGCTTCCTGGGTCAAGCAGGGTCAGGCTAACAACAGCTCAGGTGAGCAGCTGGAAGATGAGGAGAGGTTTAGTCATCTTCCTTTTTACTCATCATCCTCATCATCATCTGTAAGATGGAGGAACCGAGGAGGGTGCCATAAGATTTCTTCTGTTTTTTCTATTTAAGTAATATTGGCATCCATAAAAAATACATCATCTGCACGACTTCAGCGTTTTCATTATGAGTACGATTCGCATGCCAAAAGAATTTTGTGGTTCGTGGTGTCCACTTTGAATCCTGCAAAAATTCTCAATTCTGTATATCCTTTGAGGCATTCATGCAATACCGTGTGTCATTAGACTCTAAACCAATATACCCGATACCAAAATATTCAAAACATCAGCCTCCTTATATTGACTCCCAACAGTGGACACCACAGCCGTAGACTGGCTGTTGTGGTGGTCCTTCTTGGGTTACCCATGACCACAGGTGGCGTGGTGTGTCTTGCAGCCTCCACTGTGGCTGGTAGCATCACCACCTCAGAGCAAGCCTTCCAGATCGCTGGTAGCCCAGTGACTGTGGCTGGCCAGGTCCTCGCCGCCAAACTGCCACTGCCCGCTAACAGCAAGATTGTCACCTTGAACATGCCCACTACTCAAGGAGGTAGGGAGCACGAGAATGACATCCATTCCTGCCGTTTTTGGCGTATGTGTGCCCAAAAATGGATGGTGAAGTATTATGTGAAAATGTCAGACTTGCGTTGAAGTATTGATGCTGAGCTTAGATAATGCCACATTTTCTGTGTGTGTGTGTGTGTGTGTGTGTGTGTGTGTGTGTGTTTGTATTCTGAAAAGGTTCTCTGGCTAAAAGCTGATCGCTGTTTTGTAAAATCGTTTTTTTCTGGTCTTTGGCTTGTGTGTATAAACTACTTTAATCTAGTTAACTGAGTGAGGAAGACTTTCAGACACGCATACTCAGTGCATGCTTTTCCCTTCTGTTCTTGTTTACCTGTATCTATGTTCCTAGCACATTTCTGCTTTTTCTCCTTTTAACATAAATGTTCCTGTCAGCAGGTGTAGTGCAGCAAAAAGTCCTGGGTATATTCCCCTCTGGGCCTCCTGCGAACCTTAGGACATACAGCACACTACATCCTACAACTGGCAACATCAACCTCAGAGCCACAACCTCCACCTCAACCACCCAGCAACAGGTCTTTTGTCCTTCACCCTGCATTTTTCACTTATTAACTAAAGACACTAAGCATGATTACTGATGTTTTCACCCTTGGGTTTGTTTTTCTAGGTCACCACAGCAGGAGGCCAAACACAGCCCAGTACCGCAGTGAATCAGCCACTCACTCAGTCTACCTCTGTAGGCACAGCAGGGGTCAGAAGTTCAGCAGCTCAGCCAGGTTTGTGTCTGAATGCTACTTTTTATTCTCAGGTTAACATCCCCAACATTTCAATACAAATAATAAATCTTGATCCCTTCCAGGTCAGGTTCATCAGGCTGTGGCTCCGATGGGCCGTGGCCAGCCTGCAGCTGTGCCTGGTTCTACACCTGTGCAGGCAGCTTTGGGTCAGAGGGCTGCAGGTCCTGCACCATCACCGTGTGCTGCCTCCACAGCTCCTGGACAGTCTCCCGGAGCTCCTCCCCAGACACAAAGACCGCAGCAGGGTCAAGTTAAACTCACTATGGCACAGCTCATGCAGCTTACACAGAGTGCACAGGTTTCCCTTACTCTTTCTCTCTAAAAGTAATTTATAATATCTTAATCTTACAAATATAAAAAAAAAAAAAAATCCTTTTGTGTGCAACTCCACAGGGAGGAAACCCAGGTCTGACAGTGGTGATCCAGGGTCAAGGCCAGACCCAGGGACAGCTGCAGATCATCCCGCAGGGTGTAACAGTCATCCCCGGCCCCGGTCAACAACTAATGCAGGCAGCTATGCCCAATGGCCAGGTCCAGCGCTTCCTCTTCACTCCGATTCCACCATCATCTTCAGCTCCAACTTCAGCACCTGCTCCTGCTACCCCTGCCAAACCCACTGCAGTCCAGACCCCCCAAACCCAAATGTCAACTCCTCTTCAACCCAGAGCTTCTGCACAAGTCCAGACGACTCCCTCATCTGTAGCCCAAACCCAAATGACGGCCCCTTTGCCTGCCCCAACGCATGTTGCAGGCCCGACACAGATGCCAAGTTTAGCCCCCACTCCAGCTCCAGTCCCCATGCAAACCCAAGTCGCAGCCCCCGTGCCCACTTCCCCACAGGCTGTCGTCCAGGCTGCATCTCAAATGCACCTTTCAGCCGCTACCCCGTCACCTGTCCCTGCACTCTCGCAAATATCCACTCCCATGACTGCTTTGCCACAAGTTGCAACCCACTCCTCCACACAGATGTTGCCCTCCACACCAGCCTCAGCTGTTGCACAGCCCCAGCTGGCATCATCGGTTCCAGCCCTCCCAGCACCAAATGCAGGCCCGTCTATAACTCAGAAACAGGTTTTGACCTCAGCATCATCACAAGCTGACCTCCAACCTGTGGTCCAAACCCTCGTCTCCAGCCTCGCACCCAGTTCTCTACCTACACAAACCCAAACTGCAGGCTCACCACCAGGACAAGCTGTCCCCAGATCCCAAGTCCAGGCACACGCCTTCAGTTCTGCTCCAGGGTTATCCTCCACCCCAGTTCAGGTGCATGCTGCTGATCCCCTGCTCCCCCAGGTTGCTGGTGTAGCAGCAGCTGGTCCTAACTCTGTTCCAGTGCCCATTTCTGCCTCTCTTCCTTCACCTGTCCAAGCTCCCACCCCGGCCCTTGCACCCGTCTCTGCTCCCGTCATAGCCGTCATGTCCACGCAGATCGCTGTCCCGTCCCCAGCCAAAGCTCTTACTCAAATCCAAGCCACAGGTCCTGTCCCCCTCCATGCTGCTGTGGCAAACGCTGTTGTCACACCAGTTACTGCCACCTCAACAACACCTTCAGTGCCAGGTAAAGTGCCCACCATCATCAGCACTGTCCTGTTGTAGTGGACCTTAGAATGGTTTTGCTTTAGTTGACTTTAAAATTTTCTGTTTGCTTCTCTGTCTCGTTGTAGCTTTGACAGAGCAGAGGGCAGCTCAGCCTTCAGGATGGACTCCCACCTCGCCTCAAGCGCAGACTCCAGTTCAGCCAGCTCTACAGGCAGCAGATGCTGTTCAGCCACCCGCTCTGGCTGCTGTACCCGCCTCTGCCCCTGCTCCAATCGCCACTCACTCCCCCCCTGCTCCAATCGCCACTCACTCCCCCGTTACTCCGCTGCCTCAGGCATCTCTGACTCCTCAGTCTCAAGCACAAGTCCAGCACCCGGTCGTTGTGTCCGTGCAGCAGGTGGCACAAATACCGGTCTCAGCAGTGCAGGTTCATATGACGGGATTGCCGGTTTCCTCTGTCGTGACCACCATGAGACCCGCTCAGTCTCAGCTTCAGCCCCAAACCCGCACTCAGCTTCAGCCCCAGTTTCAAGGCCAAATCTGTGCACAGGTTCAGGTTCAGCCTCGCGGCCAAGTCCAACAGTTGCCACACATTCAGGCTCAAGCGCATCTGCAAGCACAACCTCAAAGTCACCCCCAGGTCAGAGTTCAGTTTCAGCCACGAGCACAGATCCAACCACAAACTCAGCAGCCACCCCAAGGGCAAGTACCCCCTCATGCTCAGATTCAACCTCAGGTGCAGTTTCAATCCCAAACAAAAACCTTGCCTCATGTTCAGGCTTCAACCCAGGCCCAGATCCAACCGAGGGTCCAACCTCAGTACCACCACCAGGTACAAGCTTCATTCCAAACGCAGCCGCAAACCCAACCTCAGGCTCAGCAACAGCCTCAGGTCCAACCGCAACCCCAGGTTCAGCCCCAGCCTCAGGTTCAGTCTCAGGCCCAAAGTCAGCTTCAACAGCAGCCTCAGATCCAAACCCAACTCCACCCGCAGGTTCAGGTTCAGTTCCAGCAACAAAGCCAGATTCAAACTCAGGCCTCTCAGCCGCCCCAGGTCCATATTCAGTCACAAGTTCAAACTCAAGTCCAAACCCAACCCCAGTTTCAAGTCCAGTCATCGCAACCAACTCAAGTCCCACAACAGCTTCAGGTCCAAGCCCAACCTCAAGTCCAAGCAAAGCTCCAAGTCCAGTTCCAACCTCAGAACCAAACTCAAGTTCAAACACAGCCTCAGATTCAGGTCCAGTCTCCAATCAGGCATCAGCTCATCACAGTTCCAGGTCTCCAGCAGCCCGTGCAGCTGCTGTCAGCTCTGCCGCCCCACGTTGCAGCCCAGATCCAAGCCCAGATCCAGGCGCAAGCGCAGCAGCAGGGTGGCACGGTTCCTCAGCAGATCAAACTGCAGCTTCCGATCCAGATCCAGCAAACCGGGGGACAGATTCAAGCCCACCAGATCCAGAATAT
The DNA here is from genome assembly GCF_057382095.1 of Aulonocara sp. 'chitande type north' Nkhata Bay. Classification (NCBI taxonomy): domain Eukaryota; kingdom Metazoa; phylum Chordata; class Actinopteri; order Cichliformes; family Cichlidae; genus Aulonocara; species Aulonocara sp. 'chitande type north' Nkhata Bay. The sequence continues at coordinate 12,143,952 of NC_141347.1, forward strand.
GGTAACCATACAGGCACCGGCAAGTGTTCAGGAGCAGCTTCAAAGGATGCAACAACAACAGCAGCAGCAAGTTCAACAACAGCAGCTACAGCAAACACCAAAGAAGAAGAAACACCAGGAGGCTAAAAGGGAACAGAAGGAGCAGAACGCACAGGCGATCAGCCCTGGAGACGGCATCCAGAAGCAGGTATGAGTCAAAAGAAGAACAAAAATTAGGGATTTCTCACAAAATTTATGTCTGTGTGCAAATGTTAGTTATATAAAGACCTGTTTTAGACCTGACACTGTATTACAATCGAACATATATTAAAATAACTTCTTTGGGTTTTTTTTAATGTCAGGCGGTAGTGAAGCAGAATGCTACAGCAGAACAGCTGAAACAGAGGAAGACCCTGGCTGCAGCTGAGCGAGAGGAGAACCAAAGGTTCAGGAGCTCGAGTCGGTTAAAACTGTTTAAAACCGATGACGCGGATGAACCAGCGACTAACGCGCTCTTTTCTCTCTTCAGGATGATCGTCTGCAACCAGGTGATGAAATTCCTCCTCGACAAGATTGAGAAGGACGAGAAGCAGGCAGCTAAGAAAAGAAAGAAGGAAGAGGTGGTGGAGCAGAAACGCTCCAAGCAGAATGCCACCAAGCTCACCGCGCTCCTGTACAAGCACAAAGAACATCTCAAGGCTGAAATCCTCAAAAAGAGGGCCCTGTTGGACAAAGAGCTGCAGCTGCAAGTGCAGGTGAGCACATCTCCAGCCTTCTCAAACATATTTTTTTTGTCTATAGACAGAGAGAGTGGGAATATTCTTGTTTACTTTTATTCCTTACATGTGCTGTCTCCCTCTCAGGAGGAGCTGAGGCGGGACATAGCCAGGCTGCAGAGAGAGAAAGAGAAAGCTCGAGCTGCTATTGCCCAGGCTGCTGCAGCAACAGTCAAGGCTGCCTCTTCCCAGTCTTCCCACTCCTCCCAACTCTCTCACTCCACACATTCCTCTCACAGCACGCGCACAGTGACCTCACCTTCATCGTCCCACAAGCGGAAGAGAGAAGATGAGAGAGACAAAGACAGAAACAGGGAAAGGGAGAGGCATCACGACAAGAGTAAGAAACGGGACAGGGACAAGGACAAAGACAAGGAGAGAGAGCGACACAAAGACAGAGATAAAGAAAGAGATCGGGAGAAGGAGAGAGACCGAGAACGGGACAGACATCGGGATAGGGACCGGGACAAGGAGAGAGATGGGGACAAAGACAAGGACAGAGATTCCAACTCTTCAAAACACAAGAAGAAGAAGAAGAAGCTGTCTTCTACCTCAAAGGATCACAAGAAGGACACCAAATTGTACTGTATCTGTAAAACGCCCTATGACGAGTCAAAGTAAGCTGTCTTGAGGGGAGGGGGGGACTTGTAATAAGTCATTGTAATTTGACTGTGAGGCACTCTGCTGTCATTAAATCACCTGATTTCTCTCAGGTTTTATATCGGGTGTGACCTGTGCTCCAACTGGTTTCACGGCGCCTGCGTTGGCATCACGGAGAAGGAGGCTAAGAAGTTGGAGGACTTTGTGTGTAACGACTGTAAACGCGGGCAGGAGGGAGGAAGTAATGAGGAGCTGTACTGCATTTGCCGGACACCATACGATGAATCGCAGTAAGTCACCATATGGATGGCTTTACGTTAGCATTGTCTGCTCTAATTATAGCACCGCTTTTGTTTTTCAGTCTGTGTCAGACGTTTCCTTTGTTTGCATATTTGTGTGGAGTCTTCCTTCAGTGTGCTAACCGGGATGTGTGCGTCGCTCACCCACAGGTTTTACATAGGCTGTGATCGCTGCCAGAACTGGTACCACGGCCGCTGTGTGGGGATCCTGCAGAGCGAAGCCAATCACATCGACGTGTACGTGTGCCCGCAGTGCCAGTCGACAGAAGACGCCATGACGGTCCTCACGCCGCTTACTGACAAAGACTACGAGGGGTTGAAAAGAATATTACGCTCGTTACAGGTATGAAAGTTTTGGAATTCAAGACTGTCATTTTTTTTTTATATTAACAGTAACAAGGTGGTTTCCAATGTGTGGGCTGAGGTCAGTGAGAGGTACTTTCAGCGACTTCCTTATTTCCCACACAAGGTTTTTATTTACGGGGTCAGCACTAGGAATACACAGTGTTGGGCAAGTTACTTTGAAAAAGTAATTAATAGTTTATAGTTACTAGTTACTTCTTCAAAAAAGTAACTGAGTTACAGTATTCTAAAAGTAATTAATTATTTGAAAAGTAACTATTGCGTTACTTTTAAAAAAAAAAGTGTTTAAACCTCTGGGGTCCAGGGTATAATTGGCCATTTTTAACTACTTTTGATTTTCCCTCCACATTTCACCTTTAAAAACTATTTACTTTGCCTTGTTTGGTATCATTCTTTTCAGCACAACCTCACGTGTCTGAATTTACAGTTATGTTTTCATTTTGACATACTGTATTAACACAATTGATCTAAAATCAGACAAAAAACATAAAATCAGAGAAGAAAATATTTTTTTACTGTAACAACCACAAACATGTTTAATGAATCATTTTTCATAACTTTAAATGCAAATATACATTTTCAATTTTAAAATCATATGCACAAGTTTTGCAAACAACAAAGTTATTTGCATCCAATTACCTTTTACCTTGATTTTTTAAATAACCATTTTAAACTATTTACAGAACAATCAGCTGTTCTGCATTAAATAAGATGCCACACAAATTATTTGTGCCACTCCAAAAAAATAATTTCTGTCCACTATAAACATCACAGCCTGATACCTGACAGCAGGTGTATCACTCCTGTTTCTACCTGGAGACAGCAGTCGCCTCATTGTTCTGACACACAACACAAAACTATCCACAACACTACACACTAACTACACAAGACAACACATTAACTACACACTCCAAACACGCTAAACGTCACAAATCTCTCAACATCTCAAAACTCGCTCTCCCTCTTTTTCTGCTCTCTCTCTCTCTCTCTCTCTAAAACGTCCCCTGTTTTTTTTTTTTGCTCATAAGCAGCATATATTGTTTATCATGACTCTGGTTTTACGTGGCCTATCAACACAATTTATAAACTGGTATCTATCAGCTTGTTGCTTTGTCATCTTGAAGTGGTCATGTGATTGGCTTACCCCGACTACTTTATTCTTCCTCAGTCAAACAGCAGCGATTGTTTTGCCCCCTTAGCTCCAGGTGTTGTGCTAGACAGTGATCGTGATTACCGTCCGCGGGAGCGCGCGCAGCTGCTTAAAGCTGTAGCGTCCAGATTACTTACAGCTACTTCCGTGCAACTTATATAAGATACGGTAAGCTGAACACAGCTTCAACCATTGACTATAGAAAACAACTTTTGTACAGTGAATGGCTTCAACCGTCTGTTTGTTGAAAAATAGTAACGGACCACGTTTTCTTGTTAGCAACTGTAATGGCGTTATAGGAATAGTAATTAGTTAGATTACTCGTTACTGAAAAAAGTAATGCCGCTACTTGTAACGCGGGGATGGGGATGTTTTGAGTCAATCTCTATTTAGGTCTTTTATATTTCAGAAAATGCAGGTGGCTCCAAAACTGGGTGAAACTGTAAAATCTATAAACTGTAGAAAAAGTGAGTGAAAACTATGGATTTTTTGAGATTAAAACATGGCAACAAGACACAATAAAATACTTGCTTTGTCTTTACATTTAAGTGCTTTGATGCTATTTATGTGTGTGTTTGTTTGTGTAGTCAAGGGATGTTGACAGTGAAGTTTTATTTTATGCCTAAAGTAGTTGCAGTAACAAAACCGGCATCATTTCCTGAATTATTATTTTTTTCTCTTCCCCAGTCTCATAAAATGGCATGGCCTTTCCTGGAGCCGGTGGATCCACATGACGCGCCTGATTATTATCGTGTGATCAAGGAGCCAATGGGTAAGACTGTGTGACAAAAGGTCATTAAAAAAAAAAAAAAAAGACAATGCTTTTTAAAGTATTTACTCACGTGTGAATTCACCACGTACGGGAGAATTTTGTTTTAACTTATTATAATTATTTAGTTTCTCCTCCAGTTACAGCATTTATTTGCTGTTTTTGCCTCTCTTTGTCAAGTTTGCATAGACTAATTATGTGATAAAAAATTGTGTAAATGTATGTATTTTTTGTGATGTGAGCAATGTGTCGTGCTTTTCCTTCCTCGCAGACTTTTCCACAATGGAAACCCGTTTGCAAAAGCGACATTATCACAAGCTCACGGAGTTTGTGGCAGACGTGACCAAAATCTTCGACAACTGCCGCTACTACAACCCCAACGACACGCCCTTCTATCAGTGCGCCGAGACGCTCGAAGCCTTCTTTGTACAGAAGCTAAAAGGTTTCAAAGCGAGCAGGTGAGTTTAAGCGCTGCTGGTGCCGCAGACTCGGCCTACAAGTTTCTCTCCTCCGTGCTCGTCTGTTTGCTGTAAACACTCGACTGGCCTGACTGGCTTTTTCAGTAATTCTGCCATTTCATTTGTTTCTTCCTTAAAGGGGACCTATGATGGTTTTCCATATTTTCGATACTGTTATGTAATGGTTTATGCTTAGAGCCTATATAGGATTGTTAAGACTGGTACTGATATTTAGTGATTTTAAAGAAATCTGATATTCTGGCCAATATTTAGCATGAAACAAACAGATTTCCTGACATTCGTTCTTGCTAAGGTTGGATCAGCTGGTTGTTTGTCATGTTTCTAATCTGTATTGCCAACAGGGCAGTGCCCTCTGGTGGACAAACCACGCAACATTAACACTCATAACATGGTTGCCAGGTTTTTAGGGATTTTTTTCTCCCTCAGCTTTTTTATTTTACTATTTTTATGTTTTGTTTTTTGCCATTTCTCAGCTGTTATAAATGCCAATACCAGTATATCAGCTGTGGTGTATTTATGCTCATATTAAACACGGGTAAGGTTTCAAATAATGAGCAGGTATTCATCTGCCTGATGTCAGTGAGAGTCCTCTTTACAGGCATATAAGTCCCACCCACTGCTGTTACAAGGGGCAGCCAATCAGCAGAGTTTTGGCTTAAAGGGACAGAGCAGGGCTGAAATAAGAATTAAGGATTACTTTGAAGTTTCAAAGCTACTATAGTGGACTTTTAATAGGTCCCCTTTAATGTGTGCATTTATGGCTTTCCATTCACGGTTTCTTTTCTTCTTCTTTTGTTTTATAGCACTAGCATGTGTGTAGTGATGATGTTTTACTTGTGCTTTACTTGTACGTTGTAGTTGCTTGGCAGTACTAAAAACCCAAGAGAGCTGACAGACTTTAGGCCATTACATCCAGTGTCTTGGCAAACCCGAGTGCCATGTTTACATCTTGTATTGTGTATCATCTTGCATTTGTGTCTGTTCACTTTTGCTGCATGCCTTTTTGATTTATGCCATCCCATTTTCTTCTTTCTTACAGATTGTCAGATTCTTAAGTGGGCCAGTCTAGCTGGAGTCTGGACTGGATGCTGGGGTCTCTAGTAATATTGATATGAAAGCAAAACAAAAAGAATAAAAAGGCACAAGAACACAAACAAAACACCAGAAGTTTTCAGGAACCCGTTGTGTAATTGAGGGGCATGCTGTCTTCACATCGTAAACATAGACTGTATAGAAAAAATGAAAGTAGCCCCAACTTCAACTTTTTATCTGCTTTCTTTCTTATAGCTACAGAAAACAAGCCACTGACTTTCACTCTCAGTCAACAGTCTCAGGTTTTATTGAATGCAACATTGTTGCTGTCAAAACTGATAATGGTGAGCCACGGTGGCTACTTCCATCTTTTATATACAGTCTGTGATCCCGAATCAGGAGTCGTGGCCTTTTTGAACAATCAGTCACACTAACGAGGGTTGTGTTCAGTAGAAAATGCGTTTTAGTTTCTCATTCTTGTATTTATTTCAGTTCTACACCCGAGTTAATTTGGGAATTTTGACTCAACGATATAAAGCTGCATATTTTAATATAGAGAGATATTTATAAGACGTTTTGTATACTGCCTCCCTCCTTGAGTTTGATTTTTTTTTGTTGTTGTTGTTGTCCTGGCTGTTAAGGTGGTTGTCTTGAATGTATATACCCTTCTTTTATTTTTTTTCTCTAAATCATGTACAGCGTTTGTAAGATATGCCTGTATTTGACTGTTTTAAATAACGATGAAATAATTTTTAGATAGTATTATTTTATGAGACTAAAATGTACTAGACGGAGTAAGGAGTTAGAGCAAAGTAACCTCAGTTTGTAGTTGTGGAAGATTTCTTCACTAATAAAAAGCATTCCCAGTTAATTACACCAACATGGCTGTAGGATCCCATGCAGACCCCTTTGCATCCTCTTGTCTCTTGTCTGATCACTGTTATAGCAATAAACAACCTTGCGAAGGGCTCTCAACTTTCCCCTCTCTTCACGTTCTGTAGGTCTCATAACAACAAGCTTCAGTCTTCTGCAGCCTCTTAGGATACATCGCACATTGCGCGAAACAAAAATGCACTTGCCAAGAATATGGCTTTCCTGAACTGTAACTCTGTGATGGACTCTGCCTCACCCTGTGTTTGGGGTTTGCTCCTCTTCGCCGCTGCAGCGGGAGGTGGTGGTAGTGGTGGTGGGGGGAAGCTGGACAACCAGCTTGCTGCTTTCACGGGATCTCTTTTCCAGGCAGAGCCGCCCTCTGCTCATTTCAGCTGTAAGGGACCTGTTTTTATGGACCTGCTTTCATCAGAGGAGCGAGAACAACTGAGGCATTTCAGAAGAAAGTTTACCTCGGAGAAAAGACTCTTACGAGCTCTCATATTTCCATGTACTTTTTTTTTTTTTTGATCTGAGTCTTTTTATCTTTTTTTTTTCTTACTTGGTTTAAAAAGAAGAAGAAAAAATCCCTCAGACCATTTCTGTGGTCATCATGTCCAATGTAATAGAAACGGAATACTGTCAAACAATGGCTAGGTTCTACTCAGCATAATGAGTAGAGTTTTGTGTCTAAATTCATATATCACAGTGGAGCAATGTTTTTTCTCCCATTTCCACTCATTGTTTAGTCTGATGTGGCATGAAAGATCGTACTAATTATCTGGACATCGATAGTCTGCTTGGTTAAACTTCTATAACCTACTGAAAGTAATAAGCTATTGTAAATGAGTTGCTTTGCAGTAGTGACTGAGAAGGATGATGTATTTGAAGGTTCCTGCCCTGTTTGTTTAACAAAACAAAAAAACAAAAAAAATCATCAGATTTTGACTTGATTTTCTTTTCCTTTTTTTTGTATTACAACTGAAGAAATATTGATGTATATGGAACTTAATAAAATGGAAAACACAGATTTCCTTCCTCTGATTTTGACACAAAAGAGATTTTTTTTTTTTTAGTGTCTCTTAACTTGCAGACATAAATCATAATGTAAAAACTGACAGAAACTCAGGTTATGCTGTACATAACCTGAGTTTCTATATCAACTGAGTGATCAGCTGACAGAAAATTGGTTAATCTTTTTATAATTGTTTCCTTTTTATTTTATATGAAAATCCCAATAAATATAACCTCATGCTCGCTGATCCTGTACAGAAAAGTAACCGTTACAGTTCAAAACAATAGCCAGTTGTGGTCAGGAATATATATTCACTTATCGGCACGGATCTCATGGGCTTGTAATGATGTCCTCGAACTTTTCTTTATCAAGGGTGGAGTGATTGTACAGCGTCTCTTTAATGACTTTAAAAATTGATTTTGGATTTTACTAATCCATACAAGGTCAAAAGTAAACACACATTCCCACTATTATTTGGTTAGCAAGTTCCACTCCAGCCTGACCCTTTTGTTATCCATAAAGAAGTCCTTGGCATAGTTTTGGATATTTGACCACTCTTCTTGGCAGATGTTTATTTAAATTGGCTGATTTCCTGACTCCAGCTTTAAAGTGTATTCCACAAATTTTCAGTAGAGTTGAGGTCGGGGTTTTGAGGAGGCCGTTCCATAAGCTTAACATTGGCCTGTTCTATCTATTACAAAACCAACTGTGATGTGTGTCTGGGATCATTGTCCTGCTGGAACGCCCAGGTGTGTTTGAATTTAAGCCGGTTATTTATTTGAGCCGAAGTTGAAGAATCTGAAGGTCGTCCCCCAGAGCACGATGCTACCACCACCGTGCCTGGCAGCTGGTACAGTGTTCTTGGGTTTGAAAGCCTCACCTTTACCCCTCCAAACATCTCTTGTCACTGTGGTCAAAAACCTTAATCGCAAACAAGCAATTTTTAGCTGCGTTTGAATGTTTCCGTTTCGGAGCAGGGGCTTCTCTCTTGGTCGGCAGCCTCTCAGTCCACGGCGATATAAAACCTGTACTTATGTGCAACTGTTTAAACCCATGATCATGGATCCTGCCGTTGTTAAAGAATGCAACAAATTTGTTTAAATGTAAAATTATTCAGAGTTCTTCTGACTTTGATGAATCCAGTGTATATATCCTGTCAAATTATTCCTTTTCATGCTCGCAAAGAGAAACTACCGGTTCTAGTCGATCGTGATCACTAATGAAGCAGGCCAAATTAAAGGACGCTGTCGAACATTCAGCGCTACTTTTTAAAAGGTTTAAGAGAGTGCATGTATTCTTTTGAGCCTGTATTGATTACATATCCAACATAAATCCAAAACTTGTTCACCCAGTTCTTCTTTTTTAAAGTCATTAAAGATGTATGCTATACAATCATTGTATCCTGGAAAAAGAACATTTCAAAGAAACTATTAAAAGCCCAAATTTACCATGACATTCACGGCCATGATGTGTACATCCTCAGACCACACCTGTATTGTTAAACAATGGTTCATAATGTAACTTCCAGATTTATTGTTAATATATTTTATTACACGTACTTTTTAAATGTATTCTATTAAAGGTTAGTTAAGACATGGGAAGGTAGTTATTTTGTGGGGGTTGTTTCCCTGCAAGAGCAGCGTGATACTTGAACAAATATGCACAGATCTGGGAGCAGTGCTACCGTTCCAATATTCAACTCGAAATGTACAAAGTTGGCACAAAACCGACCCGCAGTCAGATCTGACGTGGTAGCGCCCAATACAGAGTTCTCGCGATATTTAAGTGACGACATTTCCTGTGTTCACCGTGATTTTTTTAAACGGCCCAATAAGAAGAGGCGGCAGGATGCTTCAGCTTGAACAGCCCAATCAGAAGGCTCCAAAGCAGGAATTTAAAGGTCTGTGCGGCGTTTTCGGTATGCCATAACTTCTGCTCGAGCACAGGTAAGCATGTGTTAACTCCTTAATGAGACTTTTAAAAGTGTTTTACGATTAAGTTTTGAAAAAGAAGTTGTTGTCTTTCTGCGTGTAGTTATTGCATCAACTGTATTTTCTACGTAAAACGCTTGCCCGATAGCTTAAGTCAAACAAGCAGTACCGCCATATGTCTTAATGCGCGATCACGAGGCGCTTCCGTGTGCTTAAGGACTTCTTCTAAATGTCTTTCAGGAATAAACACGACTAGAGGCTATTTTTATTTTTGCCCACCGCTGTTGACATTTCCTGTTACTTAAAAATGGCTGAGAACTCCCCCCGTCTGAACCAGTTCAAGAACAAAGGCAAAGATGTCAATGTGAGTTTCATCTGCACTATTCACAACTGCTCGCTGAACGGCAAGCTTGTGAGAATTGATTATTTTATTTATTGGTATGTGACATAAATGCAGGAGCTTCGACGCAGGAGGGTGGAGGTGAACGTGGAGCTGCGCAAGGCCAAGAAAGATGACCAGATATTCAAGAGGAGAAATGTGTCTGCGATGCCTGAGGATGCCACTTCTCCTTTACAAGAAAGAAGCCAGAACTGTCAGGTGAGCACTTGAAAGCATCATTTGCTGTTTTGCTTAAATCTGGCATTGAGTAAACAGAAAAAACGGATCTAGTCCCAACAGCTTGGTGCTAGTGCTGTGCAGTACTGCCAATTTTGATCTGATACTAGGGGCCTCTATTGCCAATATCAATAATCATTTTGTTTCAATGTCCACAAAACTAGAAATTGAGTGGGTTACATACTATCCTTTAAACTCGGTATCAATCTTATCGTGCTAGTCAATCAGTCAATACCAATACTGCTGTTGGGATCAGTACCATTGGGATTGATCTGCCCATCTGTTAGGTTTTTGTATGGGTTGGAGTTCGTTCAGTGTGATATTCATTGTTAACCCACTGACATGTCAAAATATAGCAACACAAAATCCAGTTTTAAATTTGCATGTCCAATAAACTGCTTTCTGTTGTCCTGTGCAGGGGCTCAGGCAGTGGACTGTCGAGGAGATTGTCGCAGGAGTGAACAGTGGGAATTCTGAGTCCCAGCTCCAGGCTACACAGGCTGCACGGTAATGACTGTGCATTAAAGAAATCATCCTTTTTCTTTTTTTTTCTTCTTTTTCCATAAATAAAGGCTACATAACTACTGGCACAGTAACTCTTATGTACCGTTTTGAATACAGGAAGTTGCTGTCTCGTGACAAACATCCTCCCATTGACCAGCTGATCAGCGCTGGTCTCATCCCCAAGTTTGTCTCCTTCCTGGGATATGTGGACTGTCCTCCGATCCAGTTCGAAGCATCCTGGGCTCTGACTAACATCGCCTCCGGGACGTCCGAGCAGACGGCCGCTGTCGTGTCAGGCGGGGCCATTCCTGCCTTTATTAGCCTGGTCACATCCCCCCACCAGCACATCAGCGAGCAGGCGATCTGGGCCCTTGGAAATATTGCTGGTAATTAATATGAAAATATTCATATTTGGTTTTTTGTTTGGTTTTTTTATTTATTTATTTTTATTTTAGTGGTGATAAAGTGAGGTTTGTTCATTTTTTATTTTTTTTAAATATATTTTCCCCTCCTTTTTAGGTGATGGATCAGCTCTTAGAGACAAGGTCATCAAGCATGGCGCTGTGGCCCCTCTGCTCGGTCTGCTGGCTGACCTCAGTGCATTTAGTGTGAGTGTGGATTCTGTTTCTCTCCCTGTTTATATCTGGAGAAAGTTTCAAAAGTTTGACATGATCAGACTCAATCGTTTATTCTCCTCCTTGGCCAGTAGGTGGTTTCCCAACTCAAATATAACTGACCTTGTGCTCTTCTCATATTTGAAATCTTTGCAGGCTGGCTACCTGAGAAATGTGACGTGGACACTGTCAAACCTGTGCCGCAATAAGAACCCCTCCCCTCCTATGACAGCCATCCAGCAGATTTTACCCGCTCTCGTCCGTCTGCTACACCACGATGACCCGGAGGTGCTGGCTGACGCGTGTTGGGCTGTTTCATACCTGACAGATGGCCCCAACGACCGCATTGAGGTGGTCATCCAAACCGGTTTGATCCCTCGTCTGGTGAAGCTGCTTGGCTTTGAAGTCTTGCCTGTGGTTGTACGTATAAAGTCTTGCTTGAGTTTCTTTTATGTCGTAACTTCTCACCCAGTCCCCCTGATGTGCAGCGACTTGTTCTCACTGCATTTCCTCTCGCCTTTCCTCAGACTCCTGCACTCCGCACCATTGGCAACATTGTGACTGGGACAGATGAGCAGACACAGGCGGTGCTGGATGCTGGAGCCTTGGCCATGTTCCCCCCACTGCTTCGCCACAAAAAGGCCAACGTTCAGAAGGAAGCTGCCTGGACTCTGTCTAACATCACAGCAGGAAAGGACTCACAAATCCAAGAGGTCATCAACGCAGGCCTCGTTCCATACATGGTTGAGCTGCTCGCACGGGTATGCTTTTTGTGTGTGTATGTAAAGGTACATATTTTATACCCTTTATTTATTTTAAATTAAATGATCTATGTTCCTTATGAACTTTGTCTGCAGGGAGACTACAAAACTCAGAAAGAGGCTGTATGGGCAGTTACAAACTTCACCAGTGGGGGCACTGTTCAGCAGGTGGTCTACCTGGTTCAAGCCAATGTGATTGAGCCACTTCTGAATCTCCTCTCCTCCAAGGACAGCAAAACTATTCTTGTCATCTTGGATGCCATTACCAACATTTTCATGGTGAGTTGATATTTATATTTTTGCAAGATTCGATGATGGGGTTTTTTGTTCTGATGATAAATGACATCACTGGTGTGTTTTGATCTTAGGCTGGGGATAAAATCGGTGAGTCCGACAAGCTGAGTCTAATGATCGAGGAATGCGGTGGACTGGACAAGATTGAGGCGCTGCAGTCACATGAGAATGAGATGGTCTACAAAGCCTCCCTGAACTTGATTGAGAAATACTTCTCTGAGGAGGTGGGTTATAGTCCTGGAGAGTGGTTTGCAAAATGAGCATTTCTGTGCCTTTTTTAACTTTAATAAGAATAATTATTTTATTTTTATTTTTTTAAAGGAGGAAGTCGTGCAGAGTGTCATCCCAGAAGCAACCAATGATGGCTATGCGTTCCAGATCAGCGAAAGCCAGAGCACTTTCAATTTCTAGATTGACTTCTAATACCTCTCCTCTCCCTACTGTACCATCATTTCTATTGTGCGTCCTTTGTTCATGTCTGTGTGATGTTTTACTATTTTTGTTTGTATGTGTTGTACATACTGTTTTAACATGGCTGATGAAACAAGTCTGTAAATAAAGTTGTCAGATCGTGTGTGTGTGTGTGTGTGTGTGTGTGTGTGGTTTTAGTTTATTGTATCTAAACGGAGTGCTGTAAAATGGTAAATGGCCTGTATTTGTATAGGGCTTTACTACTTTACTACTAGTCCCTAGGGACCCCAAAGCGCTTTACACATCCAGTCATCCACCCATTCACACACTGCTGTAGTCTGAATGACTACAGGGAGTGCAGAATTATTAGGCAAGTTGTATTTTTGAGGAATAATTTTATTATTGAACAACAACCATGTTCTCAATGAACCCAAAAAACTCATTAATATCAAAGCTGAATGTTTTTGGAAGTAGTTTTTAGTTTTAGCTATTTTAGGGGGATATCTGTGTGTGCAGGTGACTATTACTGTGCATAATTATTAGGCAACTTAAAAAACATATATACCCATTTCAATTATTTATTTTTACCAGTGAAACCAATATAACATCTCCACATTCACAAATATACATTTCTGACATTCAAAAATAAAAAACAAAAACAAATCAGTGACCAATATAGCCACCTTTCTTTGCAAGGACACTCAAAAGCCTGCCATCCATGGATTCTGTCAGTGTTTTGATCTGTTCACCATCAACATTGCGTGCAGCAGCAACCACAGCCTCCCAGACACTGTTCAGAGAGGTGTACTGTTTTCCCTCCTTGTAAATCTCACATTTGATGATGGACCACAGGTTCTCAATGGGGTTCAGATCAGGTGAACAAGGAGGCCATGTCATTAGTTTTTCTTCTTTTATACCCTTTCTTGCCAGCCACGCTGTGGAGTACTTGGACGCGTGTGATGGAGCATTGTCCTGCATGAAAATCATGTTTTTCTTGAAGGATGCAGACTTCTTCCTGTACCACTGCTTGAAGAAGGTGTCTTCCAGAAACTGGCAGTAGGACTGGGAGTTGAGCTTGACTCCATCCTCAACCCAAAAAGGCCCCACAAGCTCATCTTTGATGATACCAGCCCAAACCAGTACTCCACCTCCACCTTGCTGGCGTCTGAGTTGGACTGGAGCTCTCTGGCCTTTACCAATCCAGCCACGGGCCCATCCATCTGGCCCATCAAGACTCACTCTCATTTCATCAGTCCATAAAACCTTAGAAAAACCAGTCTTGAGATATTTCTTGGCCCAGTCTTGACGTTTCAGCTTGTGTGTCTTGTTCAGTGGTGGTCGTCTTTCAGCCTTTCTTACCATGGCCGTGTCTCTGAGTATTGCACACCTTGTGCTTTTGGGCACTCCAGTGATGTTGCAGCTCTGAAATATGGCCAAACTGGTGGCAAGTGGCATCTTGGCGGCTGCACGCTTGACTTTTCTCAGTTCATGGACAGTTATTTTGCGTCTTGGTTTTTCCACACGCTTCTTGCGACCCTGTTGACTATTTTGAATGAAACGCTTGATTGTTCGATGATCACGCTTCAGAAGCTTTGCAATTTTGAGACTGCTGCATCCCTCTGCAAGATATCTCACTATTTTTGACTTTTCTGAGCCTGTCACGTCCTTCTTTTGACCCATTTTGCCAAAGGAAAGGACGTTGCCTAATAATTATGCACACCTGATATAGGGTGTTGATGTCATTAGACCACACCCCTTCTCATTACAGAGATGCACATCACCTAATATGCTTAATTGGTAGTAGGCTTTCGAGCCTATACAGCTTGGAGTAAGACAACATGCATGAAGAGGATGATGTGGACAAAATACTCATTTGCCTAATAATTCTGCACTCCCCGTATAGTGTATTCAAAGTAATGGCTGTTAGTGAGTTTAAATGCTTTTTAAGAGTTTGTGTTAATAAACTTCCAAAGTCACAATGCATTAGTTATAAACCCTGGAAAAGCTATGTAGAGCTTACATAATACATATAGTATAATTTCCTAAAACAGATTCTTTTAAAAAAAAGTTCATTCCAAATTTCTGGACCTCTGCAGGTCATAGATTTCACAAAAAAAGCTTAGTGGATTTGATCTTTAAGTAGAAGCATGATGTGCTGACAGTATAACTTAACTGGTGGTTATTTGAATTGGCTTTGTATGGAGCACTAGAAGTGGGACACGCATTAGAATAAAGAATTTGGTGCTCCAATTGTGCAACAAAATATGCAGTAAAATGCCTAAAATTTTATTTAGTAAGACATTACTAAATTTATCATTTAAGTAAAGTAACACTAAATATTTCAAAATTAATCCAATAATTCTTTAAATCTGATGGATTTTGCAAAGAACCACTAACTCAAACACTGAAAACATTTTAAAACCCATCCGTTCTTTTATTTCTGACCTTTAAAATGGTGAATGCAGTCCTCATTTTCAAATCCATTTCCCCACTGTTTCCTTTTCCTGTTAGCTCATGGATCATATTAGAGGCAAACTTGTGGTGTAACGGGCCCATCTATTAAATCTGCTATGCCCTGCAAGGCCAGCTGATGTGTGACCATAGTGGGAGGTGGTCTATTAATCAACAGATACCTTTTGGTTTTCCACAGTCAGAGTTTAAAGATGGTTGGTTGCATCTCACCTAGTCTGTGAATTTTGGTGGTTAGTTGATTTTCTGGGTCCACCTCGGAAGTTGGATTGATGGGAAAATGTCATCAACCGTCAGTGATGCAGGTGGTCGCCAGTCTTCCCCATCCATCTGAAACGTGGCTTCTCTTTTAGACTGGTTTCCACTCCATAGTTGAAATATGTCAGACATATTATCTGAGACTGGTAGACCAGGCAATGGTGGCTGTTTGGTGAAACTGTGGAGAAGGACTACTGGCTTCTATGTGATATTTCATCTCCAGCACGGCCGTCTGTAGTCGCCAATTTTTTTCCTGCCTAATAGGTTTTAAAACCTCTACTGAAGCAGATGTAACAGGGTGGTGGATATTATTGTTTTTAAGACAGATAAGGGTTAATGTTTAAAACTGCCTGCGCCCACCTCAATGCACATCCCCGCAGTAACTCAACCAGTAATTTTTGTGCCGTCTGACGAATAGGTTCAGCTCTGTTGTCTAAACACCAAGAAAAATTGCCTTAAGAAATCTGAAAAAATACCTCAGGGGTTGGAACAGGTCTCTCCAGAGGTTTGGGAGGTGACAGTGGCGAAGGAGCGAGCAAAGGCTGTGCCTGGGTAGTGACAAGTGGAGGATTAATAGTGTGAGATGGGTGAGACGCAGAAGAAACAAACATATCCTAGAGTTCAGCAATCTTTTGCACAATGGCATTTGACAGAGCATGTTTTGATGTGTGCTCAGCTTCTCTTTCTGTAGATCCAGAGAGCGACTCAGCACCTGAGTCCGCTGAGTCCATGTGAGCCTGGAGAAACCCACTCTCAGAGACCCACTCAGGATTCCCGCGGAGAGAAACGGAAGAGGTGAGGAGATGACACAAGCCAATGCATACAATACCTCAGATTATGAGCCAGTAACACTAACTAGTTCCAGTTCAACAACCATCTTAAACAGCAGGCAGCTGAGATGATTACCAACAGGTGAGTTTGTTATCTGCATCTTCAATGTGCACTTTATTTACATATACTGATAGCAGGATCGCTTAAGTACCAAGACAAGCACCAATCCATGTAGTACAATAAATAACAGCATTCTTTCAGTGCAAAACTACACAACCACAGATATCACTGCGAACCTTGAGTGGTCAGTAACTGTGCTATTAACCAGCTCATTAACATGACAGGTAAAAAAACAGTTTTTTTCAAACCACTTCAAACGTCTCCTGGAGCTCAGTAGCAGGATATCTAAACATGCATCTGAACTACAGTTACCATTCTGTACACACCGCATTTCCACAGCATCCAGCGATACAAACCTCATTAGGGAAGTAAGATTTAACAAGTTATGTGAGAGTACGGAGGCACAATGAGACAGCAACAGCCAGAGATGCTCACATTAGCCACAACATTAAAACTGCCTGCATAATGCTGTGTACAAGCCCCACTGGGGTGTGGACACAGGCACCTTGGGATGTGAAGTCTAGCACTAGGATGTTGGCAGTGGATCCTTTGGGAGCTGATGGTTGGGGAGTGGGTCCTCAGTGGATCTGGCTCCAATGTGTTCCTTGGATTCTTAATTGTATTTTGATCTTGGAAGTCTGGCAACACCTTGGCTTGTTTGTTATGTTTCTCTGGCTGCTCATGTAGTCGGGGGCTGTCACTGTGAGGGAGTGTGCTCAGTCTGTAACAGTGTTTGGGCAGGTGGTCCACGTCAGGATTACTTCCACATAAAACCCAGACCCGTTAAATCCTAAATAAGTAAGTATAAAGGGCCACCTGGGAGGAAGTAAGTCAGGCATTCTGCAGGTTGATGCTTGGACTGCACAGCAGTGATTACACCTCTTTTCTTACATGTCTTACATCTCTCAGCTTGATGAATGTTACAAGTTCAGACTTTCTAAGGACATATGTGATATTTGAATCTTGCAAAGTAGCTGGCTAATGTTTTTGTTAGCAGTCTCCAACAGTGCTGACATGGAAAAAAAAAACTTTGTTTGCATTACATTCAGTTTTTACAAATATATGAAAAATAGCTTTTAGTTAAAATCGCTGCAAAGGATTTATGTGGGGCTTAGCTATGCCTAACAGTTCTCTGATTGCCGACACAGTTTACTCAACTAAAATTTTGGGGGGTTTTGGGTAACCTTTAAGTGCTGCAATTCAACTGCCTGAAACCAGCATGTGATCAGTCGCTATACTGCATTTAAAACATCAGCCGTGCACCTGTTGAATACAGAACAGCTCATTTGTGATCTCTATGAGTAAACCCAATGAGCATGTGTCCCCACAGACCCCACAGTGTTTTTATCTTGCTTTTCCCTGACACCTAGTGGACACTGATGGGCATGTGGTGTGTGATGTATATGATTGAATAGAAAAGCCAAAATTTGTGTGGGGTGTTATAAGACATTTCACAGTGTAAAACCACTCTGACCTATGGCACACTGCATACTGTGAAAAGTGTTAATGCTGTTTATTTACTTTATATACTGAACAGTATAACTACTGTATATTTTATCATCATTAGTTGATTAGTGTGTTTATTGGACTACAATTAGGCCTCATTTATACCAAGGTAAGCACTGGAAGTATCCAACTCATTATAAATTCATAATAAATGCTAATAAAAACTGGAAAATTGCAAAAAGATTTCTTTTAGTTTCCATTTAATGGCTGATCTGTTAGAAAGTAATGTATTTATCTCACAGCTTACAGAATGAGAGTTCATAGGTTAGGAGCTTTAGTGGCCCACATGTTGTGCTCAAGCATTTGCACTAAAAAGGCGATCAGTGTGTTTGTGTGCATTACGCTTGGACACTACACTATGTGTAATCTGTCCAACAAAACCGCTGCTGAGCTCTTCACCTCCTTTTAGAGTCACAGTCGCAGGAGCAGGGAGGAAATCAAACTCCAGCATGAAAGATGTGCCGGCTTTGCAAAACTCCTTTTTTCCCTAAGAAAGACCTGCAAGAGATTTGGAGGTGAGACACTGTAGTAGAGAGGCATCCCTCCTTGTTTACAGTGACAGGACTTAGGAGACAGAGGCATTAGCTACTCTGCTTATTCACATTTCTTAAATCTGTTAGTGTGATAAAACAAAGAGTACCTTGACCATTGCTTACGCCAACCATATTTTTTCTAGCCTGCTCCTAATATGTATTAAAGTCTGGTTACCATGTAGTTAGATGGATGCTAGGAGCTATTTTCTTACTGTAGTACCAGGCAGACTGCACATTTATATTTTATTATGATTGCCTTTCGTGCTATTGCAGCTATATGATGACCCAGAGGTGTTCAGGCTCAAAGCTCATTTAAATTATCTTCAATACTGTCAGTTTCAGCCACATCACTCAGGCTGCTAGTTAGAGACAAAATCCTCTGACTTGTATACAGTGAGTTTGTTTCTACCTCATTGTTCATTTCTGGCAGCTTATGTAAGAGTTTGCTGGCCATAAGCTGAGTGATCACAACTGTCCCCAGTTACATATAACATTTGATTTAAAAGCTCCAATTGTAGTTACTAGTTAATATAAAGGGACTTAATATTAAAATCCCAAAAATCAAATGACCCCCTATGGGCAAACACTTGGCAACACTGATAAGGAAAAATTCCCTTTTAACAGGAAGAAACCGCCGGCAGAACCAGCCTCAAGGACGGGCAGCAATCTGCTGTGACCAGTTGGGAGTGAGGGGAAGGAGACAGGACAAAAGACACACTGTGGAGCCAGAGTTTCATAATAACAAGTATAAACATAAAGACATGAGTGAAGAAAAAACTCAGTGCATCATGGGAACCCCCAAAAAGCCTAGGCCCAATTGCAGGCTGACTAAGGGAGAATCCAGGGTCACCTGATCTAGACCTAATTATATGCTGGTGTGGCACTATGTTAAAGACAGAGACATGAAAATAGTAGCCCCCCATTTTATTTTATACTCAAGGACATTTTCTTTTAGTAAGGCCACTGCAATGTAAGTTTTACTGTTGTATAAGTTCCGCCAGCAGAGGGCGCTCGGTCCTGTACGGGCGCTCGGTCCTCGGTAGCTGACGCTACACTAGAAGAAGTAGTGCCAGTGGTGAAGAGGCAGCGTACGGCCTGCGCGCCAAAGAGAACTGATGGTCTTATTTTTCTGTTTTTACAGTTTTCTGTAAAAATAAATATGTTGCACGGGAGATGAGTTGGCCCATCATTTCAACAGTGTAACACTGGAAAGTTTTAAGTCTAATCTTAAAAGTAAAGAGAATGTCTTTCTCCCAACTCCAGATTAGGAGCTGGTTCCACAGACACCATATAAGGTGCCACACGTGACCAAGCTTAGCCAGTTACAAAGGTATTTTGTGCATCTGCATTGTTCAAAAACGGCAATAAGCAGCAATGATTATAACAGAAATTAGAGTTTAATACAACATGGACTTTGGTGTTTGTTTAGCTTATGCAAATTATTATTTGACATGTCATTTGGGGGTATGCAGCAGTGAAGCTCTAACACGACGAGCCCATAAGTTGACACGTCTTTTATTACACTGACCTTGATGCATTGTCCTGGTTTTAGTTCTTATGATTTTATGTGAACATGTTGGATATTTTTTGTCGTTACAATCACTGTGGACAAGTTATTCAACCGTGCGAGTGGTTTAAGTAGTTTATGGACATATGAAAGGGTTTGTTATTTTTTAAATGTTTCATGAACTACTAACTGATGTCTGCATTACTGTCATTTTTGTGTATACCGCCGTGACAGAAGAGTCAGTCAGCCCCGGAAAAGGAAGCGAAGCCCAGCATCCAGTTCTTCCCGACCTCCAAAGACCTCAGTGCCTCCCTCTGCAATCTCACATGATGACCTGCCAGTGTCAAAATAATTGCCCCCCAGACCCGAGCCATGCAGTACCGACCACCAGCCAACCAGCTCCAGTGACAGCCCTTTAAAAATCCACAACCTCTCAGTGGAAGATTATCAGCGAGTCTACCATGAGGTGGTAGATAGCATGCTGACGTACGTTTGTCTCCAAATGTCCTGTCACTTTTTAAAATCGCCAGCTCTAAAATGGTTACAGTATGGTTTTTGACCACATGCATCATTTTGATTGAATTTCTTCTTGCAGGTCCAAGAATGGCCGCAAACGTCCCTACAGTTTAGAGCTGGGGAGAAGTATTAAACAAAAGCTGTGGGAGAGACTGAATCGTCCTGTGGTGGAGACATCAACCAACGAGGACGGACTTGAAGAAATTGACATTGTGTATGGGCAAAAAGTCAAAATCCCACAATATGATTTTCTGTAAATAGTTCACATGTGACTTTGATTAAAATATAATTTCTGCACAAGTTTGTGTTTCTGTGTATTATAGATATATTCCACTGTGTGTTTGGACAACTCTTTAAGGTCACTGCTGAGAAAATTCATAAAACCTTCATAGGACTTTTATTTTGAAAAATCACTACTTATATTATTATTTATCTGACTCAAAAGGGCTCATTTGAAGTCCTTCTTGACCATGATATATATTCAGGCACTGTGAACAAAACATAACATCCAACTTTAATTCACTCGCGCCTTTGTCTTTTTAAAGACAACACATTACTTAACTTCCTTGAATAAAGTGCAGAATGCTAGAGATTTATGTCATTCTGTTTGCATACTAAATATTCAATAATCATTCATGTTCTCTAATGACCGGTGCCCAGTGTTGTGCCAAAAAGTGATCGTTTGCCAAAGTGATTTCTGGTATTTGCCAAAAGATAATTGATGGTAACAGATGTAAATGACTTGCTGTCATATAATCTGTCAAACGTTTCTCTCATGAATGAGATCAATTCATTTTGATCCAAAAAGAAACTTCCTTTCATCAGATGTGACTTTTATTCAGCTTTCATTTATTCAGGTAAAAAGTGTCACTGACATTAAAAATGTCGTTTTCAAACGAGGTCTGGCCTGGAGGGCTGCAGAAGTTACAAAAAAATCACAGTCCTTTAAAAAACTGTGATGTTCTTCAAGTGGCCGAAAAGGACTGGGTGGATCTTTATAATGTAGGTACAATAAAGCAGATTCATAGAGCTGCTTTAAAATTTGATATAACATATAACCCATTTTTAAACTCTGTTTACTGCAGCCTATTTAACAATATAAGCAACTATATAAAAACATAAAAAGAGATCTAGACATAAAAAACACGCAAAAAGTGATTGGCATACGATCACTTTTTGGCACATCAGTGCAGCGAGGTTGTAATTGCTGCTTGTAACCATCAGGGGGCAGTATCGCTAGAGTGCAGTCTTGGAACCTGTAACGAGAATCACCCTTCATTATCATTAGAGTTACATCTGCCTCACTACTCCCTTTTCTTGCCTTCCAGTATAACATGTTTGTCACTTGGCCCGCCCCGTTACATCACCACCAATAGTTTAAAAAGGCACTCTGGAGTTCAGACACTATCAAGCTGCACAACTTGTTCACGCCAAAGAAATGATGGATCACCCAACCTTTGAACGAGAGAACCAAGAGCGTGTGCAGGCGGTGGAGAGTTCATTCCATCAAGCAGGGAAGCCCTTGTCCAAGCCGGGCCGGATTCTAATCGGAGAGGGAACTGTGTTTAAGCAGGGTCGCAAGAAGATACAGCAGAAAATCCTCTTCCTCTTCACTGATATTCTGGTGTACGGCAGCATTGTTGTGCCTGGTCGCTGGTACAAAAAGCAGAAGATCATCCCTTTAGGTGAGACATTCATCTGCGTTTCCTGCAGCTAACCTACTGTGAGAAGATTAATGTGAAACTGCCAAAAAACAATTTTATGACTGAAGAGAAAGAAATATAGACAAAAGCTTCAAGAAGAGCCAACACTATTGAATACTGTCCATAATATGACTGGCAAGTAGAAAATAGCAAGTGTGCTGTGCTAATTTAACTTCATATGTTCAGCTTTCTGCTCATACCACTTTATCCATGTAATTTTTATGTTGTTATCAAATCACTATGATTTTAGAGGACATTGAGCTGGAAGACCTGGAGGACAGTGACATATTCAAGCATCAGTGGCTGATCCGAACACCGAGCAAGTCTTTTTTTGTGTCCGCCCCTTCATACGAGGAGAAGAAGGCCTGGATAGAGCACATCAATGAATGCCGGTCCAGCCTAATGCAGGGCACCAGCCGCAAACCTTCCAAGAAGTTTGCTGTTTCCTGGATTCCTGATCCGGCTGCTTGCAAATGCATGCGGTGCCTCTCTACAAAGTTTAGTGGGGTCAATCGTCGACACCACTGCAGGAATTGCGGCTTCTTGGTCTGCAATTCATGCTCCAAGCAACGTGCCGTTATCGATCACATCCACCCCACTAAAAAGCTGAGGATCTGCAGTTTCTGCTACAAGAATATTAATGAAGAGAAGTTTCGCGACAGGGGAGACAGCGCCGGGAAAAGCAGCTCAGAGGAGGAAGAGTTTTGTCCTTCTGGTGAGGAAAATGAGAAAGTGGAGGAAGGAGAGATAGGGCTCTATTCTCCCAGCAACTGGCTGGACACCAAAAACGGGACTTGGGAACGACTGAGCATTTATGATTACCCAAAGTCAATACCATCACAGTAGCCAATAAACTGCAACAAAGACGCTTTTGAATGGATTCAGATTACAGAAAGTTGATTTTCTTACATGAAGTTACATAAATGTAAAGATAAATGTGACGACGTATTATTTGTTTGTGTCTATTTGTGTTTTAATCTTAGGCTGTACACGCAACAATTTGCACTGTAAATAACAAATCAGGAGTGAGTCGAAAAAATCATTTTAAAAAGACAAGAATATATCATCTTTGTACATATTCAGTGCCATTAACCATGCTAGTTAAATGAATAATGCTCCATCT
Source organism: Aulonocara sp. 'chitande type north' Nkhata Bay (assembly GCF_057382095.1). NCBI lineage: Eukaryota > Metazoa > Chordata > Actinopteri > Cichliformes > Cichlidae > Aulonocara > Aulonocara sp. 'chitande type north' Nkhata Bay. The sequence goes on from NC_141347.1 coordinate 12,166,921, forward strand.
GCCTGTCACTTTGCTGCTGGAACAGCTGAATTTCACAATAAAGGATATTTCTATTCCAAAAAGCACTGTCTTCTCCCTGTGCATGTGACTCTGAATGCATGTTTCTTTGTTTGAATGCATGTAAAGTATTTGCATCCAGTATCTGCTCTTTTGCTGCTCCTTAACCTCAACAATAAAGTGCAGATAATCAATTTGTGAGAGATGTTATTACAACACTGAAATCTCATCATTTAGTAATAAGTCCTCTGTTTAGCCCTCAGAGTCTTATTGGAGCATATTACAGTGTTTTCTTTTACTTCTGTGACTTTTTGGGGTTTTTATTGTGCAAGTCAAGGTCAGTGAAGTAACCGTATATAGTTCCTCACCCACTTAGGGTATACATTTTTCCAATAAGCATGTATATAAAAACCATTCGGGAAAACACACAGAACCTTTACAGCACCATTGATTTATCATCATTTTTCTTCTCACTGGCATTTTTCATAAATATAACATACAAACATACATATCAAACTGTAGCACGTCCTAGTGTTACAGTACTTGATGACGCTGCTATAATAATGCGGTAATAACAGAATGTGGCTAAACATTTACACTTCTTTTCAAAGATTTAAGTTCATTCTAGTTAACTCTCTGAATCGAGCACATCCTAATACAGTAGACAGCTCCAAAACAAAAGCGAGTACATTTTTGAGTCAGTCAGCCAGTTTTGAAAGAACAGTAAATCGACTGAAAGCAAAATACTGATGTAGAAACTGTAACTATGTAACAAGAAGTAGACAAATTGCCTTCTAACTAGTGGTGGTTTCTGCACATTTTTTGTATGCAACTCAATTAAAACTAAATAAATTATAAATATTGAATTATTCCGTTAATTTTAGCAGTAATAAGACTTACAGTAAAAGTAAACACCAATATATGTGATTTAAGTATAATAAAACTATTATAAGGTCACAAAAAATAAATGAATAAAGAAAATGATGTATAAATGGGTCAAATCTGTCACTGGATCACTGTACAGTGATATGCAAAGTTCTGGCAACATCAAATATCCTGTTTACCTATGTTCTATGTTTATTTATTTATTTATTTATTAGGAGTGTTTTTTGTTTTTCTGGAGGTTTTTTTTTGTTTGTTTTTTGTTTTGTTTTGTTTTGTTTTGTTTTGTTTTGTTTTTTGTTTTGTTTTGTTTTGTTTTGTTTTTTTGTTTTTTTGTTTTTTTGTTTTGTTTTGTTTTGTTTTGTTTTGTTTTGTTTTTTTGTTTTGTTTGTTTTGTTTTGTTTGTTTTGTTTTGTTTTGTTTTGTTTTGTTTGTTTTGTTTTGTTTGTGTTTTGTTTTGTTTTGTTTTGTTTTGTTTTGTTTTGTTTTGTTTTGTTTTGTTTTGTTTTGTTTTGTTTTGATTTTTTTGTTTTTTTTGTTTTGTTTTGTTTTGGAGATATCATGGCTCCTTAGATCCGTCTGGTCAATGTCTAATACCTGCTGCTAATTTTAAGTAAACAGGTCACCGTCTTTATACTACACATTTCACTAATTTCTAAAAGTTAAACAATCTTTTAAATTTTTCTAATGCAAGGGTTTCATTAAGTTACCCCTGTTTGATGTTATGATGACCAGTGTTGGTCAAGTTACTTGAAAAAAAATAATTAGTAACTAATTACTGATTACTTATCCAAAAAAACTTAATCCCGTTACTTTACTGACTGCTTATTTTCAAAAGTAGTTAGTTACTCAGTTACTTAGTTACTTTTTAAAAACATGATACACAACCTGAATAGGCAATAAAGCAATAGACCTTTCAGCCCAATTCTACTTTTTCTGCATAATACATCATACAAAATGTAATCAAATAAAAAAGTCTCTTTTCAAAACTTGTTTTATTAGTTTTAATCTTTTAACTTTGTGCACATTGCATCAAGCAAAAATTAAATTATATGCAACAGTCTTTGACAATTAAACCTATTTTCTGCATATTCCAGAATATAAAATAAGATATATTTTTTTCTGTTTACACTCACTATTTCAAATAGATGCAAGTAAAACACTCCCTTACTTTACTCATTACTTGAAAAAAGTAATCGGATTACAATGATACATTACTTGTAATGTGTTACTGCCCATCTCTGATGATGAGAAGTGTGTGAGTAGCTAAGGCCAAAAACACCCAGTTTCCTGAATTCTTGAAGAACGCTGAAGTTTGAAATACTTCAGGCTGATCGAGCTGATGCAGTGATCTCACTGCATTATCTGCCACATAACCTGATCTTTGCTGATTGACTGGAAGAAATTCACCTGGTTCTACGAAATCACAGTGAGTCATAACGAGGTCAATGTTGATGTCCATTTAAGTTACCAAAAATGGCTCCTTGTGCAGTGAAGGGTTTATTAGACTGAGAGGCAAACTGCTTCTCGCTCAGTCACGTGGAATGGTTTCCACAGAACCCATTTAATATCAGCACTAGTACTGATATACTGGTCAACACAGAGCATGAAGTACAAATAAATACTTGTCGGTTTAAGAAAAAATACATGAATCCCTTTTGAGAAGTTTAATAGAAGTACAGCCACAAAGACTAGAACACCTAGTGTTCAAAAGTAAAATTACCACATTGTCGGGATGCTTGGGGCTTCCCATGCTTTAATTACAATATGATCAGACACATAGAGCTATTTGTCTGTTTGTATATCTGTCAGCGAATTTCCTGAAAGTGGGTGAAGAGGTGGAGCATGAGGAAATGAAGATCTTGGTACAGATTCAGACTGCTTACTTGAAATATGAAAAATAGGCCACTGGCTTTGGCAGATGATGTGCTGCTTTAACTGTTGAAAGTTTATCCCCTCACCTGTCAGTATCTTGGATATATTTGGCATTCTTTTAATTATTATCATTATTATTATTATGTATAGCAGATATGATAATGTTGGGGAGTAATATTAATTGCTCTTTGAGGTTGACTGATTTATGTGACCATCCTGTGAGAGAAGATGTGTTTTTCTACCCTTCTGCTACCAGCCTGAAGGCCTGTCTGTCTGTCTGCGAGCCAACAATGATTAAATGATAAATGGTAAATGGACTGATTCTTATATAGCGCTTTTCTACTCAAAGCGCTCTGTCATGTCATAACATGTCATAGTTTCAGGTTTCTGCAGTGTATTTGTTCTGTTTGATCCTTGTTACATTGGCTGTGTTTATGGTTTTTCCAGCCTCCGGCCTGAACGTTTGTCTTCATGTGTTAGTTTTTCATGTTTTTATCATTTCCTGTTTTAGTCTGTAGGTTCGGTTTTTTTCTGTCTTTTTCAAGCCTTTTTCCTGCTTTTGTTCCTCTCATTTTTGACTGAAAGCCCCATCGTCATTACTCTCACCTGTGTTTCATCGTATAATTAGGCCCGCCAATTTAATGCAGTTTCCTTGTATTAAAATATCTCTGGGATTAAATGTTAAGTTAAAGGTAGTAACTTTCTTTAAGCTGACAGAAAGAGTCTGACCCCTTTGAGATCAGGTACGCTGTATGTGACCCACAGTGTAGTATAAGTTTGACATCCCTGGTTTAGATCCAGTTTGTAGTCTGGATGGGAGGAGTCATTTATGGTGTTGTGAGCCTTCTTCGAGCTGCTATTCCAGGGTATGTTGAGAGTGGAGGAGAGCTGGGCATACAAGATGCCCAGCTCTCTGTGATGTGGACTCATAGAAGCTTAAAGCTACAGACACACTCCACCTCTCTCCCTCTGATGTTAAGTGGAGTATGGAGCTTTCCCTCTGTTGTCTGATGTCCACAATAAACTGCTTGGTCTTCATGGAGTTAAGGGTGACATTGTTATCTCCACACTAAGCAGCCTAATGTTCCAGCTCCTTGCTGTAAACCACCTCATTTTTCCCGATGATCAAACCCACCGCTGTAATGTCATCTAAAAACTTCACATTATATTTCAGTCATACATAGGAACTCAGAAAACCTATAAATGAAGCTCCCAGCACACATTTTCTCTGCTGATGTTAATCTCACAGGAGCCTTGATGCCTGCTCAATAATCCAGGTAAGTAAATCCCAAAAGGTTGATTCTGCTCTACTGGACGTAGCGTTTTCAGTGGGAGAAACGTTTCATCACTCATCCAAGGGACTTCTTCAATCTTTTGGGAATCTAACAGAAGGTTTGGAACTCTGCAGCTTTGAGTTGACAGAGCGTTGGTGATTTTTACACACTATAGACTCAGCACTCAGCGAGAACACGTTCTAAAAGTTCATGGCTAAGTTGCTGTGGTTCCACTTTGCAACAATAGCACTAACAGCTGATTGTTGTACATGTAGGACCAAAGAAATTTCACAAACTAACTTGTTGCAACTGTTGCATCCTATCACACTATCACACTCAAATTCAGTGAACTCTTAAGAACAACCCGTTCATTCACAAACAATATGTTATAAAGGCAGACTGCATGGCTTGGTACTACATTTTACACACCTATGGCCACAGGACTGAAAACATCTAAATTCAAAGATTCAAAGAGTTTGGCCCAATACTTTTGTCAACGTAGTGGATAGTCTTGACTTTCCCCTTTGTTAAGGTGTTCACCTGTTCACCTGAGTGACATATTTCCTTTCATTTTTGTTAATGATGTTTTTGTTACTTACTTATTTAGGATTGTTTTTTAATTTCTGATATTACTGCTTATTATTACAGATCATTAATTAGATACCCATATACGGTGGCCCTGAGAGGTCAAATGCAGTGCAACTTAAGAAAACACTAATAAATAGAAAAAGAGCTAAGGTATCCGTGTTAGTGCTGCGTGACATTGCAAATTTTGGTATTGATTCAATACCAAGTAAACACAGAGCCAGTATTACCGATACCAAAACTGATACTGATAATTTTAACCTATAAAGGCAGCTTATGTAGGGATAAATAGTGCCTCATAATTTATGAAATGAATCATCAATTTGCAAATGCTGAACACACTTTAATGACCGCAAAATCACTGTGATGTTTTACTTTCCACTATGATTAGTTGACAGCAAACAACAACAAAAAAATCTGTCAAAAGAATTTTCATATATTTTGACACCTGGAATGTAAATGTGCCCGTCTTTAAAACAATTTGGGCAACTTCAGACTGTAACTACGCCCATGTTAAATTAATAAAGGGATATAAACACAGGGAGCTGGGCTTGCCTGTGCCATCAAAGGCGGTCCTACTCATCACCAACCCTTGTTGGAGGGGGCTGTGTATATGATTCATAGTTATATGCCACATGTTGGAGAAATGCTTCACTCCCACAAAGCGTGTTGTCGTCACTGGTCAGCTCCCAGCAGCAGCCTCCTGAAGGGGGATCTACCCCGGAGGGCTCCGCAGTTCAACTCTCGACGAACAGAGGAGGACTCTCACAGTCCGAGGAAGAGGTTCTCAATGAAGATGTGAAGATAAGCAGCGCCTCGGCTCCACCACCAGCTCGTTCACACGCTCCAGCAACGGCGGCCTCATTTCCAGTAAATGCAATTTGCAGCAGCCCTCCACTCGGGCTTTTCTTTTTCCTTTTCCTTAATTTTTCTCATTTGTGAGCGATCGCTATGGCAGTTCAGTCCACATCCGGGCCACAATGCTTTGACTCCATTATTGTCTAAAACTGGCGGAGAGGTTGATAAACCTTGTCATTTTTTACATTTAAATAGACATTTTTTTGGGACGCGCAGTGACGGCTGGGGTCGAGAGGAGATGTCTAACCAAGGAGTTCGGCGGAATGGCCCCGTGAAGCTGCGATTAACAGGTAGCCTGCAACGCTTTTAAATCCCCACGTATTCCCACACACACACACCAGCTAGGAAGGCTCCGTGTATTTGCTGGCTGGGAACAGTTCACATGGGCTACGGAGTTGGCTCGCCGCCGGTGCTTTCTGCTCTCATTTGCACAGATTTGTTAGCAGCAACAGTGTATTTAAATTACTAGCTGACTTCACAGGGCTAAGGCAAGCAGGAAAAGCGAGGAAAACGCTTAATGAGGATATTGTTGCTCTTGGAAATAGTCTCAGCCTCGTGATTGTCGCCAGTAAAGCACCACCAGCCATAACAGTGGTACCCGGGTCGCTCAGCTCCAGTAATGAGCCGCCTTCCAGTTGTAGCTGGTTGACGCTTATCAAACCTTAGTGTGTATTAGTGTCTCACATTTATATTCCAGCTCGTAAAATTCCATTATTTTTAAACAAAGGGGAGCTTTACAAGTGTTGTGCTGTTCCGCTGACAGACGGGCTCGCACAAAAGTTGGCTAGCTGAACGTAGCATTCCCGGTTAGCTCTAATCAAGTCTTTATGACAGGACAAGCTTCGGCTGAGATGATAAGCAGCTCAGGTCACTGGAGTCTGAGCAGTGAGCGAGCAGTGCGCCAGAACCGACAAACGGCTGCCCCCCTTTGTTTTGGTGTCGTCGTTAAAGCAGGTTAAAGTTGTATCCGTGAACCCGTGGCCCCCTTTGTACCGCTACGTTATGATTCACTGGGAAACACTTGAATGTCACTTTGTTTGGAAGTAGCATGTAGCTGTGCTGGTCTGCTCGGACCTGTCGCTCTCCTCGGCATCAGCACACTCAGGAGGGGGGGAAATAAAAAGGTTTACACGAGAGCAGCTCACTGTTTTGACTGGAAGAGGGGGTCAGACGGCTGCCTCCTGGGTCTTTTTTTGTTTTGTTTTGATGTGCGTCCAAGGTCCGACCTGAATCCAATTAAAGGGCTGTTTGTTCCACCAGGAACTGCCGAGGGAAACATTTAAGTTGGTGATGTTTCTGATAGGAACAAGTGGAGATAAACAGGGGATCTCAGTGAGGTGAGTGGGATACATGCAGAGTGGCAGAAGACAGGAAAGCTTTCAGCAACAGTTTCACAATGACGCAAAAATTAGATACTGATCATCCATACAGTTGTATATGAGTGTGTATTTGAGAATGCGTTGCCTTCAAAACTGTTAGGATCCCAGTCCTTACTTTCTCTACAGTGATGTTCCTCTGAAGTAAGGCTGCTAACAGAAACTAGACACTGTTATTAACATATAAGCTCGACATGTACAGAGCCCTGCTTATATAGCAGAGCATCTGAGACCCAATGACTACAGCTGGCCTCTCCCATTCTCTACCGAGGATCTCCTAACTGTCCCTCGCTCTGATTTTAAAACCAGAGGTGATCTTGCTTTTTAGGTTTTGGCATCCAAGCTGTGGAACAGCCTTCCTCAGCCTGTCAGGTCAGCTGATTGTGTTATTGGTTTTAAAGCTGAAAACACATTAGCTTTCCCTTAGTCTCGTCCCCTTTATTTTCGACCCTTGTTTACAACTATTTGCATGTATTGAAGTGTGAATAGTTGATTATATGGCTGTCTATGTGTCCGTATTTTGGATCGTTATACTTTGATGTGTGGATTTTACTTAAACTGTGAAGCACTTTGTAACTCTACTTTGCAAAATGAAGTTATGTCATTTTTTTTAGGTACACAACTTCAAATTAAAGTGGACCTTTAAAGTTAAAAGGGCTTGTTGCAGAGAGTATATGAACTGAGAAGCTATACAAGTTAAACAAGGATTATTTTGAACCCCGTGTCATGCAAAGCTACTCTAGTAGACTTGCAGGGTTGAGGAAAAATGCGACTTTGGAGATGAGCATAATAAAAGTCTCGGTTGTGAACTAGTTTGTCACTGCAGTCGTCTCCTGGTGGAATTCGAAGAATCTGAGTCCACTGTAGGGAAAAAATGGTGAGAGCAGGACATTGCAGCGCACCTCTCCTGTTTAAGCTCAGTTAAACTTGTGAAACACTCATCAAGAGTCAATATTAAGCTCCCTACTTATCAATCAGCAAGAGAAATAGAAACTACTACTTGCACACATGTATGTGTTTGGCTTTCAGGATCCTTGCATGCTTTGTTTTGTTTTTTCAGTAACACCAGCTATCCATGGAAAGTCCCCCCCCCCCCCCCCCCCCCCCCCCAGACTTGTGTAATCTGGTGCTATCTCATCCATATGGTCCGCTCTGTTCCTTCGCTCAGGCCGTCGCGATCCCTTGTTCTCCAGCTCGTGCAAAGCGGAGCTCAGAGGAAGTTCTCAGAATCAGAATCAGAATCAGAAAGGGGTTTATTGCCAAATGTTGAGCAGGTTTACAACATTAGGAAATTGCTATGTCGTAGCTGCGTGTTGTCATCTCCAGTGGAGTTTTTTTTTTTTTTTTTTGACATAGCTCTCTGATTAATTTCTTCCCCCGACAGGTTGTGAGCGACGAGTTGCTACATTTAAACAGGCCCAGAACTGTTTGCGTCGTAGGCTTCTCTCCTCGCTGACAAGCCTCCTGTCCATTTAAAGCAGATGTTGCAGATGTTTGCCGGCTATTAAAGCAGGGGAAAAAAAATATCACAAGCAAGCTGCTAAAGCCCACACTTAGGCTCCTGAGGGCAGGTTTCCATTATAACCTGCAGCTGATGTCTGCTAAGTTATGTCATGAAACAAACACGGCTAATGGCGTAACATTACATCACATGCACCTAAGTGAAATTGCTGAGAAACGACTCGTCTTATCGTCCGATGCATCTTAAGCTCTGTCATGCACGCCTGGCTTCTGGCATAACTTGGGATGCTTTCCATCATCTGTGCCTAAATTTTTTAAACTTTGCAGAAAAGAGAGCACGTCATTTGTACCCTCAGCAAATATAGAACCACAAGCTCGCCTGTCATAGAAGTAAAATCAGACACATAAAATAGATGGTTAATAATCAGGCACAGTTGGAGCGATGTCCTCATGAAAAATGCTTCTATCTGGAAAGATGTGCACCAGAATAATAAAACTGACCGATGTTTAATTTAATTTTTTTTTTTTGTCTCTTCTGGTTAGGTCCTTTACGGGTTATTGCTGTTGTGTCTCAGCTCTGAGTTTACATGTGACTTGTTAAGCATATGGTTTGCTCATCTGAATTCTTTGGCGCGGCGTGAACCGCCGAAGAGAGCTATCTCAGTGGGATTCCCTGCAATTCTCCATTCGCGTTCCCACCTCTTCCTCTCTGAGTCACTCCTGTTCTTTCCGACTGTAAGCCTCTTCCCTCTCAGACCAGGGTCCAAAGCATATTTCACTCCCACCCTCTCTAACCGAGCTTCCTCATCACTCTCCGATCGTCCTTCTGTCTGATGCACTTTGTGTTTAGTTTATTTCTTTCTTTTTTTTCTGTTTTAAATAACCACACATGAGAGTTTGACAGTGCTGTTATTTTTCATGAAGTGGTTTGCAATATACCAATGAATGAACATGCAGAAAAAAACACACTTATTTGAAAGCTGCAACAAAGGCCCAGTGTGGGTTGGAGTGAAAGACTTGGGTCTTTTTTAAATTGCAAGTCCTCGCTTTTCAGTGCAGCTCATCGCCTCCAGATGGGGGTCTTTTGGATGCTGCTTAACTGCAGAAGAACCCCCCCCCACACACACACACACACACACACACACACACACACACACACACACACACACACACACACACACACACAGCTGGGCACCGATGAGGCTGTGGAGGCACACAGGACCTGATCATCAAAAATGTTTTAATGTGGTCTGAGCTGGCTGCTCGGTGCATTCATGTGGCCTCAGTCAGAGCCATTTTTACAGAGTGGCTGTATGGAAGTGATTTGGGTGCATCTGGGTGTTCAGACAGGATACACTGTAAATACACAGTGATTAGCTGCATGTGGTGAAATGTTGACTCTGCTCGGCCCATCGCGGTCATGCATCTTGAGCAAACATTTCCACATTTTTACTTTTTGTTTTGTTTTTTTCTAAGCTTTTGACAGGTTGTAAAAGAAAACAAAAGAATAGCTGAAAAAGACCAGGGAGGAGTGGGAGAGGTGGAGAAAATAAAACAACAAGGGTGGAGGAATGCAACGAGCAATTATGGCACATCATTTGTAAACACCCCCCCCCCCCCCTCCCCCCTCCGCTGTGAGCCTCCCATAATTTTTAAATTGTCCCATCAATTAATTGACTGGCTGAAGTTGGCTTTCCTGTTGGTTCAGCTGCTCCTCGATGAGGACAAAGCCTTCTTGCGGTTGCTTTAGCCCTCAACTGCTGCCAGCAACGGCCCAGAGGAGACCAGATGTAGCAGGCGGGAGAGAAGAGTGGGCAGCTTTGTAGAGAGGAAGTGCTCCCCAGACTCGAACACTTGTCCAAACGTCACCCCCGACAGGTGGGGAGCAGAGCAGTCTAGATCCCCTTATGATAATAAGTAAAGTGAAGAACCGCAGTCGTATTACTCAGCGGGACTTCAGGCGTCTAGTGTGTTGCTTGTGTCACTGGGTGGCTCGCAGATGTATGTGCTCGCTGAATTATAACAGTGTGTATGGGTTTGATTAGTGGGCAGCGTGTGTGGTTTGGGGAGATTAACTCTTCCTGCTGAGCAGAGCTTCAACACCTCATATTGGTTGCTTTGTGATATTAATATTCGAACAAACAGTATTTTCCTGTATCCACACACTCTGTTTTATTTGGTGTCTGAAAGAATAGGGAAAATCAGCCGCGGTGTTCCCTGTTTGTACTCAAGTTTTCGACAGCAGAGATCCTCAGCCGGGGTGGCTTGTATCCGAAGGGGATTAGTTCTAGAGATACCAGTAGGGTACAGAGCTCATAGTCCTTTGAGAAGCAAAGCAGACCACTCATGATCCATCCTGGTAGCTTATCTACAGCTGTTATTTGGGGAGTAACTTTTTTTTTTACATTTCGATCCAGATGTTGAAGCTGTGCGACAGATATTTGGGAATTTCAGTGCGGCCGTTTGAGCTCTTGTTGGCAGAGTTGGGACCACAACTGAGACAATTCAGGTCCCCGAGATGCTCAAGTCTGACACGCAGGCCCTCTGTGTGCCTCAGACTTCCTGTATTGGAGGTTGCAGGCCTTCATGCCTTTTATTTGACAGCAGCACTAGTGGCCAGGACAGTGGAGTTATCAAAGGCAGAATCAAACCAGTGTTGACCCAGACAAAAATCTAGATGAATAAATGGGACTAAAGGCCAAATCGGAGGGGGAAAAATGCACTGCTTTTCTCAAGCTTGTGTGGTTGCCTCACATGTAGGTTGTGCCGCCTCATCTTCTGACCCATTTAAACACTAAACACACACACAGATGTACATCTTTTGCACTGTGTGTCAATTGGCCCTCCAGGTAGAGAAGGATGATCATGTCTGCTGTTATCTTGAGACAGGGACGACCTCCATACCTATGTTTTATGTAGTGTATGTGCTCGAAGCCACGGTTAATTACAGTTTTTAAAGAATTTAGATTAGCAGGGTATATTCAGGGTCCGGGATGAGTCAGATCAGGATCGCTACACTCCAGGATCGCACTAGTGGTGTGGCTTCTGTGGGCCTGACAGGGAAAAAAAAAAGAGTGCACAGAGTGAGACCATCTCTTTGGCCTTTGGAAAAATGCTAATCCTTCAGGGTGGTTTGGGGAAGACCTTCAAAGGCCTGCTCTCTTAACCTGGCTGTGGTGGTTAATGGGCTTGAATTGGATTAGTGGTGCGTGTGAGGGAGGGACGTTCCAGTGAAAACTAAACAGATTCTCGCCCGCAGGCACTTCTCCTATCATCCCCTGCATAGCTGTTATACATGCTGTCGGTCCCAAAAGCCCAACCCTCCCAACCCCAGCTCCATTTCTTGCCTACTTCCCAAACTGGTTCTCCCTTTGAAGTTAGAAACTCCACTTGAGGGTATTTTTTCCATTAGAGAGTTGCATGCATAACCGATATCAGTCCAGAACCCTGTTTGACTTTAGATGCCCTTGCATGTCTAAAAGAAGTGTATACTGAAGAACAGTATCCATCAGACATTGTGATTATATCTTATTTTACTGACAATTTGAGGGTAACTTGGGTCAGAATCACCCATGTGTGCATGAAGCTCGAGTTGTCTTTCACCTGATGGTCAGGATGTCTGCGATTATTTATTTATTTATTTTTATCACTCAGCAGCGTGCCCAGGTGAGATCACTCAGCACGTTTGCACAAAGTCTCATTAGCACTGATAAACATCGACGCATGCATGTAACCTGAGATTAATTCTTCAACGTGCTAGGTTGACTTTAAACTCTGATGGACAGGGGTTGACAAGATTATCTGTGTAACTCTGACTAACTTTAAGCAGATGGGGTGCTCTCTAGTCTCCCAGTGTTACCAGCTGTTGGTGGTGGTGGTGTTGGTGCTAAAGCCACAAGACGCCAACAGCTGACTGGAAATGTCTGTTCATGCCTTAGCCTGACGTTTGAGCCCCCTTGAGTGCTCTTAGGAGACAGGATCAGAAGAGAGATGTTTATATTCACACCAGATCACATTTCCAATGGCATCTCCTCTGAAGCTGAGAAAATACACCACTGGATTCCTGTGCAGTAAAAAAATCTGACCGCATACGCACAGACAAGTAACTATGATATTTTAGCAGTGGTGCTTGCCTCAGAGTTAGAAAAATCCTAAATATGTGCAGAGGCTCGTAGTTACTCACTATTCCCGGTCTACTCTCGAATGACTGTCTGGTTGATAAGCGTTGCGGTTTCCTTCGCAGGAAGTCACTTAAGATATCAAACTCAAGATCCAGCCAAAACTGGGAGTGCCTGATGAGTCAGCGCTCGGGCAGATGCTACAGACACTGAACTCACTCATGTTTACAGATGTAGTCTGATATCTGCTTTTAACCCATATTATTACAGGCAAAGTGTTTGATGTACAAATGGCTTAAGACTAAAAGCGTTTTTTTTAAAAGACCAATACAAACCAATACAGCAGGAGACTTGTGCACTAATTGTGTAGGCATACTTAGTTAAAGATAAACACGTCTAAGCTTGTCTTTGAAATGTCTGCATATCTATACACTTTAGTAAGTATTGGAAAAATGGGTTAAACTATATGGAATGTGCATTTGATGCCTTGAGCTAGGCGCTTTTCTAAACATGAAACAGGAAATCATCAAGTCATCAGGGCCCTGCAGTGCGTGCCTACTCATTATTTAGTCAGCACAGTTTCTTTCATCTACTGACCAAACAGGACTCCGTTTAAATTGTTCTCTCTGTAGCCACATTGGGTTGTAAAATCTCTGCCACTGTTGCCACACGGTTGTTGTTTTTGAATTATTCCAGGCCTGTATTGACCGCCACTGGTATTGCGGGTGTATAGTGCTGTTAACCCCCTCATCTGCGCTGGGTCTAATAGTTTTTTCTGGTTGATATCCAACTTCAGATTCTAGTGATGTAACCAGCCACCAACGGTGCTGCTTTTTTCCTCTCAACCAAAATATTTCTTTTTGCAGAGCAGTCCAATGCAGAAAAACGATTATCAGCAACAGGCTTGCAGAGTTTCCTGCACACAGACTTTATTTTATTGTAGGCAGCAAAGTATATTTGGTGACTCATCTTAGCAATTTTTCCAACTGTCTGAGAGAGCAATTCTATCTGCACTCGGTTTACCGGTGGATGATCCCCCCCCCCCCGGTCTTATTTTAAAAGTTCAGCTAGCCCTGGCCTCTCCATCTCGTATTTCTGCTGTCTGTCCAGAGAGCTTCTCATCCCACGGTCAGACACGGTTCAACTCCACCATCTTGCACCGCAGCTGGTGATTGTACTTTGGCTCTTAAAATCCTGAACCTGCAGCCAGTGGAGAGCTGTATGCACGAAGCTCACCGAGGTTTCAGAGCAGAGCAGGGACTTCCTTGGCCAGCTGCAACCCAAGGTGATGGCGTCTCTCTGCAGGATGAGACTGACTGTGCCTTATGCTGTTTCATTATTCATTTACAAGCTTTCAAATTCTACTTTAGATATTTTATTTTGGCTGCTGTAATACAGGGATTTCTCAACTTTTGAGCTAAAGCATATCGTCTCATATTTAACAAAAAACAGGAGCATCTTAAACAAGTATTACTTAATAATTTAGAAAAGCACGGGTGTGCCTCGTTCCTCGCACACATGGATGCCCTCACAAATGGTTTCAGCATGGCTAAATTTGGGTCAGACATGATGACGCATGTCCTGTTGACACTTGTCAGGCACTTTAAACGCGACTCGCAGCGCATTGTAAAAGCCGTTTATTGCATGCACCTGCACACAGCGGCATTCGGCTCTAGTTAATGCTGACAATTACTGTTAATGAACATGTGACGTCACAGCGTTAGTCGGACATTGCTGGCGTGCAGCGGAGCGCTTTCATCTACGATGACCGTGCTGTTATTGTCCCGAGATCCACCCAGTGCAACGCATCCATTGGCGAAGTGCAGAAGGGAAAATATGGCATGGTGGTAATGATGTAACGGTGCTCCCAGACGAAGCTGTGAAGTCATTCTTAGAAACTAAAAGTCCCCGGGAAATTTTGGAGGGAGCACGCGGTGGTCCTCAACTTCTGTTAAACAAGTTGGTACTAAGCACCCCTCCACTGCAGCTTGATCCAAGCCTCTCCTCTGCTCTCCTCCATTACATCAGAGTGGGCAAAGGAGCCAAGAAGCTAGAAGAGCCACGCAGCCACTCAAAACAGCTCAGGTCCAAGCCAACAGTGGTGCAAGCTTGCAGAAGCCCGAGCGGTGCCTCTGCTCTGCTCCGCTCACTGTTTTGACTTCTCACTTAGTAGTGATGGTACTGTGGAAGACTTTACTCGTCTGGATGGCTCTCTGTCAGGCACATTGTAGCACACAGAGTGGAAAGAGAGAGTGATGTACTGTGCAGGGGAAGCAGGAATGCCACAGTGCCATTGTGGCATGGTTTCCCACTATTTGGGAGCTGAAAATAGGAGGGCCGGACTCCTCTGTTATGCAATTGCAGCGGACTGTATCACGGAGGGAAAAGGTGACGTGAGGCGGATGAAATGCTCTCACATTAAGAATGCTGCCAGCCTCTTTCCTCTCACGTGTGGATGTGTGTGGCAAGTTTTCCCCATGTCATACAACAGGTTTTTTGCAAAGGCAGCTGACCTGTTTGATAATCTCCCTTTGTGTGTATCTTTGTATCGGCATCTTCTCTTTGTTTAAAGACTAGTTTGGTCAAAAGGTAATCTTAGTTCAACGTCACGAGGTCCTATTGTGTGTTTTCAAGCATTTAAAGAGTCATTTTTTAGGATTTTGTATCACAGTTAAAAAGCTGTTTTTTGTTTCCGGGACTGGGAGCCCTTATATAAGAGGAAAATTTAGGGCTTAACGTCACTTCACAATGTGGACACACACTTTCTTACACTATATAGCTGCAATAATCATTTGTTACACCCTAAAAGCCATGTGATAGTTTTCGCGGCTGCGAGTGTGCTAGAGTCCACTTGTATCCAAGTGATACAAATTTTTGTTATCAGATGGTGAGCTCAAGGCTCCTTGTGGATGTCTGCACCCCTGCCAATGTTTTGCTACCGTACTACAAGCAACAACTACACATGCTCCCGTCAGCCCAGATCCAAGCGGGCTTCAAAGAGCTATAACAGGAGCGACTACTCTTTCTCCATGGTGTCTGCAGCTGTCCATGTCCACTACAAAGTTTAATCCCCATCTGAGGAGTGTGAGGCATCACAATCATATCAGTTGCTGCTGGCCCTAAGATAACATGGGAGGGAGGCGTGGGCACAATATACTTGCTTTATTGGTGTAAATAGTCCCTGCTTGTGTGCACTTTTTAATGGTCCTCTGCAATTTCCTGATTTATGGCAACTTATTTTGCTGACTGCTCAGATTGCTGTTCTAACTTTTATTTTCTTTCTTAATGCATGGCGTGTTTCCCAAGGTGAATTTCCCCAAATGTCTTCTGTTAAACAATCCAAGCCCCTAAATATTAGTTTACTACAATAATGGACAAAAAACAGAAACTTGAACTGGATTCTGTGGTATTGTCTTCTTTCAAAGCTCCCGTGTTTAAAATCTCCCCACTAGATGTCAGTAGATTGCAGATTGCAGTCAACTGAATTTAGTTTTCTTGTACCTCCCAATGCAAGTGCATATTCCTTGCTACAGTGGCAGCTGTAGGACAGACAGTTCTGGCTACCGTTCATCTGTAGTGAGTTTAGGCAGTCCGTCCGCTGTTTACCTTAGCTGGAGGTTATTTGCTCTGGAGGAGGGTGTAAAACTGTGAAAGGAGTCTGTCATCAGACAGTAGTGAGCTTCACTGAGTCATCGATTTGTATCAGAGATACTGAGGTGAGTTGTTGAGGATATCCTGAACTTTTGTCTCAGTAAGTGCTGCTGATTTTGCTGTTGTTGGCTGCTGGTAGTGAAACCAAGCGCATCTAATTGTCAGACACTTGGCGAATAAACTTTCCTCCTTAGCTCACTCAGCCTAACATTAGCTAGTGTTGAAGTACGCCGACTTCACGGATTCTTTTTGATGGTAGCGATCAGGCCGAGACTCTTACTTCCAAAACCAGATGTATTTATTTGCGCTTTACAATAAAATACGGATGCATCCGGAGACCTAGCTAACTAGCCTGCTTCCGCTACGTTTAGCGAGGTCTGGCTCACAACCGGAAGTCAACACAATCTTATGGGTTCGGTGTCCCACCCATTGTACCACCCCCTTCAACTGTCCTGCCTCTGGTCTACCCCACCTCAGCACTATAAATAAAATCCTCTAAGTTTAAACCTAGCTCTGTAATCCTCTATACCTACAATGAAAAAATATACCATCATGTCCCACAAGCATCCCTGTTGTTATCAGCTGCCCGGAGACGGTACGGTATCATGTCTAACCTGCTGACAATAAGTAACTGTGACAATACATGCATGCTTTCGTGTCTTTAAAGCCTTGACTTTAATTCAGGAGATAAGGCTTGAGGTGAGGTTTTATCTAGATGTCTCTTTGTCTCCTGTCCTTCATATTTTCACTTCTTTGGTAAAGGGGACTTTACATATCATTAATCACAGGCATGATCCTTCATGTCTTGAATCTAAGTGTAGACACAAATTGATATTAATTAATATACTAGTTTTGTATTCATCTACCTTCGGCGTACCACGTATGTAACCCCTCTCTAGTCACATAGATAAAGTGTAGTTAGATGGAACAGTGATGTCGAATTCAAAATGGCGGTGCAACATGTTGACTTCCACAAATTGGCGCCTGCTTTTAAACAGGAGTAGTCTGTTATTCCAGTTACTGTGATTGTTGCTGTGAGACATAAACATTAATACAGTCACTTCCTTTGCTCATTAAATCTCAAATGTCACCAAAGAACTATTGGTGAGAGCAGCCAGCGCTTAAAATAAAACCAAAGCTTATCTTCCCACCTAATGACTCACCTCGACTGGTTGCCCAAACATTAACAATATCATATAATCACTGGAATTTAATACATCCTTTTCTAACGCCACCTGGAAGAACAGGTCTTCGCTTCCTCTGAGCGTCTCAAAACATTTCACGAGCGCTCTCATTACTTTTCCAGCAGGTGCTGAGTGTGATGTATGATGATATATGGCTTCTCATAGTCACGGCCTTTTATCCTTTTTATGAAAAGAAGCTCTGGGGGGATTTTATGTCTTCTGTGGTTTTTCTTCCCTCTAATTCCATCACTTTTTTTATGCTTCTGGTCACACTGATTTGGGTGCAGCAGATGTCCCCAGTCATCCTTTCCTCCTGCAACAGGAGTCCAGGGAATCTTGAGTTTTCTATCTTTGTTTGTGCCATATACAGTGGATGTCACAGGGAGTTTCTTTAGTGCGTCTCACTGCTGCTCATTTGTTGACATCGGTCTTTTCCCACCATGCTCAAGACACGTGCAACTTGAAAGTTTACCTTTTCTGTTTTTCTCTCCGTTTAAAATGATTTATGGGGATATTATGTTGTTCTTTTTCCTTTCTAATTTTCAAAACCCTTGAAATTGCAGGTCTGTTTGGAGGTTTTTAAAGAGATTTTCCTGGCAGCTAGCTGTTCCATGATCACTCTGCTACCAGTGACTTTAATATCTGTATAATGTGACCAGAAGTCTTATCAGATTTGCATATTACATAAGTGGATTTACTAAGATGTAAAAACCTGCCAGAGCAAAGTTATTTCCCAGTACCTACAAGCCAGTTTGTCTCAACCACATTTCCATAGTTAGTCTGTACCCCATGTAGAGTTGGACGGAGCTCCTGAAATTCTACCCAGCTTCCTCATTCTACTCTGCCTGACTGCAGTTTAAGGGCTAACGTTTAAGTGGTGGAGCCAGGTCTTTAAAAAGTAACCCACTTTGTTATAAACAGGGAAGCAGTGAACGAGCTCGGTAAATAGGTGGTGCGGTTGCCTCTGTGGCAAACATACTGCCCTTTAAAGCAGGGTCTTAAAGCAGGCCTTCTTTTCTCTTTTTTAAAATTTTGCATCAGCCTGAGAGATAATTAGACTCTTCAATGTTTCATCCATCATATTTATACTATGGAAAAGATGAGGAATGAAATGGATTTTTGTACATTTTTAGCATATTGACTGGAATTCTCAGTTTCCCAGGCGACTATGAACCTGTCAAGGAATCTAGTGCCGGTTAAATCCTATTATGCTGTTCCTTGAGACATCTGCCATGTTGGACGTGATGTAAACACGGGTTTCTGGCTCTCACCAGGTGAAATCGGTTGCAAAGAAACTGAACCACAAACCTCCTGGTGTTTTGGTTTTTTTTCCTCCTCATGCTGGTCTGCAAAAACACGCCAACTACTAGCTGAGCGGTACAGAATCTTGAGAAGTGGGACAAACTTGAATTGGAAACGGTTTGCCTTCAAAGTAAAAGATGTTCCTCAGAGCTGCAGCTAACATGTGCACGGTTTTTGCAACATGTTGGGGAATGTACATTTTTCCTAAACGACAGGCGGGTCCCCGAGGGGAAAAAGGTCACCGAATAGTCTGTAGGCCTGTATGGGTGGGGCTTTAGCGATTATTTTCCCTGATATATTTACTACCAGGTTACATGTCGATTAACAGAATCCTGTGCCCTCCTTGGTAGTCGCTTCAATCGCTTGCTGGGAAGTTGAGAGAAGATAATCTCAGGTCCCGCCCACTTTGCCTTGTTTGTGGTTATTTCACGTGTAGTCGCTTGAAGTCTAAACAAGAACTCGCGGACTTCCTTATGCGTGCCCATTATGGGTTTAATCTTTGTGGCACATTAGAAACACAGTCTTGGTTTAGTTTCTCTAGTTCCTCGAACTGTGTTGTCAAAAGAGCAATTGGATACATCACAGAGTCATTTCTCTTCAAAATGAACTTGGACTTGTTCCTGCTGGACTGTGCGTTATTTCCTCTTTGTGTCAGGCTCGATAGCTGCATGCCAGCGAGCCTGTCTCGCATGGAAGCTCCGGTACCCAGCTAATATCAGCTTCCCTTTGCTGCAGTTACAGTGATAGTGGTCTGAAGACATGGTGTTCAAGACTAAACATTACCCAGCATGCTGTCATTGGAGACGTATAAGGAGGCGGCTTGAAGATTAGCAATGAGCCGTCAGAATTCTTCATCTTGGCTTTCTCCCTCCGTTTAGGTTCAAAATCCCACAAAGGTTAGGGAGGAGTGGAAAAGGGAAAAGGAAGCCCTTTGTTTATAGAAGAACAATGCGGCGCATGAGAGTGCATGGCGCTGGGCCTGCAGTCAAAACAGGGCAGACAGGCAGAGGAAAGGTCTGGGCCTGGACGAGAGGGGAGGAGGAGATGGGGGGTTAATGCTACTCCCTGAAGATGTGTCAGACTGTCTGGCGATGCTGGGTCAGTGCACTGAACTGGAGGGACCAGGTGGACAGGAAGCGATGATCAGAATGTGGTCAACCTGAGTTGGCAGACCTACGGGGATTTCACGCAACCAGACGATCTGCTCATGCTCTCCATCTTCCTCTTAGCAGCCTACTTTTCCAGACTTTTTTTTTTTTTTTTTTTAACTCATGGATAGGGATGGGAATGGTGGAATATTACCAGGCGGTTGTCTCTGTTCCCACACCCCCATTTCCTCCACCTCATGGGCTCTAGTGTAATGGTTAACCGCAGAGCAACAGACTAGAGGCAGTGCGAGCCCTCTTTTTCTTTTTCTTTTTTCTTCCCCCTACAGCATTGTGTTCCTTTCCCATGCTTTGTTGTGTTGCTTTGAGTGAATGTAACCATTATAGTTTCTACATATGTTTAGCTCACAACAGACCAAAGTCAATTCCTAGTCCTGACCAGCATTCACTACCACGACCTCCACCCTCCCCACCTCCCCTAGACATCACGTGACCACTCCCTTCCCAGGTGTTTGGCTTGCGTCTGGTGGACTTCATTGATTCGTCTGCACAGTAGGGCTCTTTGTGTACCAGCCTGTGAGAAACTGTGCCCATCCTCTCCCCACAGGTGGGACTTTTTAAACTTCACCCCCAAGGTCTCCGTCTTTGCCCGCATGGAGCGGCTGTCGCCACTCTGCGTATTTGATTTTTATTAAGAGACAGGCCGGCAAAGGAAGGAGCTAAGTCAATGCAAGCCGATAATCAGTTGTATGCTGTGTTTGTTTAGCTTTCCCAGCTGTCCTTTGGGGGGTTGGGGATGGGTGGGGGGAGGGAACAGCTCTGTTTGGGCTGTAATGTGAAAAGCCATTATGTGACTAATAAGTTGCAGTCAGCCGAGGCGTTTCCACTCGCTCACTGAGAAATTAGGTTTTGTTTTTTGTTTTTTGGAGGTACTCTGTAAATCTACAGGTGAGCCTTGAGTGACATAGCATCTTGATTTTGATTGTTTAAAATGTTTTTTTTCCCTCTGCCTGCAGTCCTCAAATCATTTTTTACCCAGTTCTTTGTGGTTTATTAAAATAAGAAAGTAAAATGGGCTCTCAGGCTAAGAGGTTGTAGTTTTTTATCAGATGCAAGGAAGTGAAACTTATGATCCACTTTCAGGACAGGAAGATGGGGACGGCCAAATAGTCTGAAGTGACACATCACGACTTTACCCCAAAAAAAAAAAATCCCACTCAAAGTGAGAAACTCGAATGACAGATTTCCGACTACTGTGGAAAAAGCGCACATGCCCACTTGTCGTTCCTATCCAGTCGTTCGTCGTGGTGTGAAAGGCTCACAGCCTCGTGATTGTAATGTTAAATGTTTGTACCCATATCGTGCTGCGAGTGTCTCAGTGGCATTCATCCTGTCTGTAGTCTCCACAGTGGTGTCCCCCCCCATCAGTCCTATCAGTCAGCGCCGCAGTTACTGGCTGCGCGAGCCGCTGCGACCGGAATGAGAAACACAGGCAGCACAGAGAAACCCTTCTCTCAGCTTTGCCTCGATACTTGCCGTCGCTATGACGACAGAGGATTTTAGATGGGCCCGAGATGCGAGGGGTTATTTGATGCTTTTCCGGAGTGAGCGACTGTGTGCCTATGTGATAGAAGAGCAAGTCAGGAACAGTCGCGTGACGATACAGTCGTCCCATAGATTGCGTGTCTGTGTAAAATGCAGATAATGGTTCGCTCAAATAAAAAAAGATTAATATTTAAATCAAAAAAAGGGTTCTACGTACCAGAGCTACAACATTTACTCTGATAGCTGATCAGTAAGTCCTTAAGCAAATTAATCATCTTATTTAAACAATCACTTCAGTGAGTTAAAGTGTCACAAATATCTCTAGTTAGAGCTTTTCACATGTAGTGACTTTTCATTCTTAATTCATACTGGGGTTTTTAATCTAATCATACATTTTATTAAATTGGATACAAAATCAACACAGAACAAGGATGTTCAAAGACACTGACTAGCACTATATTGCCAAAGATATTGGCATCTCGTCTGCCTTCACACACATGAACTTGAGTGACATCCCATTCTCAATCCATAGAATGGATTAATGTGATGTCGTCCCACCCTTTGCAGCTATAACAGCTTCATGTCTTTTGGGAAGGCTTTCCAAGAGGTTTAGGAACGTTTATGGGAATTTTTGACCATTCTTCCAGAAGCACATTTGTGAGGTCAGACACTGATGTTGGACAAGACGGCCTGGCTCACAGTCTAATTCATCCCAAAGGTGTTCTGTCGGGTTGAGGTCAGGACTCTATGCAGGCCTATCAAGTTCTTCAACACCAAACTCGCTCATCCGTGTCTTTATGAACCTTACTCTGTGCACCGGTGCACAGTCATGCTAGAACAGAAAGGGTCCATCCCCAAGATGTTCCCACAAAATTTGGAGCACTCCTTCCAAAACCTAAGAAATAGTCTGGCACAAGTCACTAAGCCATTCCATTCTTATTCACTACATAGATTGATTCTTATATAGCGCTTTTCTACTCGGAGCGCTTTAGACAACATGCCACATTCACCCAATCACACAAGCACTTCTATGCTTTTAATTGCTTACTAACAAACATTCACACTCATTCATACTCCGATGGATGCATCGGGGTTAGTATCTTGCCCAAGGATACTTGGTATGCAGACTGGAGGAGCCAGGAATCGAACCACTAACCTTCCGATCAGTAGATGACCTGCTCTATATATTTTAGGATTAATATTACCTTCAAAAGATTATGGAGTTAACACTGTGTCTGTCTAAAATCTGTCTAAAGTGCTTTATAGCCATGGAATAGTCTAGCTGGCCTCTGAAATGTAAGAAAGTGAAGTCTGTTCTTTTTTTTCTTTTTCTTTTTTGTGGGTTGGATCTTTGCATCATGCCTTTCTTCCAGCTTTATGTAGATGGAGAAAGAACACATGATTACATTTATCTGTGTGTGAGTTCAAGAAAGCCCGTCAGCGGTGACCCAGAAAAATAGCAGATTTACGATGTTACCCTGTAGGTGAGAGCTCACCCACTTACTTTACTTAGAAAAGGCATCGGTCATCATCACCTCATCCTGTAATGACATAAATTTGGATGAAAAGCCATTTCACTTAAAGTCATTACATAAACCTTTTGCATAAGAGGAAAAGAACCTGTTTCTCTGTATGTTGGGTCATTTAGCTACTGATGATGTACGGTGTCTCTACAGGGGGTTGAGCATTGCAGAGGCTCCCCAGTTAAATCTGTAGGCCATGCCAAAAGCATTGAGGGGAATGCCCAGTCATGAACTCACAATAACGGCAATAAAATATTTGTGTGTAAAGCCGCAGGGGTTGGGCTCTGGGGGTGGATGAAATTTGCCTAGAACGTACTTGATGTTTATCAGGCTGTTTTGATTGAAACCACTGTGTAGTCTTGCATAAACCTTGCAGACGGTGCCTCTGGATTTGCAGACTGGCGTATTGTGGTCTGTTAAAGAAGGGTGTGTGCCTGTTACCAGGTTATCCCTCTCTCCACCTTCCCTGGTAGACACCATGGCAGGATACTGGAAGGGTGACCAATAGGTGTGATTGAATCAAAGAGAAACTATGTAGGTAGTAACACACCCTCTCACTAGTGATGGAGGGGAGTCTGGGAGGTTGCCAATCCAGTCTACATGTTTTATAGACTTGGAGAAGGCTTATGACGTGGTTTCTCAAGGGATTCTATGGGAAGGTGCTTCGGGAGTGCACTTTCACATCCCGTCTGCAGCGTTAAACGAGACGTGTTAATTGTGGTTGTTGGACTTTGCCAAGGCTGTACTTTGTCTCCACTCCTGCTTGTGGTCTTTAGAATGTAGGCTTCCAGGCAAAGCTATAGTGAGGAAAGCATCTGACATAAGGATCAGTAGGTCACACCTCTGCTTTTTACTCACCCAAAGGGCTGAAAGAACAAGACTGAGACTACAGGTGGCTCAATTTTCTTTACCGGGCGGTTGGAAAAAATCCAAAACTGGATGAGAACTTCAAACATTGCCAAAAACTCTCTATAAGTGATTCCTCAGGAGGAGCTATCTGGAAATAGTTTGCTCAGGGTACTGCTGCTTCCCATGTAGTTATGGCAACTCTTAATTGGATGAAGGAGTTGGAGGATGGATGTGTGGATGAATATGTAGGAGGACAAATTTCATTTTCTCATCAACATTGAGCTTTGTTGAGTTCCTTTCTACACTTTGGACTCTCCTGCCTGACAGAACCCACACTCAGCTCCTCCCCCCGTGTTTATTTATTTGATGTTTTTTCAGGCTAGAATCGGAGGATCACAGCACTTACAACAATCTCATTAGAGAGACTTTACAAGCTGGAGGTGTGTGAAATTCAGAGCTTGTGAAGAGTGACGGTGATTGTCAGAGCGAAGGCGGCAGCCACCCTTAGAGAAGTTTCATGAAATTAAATGAAGCCAGTGCTTTTGCAAAGTGTGACAGTCGTTTCAAACCAAGGGTCCCAAAAACCCAGCTCGCCCTTTATGTTACCCCTCTGGGAATCCTTTGATTCCTCAGCACTCGCAACATCAATCACTTCGCTTCACAAAGACAGAAAGACTTTGCTGATACCCTCATTTGAAGTCTTTGGGTTAACTAAAGGAAATAGTGCGCTCAGTGGCTGGCAGTTCATTTGTTTGCATGTAGACGTTGAGAAGGTCAAAGCTGCTGTCATGTTGAACTTTAGAGTGGCTGTTTCCTGGAATCAGGGCATATCAGAACTGGCAATCCTTTCATTCCGTTGTGTCTTGTGGGTGTCTGATCACACACATTGTAATCCTTCTAGTGTTTCAAGATCTGTAAATTATGGCTCCACTTAGGTTTATGTACATTTTTACTTTTTCTAATGACTGTGTTTGGATGGATGGCTGGATGCCACTCCATCCTGATTGATGTCCTTTGTCTCCCCTTCTCGCTGCACAGCAGCATCAGACCTAACTGGCTCTCTCGCTGCTATTGTCTCTGTGCATCAACCATTCCAGCGGTTTTCCCCTCTGTTTTCAGCTGTCGTTCGGCCCCTTTTATTTTTCCATAAGAAGCCTATATAGGTATAATTGTAGCGTTGCCTTCCTGCTCTGTGGCTAGTTGAGTGCTGCTTATGCCACTTACACAAGGGTCTGCAGCTTTTTCCGGCTGTGGTTGTCTTGCCGTTCCCTTGAATGGATCTCATAGGGTCCTAACTCTTGCTCCTTTGGGCCTGGACTTTAATTAAATGTTTTGTTGTCTATACATTTCCTTGCTGAAGAGTCATATTTCTCAGTCTTTTGCTAGTCATTTCCTCAGTCATGTTACAATGTAAACATCAACTGTCTGAATTCATTTCACTATACTAGATCTTTTTGGAGACCCCATCATCTGTTACCTCAGTCAGCCCTTTAGTGCACCACGCACACACACAAAACCCATGCATTCACTCCCCAGTACTTGTTAATAATTAATTAGATCGTTGGAGAGGAGAGTGATGTGTCTCGGGGAGCATGCGTGTGCTCACATGCTTTCCTCTGTGTTCAGGAAGAATGTGACCGAATGTGATGTGTACCAGATGTTTTAGAAATGAGGTGGGTTTCGCTGGAACGTAATGCATTCCCAGGGATGTTTGCGGAAAGAAATTCTTCCTCATCTGTCGAGCATGTTCTTTACCCCCCCCCCCCCCCCCCCCACACACACACACACACACACACACACACACACACACACACACACACACACACACACACACACACACACACACACACACACGATGGCTGTTTTTAGTATCATGTGCATGCTCACTTGTGTCACTTGTGTGTCTTTCAACACCATAAAGCTGATTGTCGGTTCCTTTAATTTTGTCCATGCAGCATGTCAATAATATGGCTTTCTCCTTCTGATTTCTTGTGGTAAAATTCTTTGAGCTCAAACCAGACTCAGATTCAGACTGATGCTTGACATAGTGCACGTTTGAGTACATGCGGCATGGGGGAGAGGAACAGGCAGTTCTGCTGCAGGCTTGAATGGCACAACCTGCTGCCCTCTCACCTTTAACATAAGAACTAACCAAGCCAACTTCTTCAAGGTGAATGAGGGGCAGGAGCACAGAAGCCTGAATCAAATACATGTGAAGCATTGCTTAGACCAGTCTGTTGCTACTATCACAGTTTTTTATGTATGCAGTTACAACAGCAATGATGAGTGGGTTTTTTTTTTTTTAATATATTAGAAAGATTTTAAAAAGAGTTGACTACATAAGAGAAAACATGCCAACATTTACACTGTCCTAGCATGACAGTTCAGCACCACCCCAACTGTCCTCTAAAATTTGCTTTTCTTTTTTCCTTATTTTTCTGTACTTTTAAAATTTGCATTTGTTAGCAGTTATAAATGCCAACACTAATATACTGGCTATTGGTTAACTGAAGCCCAACCTTGATGTTGGGGCTGAAATATTGGTCGGGCTTTACTTTTTAAACAATACTGAATTTGATGACATTCATAGAAGTAGTATTTATTTTAAATTGCACTGGAATGCATTAGTTTTAAGTAGGTTTACATAATACTAGGATTTGAGAAAACAGTTTACAACATTATATTTGTTATATTACAAGGAATTCTTCCTTCCCTTATCACCCTACTGGTTGCGGCAGATGGCTGCCCCTCTCCAAATCTGCTTCTGCTTCTTCCTGTTAAAAGGGAGTTTTTCCTTCCCACTGTCACCACGTGCTTGCCCATAGGAGGTTGCATTGGGTTGCCTCTGTATTATTGTTGGGTCTTTACCTTACAGTATAAAGCACCTTGAGGTTAATAGTGTTGTGAACTGAATAGAATTGAATTAAAGGAACTTTATGGCTTCTCAGGAGCCATACTTAGTATCTCCTCAGGTGCTTTTGAGGACTTGAGTTTCATTTTGTCTGCTCAGAAATGTAATTGTACTGGCATAAAAACATGTATATACCATTGATAACACAATATGACTAGCTCTGCACTCTGTACACCTTTTTACGCAGTAAGAGCAAAGCATCCAAATAAAGTTACAAGCAGCAAAACAGATTCTGGAGTAGACTGAACTTTAAATGACAACATTTACCCTGTGTAGTGTTTAATTAACAAAAAGAGGCAAAAGTGAGATTAGTTACTTTGTGTCATACTTTGCATCAGCTAACCATTTCTTTTTTTGGCACAATTTCTTCAAAATAAAACTAACTTGGCGCACTTCCCTCTGTACTAATAGTGACTGACTGAATCATAAACCAGACTTTCACTGTTTTATGTTTGTATTACTTTGGTGTAATGTATCATCCCTCTTTGAACCCATGACTCAGCCACATCAGTGTCCAGACCAATTAGGGGCAGCTTCTCAGAAGGGCTTTATTCCTGAGAAAAGCAAAACTATTTCCATGTGCCTGACTCACCGGCTGCAACCGTGAGCTCCAGACACCCAGGTGGTTACTGAGCTTCCTAATCCATCCACACTTGCACAAGAGGGAGTAAGTGGCTCTGCCTCATCACCTCAGCAACTGCCACAAAGGCTCTCAGAGTACAACAGTACTATCGAGTCTGCACAAATTTTGGAAGGGAGAAAGAAAGACTAAACAAACACTCACTCCTGCAGCTCAACATCATGTTATAATGAAAAGTGCAATGTGGTGTTTTTTTATTATTTCTGTTTGTTTTAATGACACCAAATCTTAATTGTGCTGAAGTTTCAACTTTAAACCTCCAGCAAGGGAGTTGGTTTCTCTGCTGCTGTCGACATGTGCTATAAATACGCAGTCTAATCAAAGGAAAGATTGTTTGTGTAATCTGTACCAGCCTTGGCTTGTGTTTGGCTCACAGCTGTAATGTAGTCGTTCTCAGCACACTGTTTTCCGACTCGAATCCTAAACTAGACGAATCGTTCCCTGCGGCCTACCCATGCACATTCCTGCCACTTTTCTAACCAGGGAATTAAAAGAAAATGCATAAAAATAAAAAAAGATATCCACAGTTTCAGATGGAAGAAAAAACCCTTAAGTTGCAAAGTTGTATATTGCAAACCAGACCGGAACACCTCCAGAATTTTTTTAGGGGTGGCCGTGTATGGGGGCCACTAAAAGTCTTGGGGCAGCACACTAAAAACAGAACAGTGCAGGGGCACAGCAGAGTGGCAAACAAACAAACAAACAAACAAACAAACAACAAAATTGTTACCAACATAGGACAGTCTTGCCAGGGATCAAGGGCCAGCAAATTTTGGGGGGTGGCCAGTTTTCCCCCTTGGTGATGCCCCTGAAACCTGATCTTGTTGGGATGAATATTAAACATATATCTAATGCTTGACTTTTTGCTTTTGTTTTTCAGTCCTCTGCGCAAAAAACCTGGTGAAGAAGGACTTCTTCCGTAAGTATCTATTGCCTTTTATTTATCTTTTCATCATAAACCTTTTAAACCTTATTCAGACTTTCATTTAACCAACAACCATGGGAATTTGGTATGAAAGTGAAAGTGGTATGAGGACACTTTGAGCTGACAGAGAGGCCACTGTTTGCAGCTATGCTAGTATTTAAACAGTTTCATTTCAACAGATTTTCTCCAAATGTTCCTAATATGCAGTGTGTTTGGTAAATTTGTCTCGTATCGTAGAATGCCTTTAAAACCCTATAAGTGTAAGTTTTGTGCAACTGTTGCTTACTAGGTTCTTCAGCGTAGGTGTCAGCAAGTGTCACGTTTTGGTGTGTTTGGGTCAGGCTGTCATGGTGAATGAGCGTTTAAGACCCTCTGCTCGCTCAGGAGCTGAGCAAACATTCAGTTACGTGGAGAGTGGTGCTGCGAACATGGATACATACACCACGAGAGCCAAGTCTGTATATTACAGTGTACTTATGTGAACATGCTGATCCAAGCTACAACTACTTTATTTGTAGATAGGAAAACATCAATCATAGAGGCCAGGCGCTTTTTGTGAAATAGTCACGAAAAAGTCTGTTTTGTGCTCAGGCACAATTTTGTTTTTTTGTTGGGTTTTTTTTCATGACAGAATGGCTTTAACATGTATTTCATGTCTGCAGCTTGTATTTTGCCCAGACAAAGCAGGGATGTGTCTCATGCTCACAAGTGAGGAGTCAATCCGATTGCAGGATGGGAGAGGCTCTCTGGAGAGCAGCTAAAAGACAGGGAGTGCCACAAAGCAACCTGGCCAGTGAGCCAGCCAGTAACCGTAGCTGGTTAGCAGCAACTGAACTTTCAAAATAAGAGGACGGAAGATTTTCTGTTACTAAGTACATCACAGTTCTCTAAGACGGATACAAAATACAAGTCTCAAATCTAGTCATTGTGGGAAAGCTGCTCACCATCTGCGCTGCTATCATGCTACTCTGCTACATGTGCTGCAGACAGTACTAGACTGATGTAACGAGTGCAGCTGGAGCCGGTAAGCTAAGTAAACGGTGTTATGACACTATTTACAAATTCCCCTGATCTTTGTTTTCTCCCTATCAGAGAATTTTGGAGAACATATACAGCAGGGATGCCAAACATAAGGCCCGCGGGCCAGAATTGCCCCGGCAAAGACTCCAACCTGGCCCGCTGGCCGTGTTTGTAAAATGTTAATACATTTTACAGCTTGTGCTACTAATAAAGAACACCTCCACCGTCTTTCATACTACACCAAAGTAATAATCAATTAAAATAACAGCTTTTGGGTTCCCCAGTGTTTTTACAATTTAAGTCCAACGAGTTGTGTTGATAGATTTATTTAATTAAATAGAGCAGAATATATTTAGCTGCGCTTCTTTCTCTTTTATTGAGATATCGTAGGGATTAAATGTGCAGCTAAACTTACGCAGACAGAAAGTGGATTTTTACTTGTCCGGCCCACTTTAGATCAAAGTGTGCTGTATGTGGCCCCTGACAAAGAATAAGTTTGACACCCCTGATATACACCAATCAGTGATAGGCTGCTACAGGCTAGTAGCACTGGTCCCACATTCTCAAACTGTTCTGGAGCACAAGAACTGTAATTATCATTTGCACCATTTATACTGTGAATTAATCATTTGTTATGTAAGGTGTCCCGTGCATCCTTGCACTGCAATGCGTTAACACCAGAGGATGTCAGTTGTCATAAGAATAGAAAAAGTTTGTGGAAGTAATAAAATGGTAATCTTTAGCCTGCCTGGACTGGTCCTGCAACAGAAATCAGTGTTGTGTTGATCACTGCATGTGCATTGTCTTTGTGTCTTGTTAAACTGTTTATTCTTGTGCTGCGGTGTGCTCTTTTCTCCCCGCAGGCCTGCCTGATCCATTTGCCAAGGTGGTCGTGGATGGTTCAGGACAATGCCACTCTACAGACACTGTGAGGAACACGCTTGACCCAAAGTGGAACCAACATTATGATCTGTGAGTCTCAGAGTCATTTTTCTTCTTCTTCATTTATTTATTTATTTATTTATAACACTGAATCATTTCTGACATCTGTTTGTAAGGATTTAAAAAGTCTTCTTTGGTTTATTTGAATACCTCCCACCGCCCCACAGACTAAATCTGATTACAAACAGCAGTTTGAGGCCATGCTTGGCTTATTGCAGTGCCTCTCAATTAGTATGCCTTTCTTTTTATAACCTTGAAGTGTGAGACTTTGCCAACCGATGAAAACAGCTCTTGCATCTGGCCTCTCACTTATTTAAATACTGTGTAATGACATAACCCTTCAGTCGAAAAATGTCCCTTGGAACAGTATTTAAGGAATCAGAAAAGGAGGGCCGTCTCCAATAGTATTTTCTTCCATTGACTGAAACACGTGCATGTCTTGTTGTACCCCGATTGCCTTTTTCCCAAAGATGGAGTGTCCTGCGAAAGTAACCTGGAAAAAACAGAGACAGAGCGTGAGTGAAAATGTGAGAGTGAAAGTTTCCAGTATTGGCCCAGTGTTTATCCAAGCCGTCATGCGTAGCCAACAGCGAGAGGAAGCACGTGTCTGCGTTTGTTTGGTTGCTGGGGATACAGGACCCTCTCTCTACAAGGCCCCACGCCTGTCGCATTTGACAAGAGGGAAAAAGTCACGCGCACGTACGCACACCTCGGGGATGAATTGTTGGAGTGGAGAACACAGACTCGTGGCTCAGTGGAAACGTCTCTGCTCTAATTTGTCCCGAGAGCCTGCAGATATCGTAGACTGGAATTTATGTGAAAACGACTTGGGTTTTTCTGCACCGGTGATACGTTTACCATGACTGTATCCCGTTTTACTGTCTGTGTTTATTCTCGTGGTGAACAGCAGAAGGACCCTCAGGTGGTGTGTTGGAGGAGAGAGGTTTTAATTGACTGAGAGCAGCTTCTCTGGCTGTCTGGCTGGCTCACACTTATTAAAATAGGGCCTGCAACACCTGGTGTTCCCAAAAGAGCCTAGTGCATTAAAGCTGTTGGCAGTGACTCTTTTTTTCCATTTGTTGTGTGTGAGGGTGTAGAAATGATGTGTGTGTGTGTGCTGGGTCTTCATTTCTTGGGCATGCTGCAGAGAGCAAACTGGCCCATGGTCTGTGACCCTTCAGCATTGTTGCAGGATGTTGCCAGCATGCCAAGAATAGTAGACGCAGTCTAGCTAGCTGCCTGGGTCGCACAATCCTTCTGCTTGCTCTCGGTTTCTAAAACAGATCCGTAACACTCATAGGATATGACTGAAATAAAGGAAGTCTAAGCTGAATAACTCCTGTTGGGGATTAGTAGAGGCAAGGATACTGTAATTATGAGTAATAAAACCGTTCGTCTGGAGGACCTTCATCGTTGTAGTAAGTGACGGGAAGTGTCTTCCTGCATTTTTGCACTCTTTTGTCATGCTGTCACATTTATTCAATTAGGAATCCATCAGATATAGTGTTATTAAATAATACATCTGCAATGTTAAGTGCCCTGTCTAGACTCAAATTTCTTTACACCCACCCGCTTATCCATTCCCCTCCCATCGTCTGAGCTCTAATTCTGTAGAAGCGACAAGTTCAAAAGAACTAATAGCTGGCTATTCCAGTTTCTCAGCTTTCCAAGGTACTACCAGTACTGTGCAAAAGTCTTGTGCCACCACTCATTTCTTTAGGTACGGTAATTAATTGAGACATGTGCAAACATACATACTAATATAAAGGCATAAACAGAATTTGTACAATTTTGAGTGCCAATATTTGGTATGATGACTTTTATTCTGAACTCTTCCATCTTGTCATTTCTTTAATAGTCTTCAGGAATAGTCGTCTGCCTTTCTGTTTAAATGACCCCACACTGCTTCAATAATGTTGATGTCTCGGCTCTGGGGAGCAGAGTCCTTGACTGATAGAAAACACCATATATAATTCTCCAGCTATGCTTTTACTACATTGGCAGTGTGTTTAAAGCCTTTGCCAATCAGACACTTTCCTGATTGCATACATTTCTACATTCATAATTACATCAATTTTTACAAGACCCCAACATCACTGGCTCAAATGCAGCCCAAACCATGACAGAGCCTCCACCATGCTTTACAGATGTACACACACTCCTGACCACTTGTGTATATATTGACTAGAATTTGAATCAAAAATGTCAAATTTGGATTCATCACTTCATCAGACCTGTTGCCACTGATTTCAGTCCAGTTTTTCTGTAATTTGACATACCTCAGCCTTTTCTCCTGCTGCTTTAAGAATAGCTTCTTGTCAGCCACTGTTCAACTGAGTTTTTTTACTGCAACTTTTTGTGTGTGTCAGATGTTGCTTGTCCTATTTAGCTCTATCCACTGATGTTAGGTACTACTTGACTGGCAAATGACTGACCTTGCAATATAATACATTATTAATTCTATAATAAAAATGGTGTATTCTATTACTTTGAGCTATTTCAGTTCCAAATCTGTCATAATTGCTTGTGTCTTTTGGTCTTAAAATATCTTAAACACACATTTGCTAACAAAGGACCTTAAAAGATATCGTCTTAAAATCAGTTTTCTGTTTTGCGAGGGTTTTTTTCCCGTTAAATCATTGGGTTAAGTGGTTTTGTTTTCGAGTCCAACTCCTGACTGTTGTTTGTTGCTTTGTTTTGGCTGGGATTTGGTTTAGTACATGTAATACATTGAAAGAAACCCTGAGGATAATGCTGAAAGCAGCCTCGCTGGGAAGCCTGCTTGTTTAGGTCCAGTAAAGTCTAACAAGAAATGACTTGAGAGCGATGATTGCACTTTGTGGTTAATGATGTAACTGTTGTATCTGTAGCAAGCAAGCTGTTGTGTATGATGAAATGGTTTGGGTTCCTTAGAATACTTCAATTTAAACTTTTTATATTTGTTAAATCAAAGAGGTATTTTATTACTGCCCTTTTTTTAAGAGTCTTTAGGAAACAGATTTATTTTTGTTGGTGTTCGTCCACAACACAAATATCTGACACTGATTCACAGGTCTGGGATTTGTTGCATTTGTATCTCTGATTATGAATTTTTCATTTTGGTGTGTATTTTTTCTTAAACCTAAAATAAAACCAAAGATTCCTCTACTTAATGAAAGGTGTATTAAAAAAGCACATAAGGCTCTTTAAATCTGCTGCTTTTCCTTTAATGCCAGTTTTCCCATTGAGTGTGTGTGTGTGTGTGTGTGTGTGTGTGTGTGTGTGTGTGTGTGTGTGTGTGTGTGTGTGTGTGTGTGTGTGTGTGTGTGTGTGTGTGTGTGTGTGTGTGTGTGTGTGTGTGTGTGTGTGTGTGTACCTATGACTGTATGAAAAATCTTAGCCAGACTAATGAATTTTATTACAAGGATCCAGATGACTTTGGTTTGGTTATAATACTTCCCTCCTGTCATGTCTGTCTGACATAGTAGCGCTCTCTCTCACATCGCACCCCAGACAGGCATTTGGCACTGACTCAAAATGTCCAGACGTCTTACTCACAGCCTCATTGTTTCATATCCCTTTTGGTAAGCAGCATGATAATTACAGTGGGATGCAGTTCTCCGAATCGTACAGACGATTAGTTTTAGACTGAAGGAGGGAGCCCACCCGAGCAGATGTGCCGCAACAGGTTCACATGCTGAGATTTTATCACACTGAGGCCTGACACACGAGGAGGCAGACACGATAAGGAAATAATTCCACTTATTTAGACGCGTCTCTCATTGCCAGCACATCTGTAACTCTGTGTGTGCCTGATCATGTCCTTTACTTGCATAGTGGTCAAACCAGTTAATCTTTTAAAGAGAAAATTATGCCCATTTCCAGCTCCCTTTTAAAAAAAGAAAAAAAAATTTCATGGAGTCTACTGGCCTATCCCAATTATTTTTCCCAGTTCCCCCATTCCCACTCCCTCAAATGCATCTTATTTCTGATTGGTTGCCCCTTGCTGACAGAAGATTTGACCCACCGAGTGGGAGGGGCTTTTGTACCTATAACCTGAGCTCAGTGCCTGTGGTGGTGATGATGATGATGATTATCTCTCTTTGAAATCAGACCACAGAGCCAGGATGATAAAAAGTAAAAAGACTGTTGAAATGGAGCATTTAAAGCAGTTTGAAGCCTGAGCTTTCTGGCTCTCAGGAGTTTGTACTCAAGCTGACCTCATTATTTGAAAGCTTGACCAACAATAATATTGGTGTAACAATGTACACCAGTCAGGTACAATGTTATGACCATTGAATAAGATTGTGTTGGTCCTCCTTTAGTTGCCAAAAAAAGGCCAGACCTACCCATCAAAGCATGGACTCAACTCGACCCCTGAAGGTGTGCTGTGGTATCTGGCACCAAGATGTTGGCAACAGATCCTTTAAGTCCTGCAAATTTTGAGGTGCTGCCTCCATGGATTGGACTTGTTTGTTCAGAACATCCTAGAGATGCTCAATTGGAGGAAAATTTGGAGGCCAAGTCAACCCTTAAAATTGCTATTGCTTTCCTCAAACCACTCCTGAACCATTCGTACTTTTTGGCCTGGTCCATTATCCTGCTGAAAGAGGCCACGGACATGAGGAAATACGGTTTCCATGAAAGGGTGTTCATGTTCATGAAGCAATTTGGGTAGATGGTACGTGTCAAACTAACAGCCACCTGGAGGACTCGAGGTTTCCCAGCAGAACATGGCTTTCCATAGGTCATCCTGGTCTCAGGTGTTCCCCAGGTAACCATTGCCCACAAATACCCAGCCATCCAGGCCGCCTTCTCTCATCGCTCCAGTTCTGATGCTCACATACCCATTGTTTGTGCTTATGGTCATGTGAAGGGGTCAGCATGGATACCCTGACTGGTCTGCAGCTATGCAGAACCATACACAACAAACTCCATCTAACGCTGGTTCTATCAGAACCAGCGTTAGATGGAGATAAAGAGAGATAATCATTGTTACTCACTTCACCGGTCAGTGCTCATTTTCTGTCTTACAAAAAACAATCAGGCATAACATTGTAAGGAAAACTATAATAGGACCTTGTAATGTTCTCAGTACTTGCAGTACAACCGTAGCAATCGCTGTCAGTCATAACACGGGCTAGTTTTTTTACGCTAAGTTTGTGTAGTGTTTACCTACAAAAACTTGTATACCTATACCTGTTATTATTTCCCTCTTTACTCTGTCTCGTGACACCATTCCCATTCAGTTAGCTTGAAATAACAAATAGTATCACAGTGAGACTAAAGCTGGGGTTTTTTTTACACAGGAACTACAAAAGATGTCAGAAGAATTGGGTCAGGACATTGTCTGAAGTTTTCTTTTGTAGATGTAGCCCACAGCTGGAGATCATTTACATCAGCCATGAGCCGCCTGAACGAGGCAGAACACAGGACAGCCAATCAACAACCGCGAATTCACCTGCAGCTTTTTTCACATCGCCACAGATCGGTGCAGTCGGGCATCACAAAGCCTTTGTACTGGAGCTGCATTTACACTTGCAACTCCTTCCACTGCTGTCTAGAAAAGCTCATGTCTAAAACAACCGTAGACCATCAACCTCTGAAAAACAGGAGCCTCTATGATGTTTAATAGGGTGATATCCCCTCAGAGCTGCTAGCGCTGCTGCAGAGTCGGTCTTGCTGTGTGATATTTCATCCTATAATTATTGACTTGTCATTTAAATTTTTTTTTCATCCTCTTTAAGTGCAATCATTAACCATCTTCAACCGAGATTACAGTGGGTTTTAACATTATGTCGAGGGCTTACTGTACAGCTACTGCACTTCTTACCTCATCATAAACTCATAAAGTCAAAATAGTTTACTTTGAGGCAAACAGCCTTCAAATTATATAACTAATGTTACGGCCTTCCATGTTTGGCAGAGCAGTTAATGACTGTTTATACCCAATCATAATTTCAGTGCTGCTGGTTTGATCAAAGAAAGTCATTTGTACTTTTCATATATTGAGGAAAATGGTTTTCTTAAAATGTCTTGTGTGTAAATTGTATAAGCCAAAAGAAAACTCGATGTCAGCCCAAGTTTAAAAATCCATTTTGTAGCAAAACGTAGGGCTTATTTCATTTCCCCTGCACGCTGGGAGAGTATTTAAAATGACGACAGATCAGGGGGCATTTTACAGCTAAAGTGGTTTTGTTGCTGTGGTGTCATCGCAGGAGTACCGTGGCCTTCTGTCCCACTTTTATTGAGGATGGCTGGTGATAAATGATTCAGAGAATCCCACTCCACTTGTGGTGCTTCGTCTTCTTCTCAGGCACAGAGGATCAGAAAATCCCTCTGAGCTTGCTCACCTACCTCTTCCACATCCATGTGTGCCGACTCCGCCTCGCTTTGTAGTCCTTGACAAGGAGTTTTAGTAGTAACCTCCGTGACGTGGGTGCGTATTTGCTGTAGTGCCGGGGAAATCCTCAGGGAAATTTCTATTACCTTTCACCAGATGTCTGTTTGTTGAGCAGTAAAAGAGAGTTTCTATGGCACATCTCATTAAATACGTGTACCTATTATATCTCCTTTTCTCTTTCCCAACAGATACATTGGAAAATCGGATTCCATCACCATCAGCGTGTGGAATCACAAGAAGATCCATAAGAAGCAAGGAGCTGGCTTTCTGGGCTGTGTCCGCCTTCTGTCCAATGCTATCAACCGCCTTAAAGACACAGGCTGTAAGTGCCAGTGATGCTTTAATGTATCTGCCGCACATTATGATGTTTAATTTTCCCTTTTTTCCCTAAACCCTCTTTAACAGTGTAGCTCTCTGTGGATTAACAATATATTTGGCATTTTGTGTCAGCACAAGTAGCAAAGTGATGTACTTTAATGCGTATAGATTTCTGCATCCAGGTTAAGATTGTCTTGTAATATTCAAATCTCCAGCCCAACCTTATACCTCTGAAAAGCTTGTACAAACATGACAAATGACAGCTGCTGGTTATAGGTTATACTTCATTATCATTATGAACATTATGACCAGATGGATCTTTTTAAAATTTTGCCAACTGGCCTCGTACTTTTGGCCCCATAAAAGCAACTAATTATATTAATTGTTGAAATTAGCAGCTCTAAGTCTGCGTTCATGGATCTCTGTGGGAAAAGGATGGACTGCACTGTTTCTTGTCTAATGTGCGTTGGGATCTCGTACGTCAGTAGTCGGAGAATGGATTGAGAAATTGACAGGCAGATCATGGAGTATCTTCAGCGATGTGGAGAGATGGGAGCCTCAAGCTGCGGGTAGTGACCTAAAAAAATAAGATCACAGATACAAGCGGTGAAAATGAGATTCCTCCAAAGAGTTGGTGAGGGATGAGGCGTGGAGCTCAGTCCTTCAGAAGAGACTTAAAGTACATCTCTTCTGCAATGAGCCAGATGAGGTGGGTAGAATGCCTCACAGATTCTTCCTGGGTCAGGTGAAGTGTGCATGTCCAATTGGTGGGGGGGACCTGAGGGCAGACTAGAACAGGCTGAAGGAAATCTGTCTCCGGCTTGGCTTAAGGCCGCCTCAGGGGAGGGGGTGGTCAGTGTAGCTCTGCTGAGACTTTGATTAAAGGAGCACTAAATTCCCAGGAATTAAAGAAATGTAAAATATTTTGGAGCATAGTTAATAGAAGGATGCTTCCTAATAGTTGTCGGTTGATTATTACGAAATGTATATTTGACATATTAAAATAATTCTGATTCAGATAATGAAGGTCCTGAAGACTAAATGTGTTAATAAGATATGAATACAGGTTAAAACGTGAGTCCTCTCCAGGTTGTTGTGAAAATTGATAATAAACATGCTAAAATACTGCTGCATTGTACTTTTCCTTGACATCCAGTTGCTTAATACATACAGAGACACTGTCAGGCTCCTACTTAATATATTGCATTAAATTATAATGCATGTGGAACAGGATATCCGTAATCTTTGTTTTTTCAGACATTTTCTTTAACGGGACTTCCTTAAAATTGAGATTTAAAGAACTCTTGCTCTCCTCACACTTAAAAGAGGGCTTTTCCTTCCAAACTGACTGTTAATATGTTCATTGCATTAATTAGCAGCTGCTAGGATTAGCCTGTGCTTTGCTAATGAGACAGAGGGACTTGATCTCAATGAAAACAAGTATGAAATCACAAACTTTAAAGATGATCTATTACAGTTTTCCTTATACTTGTCACACATGTGTAGTGTGACAAATGCTAAAGGCTCAGTTTCAGACTGTTTTTTGTGCTCGTGGCTCTATATGATGTAGTTAAGAGCAGATATTCCTAATATGGTCATCTCAGTCACAGGGCTCCACCCACATGCTGTTCAAAGCTTTTGTTTGCCAGGGGTAGCCAATCGGAAGAAAGCTGGCAGAGGAGGCCAACCTCAACAGCAGGCTGATGTGAGGTTTATTTTATCTGGATCTTGTACTTTAAAATATGTCTGGATGACCTCAGTTTTTTTTTCTATTAGCTCTTTATGCGTCATTTGATTTACTCGGTTTATTACAATCTGCTGGAGAAGATGACAGCAGTTAAATTGTCATTTACGGCCATCAGACCTCCACAGCTCACTGAAGCTGGACTATCTGTCCACACCGCTGCTGCCAGAGCTACGCGACTGCAACTTAGAGTGGCTCCATTTAGTGCCCTGTCTCACTCGCTAAGCCTGACAGAGGCCAGACCGGGGTGTGAGAGGGGTCAGCACTCTGCCCCTGCCAGAACAGGAAGAGCCATTTAACATCACCCAGCAATTACGGTAAAAATGTCTCATGTCAGAAGCTAACTGGATAAATGAGACGAAGGTCTTAGTTAATGGCTCCCTATATAAAAGCCCTGCCAGATTGTTGTAGCTTCAGCAAAAGCGGTCTGGAGTGAGTCTGAGCCAGTACCTGCTCCATGGGCCTGCGGTCTTGTAGGCAGAACCGTGAAAGAATCCCACCAGTTTTCCTAGAAGCTCCTGACATTGTTGTTTTCCTGGAGGGACACAGGAAACCTGAACCTTGTGCCACAGCTGTGAGTGGTTTGCCTCCCGCTTTTCCCCTCGCTGTCTCTCTCTCCCTCTCTCTCTCCTGGCCTTCTCCTCACCCCTCGGGTTTCTCCTCGAGTCTCCTCTGTAGACTGGGAACATGTGCGCGCGCACACACACACACACAAATGCCATTGTAACTAATCTCGCTCTATCTCCGTCTGCCGATCTAGACAACCGGTCATTTCACGCAGACATGCATAATTGTGCAGCTATTTAAGTGTAAGCATAGATATGTAGTGTTGTGGTCTCTCCCCTTGTGTGCGTTTGTCATTCTTTTGTCTGTGTGTGTGCTTTTACCAGCACTTGCCATTCAGTCCCCTCCACAAGCCTTACCGAGGGCACAGAGTACAACTTTTGTGTATAATTGTAGAGCGTCTCGGGTTGACTGTAACATTTATACATAATTGCAACGTTTATGTTTCATGTCCTCTTGTATATGACTGTGCAAGTATTTACATGTATACACTTTCATCCAACCTCAGCACGAGTACATTTTCTGTTTTGTCAGTGGCTGCTGACCTCCGGCCAGCCTCGTAACGCTTCGACCGTTGCCAGTTTTGGTCCCTGTTTAGTCTAGACACACATCCTGAGCTGATCTGCATGACACCCAGACAACAGAGAGCAGATAGTGGCATTTCTCATGTCTGCAGGCAACTTCTTTTTTCCTTTCTCTCTTTTCCGCCTGATCTCTCTCCGTTTCTCACTCACTCTCAAATTCCGCAGACTTTAAGAAGTTCAGACAAAGAGTTTCCAGACTTTGGCAGAAGTTCATGTCCACGCTAAGGCTGAGCGGAATAGTGCAGGCTTTGTACTGAAATTTGTCAAATGTTTGACCCCAGCATTTGAACTGAAGCCCGCTCTGTACCGATGCTCAGTGAGTTTCTGTTTTTTACTGCCAGTGGCTGTTCCACGGAGCAGACCATCTGTTCCAGGGCACAGCCAAGCTGTGGTCTGCAGACAGAAGAATGAGAGACAGATAATGACGGAGACTCTGAGTGATGTAAATGATACAGAGCAGTGGGAATTATCCAAAGTGTGCGGGGAGACGAATACATCCCAACACACGCTAGTTTACATGTCTTTCTGAAGTTGATGAATCCTTTTTTTTTCTTTTGTTCTTTTTACTCCTCCTTTCATCTCTATTCTCATTTCCTGTCTGTCTGATTGGCTTCTTCCTCTCCTCTTTGCCTCTCTCACTCTCTCCTGAACAGATCAGAGACTAGACTTGAACAAACTGAGTCCCAACGACAGCGACACAGTCAGGGGCCAGATAGTGGGTGAGTACGGTTTTGTGTGCCCGCTGTAAAACTATCCGGTGATACTTTATAACTTCCTTTGACAGAGGTTGTAGAAGAATCGCAGTGTTCTGTTTTGCTTCTCACGTGTATAAACAGCTCAAAATGAATGCGACCTGCCAAATGTTGCTTGAAAATCTGCTTCTTTTGTCACACACAAAATACATCACTGAAGCTCAGATTTACCACGTGCTCCCGGCAGAAGTTTAAAAACAAAAAAAGATCTGGAAGGAAATGCATTTTTGTTTAACCAGACCCTTCAGCATACCTCTGATTTGAAAAAAAATAAATAAATAAATTAAAAAGAAATAACCTTTTCCCTGCTTCTACTAAAGACACAAAGTTCCATTTTGTGCATGGATAAAATATCTGTGCCTACGCTGTGAGCTGCAGTCTAGTAACGTGTGTGTGTGTGTGTGTGTGTGTGTGTGTGTGTGTGTGTGTGTGTGTGTGTGTGTGTGTGTGTGTGTGTGTGTGTGTGTGTGTGTGTGTGTGTGTGTGTGTGTGTGTGTGTGTGTGTGTGTGTGTATCTGTCTGCCATGTGTTGCTGTAGTGAGCCTGCAGTCGAGGGACCGGATAGGCACAGGAGGTCCTGTGGTGGACTGCAGTCGGCTGTTTGACAATGATCTTCCAGATGGGTGAGTGAGTCGGGGAACTCTCTTGTCTTCTCGGAAGAGATATTATTTTTGAAATTCATATAAGAATACGATATCTGCATGTAGTGAAAGGGGGCAGCGCGTCTACTAGATGCTTCTGTGTCTGCTTAACCGTGTGCTGTGTCTGTGTACGTTTCTGCTGCCAGCTGGGAGGAGAGGAGGACCGCGTCTGGGCGCATCCAGTACTTGAACCACATCACACGCACCACACAGTGGGAGAGGCCTACCAGGTGAGTACACTCTGCAGCCTCTGCAGAATCTCAAAGCCAGACCTCTTAAATCAAACAGCAGCAGGCTGATGGAAATCCACATCACTGGCCTCAGTGCTCCCAAACTGGGGAGCTCTGGAGAAAAATTGAGTGGGCTCCTTGAAGGGGGGAAAAAAAAACAAAAAAAAGGTGTCAGACAAATTGCTTCAGACAGTGGCGTTAAATGATACGGAGGAGCTGAGAAGAGCAGAAATGAAGGCATCTCTTTTTTTCCTCTGCCTTTTCTTCTTAGGTTCTTTTTTTTTTTTTTAATGTCTCAAGCAACCTCTTTTGTATTTATTACTCGATTCTGACGTCAGCCACACTCTTCTGTTAATTATTGAACTCCTCCTACCTGCCTTTTTGCCCTCTCAGGCCGGCATCGGAGTACTCCAGCCCCGGCCGTCCTCTAAGCTGCATTGTGGACGAGAACACGCCTATTAGCACGAACGGCGCCACGCCCACCACAGCGTTACCGCCGAGCAACGGCGACCAGCGAGCGCAGGAGAGACGGGTCCGTTCGCAGAGGCACCGCAACTACATGAGCAGAACCCATCTGCACACGCACCCTGACCTTCCCGAGGGATACGGTTAGTATTTGTGAACATGCGCACAGCCTGGTGAAAAGACTAAAAATGTCACATTTACATGCTTTTTGCAGGTTGTGCACCGTTCTGAGTAAGTGATTGCAGAAGATTGACAAACTGTCCTCATTTGCTGCAAATGCACTGAAAGAATTCCTATACGAGTCATGGCTTCCCATAATGCACGGGGCATTTCTTCTTCACTGTTTATTCGCCACTCTGAACGTAATCATTAGTTGTGATTCATCTCTGGCTCTCTTCCACAGTTTGTCTCTAGTCCTTTCTTCTTCCCCTCACCCCCAACCGGTCTAAGCAGATAGCTGCCCCTCCCTAAGCCTGGTCCTTCTGGAGGTTTCTTCCTGTAAAAAGGGAGTGTTTCCTTCCCACTGTCGCCAAGCCATTGCTCATAGGGCATCTTCTGATTGTTGTTTCTCTGTTTTCTTTTCTGAATTTTTTATATCTTTTATCACTTATAATAAAATCATTCTTACTGGTGGCAAGAGTCATAAACTCCTACTCCTCCTGACAGACAAACAGGTTATTAACTAATCTGACTAATCAGTTCAGTTCTTTTGAAATGGTGAAGTTGAACTTGAGTTCTCTGAAAAGATAGTCTTCCAATCTTTTAAAAAAAAAAGTGATATAATTCAGTGCACTGTGCTAATAGTTCTGCACTTGACCCAGATTTTCTAATCTTAATGCAGATAAATCTCCAGCGAAAGCCGCCTCCACAACAAATAGTGCCATCATTCTACTGCTGTTGTGTTAATTGCTTGGCCCTCCTCCCTGCTCAACGCTGAGCCCAGCTAATCTGCGTCCTCATTCAGTCGGCCGCTGCTCACATGACTCTGCAGTTCGACACAAGGAGCCTGAAATACTGGCTCCGTTTTAGACCATCTAATTGAATTGATCTAACTGTTAAAAGCTGGCTGCAGACACAGTCTTCCCCCCTCTGTTCCCCTGATTTTTTTGTTTTTTTGGAAGCAGACAATCAAACGCATTCATATAAAAGCAAACACACACAGGCTGTGTTTCCCTGCACAGCTCAAGGGAATTTTGTTTATCCTCACAGTAACATCATCTGCAGGATTTGGGAGCCAGAGCCATAGAAGCGTATCACAGCTTTGCCCTCAGTCCCTCAGATTGCTATGCTTGGTCCTCTACCTCCTTTGCTCCCCATCTCTGTACCTCTTTCTCTTAATCGAGTTAACATGAGTGCCAGAAGAAGCAACCTCGGCTGGACCGAAAACAAGTAAAGATTATGATGTTTAGGCATCAATTCATTCAATTTTTTCTGATAACACCAAAAGCTGCTGATTCAGAGAGTGACCTTTCATTTGCACATACAGCCAGTGTAACAAGACCGTGAGAAAGCCTCCTGTACTTGCTTAGCATGTCTGAATAAAGCTCTAAGGATCCTGTGGCTTAATTAAAGGAGCAGCTAGAGCGAGGGGGGTTCATTGTACAGCCTGCAGGACAGAACAGACCTGCCAAAAAGATCCAATCTGGCCTATTTAGATGACTTTCCAGGGGGAGGGTGTATTTATTTATTGATTGATTTTTAAATTGGATCTATGAATTGACTTTACAATGTTGTTTCTTTGAGATTAGGCTTGAACCGGCCCATAAACTGAAACCGCACTTGGAGCTAGACAGATCCAGCAATATAAGTACGTCCTCACTCTGCCCTTACTTTGTTAATTCTTCGGGGTTTCACGTAAAACCTGTCAGCAGCTTTTTGGTTCCCGCATGAGCCAAGAGATGTCTGCCCGCGCCTCGAGCGTGCAGCGCGCTCATCGGCTAAGTGGTGGGTTTGTAAGGTCGTGTGTACGTGCGTATTAAAGTAGGCTAGCACAGCCAAAGGGATGCCAGCGAAGAGCTCTCTCTTGGCAAGCAGCTCCATGGAAATATATGTCATGCCATGATGAATGAGCTCACCAACTAAAGAGTCAGACATCCCCCCCCTCCAGTCTCTCCAGCGTTCATCTCCCTGTCTCTCACCTCACCCCCTCCCTGCCGCCACTTTCAGGCTGCCTTTTGGGATCTCCACTGACTCGAGCAGTTTTTTAAACTCCATCTGTCTATCACGCTCGAATGCAGACGGGGGTCGCCCAGTGGCATACAAACTCAACTCTGTTTTTTCAAATTCGTCTGGATGATTTGATGCACATTTAATTGCCTAATCTAAGTGTTCAAGCGAACATATAATGAACGATTAATTGTATGTTTTTGTCTTACTACAGAGCAAAGGACAACACAGCAAGGACAAGTTTACTTCCTCCACACTCAGACAGGTGTCAGCACGTGGCACGATCCCAGGGTACCCAGGTATATTCTTCACAGGACGTCCAAATGCATACACATAACACTAGTTTAAAGCCAAAAATGCTTCTAGAATAAATGTAGTCAAACCTGTTGCTTGGCTCCACTTTTCATGATATGCTGCTAGAATCAAAAGTTTCAGGTCACTGCACACAGACTGTCTGTGGTAGACAATTGGCTATTTTAATTGGGGGGAATGGGGAAGACACCAAAATCACTTATCCTTCTTTCTTATACTTCACGGTCCCCCTGACAGAATCCATAGCTCGTGTTATTCCCGGTCGCCTTGCAGTGCGCCGTAAACCTGGAGCTGATTATGAGCCTAACATGCTGTGAGAAGACCCATGTCACGGGGCTCTGAGAGCAATTCGGTCCTCTGGCATGAGTACCGAAAGGCCCGAACCACATGGCCAACAGCACACAGGTCTCACTCAGTCATACCAGAGGCTGTTGAGTAACACCCGCTGAGGCATGTGCATCTTATTGATTACCGTATTCTGAAAGAATGCACAATCTCTAAAATGTGTAGAAACAGACTTCAGTGCGCTCGCTCAATAAATCACGACTGATCACTTCTGTCTTGCATCCAATGAGATTATGAGTGATAGAGGATGTTTTTATTGGTCTAGATAGGAGCCTGTCAGGAGCCACAGCT
This sequence comes from Aulonocara sp. 'chitande type north' Nkhata Bay, assembly GCF_057382095.1. NCBI lineage: Eukaryota > Metazoa > Chordata > Actinopteri > Cichliformes > Cichlidae > Aulonocara > Aulonocara sp. 'chitande type north' Nkhata Bay. The sequence continues at coordinate 12,211,739 of NC_141347.1, forward strand.
TGTGAGGCTCTGGTCACTTTGGCTCCAAATCTTAAAAACTGAAAGGTTAGCGCCAGCGTAGCTGCAATTTCTGAACGTCTTGGTCTCCCTGGAGTCCAGCTGAAAGGCTGAAGGGCAGCTGTAAATAGTTTTAGATGGGAGGAAGAAGAAAAACAGAATAAAAGTGATTTCTCAGACATTCAGAATCCCGCTGTCTGCTTTAATTCTTTTCAGTGCTTAGTGCTTTCACGTGTTTCATATCTACCCTACATTAAATTTGCGCTTTCTAACTCTTTGTTTGCTGTTTTCGTACACCTCAGAGATCTGAGTAATGTAAACTGTGAGGAACTGGGTCCTCTACCTCCGGGATGGGAAATACGGAACACGGCAACCGGGAGAGTGTACTTCGTCGATCATAACAACCGAACCACACAGTTCACAGACCCGCGCCTCTCCGCTAACCTGCATCTAGTCCTAAAGTAAGCATGGGACGCTTCAATCGGGGAAAAATGTGAAATAGACCGATGCAAAAGCAAAGATTTATTTTTCTTTCCATTTCGTCTCTGCAGTCCAAGTCCAAATGGTTCTCGAGGAGGCATCGAGAGTCAGAATGTCAGGTAAGGGTCGGGCTTTGTGCCAGCAACACACACACACCCACACACACACACAAGCAGACACTGCCAGACTTCATTCGTATAGTTTGCCTCCCTCTGAGCCAATGTTTTTGCCCCGGGATCCTGCGTGTTCACCACCTGCAGACGTTCAACACCCAGCGCACTGCTTCTGCTGAGCAGACGTCTGTGAGCACTCACCCACAGAAATACATACACAGGGCACTTCCCCCGCACGCTCTTTCTTTTCAAATTTCCAAATTCCTCAGTCCATGCAGAGGGTTTTGATCGTAAAGGCGTTTTAGCACACTATCCGTCACAAAGCTGTCTTTGGCCAGACATCAAATAGCAGAGTGGAAACCGAGGCTGGCGTGTCTGCGGCCGAGCAGCGTCTCAACGTCCAGGAGGCGAAGCATAAATTCTATGCCCAAAGTAAATGAAGGAACTGTAATGGCCCGCGCTCGGTGCATGTCGGCGTGCGGGGATGCACATGCTCAGAATTTCTTCCCCTGCGCAGCTGTTCAAACACACACTGCGTAGAAGCATCAGCAGCCGCCGTAGAATTACCCAGAGGCCTTTGCTCTGCAAAAGCTGCAGAAGTGTACGGGCGCTTTGGTGGGCTTTCTCCGCCTGACCTCATTCCTGCTCCGTGCAGAGATGGAATGCATCGACACGGAGATCATGTTTCTTTCTTCTTTTTTTCCCCTCCTTCTCTTTTCTGATGGATCAAAGGACGTGTTTGGGCTTTTGGATTAGCTGGGCCCTGTGGCCCTCCTAACAAAGTTAAAAAAATAAAATTGGTTGCTTTGCATGCCACATTTGTTTATAATAATTTGTCATAAGCATAATTATGACCAGATGTATAAAGGAGAAAAAATGGAATTTTGATTGTGTATAAATTATGATATGAAGATTAGCTAATAAGTGGGTGTGTGTTTTTAAAGTAAGATAGAAAAATGTCTGCAGTTATTGGAGTTCTTGTGCTGTGTGGTTCCTCTTTTTTTGTGTGCGTGTGTTAAGTCTTGGTTACTCAAGAACACTTGGACCTTGGTCTGAGATATGCAAAACCTCCATAAATCTATGTTAATCCTTTCTCTTTACAACTACCATATAATAGATCATCTATAGGCTTTTTTACGTTCTGTCACAGCTTTGGAATGACTTTCTAACTCGTGACAAAAGTCTGGAAAACACATCATTCTTCATGCATTTCCTTCAAGACATCTGCCTTCTATCAGATTTTTAAAAAATGTTCACCCTCCGTGTGCTGTCACCCCAGAAAAATGTTTGAGATATATATATATATTTATATATACATCTGTCAGTGTTATAGTTTATTGCCCTCTTTTTATTTGCTAAAGAAACATCCTGAGCATCAAGAGTGTGGTTTTGGTTAAACTTCCTCTGTGATGTTGCAATCCTCTGCAGATTCCAGCCGCTTGAATGGTCAAGGTCACTGTCCAATAGGTAACCGAATCCTCGTCTGGTTTTAAGACCTGGCTGCAGAATTGCCCGTCTGTACAGTTGCATGAGAAATGATATTAGCCTCTCAGACGTTTGTGATTTGTTGCGCCGCGAAAACATTGCTTTTATTGCAACAACTTGTCTTTGCAGTGAGCGTCTTCAGGTAACATGCACCAGAGTCGTGCTCCTCGGTGAGCTTTTGGAAGGAGAACAGAGCCGTAGGGCCGACGACTGTGAGCGAAAGAGACAGAGAGACGGAGCAGGGACGTTTTGATTTATGGGGGAAAGTGCAGCGAGAGATGCTTGTGCCTCCTCTCCTGCTCCTTCCCTCCCAACATCTGAGTGTCTACAGTATTTTGGGCTGTCAGGAGAGTGCCCTTCCTGCCTTCCCTCCCTCTAAGTCTAGTCTGCAGGAAATAAAGGGCTTCACAAGGAGGTCTTCAGTGTCCTATGGGGCCCTGTGGCTTTCTGGGATAGCAGGAAGTGATTGAAAAGCCAAACTGGATTCTGCCTGGCAGTCACCAAAACCAAACTCAGTCACTTTTTCAAGAAGTTGTCATTGTGGTGCAGGGGAATGCAAGCTGTTGGGTGGATAGTTTAAGGTAGTAGTGCTGAGCTAAACGAACTCTGGACACGTTTTTAGGTCTCCTCCCTGTGTTTCTTTGCCTCACTGAAAACCTGATAAAAGTTGGCGTGGACATGATTGTTTTAACCTTGGCGTCCCTTTTGAGTGTTACTTCCTACATAGCCATACTGTGCCCGCAGACTGTGGTGTGTGCATGTGTGTGTGTCAGCCACCCTCTGTGCTCAGCTCCACAGTCTGGTGTTTATGACCCTGCTCATGCCTGCCCCCCCGGGCCACTGAAGTGCAAAAGGCCACTGTGTAAATAATCCTTTAGTGAAGGCCTCATAGAGGCTCTTTTGACTCTGTGTGTGTGCTGTGTACCCCCCTCTGAGGCGTTCTTCCCAAACCAAACTCAAAAGTTGTATTCTACACTGGAGTCGGGAGCTTGGTCATCATTAGCCTCAGACAAAGATCACAGTCTCGCTATTGATCGGGCGGTAAGAACTTTAAAAGGCAGCAGTGTTTAAATTAAAACATTAGTGTTTTATTCTCTGCTTACTTTATACTTATGTAGAGCAGTCTGATGCAGACATTTAGATCTAAAGAAGATTAACATGACCACCCAGTGCTTTGTGAACGACCTCTGTTGGATGAGATGGTGAAGCTATTACCTAGCGAGCTGAAACATATAGACATAGTACTAAGTAGCATCAAATAAAATACCCAAACTGTCACACAGACTCACAGGTGGGTTGTAGTTACAGTTAACCATACCACAGGCCATCATTCTTGACAGACAAGTGCTTTACAAATGCTTCAAAAAAACATCAACCGCACGATTCAGTTCAGTGCCTTAACTGAAAACGAACAGCCTACTCACCTCCAACCCGTCAATCAAAGTGGCCGTGTTCCTAATAATGCACAACTTGAAGCTTTTATAGTTTAAAGAGCGAGTTATAAAGAAAAACACTGAACACTTGTCAAAAATGAACCATAGAAACTCTTTAATTGTGAACATTTTCAAATGCTTTGGTCTTAAAATTAGGTAAATATGGCTTCAGATGTACAACGCCCAATGCAGATGCAGTGTGTCAAAATCCAACCTTTTCACTGGTTTCATAGGAATTAAGAGAGTAATGGCAGCCAGGTGCTGCCAATCAAGTGTAGTTTGTTAACTGATGATTAGCAAGGGTGAGGGTCTTCATATAAACTGAGGTTTTGTCAGTTCGGGCCTTTCAGGTGTGTGTTAACACAATGCCATGGAGGAAAGAGACCAGCACTCATCGTAATTAAGCAAATGTTGCTGCCCATCAATCTGGGAAAGATTGGTTTTAAAACCCATCATTCTACATTCGACAGATGGATGGATGTAATATTACAAATATGTAATATTTGGTGAAAATCAAACGCAGTGGTGTGGAGGCGTGATGATTTGGGCTTATTACGGGACCTGGGCACCTCACAGTCACTGAGTCGACCATGAACTCCTCTGTATACCAAAGTATTCTAGAGTCAAATATGAGGCCGTCTGTCTGACAGCTAAAGTTTGGCTGAAATTGGGTCGTGCAAAAGGACTCTGATCCCAAGCACAGCAGCATTGTGCCGTTATTAGGATGCACTTAATTTTTTACACATTCCTGCATTTCAGCTGAATGTTTGTGTATTAATATGTGACACAGCGTAACAATATGTGACCTTTTATTATTCATCCCAGGTTGTATTTGGCTGAGGCTACATCCACACTAGCCTCAGAACGCTCCACGTCCACACTAGCCCGGATAACTATCGTTTTCACAGAGTTGTGCGTCTACATTGAAACGGCTGAAAACGCTTACGTTCCAGTACTGTGCATGTGTGAAACGCAAGAAGATTCGACCTGCCTCATTACTGTCTGCTGTTTATTTACTTTCCGGCTCTTTGAAGCGTCGCTGCAAAATGTCGAGGAAAAGCACCGAGTTTTTTAAATGGGCTAACAATGAGGTGGAGTTGTTGCTGCAAGTAACACAAAAGTACAAAGTTGCAAAAACGAGTGAGAATTAAAGAATTTGAAGAAAAGCTATCTGGAGCATGTACAAACTGTTAATCTTTGAGAGGACTGTCAAAATTGAGAGCAAACAAAACAACTGCTGTATAATGCCCTCTACTATCTTAGTTTAATTGGTCACACGACTAAAATGTGTCATCCTTTTCGAAAAGGCTCCGGGTTCGCTGTCCACACTGTGAAGCGAAAACGGCATTAAATGTATGCGTTTTCAAAACGCTGCATTTTCCTTGAACTAAAACGGCGTCTCAGTGTGGACGGGAGGCCAAAACGGAGAGAAAAAGATGCATTTTGAAACGAAAACGTATTAGCGTGGACGTAGCCTAATTTTAAGACCATTTTCGTGTTGTGATATGTAAGACTTTAGACCTGACTGGGGAGTAGCTTTAGTGAAGGCCGACTGTGACTCTTCTGTTTAGCTGTATAGATCCATGCTTTTCTTTTTCCCTTCCACACAACATTTTCCATATACCAAAGCAGACGGTAAATCCTGCCTTGACTTACTTTTGACCAAATATCTAGTTGCTGCTTTTCTACTTTGTAGGCCAGTATGCGGTATGACAGCGTGTGTAGGCTTTTCTCTCGCCGACTGTTGGTGACAAACTTTTGGACTTGTCAGAATGTGCCTGCACATCTCTGAGGGATGGCCTTGAGGACCTTACATTAGCTCAAGTTTATGTGATGAGTCAAAAACAACAGAGTATGTATTTTTTTTTTTTAAAAGACAGTTTTCAATTCAGTCATCTCTGTGTGCGAGGTTTCTGCCAGGTGTGGGGGAATGTATGCGTGCGCACGTTGTGATGTCTTACCTCCAGTAATCCCACCTCCACCTACTATATGTCTGTGTGTATGTGAGGAGCTGTTTGACTTGATGTTCTTACCAGATGACCTCAGTGTGTTTACTCCTCATTCCCTGCACTCAGCAAAGGACTAAGAAAGTACGCGTTTTTGAGCCTTTTGGCTTTTCTCTTGTTATTCTTGCACTAGTGCTTGCTTATTTTTCTCTCAAGCGATGTGTGTCTTTTTGTCTCCTTCTTTTGGCCCGTTCTCATCTTCCTCTGCCTTTCCGTGTGATCTTTCCCCTGCAGTCGTCAGAACCAGTTGAAGGATCAGGCCCAGCAGGCTCTGGTGTCCCCCGGTCAGCTCCCCGAGGAGGCCGAGTGCCTCACGGTGCCCAAGTACAAGCGAGATCTTGTTCAGAAGCTCAAGATCCTTCGCCAGGAACTGTCTCAGCAGCAGCCTCAGGCCGGCCACTGTCGCATTGAGGTGTCCCGCGAGGAGATCTTTGAGGTGAGTAGGGAAAGGAAAAGTCCTCGTTACAACTAAAGCTTGCATGTTCAGAAACTGGTACGTGATTTAAACCAGGAGAGTATTCACTTGAGAGCCAGAGCATGTGCGAAACATTTGAAATGAGATTGTGGAAATAATAAATGCGCTCCGTTGCACAACCACCTGATCCTTTAACCTAAAACTCCAGCCAACATATTGACATTTGGCAAAAAAAACCTCCCCAAAAACACACAACAATCAATGCCCTCAATTTCTCCATAATGCTACAAAATTACATGCCTTGTAAGTTGAGCAACTACCACAATTACTTGTGTACCCGCTGAGCAGCTTGTAATTGCACACGTTATTTATAGGTATTTTTCTCCCCTGTTCTCCGTGTGTGCTCCCATAAAGGTCGTTGCCCATAGCAGTTTGGCTGTAAGAGCGATTTCTCTCACACACACACACCTGCACGCACGCACACAGTTATCTATGATGTGTGAAGGCAGTCTGTTCAAAATCTAAAGCAGACCCTCTTGTTCGAGATGAAGTACATTTTCTCAGCGGGGGAGGGTTTTTTGGGGTTTTTTCTCCTTCTTCGTTTTTTTTCCTCCCGTGTCTTATGACGTGCAGGGCCTTCACCAGAACAACAACACCTGCAACAGACTGCATGACCCTCATAAAATATGCACTGGAATGTGCTGGAACAGCCACGTCTGTTAATCTGAACGAAGACATTTTTGTTGGCTGATCTCGATGTGAGCGAGAGAGAGGGTGGAGGTGGGGGGGAGGCGGGGCAGAGGACATCTTGAGGTTGAGCGAGACATAACTGCATAGTTTCTCCAGACCAGCTGAAGCATTAAATTATGAGTGAACAGGCGAGTGTTAGGCGGTGGACTGTCAGAGCTGTCTCCGTGTGTGCTTTTTCGGCGCAGATAAGACATTCCCAGTTCTTCCCCAGCACCCTTCAGCTGTCTGCTCCGTCTGGAGGGCACAGCGGAACCTGGCTGTGGAAGAGGCGGTGTTATTATAGTCTTACGACTGTGTTTATTATAACTGCCCCTAATCCACTTTAAATGAATCCCCCCCACACGACACTGTGAGCCGGTCGCACGTGGGAGGAACGCTGATTTAGGTCGTTCTAAATCCTTGGAAGCAACTGCTAAAAAACCAAAAAAATGCACTGCCATATTAGCATAAAAGACCTCAACATGGCTTCTGAGCCATTGCCTTTCATTTCAATGGCCACAAAAGCTGCAGGTGTAGGATCAGCGGTCAGGGCTGTGTTCTTGTATGTGTGCTTCATGACCAGAAGGTAACGGGGGAACTGGCCACGCGCGATTTTTGACAGCGGCCGCAGCATTACGCGAGTCTTCTCAGTGACTCTAACATCAGCATCTAGCTAAGTCGACACTGTTCCTGACATGTTTGTGTCTGCGTTGCAGGAATCCTATCGGCAGGTGATGAAGATGAGGCCAAAGGATTTGTGGAAAAGGCTGATGGTGAAGTTTAGAGGTGAAGAGGGGCTCGACTATGGAGGAGTGGCGAGGTAAAGAGTTTGACCAACTGTGAATACGGCATCTGCCTCCTGATACCCGTCTGTTTTGTTGTTAGGTGCTTTTCCTGTTTAGGTCTGGGATTACAGTGCAGAGAGTGTAACTGCTTTCTGTTCTGTTCTTCCATGCTTGTTGTACCCCCGTGCAGGGAGTGGCTCTATCTGCTGTCACATGAGATGCTGAACCCGTACTACGGCCTGTTCCAGTACTCCCGTGATGACATCTACACTCTGCAGATTAACCCCGACTCTGCAGTCAATCCTGTGAGTTGCACATATAACCTGCAGCCATGTTGGAAATATGCTTTTAGAACCAAGTGTCCACAAAAAAGATGGGATTTTCTTTTTCTTAAATAAATAAGTAAATAAACACACATAAACATCTTTCTTATTTCCTATTTTTTCTTCTTCTTCCTTCTTCTTCCTTCCTTCCCCTTCTGCCTTCTTCTTCTTTCTTCTTCTTCCTCTCTTTTTTGTCTTTTTCATTCTTTCCTTTCTTCTTCCTTCATTCCTCTCCTTCTTTCTTTTCGTCTCCTAATTTTTTTTTTCTCTTGCTTGGTTCCTTTAGATGTTGCCACTGTCACACCAAGGCCGTCCTCTTTCATAACAGCTTGCTGTGCAGCTGCCATCAGGGACTTCTTGGCGTTTTGTCTTACCTTACACGGCGTCATTGCGCTATGTTTAAGCTGGTGTCATTTAACATTAATTAGCACTTTCATGTTTGCGTGAGTGGAGAAGCAGCCTCTGCGTAGTGTGGTTGAGATGTAGGTTCACCTTCGTTATTTACTGCTTCTGCCATGTAGAAGCAGCTTCATATTACTGTACATTCCTCCTGTCAGAGAGGTGTGTGTTTATGTTGAGCACAGTCTGGGGGAAGAGTCCAAAATACACTGTGAACATTCACGTCTGCAGATAACTCGCCGCCATCTATTCATTTGGAAACTGAAGTTTGTTTTGTCTGCCTTCAGGAGCACTTGTCATACTTTCACTTCGTGGGCCGTATCATGGGAATGGCAGTGTTCCATGGCCACTACATCGATGGGGGCTTTACTTTACCCTTCTACAAACAGCTGCTGGGTAAACCCATCACCCTGGATGACATGGAGTCTGTTGATCCTGACCTGCACAACAGTCTTGTCTGGATCCTGTACGTACAAGTCAGAGCAGCGTTCCTTTTCTTTTCATTTTTTGTTGTGATTTCTGGATCATTACAACACATCACTCACAATTTTATTCCCATTATGTCAATACATGTTATGCAAAGGGGTGGGGTGGGGGGGTATAACTGTGTTTACTTCTTCTAACTTTGATGACAGCGCCCCCTATGGTTTAAAACCAGTTTTTACATCAGTGGTCTGTTAATCACATATTTTCAGACTCATCAGAGTCAGAATACTTTAATAATCTCTAAAGAAATTATGTAATGTGACATGATGTCAGGGCATTACTCCGGCTTAGCATTCTACCTGCTGGGTTTACTGATTACCACTTATTTAAAATGTTACATTACTAATGATGCCTTTTTTTTTTTAAGCCTGTTTTGACTCTTCAAAAGTAATTTAAAGGTTTATCTTCCTCCAGGGATAATGACATCACAGGTGTGCTGGACCACACCTTCTGTGTAGAGCATAATGCTTATGGAGAGATCATCCAGCACGAGCTCAAGCCCAATGGGAAAAGCATCTCCGTCACCCAGGACACAAAGAAGGAGTACGTGCGGCTTTACGTAAACTGGCGTTTCCTGCGAGGCATAGAAGCCCAGTTTTTGGCTCTGCAGAAGGGCTTCAACGAGGTCATCCCCCAACACCTTCTCAAGGCTTTTGATGAGAAGGAGCTAGAGGTAACTTAACATCTCCTTATTTGTGTGAGGATGTTATGTTGCTCAGCTTAGCTTGTGAGTCTGTTCACTCTAATTGAGGACTTTCTCTCTCTCTCTCTCTCTCTGTAGTTGATTGTGTGCGGCTTGGGTAAAATCGACATCAACGACTGGAAGTCCAACACACGACTCAAGCACTGCACTCCAGACAGCAACATCGTTAAATGGTTCTGGAAAGCTGTGGAGTCTTTCGATGAGGAACGCCGAGCCCGGCTGCTGCAGTTTGTCACCGGTTCCTCCAGGGTCCCCCTGCAAGGTTTTAAGGCTCTCCAAGGTAATACCATTCAGGATGAAAACATGAAACACAGGTGCGTGTTGGAGTGTTTGCCTGTCTCTGTCTGGATTTCTGCGACTTGATATGCACCCTGGTCCGTCCTGGCAGACAGATCTGTGCACAGACACATCACCCTGGCATGAGCAGTACACAGCGATCCACATGCTGACAACACCTTACATAACGTGATCGTCCTGTCTTGAGTAAAATATCTGCAGACGCCAAAAGACAACTCTCATTCTTACATTCTTAAGGAAGGAAAAGAAGGAGAAAAGGCTGAGATATGCTGAATTACACAAGAACTAAATGAGAGTAAACAGGTCTGATGGAGTGATGAATCCACATTTGGTTCAAATCATTGTCAGTATATATGGAGGAGATCAGGAGAGAGGTACAGCAGTGGGTCTCTACACCCATCTGTAAACCATTATGGAGGCTCTGTCATTGTTTGAGGCTGCATTTCAGCTAATGGTGTTGGAGATCTTATTAAAACTAATTATGAACACAGATTTTACCATCAGATTTTGATCCAAAATACAAACTTATCTAGAAAGCATCTGATTGGCCACAGCTTAATTTTTCAGCACAACAATGATCCCAAACACACAGCCAGTGCGGTAAAAGCAAACCTGGATACACAATCACACAATGGAGCACAATTAGTCGTGCATTGGCCTCAATGTTACTGAAGCAGAGAACAGAACAAAGGAAACATCCAAAAAAGAGCTTTGAATGTCCTTCAGGAAGCCTGGAGAACTATTCCTGAAGACTACTTAAAGAAATGACAAGAAGCTGCCTAAGAGAGTTTAGACTGTGTTGAAGAATAAATGAGGTCGTACCAAATATTGAATTCAAGCTGGTTACAAATTGTAAAAACTGTTTTGTTTTTTTTAAATTATAGACTACATTTCCATGTTTGTTCTGTTTATGTGGTCCTCAGTTCGACACAGTACAATGCAGGTATGTAAATATCCTTTTTATTGCTGTTGTATACAGGTGCTGCTGGCCCCCGACTCTTCACCATTCACCAGATTGACGCCAGCACAAACAACCTGCCCAAAGCCCACACCTGGTGAGCAAACTGTTGACATTATAATAGTTTTAGTCCTCTCGCTTTAAGACTCGTTGCTCCGGCGTTGACCCACGATCCTAAACTCCATCTCACCCTCTGTCTTCCAGCTTCAACCGGATTGACATTCCTCCCTATGAGAGCTACGACAAGCTGTACGACAAGTTGCTCACTGCCATCGAGGAGACGTGCGGCTTTGCTGTAGAGTGAGTCTCCGACGCTGGCGGAGCTCACCGACGACCAGAAGCAATGTGGTTCGGCCACGATGAGCACCCGTCCATTCCAACTGGGGTTCATTGATGGATGCTTCACAAAGGGGTGCTCGAACTTCCCAGAGGACAAGCTAAGGGGGAGGGTGGGCAAAGAAGACCTCAAAATGTCACCTGACTCTGGGTATTTTTTTAAAGACACCCCCCCTGCCCCCTAGCCCTCCTTAATATCTTATTTTTATCTTTGAAAAGGATCTCTTCAGCTGCTAATAACTCAAACTATTTACTAACTTGTTGAACTGGCAAAATTTGCTGGCTCTTCCCTTTTTCTAAGTTCATTTTAGCATTTAAAAAAAGAAACATATTCCATGTAGCAATTGTCGATCTTGCCAAGCAGAAAACAAGGTCAGTCCGCTCTGAAACAATGGCCACTTTAAACAAGACTGTTGTTTGCTAGAGCACAGGGTCACAAGTGGTTACAGCACAACTACTTGGAAACACTAAATTTGGACGCCGAGAGTGCGTGACTCGGGCTGTGTGGTGCCTCGCGGCGATCACGCTGGGGTTATCTCTAACGCCAAGGATGGGAAAACTGGGGATGTGCGTGGATGAGAAGGGCAGGACTCGAGACTGAATTACAATCGACGGTTTACAACCTTCTCCAAAGACAGCAGTGGGGGACCAGCGCTCCTGTGTCTGCATACCCAGAAAGCCTGTTTTCACCAGTTTTGACAACTGTCCGTGTTCAGAAAAAAAGAGTAAATGGATGAATGGCTTGAAATGTGTTATTTTTATATAACAGGGAAAATTGAGAAAGAAACACTAAAAAAAATAAATCTATATAATATATATAATTTATTGCTGTTATATTTCAGAAACCCCTTTCCATTGTTTCAGAAAAATAAAATCTTTGTTAAGTGTTGCTGTTTAAATTATAGAAGACAAATTGTGAAAAACAAAAATTAAGCTTGACTCAATCTCACTAAAGAATGCTGTGGTTTATCTCTCGCCGTGACCCCTCGCACTGTACGAGGAGACGTTTGTCAGAAAGGGCAAAACAAACAAGGTCTTTGACACACATGCGATGTCCTCTCAGTGCCATAGCTGTTCTGAATGAATGGATCTTTGCAAATATTGAGCTGACCCTTTAAATTCTACTGATTTTCATCCTGGAGCGACAGACATGGTGATGTGAGCCCCCACCCCCTTTTTTTGAATTTTTATTTAAACAGTCATTTGTAGCTGGGCTATATTAATGTCACAATGCCTGCCATTCATTTCTAAAGCTGTCCAAACTCTGTTGGTGTCTTCTTTGCGCTGGCTCCATATTGCTATTGTTTTTTTGTTTTTTAAAAAGAAGAAGAAAAAAGAAAAACCTCTACTACCTTGTAGCCACGTGGTGCTAAATAGCATTAACACTTGTCTTGTATCAGCATCCTCGCTCACTGACATACTACTGCTTAAAGTGCACAATACACTACTCGCACTCATTACCTGTTTGTGGACACCAAGAGCTCTACTTAGCCACGTTCTCAGGAGATGTCAAAAGTAGTTTGGGATGTTGGTTTGATTTGAAATTAATTCTATTTGTCTCGATTTCCTGAATGTTTAAGGGGACCTATTGTGTTTTTCCTTCTTTTGTGTCATATATCTGCTGTTACAGTGGGTAAAGTTTCAAATGTAGAGGTCACAGAGTAATCCTTGTAAGCCCAAACCTCAGACTTCTCACTGCTAAATGTTATGTTTTATGCTTCTTTTTCTAACACTCCTGCCTCTGTGTGAGTCACTGAGGAGAGGATGCTCAGACACACAGCACCGCCCACCTATTAAAGTAAAGCTGGCTTGTTTCAGATGGTGGATTGGACTGAGGCGGGTGCACTGGGCCCAGGATCATTCTGAGCTGTGAAATCATGCAAAGCTACTCTAGTAGAATCCCATAATAGGTCCTCTTTAAGGTGTTTAAAAAGTCATATTTTCAGTGTGCCCACAGAAAAGCATAAGCGCACACTCACTGTTGCATGTCTCCATCGTTTGTTTGAACGTGAACTAAAATGAGACAAGTCCTGTGTTTTTTGTTTTTTAGCCTGCTTTCGCTACGTTTTAATCCAGACAGGAGGGGGTGGGGGGGTGTTTTCTACAATTTTTGAAAATGAAACTCTTGAATGTTTTTAAAAGATGCTGCCTGTCTAGCAATCTCTACGACCGTGGACTGTTCTTAACGTTTGCATACGCTTGAAAAGAAATACATTTAGACCGAGTGCTCGCAAAGTGAAAAGTGTCCTCAGATGGTGCTTTTTGTACAGTAATTAAAAATATCGTTCGTATATGTGGATCAAACCAACTGTAATTTATCTTTTAACTTAAGCAGAAGAAGACGTTTTTTTCTTGAACCGAGTAGAGGAATTGCACACGAACAGATGGAGGTTGCCTCTTCTTCGGCGACCTCTGTGCCAGATACTCATTCACCTTTAAGTCCAGTGCACAGGCTGATTTGCCCAATTGTCTTTCTACACTACGTCGCTCAGCAACGCCCCACAGCTGCCTCTCCATTGAACTACACTTTTTATTCAATAAGTTGAGAGATGCCGCTTTTTTTTTCTTTTTTCTTTTTTTAATTTTTTTTAATAGCATGATCCACTAGCAGGACTATATCTCTCATAGCTGACTGATGCAATTTGATGTATGTTAACACTATCATTTTGTAAGAGTATTTTATTTTTGTGTGTAATTAGTTCTAATTAAACTTGCCTTTGTCTAACAATGTAAGGCCTTGTACAAACAGATGTCCTGTGGTTTCTTCAAGAAGAGTGTTTTGATTATGATTAGTATTGGGGTGGGGTGGAGGGTACTTCAGGTAGTATTGATCCTAAACAATCACTTTATTTCAGTTTGATTGCATCATTAGCACCATCTAATATAAGAATAGCTCATGTGGGTGTGCAAAGTCTTTATATGTGAATGGGATAAGGCTGTGACCACCCACTGAGACCACTCCAGATTAAACGGCTGGTACTTGGCTGGGGAGGGGGGTTTCAACTCCTCCTGTAGATTGGTACAGGAAACTGACCTGTTCTCACTCTGGGGAAAAATACTTGTGTAATATAGGGAGAATGTAGGTCACACTGGTTGTGGCTTTTACACATTTAGACATACAGATAAGAAGGAACCAGTCTAAACAAAGATTTGTAGATGTAAAAAAACAACCAATGGGAAAGTCAGCGGGTATGCAGAGATGGCCTTTTAGCAGCAGCATGTAGAGGACAGTGATGTACATGATTTCCACAACCAGTATTTAAAAATAAAACCCTGTCAGACAGTATCCAGCTTCTTTAGTTACTGGCCTGGTGAATTCATAAATAGCAAATCACTGTAATCCAAATAAAGGTTTGTGGGGGGAAAGTCGCAGAGATCAAGTGTTTCCTGGCTTGGGGAGAGAAAAATGGCCTGTGTCAAAGCCCAGACCTAAGTTCTGATTTATAATGGCACCCTAGACACTAACAAGATGTGGCTTTATCAATTTCGGCCCATTGAATGGTTTTGATCTTGGGGAGTGCAAATAAATGTAAAGAAGGAAAAAGAACATTAGACTTTTCTATGTGGGTTTGGGTTCAAAATGTTGACAACACTGGTAATGGAGAACTGGATTATGGCTCACTTATCTTAACTAGCCAGTTAAGTCGAATATTGCTGGGTAAGGTAGTTCTTTGTTTTTATATTCATCGGGCCCCAATGTGACCAAATATCAAAGAGAAATTAAAAATGCATGTCGTGGAAGAGTTCGGGTCTTACAAAGTTACAGCTCCCTAATCAGAGACACAGATTTGTTTAGTCTCTCTTTGTTAACGGTTATCCAAATAATGTTCTGTATTCTTTTGTTGCTATGGGATAATTTCTTGTCGGGAAAAAACGCTTTTCCCTACTCTTTAAATATTTTCTCTGATTATTACAATACTATTATTATTATATCACAATATTTTCTAGTTATTCGTTCGAGTATATGTAAAACACAAGTTTACACGTGCTGCGCGGGGTGTGGCTGACTGTATACAACATACGATCAAACAAACAAAAAAGTTTATGTGGTGAAACCTCTAATGACGTCACTTACAGTAATAAGTCGGGAGTTCAAGCAAGCCGCGTGACCGCTTTTCTGTCTCGTACATATTCTTCCGCCAGTATATGATTCAGTAACCGAGGTCAAAGCGATCCTGAGTTTTTTCCTTTTCTGACTTGTGCTTTACGATTTAAGAGAGATTTTTATAAGCATGTTATTCAGGAATAAAACACGAAAAACATTTCTTTGAGTTATTATTTCTGAAGCCTTTTTGACGTTTCTTCTATTTTGCCAAGCTTAGCTTCTAAAATAGATTTAGTAAAACTCTCGGAAAGACAGCTTATAGCTTAAAAGTTATGGTGAGTTTACTTCTTTGTTGTGTGTTATTGTGTGTTTTATTCACATTTTGAGCATTAAAAGTCGAACCCCGTATGGCGGATGAATACATCCCGGGGGGTGGAACTTCCTCTTGTTATAAAAACCGGACCCCGTTTTTGCGATACCGGCATTTCAGCGTCAGTGCCGGTCGGAATTTTTCAGTCGGCGGGCCAAGTCTGTTGTATTTATCCTTTTCCTTTTAATTTATACGGTTTGTACACAAAATGCCTGGATATTCCGACAGAGATCGTGGCAGAGACAGGGATAGAGGGTAAGTACATTATTTGATATATTTAGACTTTATTTTTTTAATCACCGTCTAGTAAAAATGTCCAAAGGCTTTCGTAGTCGAAAAAAAGAACCACTCAGCTCAATATTGTAGTTTTTGTCGATGAAAAAACAGGCAGAATTTACTTGAATTAACAGAAAGTGTCTCGCTTTGGAAAAACAGGCTTTTGACCGGTATATTTCAAACCCAAGGCCTAGGCCGGTGAGAGAAGCCCGCTGTCGTTGTCTTTGGCTCAAGGCCTAGTTTGGCCTCGTGCCCTGGCACACTGGGTTTTCGTTAGCTTCAGGATACGTTAGCAAATTCGGAAGGAAGCAGGGAGCTAATTCAAAATGTTGGTGATCGGAATCGCTTGGCCTCGCGTCCTCCCCACCTTTTGTGATTAAATCTAGCCTTTTCTGAGAAATGATTGTGGTCAGCGCGAGTGATGTTAGTAATGCTAGCACAGCTGGCTAGTCGGCTTTTCGCCATGTGGTAGCGTGAATGCGGATACAAAATGCCGGCTTTTTCGCCCCCTCTTTGTTCCTCTGCTGGCTGGAAAGTATATAGCAGCTATGTAATTTCAGAGAATGACGCAGTTAATAA
Organism: Aulonocara sp. 'chitande type north' Nkhata Bay; assembly: GCF_057382095.1. Lineage (NCBI taxonomy): Eukaryota > Metazoa > Chordata > Actinopteri > Cichliformes > Cichlidae > Aulonocara > Aulonocara sp. 'chitande type north' Nkhata Bay. Next base: position 12,227,954 of record NC_141347.1, read on the forward strand.
GAAGTTTTCTATATTATAATAGTCGGTGTCTAAAGTGACAGCGCAAGTCGTATTTTTAATAATAACTGTAAGGAGACTGAGTTTAAAAAAAAAAACTTACACAAAAACTACTTTATTAATTTCAGTTATGGCGGTGGGCCTCCTCGTTTCGGTGGAAGCCGTGGTGGTGGTGGCGGTGGAGGAAAGTTTGGCAATCCCGGTGACCGACTGCGGAAGAAACACTGGAACCTGGACGAGCTCCCCAAGTTTGAGAAAAACTTCTATCAGCAGCATCCAGACGTTGCCCGGAGGTCTCATGTACGTATGACATGTTTTGTAACGCCTCTCGACATGTGCTCTGCCCTGCACGTGTTAGAAGTTATGCAATTGGTTGTGACCACTGATCTTATTTTTCTTCACTCTTTGCAGCCAGAGGTTGAACAGTACAGGAGATCCAAAATAATTACAGTGAAGGGGAGGGATTGCCCAAATCCTATCATGAAGTTTCATGAAGCAAGCTTTCCCTGTAAGTTTGAAAACAACTTAGTGAGATGGTATTGCAAACAGGTTAAATTATTTCAATTAACATTTGATTTCTTTCTTCTTAGCATATGTGATGGATGTCATCAACAAACAGAACTGGACTGAACCTACACCCATCCAGGCTCAGGGCTGGCCTCTGGCTCTTAGTGGCATGGATATGGTTGGCATTGCTCAGACTGGTTCTGGCAAAACTCTTGCTGTAAGTTCAGTATTGTTTTGTCTTTAAACAAATTGCAGCTTTAATCATCTGAGCTGACCAGATGATTTAATATTTCCTTGATACTTTTCTTACCTATGAAACTCTTTTGACTTGCAGTATCTGCTGCCTGCAATCGTTCACATCAACCACCAGCCTTTCTTGGAACGTGGAGATGGTCCAATTGTAAGTAACGACATGCTTTCCGTGTGTGTGTGTTAGCTTCAGTACTGGCTTGAGTAGGGGTTTTCGTGTTTTCTTTCTCAGTGTTGAAGTTGTGTAGCCATTTGAGCCATTTGTAAAAAGCTATTATCTTCCTCTAACAGTGTTTAGTGCTTGCCCCAACCCGAGAGCTGGCACAACAGGTGCAACAGGTGGCCGCTGAATATGGCAGAGCATCTCGTCTAAAGTCCACCTGCATCTATGGTGGTGCACCTAAAGGACCCCAGATTCGTGACCTGGAAAGAGGTACTGTTGCTTATTTTTATTTTTTATTTTTTTGGGGGCGGGGGTCAAGTGCTTGCCCTGTATAGTTAAGATGTTAACTTCTCATTATTACTTTAAAGGTGTGGAGATCTGCATTGCCACTCCAGGCAGACTCATTGACTTCCTGGAGGCAGGAAAGACCAACCTCCGTAGATGCACGTACCTTGTGCTTGATGAGGCTGACAGAATGCTGGACATGGGCTTTGAGCCACAGATTCGGAAAATCGTTGACCAAATCAGAGTAAGTTTCTGCATATATATCCAAGTAGACTTGTTGGAATAAAGTGATTCCCTGCTAGACATGTAATGCATTTGCTTTTTTTTTTTTTTTTTTAATATTTGCAGCCTGACCGGCAGACTCTGATGTGGAGTGCCACTTGGCCCAAAGAAGTTCGCCAGCTAGCTGAAGATTTCTTGAAGGAATATGTTCAGATCAATATTGGGGCACTGCAGCTCAGTGCAAACCATAACATCCTGCAGATAGTGGATGTGTGCAATGATGGCGAGAAGGAGAACAAGTGAGTAACTGTTCTATAGTAAAGTGCCAACTGTAAGGTGACAGGATGTGTTCCTCAGTTTTACTTACGGAGTGTCTGATTTCTTGTAGGCTCATTCGTCTGCTTGAGGAAATAATGAGTGAAAAGGAGAACAAGACCATCATCTTTGTAGAGACTAAGAGGCGGTGTGATGACCTTACCAGGAGGATGAGAAGGGACGGGTAAGTGTTAAAACTAAACTACTGCTTTAAAGTACTGCTTTTGCTGAGATGTAGTAACACAACTAAATTTGAACCCTTGTTTACTTTTAGATGGCCTGCTATGGGAATCCATGGAGATAAAAGCCAGCAGGAGAGAGACTGGGTGCTCAATGGTAAATTTATTAAACCACTGGTTAAACTGAGATTCAGAATAAAAAGTGCGCATCATGGTTGAGTCTTACAGCGTTTGGTTTCTGTTTTCTAGAGTTCAAATATGGGAAGGCGCCAATTCTCATTGCCACAGATGTTGCATCCAGGGGTTTAGGTCAGTATCCTCCATGATGTGTTTAATACCTATATTGTACCTCTAAAAAGAGAGTGTATTTGCTTTCTTTAACTTTTCTGCTTCTTTCTGAGTTTCTCCCCTGGCCTTAAGGAGCAGTCTATGTGGCAGGGCCTTGGCATGACAAGCCCAGGTATCCAGAGGGGGAAGGAGGATTCTTGGAGGTGTCCCGACTGGCGAGGCACGGGTCTCCCAGTTGTGCAGATGTACAGAGGTGACCAGGCCCAAGTGCAGAATAACGCTCTGGCCTGCCTAAAAGAGGGGGAAGTTGAAGGACTCCCCATATGCTCATCTGTTCTCTGGCAATGGTTTGGACTGCTTCACACACCCAGGCTCTAACTCTCCCAGCTCGAAGCCCACCAACACAGCCTCTGATTGTCTTGCATTTGTTTGGGCATGGCAAGTCATTAGTCATATTAGGTGCTTCCTTATTAGACTTTTAAAAGCATGGGTGGCTTAATGTTGCAGTTTCCTAAACTTCTGTCTGAAGAGCAGTCTGTCAGATCGGTCATACCTTCACCTCTGTAAAGACATGGCTACTGGCCCTTTTGGTGACAGTGGGACATGCTAGTTGGACAAACTTGGACAAAATCCAAGCTCACACTCCTCCCTCGCCTGCGTTTCAAAGTCATGTCGAGACCTGCCAACGAGAGACATTGTGATCAAGTGAACAGTGGGTCTGGAAAAGCTGAGAAGGGGTGCACTTGTAGACATCCTGCAAATGGGTTCAGAGCTACAGTTTCTTGCCAAGAGATGCACATGTGAGCTTTAAAACAAAGGTCTCATGTGTGCGTAACAAAGGGACCTCGGTAAAAGCTAGTTGAAGCACACTCGGAGGCAGTAGTGTGCATAGCAGCCCTACTGTGTAGCGACATGAGGTCACTTGACAATATGAGGGGCGTGTTCTGCAATGGGAATGGACTAGTGAATGCATACTCCAAGAATGGTAAGGCTGCTGATCCATTCTTTTTTGTGTGGTTTGGCAGTTGCTTAGCAGGGAAGGTTTTTATTTTCTCACTGGATTAGGAGCTAACGGAGTGTGCATCGTTTCTCTCTTCCCACCGTAGTCTCCCCGAGGATTATGTGTCTAATGCCAGTCAATTTGCAGCCTTTGTGGGTTAACCAGCAATCCCACCGTCATGACCGTACTAACTTGCCCTCTTTTGTTTTTGATCCGGTTGTTGTGGTGGCGCCGGTGCACATTTTGTGTGCTGTCCTCTTTTTATGCCACACTGCAACATTACAGATGTTGAAGACGTCAAATTTGTCATCAACTTTGACTACCCCAACAACTCCGAGGACTATATCCACCGCATTGGCAGAACGGCTCGTAGCCAAAAGACAGGCACAGCCTATACCTTCTTCACACCAAACAACATGAGGCAAGCCGGCGACCTCGTCTCTGTGCTTCGAGAGGCCAACCAGGCTATCAACCCAAAGCTCCTCCAAATGGCAGAAGACAGAGGAGGTAAATCTAATTGGTGAGATACAAAAATGGTGATGAGTCTCTTTAACCCGCTCCTCCTTTCTTTTAAGATTAATTTCTTTATCACGACTTGATCTTTGCGTCAACTTTGAGTTTAAATTGCTTTCACTAAAACGTGTTCCTGTATCGCTTTTCTAATGTTGCCACATCTCTTTTTAGGTCGTTCAAGGGGAGGCAGAGGTGGTGACTATCGAGATAATCATCGAGATAGGTATTCCTCAGGAAGGCGCGATTTTGGCAATTTTAGGGACAGGGACAACAGAGGCTTTGATAATGGACCAGCTAAGTCTTATGGCATGAGTTCTCAGAATGGAGGCTATGGGGGCAACAACGGCAATGGCTTCAATGGAGGAAGCTACAATGGTAACGGACAGTCAAACTTTAGTAGTAACCAGACTGGGTCATTCGTAGGCCAGAACAACTTCCAGGGCCAGCAGTTTGGTGCTGGTAAGGCTGTTGCGCAGAATGGTGTGAGTCATCCCCCATTCCCCTTCCCCCAGGGACAGGCTCCGCCACCGCCGCAGCAACAGCAGCATCCTCCACCGTCACTGGTGCCGTACCCCATGCCTCCTCAGTTCTCACAGTAAACTTGTCGTACACTTGAAAGAAGTAATTTATTGCTTTTTGTCTGAGTTGTATACTTGATCCAGATTTTTTTTTTTTTTTTTTTGTATTTACACAACAGGGTTACAACAACTCCAACCTCTGTCAAACCTTTTTAAGATCTGCAGTGCAGCACTAGTGATGTTGCACACATTTTTCCTAATGCTATTTAATTTGTTACATTCCTGTTTAGTTAAAATTTTGTACTAGGTAAATAAAAATGTATCAGTTTTCACGTGTATCATTGAAAGTGATGTTAAGTTCCTTTCTTGAAAGTGCACTGCATGATCTTTCAAATAAACTCCTGAAAAGACAGTTTTGTGTCTCCTTTACTACAACATGAATGTTGCTGAGTCATTAGAGGAGCGGTATTAGTATGACTCTCAATGTCCAGCAGATGTCAGGGTCCTGCAAGAATTCAAGCGAAGTGTGCAATCAGGTACAACAATCCCTTAAACCAGCATTTAACCTAATGACAATCAGGTGTCTCAGGGTTTTTGTGTTACTGATGTTGCCATAACAGGAGTAAAAAATAAAAATCACCTTGCTTAATCTAGTAGCTGAAATAGTATTTGTTTTGCAGGGAGGGTGGTGCCAGGTGAAGGCAAAATGGTTAAAAGGGTTGCATCCCACCACAACTTAATGACAGTGTTCATAAAACATGAGTTTTGGGTTTGTATAAATGCATTAATGTTAAATTTTGAATACCTGTGGAGCTGCTAGTAGGCTGAGATGAAGCAATGTCTACATCTGCTGGTAGAGAATTGAATAGCAAAGTGATTTCTTGTCTACTTCAAGTTATGTTTTACTGCAGTATGAGCAGAGTAACGACTACTGGGCAAGCTTTTCCATGCAGTGCTCCACTTGACTATCAGCAAAATCTGTTATTTCATATGTTAGCCATCTCTTTTTTTGTTTTTTTTGCCTATCCCGTTTGGCTCTTTTGCCATCAGAATTGTTGTCTAAAGGCAAAGAAAGATGCCCAACGGATTTACTTTACCAAATTGACCATCCCAGCCTTGCCGTAATGGTCCATTTGATTCACCTTTTATTGTTTATTTTATTTTCACTTACTGAATACGGGACAGACTTGACTGGGGGAAAGAAGGGGAGAAAGAAAGAGGGAAAGAGAAACAGCTGAGAAGAGGGACGGGGGAGAAGGGCAAAAGACAAAAACCAACAGAACGGGCAGAGAAAAAAAATGCATATATCAATCACCTGGATCACCTGCTGAGAAAGAAAAAAGAAAACAAGCAGAAGAGAACAAGAGTAATAGAATAAACAACATCACAATGATATATGGGAATATGACAGTAAATACTAAATGTTAAACATTATTGTGCAGCACATAAGATCAACAGAACACAGTGTGCTTTGAGGTAGGAGCCAAAAAGGGTGTAGTTTGTGGGTGTGATCACCCGTGTGTACACCTGTGAGCATGGACGCGCTTGTTTTTTGTTTTTTAAAAGGTTCCTTCATGTAATGATCTGCTAGAGGGTGTGTGTGGGGGGGGGCACAGCCCCGTCCTCCAGGGCATGAAGCAGGTATGGAGGAGATCAAAACTCCAGACATCCAGAGGCCCCCAGAACACAAGAGACCAAGGAAGACCAACAGAGGGGCAGCCGCGCCACTGTCCCGGAAAGAGCTGAGGAGAGTCCCAGATGAGGGCTCACTCAGCAGCCGCGGAGCAGAAGCCAGGGGGGGTTGCAGTGACGCGCCCGTGAGCTCCGCCGGCAGCCAGTCGTGCCTGAGTGACCGAGCCCCAGGCCGAGAGGCCGGGGGCACCCCACCTCCGAAGTGGCCCGAGCGAGCCCCAGGCTCCAGGCCCCGATAAGCGGCCGCCAAGGAGTGAGCCGGTGTGTACCTGGACGCCCATCCCCGGACACAAAGAACCACCAATGCACCGATGTCTGAGGGAGTCCGCCACTGGCAGGAGAAGTGGTGGTAGGGGGAGATAGGCCTCCAAACCTTGGAGGGCCTGAGATGTCCCCAGAGAGGTGGCGTCTGATACCCAACCTGACATATAGACACAGACATACAGGCACACACAGATACAAACATCCATTCCCACCCTCATGCTCTCATATGCACTTACTCCACACTAAATCAACGTGGAGACAGACATAAAGAGACGCTGTACACACGATCACACTCCCCAAGCGTACTCTACAAACCGGGTCTAGGTACCCTTGCCCCTGGAGGGGGGAACTTCACCCAGACCCAGGTGGTGTTACCCTTTTCCCTGCGGTGGGGGGAGGCAGACCGCCCCGACTCCGCAGCAGCAGGAAGGCCCCATACTCCAGACCGCAGTCAGACGGCCAACTCCTCCTCCTAGTCCTAGCCCCCCTGCTCCAGCAGGTCGCAGAGAATGGGGGGTGAGAGAAGACTCCAAACCTCCCTCCACCCGCTCATTGTAGTGTTGATGCATGTGTGTTCTAAGGTGCATTTAAAACCCAGGAGGGCATGGAGCTACCTGCCAGAGAGCAGCAGGTAAGCGCATGGTCCCTCCTGCTTATGGAACGCCAGGACTGCCATAATGAATTAATTAAATACACCATTAAATAATTAATTAAATGTGGCAATAATTAATTAAAATTGGAATTAATTAATTAAATAAATAGTTATGACACATGTAATTAATTAATTATTGACACATTTAATTAATTATTTATGTATTTCACATTTTAATTAATTATTGACACATTTAATTAATTAATTATTGACACATTTAATTAATTATTTATGTATTTCACATTTTAATTAATTATTGACACATTTCATTAATTATTGACACATTTAATTAATTATTTAATGATATATTTATTTATTTCATTTTGGCAGTCCTGACGCCTCACCCATCAAACTCAGGGGGCGGGGTTAACGCTGCCCATGCAGCTTCTCTAACATTTGATTGGTTGCCGTGCAAAGTAAGTCAAAACAGGTCGATCCTAGAAAATCGATTGCTTGTGTAGACTTGGGGCAGCCAGTTATCCCAGAATGCAGATCAAATCACAAGCAGCAATGGTGGTGGTGTAGTTTTAAAATACCCCGTTTTTCTGTCACCAGCTACACTTTTAACAGTGTTTTAGCCGCGAATGTCGCGCCGTATGTCTGGTCAGGTTGTCAACATAGAACATGTTTGCAAAAGTGCTCAGATGTTTTCAGAGATTTCACTAGCTCTGCTAACAGTTAGCATGCAGAGTGCACCCAGGGGGTTACGTTAACCGGTTTGTTTACATATTCCACTCTCCGTGTTCCACATGTTGCATTCGCAGATTCTCATTTTCACCGAACGATCGTCTCTTTCCGCCTGGTCTTGTGTCTCTGTGCTTCTGTAACATAAAGAACGAGCTGACATTTTTCTCACGAAACCAGCGATCAGCTCAACAGACCCTCAGTTTACCTGCATGCATCCTCCTCCTCATCTGTCAGCTGTTTAACACCTGCTGCTAATTCAAGAAACACGCCTACGTTACCTGGTGATAGTCACAGTTTAACTGGGCAGCCGGTGCTCGATATAAAGCAATGTCAGCGCATTTTTCTGCACAAGATAAGTAAATATAGTGTTTTCCCCGAGCGCAGAGCTGCTGGAGCTCGTTTCCTTACAGAGCACTTTATAGGCGAACAGCTTCATCAGCGGCTGATGTCCAATCACCGGCACACAGCTTTGAAACCTCAGCTGAGTTTTAGCTCTCAGTGGTTAAACGCTGGACTTCATTCACTCAGGTTCTGTCTGTCGGGTCACGTTTACTTCGCTGTTTTATTTACAACTGAGCAAATCGGTTTGGCTGAGGTTAAAGTTACGTTTCATAACTGCATAGTTTCACAGACGTTTAATGGTTCACTGGCACATGTGTTAGACTGAACTATCATCTAAATATCATCTGTTTTTTAATAGTTATTCAACTGTATTCTAAGCACCAGCTGTCTGTTAGAATGTGATTTTTTTTCTCTCTCTGTTGGCAGAGGTATAAAAATGCGCAGGAAAATCTGACATGCATGGCGAACTTCACCGACGATATTTAGGGAGGAATAAACACACATCAAACATAAATGAACCATTTGTCTGTCTCCATAATTGAGAGAATTTTCTCTTCTTATGTCAACTCTCTCTCTCTTTTTTTTCTTTTTTTTTTCTTTTTCGGTCATGTTATGTTTACCTGTCAAAGGCTTGTTACAAACTATGAAACACATTGTGCAGACTTCTGGATGTTAGAAGAAAACTAATACTGCTCATGAATGAGACTAAAGGCAGGAAGGTGTCCTTTAAAACTAAACATGTTAATAGGACCTCCCTGTTTATATCATAGTTTATGATATAGCACGTGTATTTCAGTAATAGCCTGCTGAGGCCACTATACGTGCTGGCCTCATATCAAATGTGAAGGCAGACTGAGTCTATGTTTGACGTTTTTTATATCTAATCTTCCTTTTCAAACATTTAAACAGCAGCGAGTCTGCAGCTGAGGGAATACAAATTCAAATTGTCGGAACAGGTTTGCTCGTTTCTTGGATTCATTTGGTGATTTATTAAATGTATAACTGTTATTCTAATCTGCTGCTGAGTCTCTTACACTTTTCTTTATGCTGTATATTTTCACGTCTCTGGAATAGTTGGCAGTTAGATAGTCAGCTGGGAAACTTTGTGTTAACTCATGGAGCTGAGGATATCGTGGATGTGCTGACCTCGCTCCGTGGTGTACAGAGCGAGGTCAGCATGATTAATATTCACAATAAAAATATTAGCCGAACATCATGAAGTCTGTATGTGTTTCATAGTGTCGAACAACCTTTGTACAGTTAAAGCCATGACGGAAACACCAACGTTATCTCTTTTATGTGTTTATACACAGGTCACGCTGATTACTGAACAAAAACCCAAAGATCAGATGTTAAACAGATTTATTTGCTCTCTCTCCTCCTTAAACATGTTTTTAATGTTAGTTATAATTCAGAATTGGCGACTGAAACACGTAGGACACATAAGAACATCAGGAAATAAAACATCGATAAATATAACCTCAGTAAAAGAAGTCAGCGGGGGTTACTACAGCTGTGTACCGGGGCCTGCGCTTTGTCGGTGGGATTGCTTGCGAGGCGAGCGGGTCTATCCCACGCTTTGCCGTGAGACTGGGCAGACATCTCCGAAATCATCGAAACACTTTTGCAAAGAGGCTGTATCTTGACAAACCGACCAGACACATGAAGATTAAACCACTACATTCTCGGCTAAAAAAATATTAAAACGGTATTTGGTAACACACAAACAGGGTTTTTCAAAGCTCAGTTCTGTTAGCTTCCACATGCCGGTTGTTGTGTGCTAGAAACAATGGCCACCAGGCCAAAGCAATGGTTTTGACTCGATCAGCGTTAACCCCGCCCCCTGAGTTTGATGGGTGAGGCTGACAGATAAAATTATTTCATGATGAGAGCCAGGCGTCAAGACTGCCAAAATGAAATAAATAAATATATCATTAAATAATTAATTAAATGTGTCAATAATTAATGAAATGTGTCAATAATTAATTAAAATGTGAAATACATAAATAATTAATTAAATGTGTCAATAATTAATTAATTAAATGTGTCAATAATTAATTAAAATGTGAAATACATAAATAATTAATTAAATGTGTCAATAATTAATTAATTACATGTGTCATAACTATTTATTTAATTAATTAATTCCAATTTTAATTAATTATTGCCACATTTAATTAATTATTTAATGGTGTATTTAATTAATTCATTATGGCAGTCCTGGCGTTCCATACCTGCTAGCCCTCAATGTCTACGTGTATTTAACTCATTCACTGCCAGCCATTGGCAGTGAATGAGTTAAACCCATTGACTCATTCACTGCCATTGACGGCTATAGACGTCAATGGCAGTGAATGAGTTAAAATTGAGAGGTGGGCAACGACGCCCAGGGTGGGGTGTACACCCTGATGGTACTTTGGATTCCGTGTATCGTGCCCACCCCCAAGATCCTATATGTATGTGTAATGAGAGTGTGAGTAATGTGAATGTCTAAGTTGTGGGATAAAATTGAGGCAGAGGCAGCCAGAAGGGGACAGGGGGGGTAGCCTCCTCTGCACCCTGGTGACATACCCCTACTCCAAGGCCCTGCATGTGTGGGTGGTTGTGGTGGAGCGGGAAGAGGGAGGCAGCTGGAGATGGGGAGGGAAGGAAGGGAAACTATATATACATATCATCATAAAATGAAAATGACTCCCCCGCTGACCCCAGTAGGCACGCCCATACTCCGCGACCCGCCAGGGAAAGGGGGCCCAGGCCCATCCAGACCGGGGCCCAGTGCAGCAGCGCCTCCTGGCCCCACAGAGCACGGGACAGTCCACCCAACCCCACCACAGAGAAAACTGCACCCACCCCACCAGCCACTCATCTTCCAGACTACATAAGACAATAAACACCCAGGCTGAGATCTTCCTCCACCTCTCCTGTATCTCCCCTCCTGCAGAGGGAGCTCCTGAGGAGAGGAAAGCTCCTGCAAGATGTGACAATCTCCCCCACCAGTTGAAGAGCCCCCCAGGTGGCTCGATGCACCGGCGGCACCCTGCTCCAGGGCTGGGCCCCCATGCATGTTAGCCATCTCTGCAGTGTTAAGATGGAAATAGGCAGTCTTGAGCTGTGTATCCCACTCCGCGTTTACACTCCTTATAGCAGTTGGCACATGTTTGGCTACTTCCTGAGAACATCCAGTTATCCATAAAATGTACAAAACAAAGTGTTATCCAATATCTATCTTTAGGCAAGCACATGTTAGGTTCACAACTACAACCTTCTATTTAAAATAAGTCACAGGTAAAGAAATTTTGTGCAGCAGAAATATTAGGAACAAACTAAAGGAATCAAGTGTACTTATGTACACTACATAAAGATATGGAGATATCACTGATTTTGCTCATTTAACTCCTTTTTTGATTAGGAAGCACAACTGTTCTGTCATAGCTCTAGTAAGACTAAGCATTGCAGTCTTTCTCATTAAGGTTAAAAGAGGATGCGGGTCCCAGTTATCACAGCGCAGCTGGTGCTCCACCCAATGAATGTATATATTCATGATAAAGAGACTGAAATCTGGTCACAGGTCAGTGGCGAATGATTACAGATCAGATCTCTGGATGAACAGTCCCCGCTGCTGCTCACAGGTGCTGTGGGTGCGGCTGATTAAACTGCTTTCTACATGTTTACAGAACCATAACGTAGAAGTATGTGAGGAACGCACGCTGTGTAAATACTACAGAGCCAGAGAAGAGCTCTTTTTTTTTTTGTGACAGCCACACCTCAATGCCGACAGCATTATCTGAAATGAACACACGCTTGTCTTGTATGTTTTTTTCTTTTCAGGACTACAACCTTTTTTACATTGTGAAATCAATTTACGGCAGGTACGTTTGATTGGGAGAACAAGCTTATCTTTCATGAATTGCATAATGTGTCATTTAAACAGATGGGCTGGGTTTAAGGACAGAGGTGGATCACACCATTGCTGCCTTTGAGGAAGCTTAAAATGTGCCTATGACCTCACTGCCCTCGTCTTACTCATTGCTTGTGTCATTCTGCACTTTTTTTTCTAGAAACAGTTCATGGCAAAACACTTCCACTGATAAAAGTTCATCATTAACCCTGCTGCTTCAAAGCAGAGCTGTCATAGTTTTGAATGAATTTTTATCTTATTTGAAATGAATTAGATGCTTTTTCCTCTTAGTTTACTATAATATCCTCTCTTCTGAAACATCTTCTTAATGCTTATCCAAGTCAGGGCTATCCTAGTTGTAATTAAGTGTGGGTGGGGTACACCCTGGACAGGCTGCTAGTCCACCACGAGTCAGACAATCATTGACATTCCCACCCTAACACTGTCATCTTAAAGCTGGGGGGCACAAGGGGACCAGGCTGAGCATGTCTTCTAGCAACATATACTCACATTCATATATACTTCAACTGTAGTAACAAAGGCATTTCTCAAATTAATTTCATCTAATTAATTATAAACAAAGAGTAGAAAGCAGTCAGCCATATTTTAAATCAGGTCATTTAAAAGTTTGTTAAATGACAATTATTTATTGCCCATTAGAGTAAAAAAAAAAAAAAAGTTACATAACAATAAAAATATCCATTATGAAACTTAGCTGCCCTTTAACGTTAAAGCACAAGTTAATGGTGCTAATGTGTTTCCCTGAACGCCAGGAAGTGGAGCAAACCACTGTGAGGTGTACGCTTCTATAATGAAATTCAAATTCATTTTATTATATTATTTTAAATCATATAGTTACATTTACAATTACGCATTGATACGGTGGCCCAGTGAGGCAACTTAAGCAAAGACCAGTAAAAAGAAATGCACATGAAACACGACTGATATGGAAGAATATGAAGCAAAAGTAAAAAAAATATATATATATATATATATGTATATGTATGTATATATATATATATATATTTAAATATATATAAAAAAAACACCCAGCACGCCCCTGCGGGCGGTTTATCCTTCAGGCTCGGGTCCTCTACCAGAGGCCTGGGAGCTTGAGGGTCCTGCGCAGTATCTTAGCTGTTCCCAGGACTGCGCTCTTCTGGACAGAGATCTCCGATATTGTTCCCGGGATCTGCTGGAGCCACTCGCCTAGCTTGGGAGTCACCGCACCTAGTGCTCCGATTACCACGGGGACCACCGTTACCTTCACCCTCCACATCCTCTCGAGCTCTTCTCTGAGCCCTTGGTATTTCTCCAGCTTCTCGTGTTCCTTCTTCCTGATATTGCTGTCATTCGGAACCGCTACATCGATCACTACGGCCGTCTTCTTCTGTTTGTCTACCACCACTATGTCCGGGTGGTTAGCCACCACCATTTTGTCCGTCTGTATCTGGAAGTCCCACAGGATCTTAGCTCGGTCATTCTCCACCACCCTTGGGGGCATCTCCCATTTTGACCTCGGGACTTCCAGGTTATACTCAGCACAGATGTTCCTGTACACTATGCCGGCCACTTGGTTATGGCGTTCCATGTATGCCTTGCCTGCTAGCATCTTGCACCCTGCTGTTATGTGCTGGATTGTCTCTGGGGCATCTTTACACAGCCTGCACCTGGGGTCTTGCCTGGTGTGATAGACCCCAGCCTCTATGGATCTTGTGCTCAGAGCTTGTTCTTGTGCTGCCATGATTAGTGCCTCTGTGCTGTCTTTCAGTCCAGCTTTGTCCAGCCACTGGTAGGATTTCTGGATAGCAGCCACCTCCTCTATCTGCCGGTGGTACATACCGTGCAGGGGCCTGTCCTTCCATGATGGTTCCTCGTCTCCCTCCTCTTTCTTGGGTTTTTGCTGCCTGAGGTATTCACTGAGCACTCGGTCAGTTGGGGCCATCTTCCCAATGTATTCTTGGATGTTCGTTGTCTCATCCTGGACTGTGGTGCTGACACTCACCAGTCCCCGGCCCCCTTCCTTCCGCTTAGCGTCCAGCCTCAGGGTGCTGGACTTGGGGTGAAACCCTCCATGCATGGTAAGGAGCTTTCTTGTCTTTATGTCAGTGGCTTCTATCTCCTCCTTTGGCCAGCCTATTACCCCAGCAGGGTACCTGATCACGGGCAGGGCGTACGTGTTGATGGCCCGGATCTTGTTCTTACCATTCAGCTGACTCCTCAGGACTTGCCTGACCCTCTGCAGGTACTTGGTGGTTGCAGCTTTTCTAGCGGCCTCTTCATGGTTCCCATTCGCCTGCGGGATCCCCAAGTACTTGTAACTGTCCTCTATGTCTGCAATGTTGCCTTCTGGTAGTTCAATCCCCTCAGTTCTGACTACCTTCCCTCTCTTTGTTACCATCCGACTACACTTCTCCAGTCCGAACGACATTCCAATGTCATTGCTGTATAGCCTGGTAGTGTGGATCAGTGAATCGATGTCTCGTTCACTCTTGGCATACAGCTTGATGTCATCCATGTACAGGAGGTGGCTGACAACTGCTCCGTTCCGTAGTCGGCATCCGTAGCCAGTCTTGTTAATGATCTCACTGAGGGGGTTCAGGCCTATGCAGATCCCGCACTTGATGGTGACTTGTGCTATGGGCTTGGAGTTGGCCTCTAGTGTTGTACGCCACATCCCCATTGAGTTCCTGATGAAGGCTCTTAGGGTCCCATTGATCTTGTACAATTCTAGGCATTCCAGTATCCAGCTGTGGGGCATTGAGTCATAGGCCTTCTTGTAATCAATCCAGGCAGTGCACAGGTTGGTCAGTCTGGTCTTGCAGTCTCGGCTGATTGTTCTGTCTACCAGTAGCTGGTGTTTTGCGCCTCTGGTATTCTTGCCAATCCCTTTCTGTGTCCCGCTCATGTATTGACCCATGTGCCTGTTCATCTTAGCCGATATGATGCCTGACAGGAGCTTCCATGTAGTACTGAGGCAGGTTATTGGTCATATATATATTTATATATATCTATCTATATCTATATCTATATGACTCCTATCTCAGTGCGATCCTTCGCATGTTTTGGTTTCTGTCTCTTCGGAAGCTGTTCCATCACGATATTGTGTACCCAAAAACATTTCTGTTGTATTTTGTGTGCTTTTTTCTGCATTTCTAATTTTAGTTCATTTCTAAATATGCCTCCTAGTGTTAACCACTCAGGGCTTTGGTACACTGAGGATAAAAACACCAGTTTGCCTAAAAAGGGGGAAGCAGCCCACTTGAGGGAAGGGGGAACCCGAGACCAATTCTTTAGCTGTGCCCTTGCCCCATAGACTGTGGTGAAATCTGGAGCAACCTCAGAATGCATTGAAGCTGCTGAGTATTCCCTCGGTGTTAACTCTGTTTTTGTTCTGTACAAGGATGTAAATCTGGCTCTTCAAGCTCTTTAATGTTCCAGTGACTTCATCAGGTAGTTAGTACATGTCAGATGTTTGATTGCAGAACAGGGTGATTTACGGTGTTAGGCTGTAAGGTTATTATTAGGTCGAAACCTCAACCAAAACTAAAACTTGGTATGGCTGCAGGCTCAGGCAGTAACCGTCTGCCGGTTCATTACTGTGGGAAAAACATTTCATGCTGTCACTGTTGATCTTGCAGATTCAAAGTGCTGCAGGGGTCAAAGTGTCACGTCCATGACCCCAACCATGAGCTGCTTTTCATGTCCGACCACCTCTGTTTGATTTTACTTCGTTTTACCTTTTTCTGGCTTCTACTCAATCCCTCCCTGTCCTCCTGCGCAGGTATGTAGGAGTTGGTTTCCTGAGTAACTGCTCTGGGTGTGCATCAGACACACCTACAGCAAGCATGAGACAGAGCAGCGTGCTGAACTAATTTCTTACACCCACGTTAATTACTAAGCATGCTGCATACTTACACAGGCACACACACACACACTCAAGATACAATGCATGCTCTGCAGCCCTGCAGATTATCTTTGTTATCAGCTCTTTTCTTTTCTTTATTTACCTCTTTTGGCAGCAGGTGAAGTTTGCATTCCTCACATTAGACCTTGACTCCTGTCCGGTAATTTCACAGGGTGTGTGTGTGTGTGTGTGTTTGTGTGTGTGTGTGTGTGTGTGTGTGTGTGTGTGTGTGTGTGTGTGTGTAGGCACAGACGATATAGAAATTTATATGCTCACCCACGCTGAAAGGTGAAAGGTCAACTATTTAGAGTACCACCCAACATTTAATGAAACTGAGTATACAATTTAGATTTCATACTCTGTCTTTTCTGTTTTTATTCATACTTCTCAGATAACAAATACTGAAACGTAGCACAGTGAAAATCTAGGTTAGACCTTTGATTGTCACATCTAAACAAAGAGAGTAAAGATGAGCCTGATATCCAGTCAAGTGGCTAGTTTTTCTACATTCCCCTGTAATCATCTCTGAGGGGACCACGAGTGCTTTGTGAGAAGCAACTTTAGAGCCCGTTACTATGATGAAATTCTGTAAAATGATCAAAAAAAAAGGAAAACAAATCCCACTGAGCTGACTGTAAGTCACATATGAGCTAATCAATGATTCTGGTGTAACCTCAGGAGCAAAATGATGTTCTGTCAGATTTTCCTCTCGAGTTTCCTGCAAAGGGATTAAAAAAGAGAGAAAAAAGAAGAAGCACACTCACACTTCTGAGAAAGCACAAGCGCACAAAATTACAAGGGTAAACACAATTATTCTCCTAGAATGTGAGGTTGCGGGAACGTGGAACAGGTCCGCCCGGTCTGCCGCTCTCTCTGCTTTTCCTGGCGACACACCTGCTGGCCCGGGGAGGAGCTGAGACAGGTGAACGCTCCCTTAACTGAGAGGGAGACGCCACGGGAGGTAAGAAGGGAGCAAGAGGAAGAAGAGAGCGTTAGGAAGAAATACACTTGGACTCAGATTATACACACAAGCGACGTCCCAAGATGTCGAAGAAACAGGATCCCAGCACTGTGAAGTTAAACAAGTGAGTTGGGATTTACTCTCTCTCTCCCTCTGTCTGTGTGTGTTACTGTATTGTCTTGGTTTCTCTCTTTTAAATGCCTGATGGTGTTTTTTTTGTGCCATGATCCCATTTATGTTTGCACAGGCTGTTTCACTTTCCCCCGACAATCACACTGAGTGTTAAAGTACAGCCTGTGTTTTTACGTGCAAACAGACTTTCTGTCTCATTCATTCTCGTCTCCATGTCACTAACTTTAAAGTCAGTTTGTTTGTCACCTCGCCCAACTCCTTCACTTAACCACACACATTTTTAATTGTTTCTTTGCCCAAGGGGTGTATCACCAGAGTTCACTGACTCACTTTATCCATTTCTGGTGCCACTCAATAGGCTGAAGTTCTGACTCACTCAGCCGATATGTCAACAACGTCCCTGTCGTTTCATCCGACAGCGTGTATAGTGTGCAGCTTGCAGTACTTGCTTTGCAGTTGTTCGAGGGGGAAAAGTGAGTTGACTCCTGACGATGTTAAATGTGTGGACTCTTGAAGCGATTAAGCAGGGGTTTTATCTCATCCTGGTGTGAGGGGACACAGGCAAACACACTCATACTGTTACAGTGGGGCGTGACCTGAAACCAAAGACTTGAAAGTGTGACTGGAAAGAAGGCATGAAGGAGCGGCAGGGCAGGGTTTTCCTGCTGCTTTCATAATCAGCGCAGTGACACATGAAGTGAATGTTTATTCCGCCTGCATGCCTGCGACAGGCTCACGGTGGTGGGCGCGTCCCATGATGCACTGAGTTTATACACCACTGTGCATTTTCATCGTCTTCTGTCCTTGTCTTCCTCCCCTAACCATGGTCGTGCTGGAGGTTCCTGGTCATCAAGGGGGTCGTCTGATTATCTGGATTTTGTCTGTGCTATTTTAGGGTCTTTACCTTGTAGAGGTGACTGGTGATTTGATTTGGCACTATATAAATAAAACTTAATTGAATTGTGTTGTGGGCATTCACATCATTTCTGATGCACAGAGCTGAACATTCGCGATTCATGGGGGTCACGAGCTCCAGCAGCGCTGCGTATTTCTTCTGCGGTTCTCAGGAATGAAGCACGTGACCCGCATCTTAGATGTTTGTAGTAAAAATCAGTTTGAGTAAAGGAGAAATCAGTGCTCGAGGAAGTATTCTATTTATATCCTGTTTTTCCCTAAAAGTACGTCAGAATTACAAATTGTGAAATGAAAATGTGTGTGTCATTTAATTACACACACACACACACACACACACACACACACACACACACACACACACACACACACACACACACACATTTATAGTTTACTTTATAGTGCAAAAAATTGACATTTTAAAATACTATTTTATATGAAATCGTTGTTGTATATATTTATGTAATTTTAGTTAAGACAAGTGTTAATTAAGCTGTGGCTGTTTTAAACAGGACTGCAGTTTATTTATTTTAATCATGGACCAATAACATAACTACGTACCCTATTTGATAAAGAGCTGGCAATTTAAAAACAAAAAGGGATAAATTCTTACTAATTCTTACTAATTTCAAATATAATAAAATAATCAAAAGAAACCATGAAATATGAAGCGCTTTTTAATATAAAGCGAGCAGCTATGGCAGGGCTGTCAAGCACTGGCCAAGAAAAATCCCCCCCCCCCCCCCCCAAAAAAAATAAAAAATAAAAATTGACACACACTGTTGAAATTGCTCTTCTTTTTACTACATGAATTAAATATAGATTAAAGACGTGACAGAGCAAATTAATCCAAACCCTTTTTACCCTGCAAGACATGAAAACAACACCCTCCTAGATCTTACCCTCCTGCATCAGTGCTCCTTTGGAAGCCATCATGTCTGACTACAAATGTCAATCAATGGTTAATCATATGATTAAAGGTGCAACAGGGATGTCTGAGCTCATCACAGACAGCATTCCTGACTGCTAAAGGGAGGCGACAGGGGGACACTCCCCTCTACCCTGGAATGTGCGTCCCCTCATCTGGGGTGTGTCAGGATACATAGTTGTCTTTCATACTACAGCCAAGAAGGAATGACAGAAAAAAACACATTTAATGAGAACAAAGAGCTGCGTGGAAAGTGTTTGATGAGTGACATTAAAGTGAAGAAACACGAAGAGCCACCGAGCTGGTTTTTATGTTCACAGCTGAACAGATTTCTTTGTGTGAAAGGTAAATAACACCATCATTTAGCTTTAACCACTTTCACAATTAGGATGTTCTTTTTCTTCATGTTCATCTGGAAATATTTAAACTGGGCTTTTATGCTTTTCACTATTTTCTGTCACAGATTTAAAATAATGGATGCTCATGTTAAATTGACTAAAGTAAAGTCAGCATATGTGGCAGGGTTTGTTTTAAACTCTTGGCTCTGTATGATGCACCAGAGAAGGGATATCCTCTCCAGACACATCCATCCATCCATCCATCTTCTTCCACTTTATCCGGGGCTGGGTCGTGGGGGCAGCAGCCTAAGCAGAGAAGCCCAGACCTCCCAGCCACCTCCTTTGGCTTGTCTGGGGGAACACAAGGCGTTCCCAGGCCAGCCGGGAGATATAATCTCTCTAGCGTGTCCTGGGTCTGCCCCGGGGCCTCCTCCTGGTGGGACATGCCTGGAACACCTCACCCAAGAGGCGCCCAGGGGGCATCCTTGTCAGATGCCCGAACCACCTCAGCTGGCTCCTTTCGATGTGGAGGAGCAGTGGCTCTACTCTGAGCCCCTCCCAGATGGCTGAACATCTCACCCTATCTCTAAGGGAGAGGCCAGCCACCCTTCGGAGGAAGCTCATTTCTGCCGCTTGTATCCGCGATCTTGTTCTTTCGGTCACTACCCACAGTTCGTGACCATAGGTGAGGGTAGGGACATAGATCGACCGGTAAATTGAGAGCTTCGCTTTTACACTCAGCTCTCTCTTCATCTTGATGGACCGGTGCAGTGTCCGCATCACTGCGGCTGCAGCCCCAATCCGTCTGTCGATCTCCAGCTCCCTTCTCCCATCACTCGCGAACAAGACCCCGAGATACTTGAACTCCTCCACTTGGGGCAGGAACTCGTCTCCAGACACGCCCACTTGTATTTATGAGGCACACCCAATCAGAGGAGATAAGGATAGTGATTAATTGGGAGCATTTTCACCATCATCTGTCTCTGTTCCTACCCAGGACTCAGGCCCAAGAACTGGCTGTGCTGATTTCTCGCATGCAAAAGAATGCAGACCAAGTGGAGAAGAATATCCTGCAAGCAGAGAAACTGCTGGCTGTGGTAAGAAGTCCTGATGAATCATAGGTGGAGGCACTGTATGCCAGCATTTCCTTTACTTAACTTATCATTCTGCCATAAGTGTTAAAGTGAATCTCTGAGGCACTTCCTTTCCACAAGAAGTTTAGCAAAAAAATCTAGAGATTTAAAAAAAACAAAAATGCTACTTTGTTGCATTTGCGGTTCTCCTGTGCAGGACAAAGAGCGAAAGGGGAATAACGAGCAACTGCTCCACAAGAAGGAGAATACAGACAACCTGGCCCAGGCCGAGGAACTGCTCAAGGATCTTTTCATGGACGTGGGCGGAGCCAAGAAGCTTCAACACCCTCAGGCTAAAGAGATTGAGAAGGAGTGAGTGTGTTTAGGGGTGTCATGGCCAAAATTCAAACACGCACAAACGCTAGCATGCATGCCAAGCAGACAGAACTTGATCTGTTACATGCCACGGAGGCACACTCGCCACAAACAATCATTTCCACAATCCCTTTCCTTGCTCTCCACCCATCTTCTCACTTCTAACTTAAACATTTTGTCTCTCAGTGTGGTAAATCTCCACTATCGCTGGGCCAAGGACTGTGCTACCTTCAGGGAAGTGTACGAATCGGTACAAGATGTGGACCTGACCCAAAAGATTGGCTGGGGTCCTCTGTTTGATGAGAGGCTGGTCAGTTGAACGACCAAAATTTCTGCAACCTTAAAGTCCTTCAGAGATTTTTAGTAGCCGCTTGAATCTTGAATGGTTCTCTGTTGTGTTTCACAGAAACAGCTGAGAGCGGAGGCATACGGCCCTAAGCTTTCTGATGTAGAGAGGCAGATAGCAGCTCATAACCTTCGCCATCAGGAGATCAAGGCCTATCAAGACCAGCTGAAGCCCAGCACTACCCTCTCACAGGTAGCAGAGCAAAGCTTCACATGTATGTACAGTTCCTGCGTGCAAGATGGATCATTAACGTGCTTCTTGTTTGTTCACAGGAGCAGTACGCTGCCGTCAAAGAGAAATATGCTGAACTTTTTGTAAGTCGATTTAATTAGTAAATTTGCCACTTGGAGTTAAACTTGAGGAGTGTTGTGTGTGGTGTTCATATGTTGTTTGCACCTTGCGTGTTCTGCAGGAGAGCTCCGAGCGACGGCGCAACCACCTGGCTTCTTTATACGAGTACATGCAAAGCTGCAGCAAGGAGCTGATCTACCTGTCGAACCAGCAGGATAGGATCCTCCAGAGAGACTGGAGTGATCGCATGGTTGACCCGCCGAGCGTCCGCATGGAGTATGAGGTGAGAATCCAGCATCACGCATGCTGAGTGATTATTATTAGTTAAAGTCCCAGTTTGTGATTTTATCGGTGCAAAGGCAACTTTGAATTGAGCACTTGCACGTTTCATTTTTGCACAGAAATTCAAAGCTAACGGACTGTTAGCACACGAGCAAGAAGTCAACCAGCTGCAGGAGGAAGGAGATAACCTCATTAAGATGAAACACCCCGGCAGCCCAACCATAAAAGTACATTTTACATCTGTGATAAATCATCCTACTGTCCCGTATGGCTGTATGGTTGTAGCATTAATTAAACATGATCGTTGATGTCGTTGTCAGGCACACAGAGATACGGTACAAGCTGAATGGCAAGCCTTTCTCAACCTGTGTCTGGCACAGGAAGTACACCTGGACAATATTGACAACTACAAAAAGGTAAAGAGCTGTGAGGAAAATTAAAAGTTTCCAGTTGACTAAGAGCCTGCTGCTAACAGCTGACTGTTCAATGCAGTTCCAATTGGATGCAGAAAGGTTGTCAGAATCTCTGGAGAGACTCAGCTCGACTCTGGACTCAAAGTCCATGGAGAACAAGACGAACCCCGAGATCCTGTTGGCACTCGAGGTAAGACACAGTTTTTTAAAAATATGTTGTGATTTCTGTGCAACTTCTAGGAGTCTTAACAAGCATAGAAAAGCCATGTTTTCATGGCTGACACAAGAGGGACCGACAACTAGTCAAAGGTGGTACATGGAAAATTCTACCAAAAATTAACACCAAACCAAACCAGACAACAGTTTGGGAATTCAGTCTGTTACAATTTTAAATGCACAGACTTCCATACCCATGAAATTAGGAGACTCAGCTGGACTGTAACAACAACAAACTGCTGTGATGACTGAGACTGCCGTAGAAAGGAATGATTTTAGGCCAATGTTCAAGATCAGGGATGTTAAAATGGTTATTACAGCAGTGCTACTGTAGTTGTTAAGTGTGTGGGATTTATGACAAAGTTCAAATGTCTGTCTCCTCCTAATAATACTGTGTACAGATAACCATTCGCACCTTTGGCCCATTTAGAACCACCAGTTCGGCCTTTATTGACTTTATACTTAATTCTGCTCATTAAAGTGTTCATTTCCTTGCTGAACAATGGTGACTTTGTTGTGTTATGGTGCAAAATAAACCCATTGTCCCCATTTAAGGATATACTCAAGGAATCAGTTTGTACCTCTAACTACTTGAACAGTGGGAAAACATACTTTGAAACTGTTTTGAAATTCACTTTCAGGGAGATGAACCAGCAGTGAAGAGGAATGAGCAGCGCCTGGCTGCCCTCAGGGAACTTAGCGATAGCGTCGTGCCTCTGAAGTTGCGCAGAATGCAGCTCAGCAAACCGACCACTGTAATATCCCTGTGTGACTGGATCGATGAAGAGGTACGATGTCAACAGCTGTCATTTACAGGCAGCCACCTTATGTTGGAGATAGTAAATTTAGGGATTACTCTTTCCTTCTCTATCTGTTTTAGGGTGCCGTACGACGTGGTGAGAAGCTAACCCTGAAGTCCAGCTCTGATAATAACAACTGGAAGCTTCAGGACAGCAGTGGGAAAACCAAAACCCTCTCTGCAGCATGTTTTATGATCCCACCACCCGATCCTGAGGCCTTGGAGACAGTGAATAGGTATAATCACGACTCCTTCAGCATACTTTATTGGTGATTATAATTCAACCTGAAGCTGATTTTAAACCAGCACTGTGTGTGTGTGTGTTCAGTCTGGACAGACAGCTGGCTGATCTAAAGCGTCGTAGATCTGCTCTCATAGCCTCCTTAAAGAGCCCTGCTGTAGAAGTGATTCAGACTCAGAAAAGAGGTGAGAACAAAAGCAGTCACTTCACTTCTTCTCATCTCCTTGGACTTTCAGACCAGGACAGAAGTCTTTTCTGAAACGATTGGGCTAGTCTGTCTTTTCATTGTAGAGACGTTTTCCTTTCTCCTCAGTTGCTGTTAAAAGTCCAGAGAATCCCAGAGTTGCAGAGCTCCTCAGTGAATTAGGCAAAATCAATAAAGCCCTGGAGGCGCTGGAAAAGGAGATCCTGAGGCGAGCGAGGACCCCGTTAGACAACCGTAACCCAACTCAGGACCTGGCAAACAGATTGCAAGAGCATGAGGTAAACATGACGAGCATTATACTTCAATGGCACCACGCAGGTCACAACGTAATTGAATTATGTCCTATCTAAACGTGTTCCTTTGCCCTCCAGAAATCGGCTCTCGCTGTGAAGAAGCTAGAGTCAGAGAAATCTGCCATCCAGAGAGAAGTGGATCCTATTCTGGCTAAGAAACCTCTGGGTCCCACCGCCTCTGCCCTACCACCTAAACTCAGCGCCACCAACAAAAAGTTTGATGACATCAATGCTCTCATCGACCTTTATAATAAAAAGTACGAACATTAGAATGAAATTCTAAATAAAATCTCAAATCTAGAATGAAATCTTCCTTAAAGTGCAGTCATTATAATGGAAGTGTTTTAATAGAAAAAAAGCCTAGTTCACTCATAAATATACATAGACTAGCGTGTAATTATGCCTTGAATGAAAAATGATACGTCATAAACGTATAATTAAGCCATTAAAAATAAGCAGGTTTGTGGAAACCGTCATGTTCCCCCACCATAATTGAATACAATTATCTCCCTTCCACCTGATCGTGTTTTATATATGTGGCTAGAGACCAGCTACATATGGATTACACCAGAGGTGGAGGAGAAGAGAATTTGTAGGCGTTCGCGTGCTGTGGATGGACATTTCAGTCCATTCTTGGACCTTTAGACTCAAGATAAAAGGCATCATGCACATGTTTTATTGACAGAGGAGGGGTCCCCTTCACCCCAGAAACATAAAGAAAGAGACAACAGTCAGAAGTGAACTTCTCTGACTGAATGACCTGTATTGGATTTATTTCAAAAGGTTTTACAGCCTCTGTAGTAAATAAAGATGGACACATCTCACCCAACATTGACAGCTGTGGTAAACAGTGGACAAAAATAGCCAATTGTTTCAATGGATTTTACCATTAAATTGAGCATTTAGCAACGTGTCAGTTCAGATATAGTAGAGTAGCATATCTATGTGCGTGTTCTTGTGGCGTTTTCTTTATTTTATTTAACTTTGCTACTTCTCTGCTTTCATCAGAGCAACAGCTTCCATGTACTTGGAGAAAGAGATAAAGAACGTAGAGGGCGTTGTCTCTGGGTTTGAGAAAGAACTGGCTAAAGACGGCACCATTCTTGACCAACCAAACTCTCTTCAGAGCCGCAACCAGAAGCTTCAGGTGTTGTAAATAAATCTAAAACGTACACAACAATATAGATAACTGGAATCGTGCAAATGTGTCTTTTCTCATGCCTTTTCTTTGTCGTTATGTTGTCAAACAGGCAATGAGTAAAGATGTGGCCTCAAAGAAAGATGAGCTGAAGAAATTAGGCAAAGAATTGGACCTGACAGAGCAGGCGTGCAACTCTCTGCAACAGAATCTCAATGAGTATTGTCCCGACATCCGCCGCCAGGAGGACCAGGTGAAGAACCTGAAAAACCGTTACACAAGGGTCAATAGCCAGCTTCAGGAGAGGTGAGAGAAAAGTAAAGACAAAATCAGGCATTGTGGTAACCATTGCACATGGGTGTTGTTGTAACTCGCGTGTATGTTTTTGCTTTAGGTCTGCTCTTGTGCAGCAAGCAGTCAATAAAAACCAGGATTTCCAGAGTGCCGTTCAGTCGCTGGACTTCTTCTTGGTCAATTTGCCAGATAATAAGATCAAACCTACGGACGGAGTGGCACAAATTACAAGCAAGGAGAATTCTCAGAAGGTGAGTGGAAGTATTTTGTTTTGTAATTTTCATTTTATTTACATGCATTAACAAGACTCTGATGTCTATAAATAAAATAGCTCAAGTCTGCTTTTGGTTATTTTTTAGAGAGTGGTAGAGGACATCAAGAAGAAGTCAGGTGATCTTAACCGCGTCAAGGACCTTTCCCGCAATCTGCAAAATGTCTTAAATGTGAGTTCTGAGAAGAAGACCTAAACCTAGCGAAATATTTACTGTATATTAGGCATAGCCTCAAAATGATGCCATTCTTAAATGTTTAAATGTATTTCTATTTCTTTTCAGGACTATGAGATCAAGTCAAACACTTACAGTGCCATTCTGACGGATGATGATGGTGCTGACGAGAGTGAAGAAGACGTTGACGAGGAACCAGTTTCACTGAAACGTCAAACTTCAACTCTGTCTCAGGCGATACAGAGAACGGTATGGTTTCACACAGCTACACAAAGACAATAAAGTAGCTACAAAAAGATATTTTTCTTTGTCAATCATTACTTCAAGCACACCATTGGCTCAACAGAGTCAATAAGTGACTCTGCAAGCAGCTTTGCAACCCACCTTTTTGTCATGCTGTATTTGACTTATTTACTGTCATAATTCACAGTTCCCTGCTTTT
This sequence comes from Aulonocara sp. 'chitande type north' Nkhata Bay, assembly GCF_057382095.1. Lineage (NCBI taxonomy): Eukaryota > Metazoa > Chordata > Actinopteri > Cichliformes > Cichlidae > Aulonocara > Aulonocara sp. 'chitande type north' Nkhata Bay. The sequence continues at coordinate 12,253,757 of NC_141347.1, forward strand.
TTCTCTGTTGCGGTCTTGCCATTTCTGTATAACCAAATTTTAAATTATTGTAGATGGAAATAAGAATCTTCTTCTTTTACTACAGGAGAAAGATCTGTTGAACCACTTCGCTGAGGTGTCTGCAGAGAACAACCAGCTACTAAATCAGTTGGGTACAACAAAGAACATCATGGCTATGGTAGGATATCATGGAATCAAAATAAACCCAGCAGCATTGTTGTTGTTATTTCACTGTGTGTCTGTGTTTTTTGTTTTCTGTTTTTTTTACATTAAATAATACTCACCACCTCACCTCACCTGCCTTCTCTGACCTCCTTTGTGTCCTTTTATTTATGTGCAGAATGAAGAGAAAATCAGTCAGGTGGCTGTCACTCAGCAGCTGCAGCTCCAGAGCCAAATGAAAGACCAGGAGCAAAGCGATAGTCTGAAAAAGGAATTAAGTGAGGAGGTCAACAGGCGTCTTCATGCTGAAAACAACCTGGATACATACCGCAAGAGGTTTATGTCTCTGAAGAACAGGAGAGGAGTGGAGAGGTTGGAGGAGAAGGAGGTGGTGCAATATTACCGCGATCCCAAACTGGAGATGGAACTGAAGTCGCTGAAAAGTCGGATCGAGGATGAAGAACTGAAAAGGTCAGGCACCAAAACAGAGATTGAAATCAACAATGAGAAGATTATCAAACTGGAGCTGCAGCTAACCAAAGTCGAGCCTAAACTAGTGACTAAGATCCTCACCGAATACGAGAAGGACCCCCAGCTTGATAAAGAAGCAGCTAAGCTTCGAGACGAGATACAGAGGTTGCGCCTGGAACTCCAAACGAGGAACACAGAGGCAGTTCAAGTGAAAAAAGAGATAACCGTTTTGGCTCAGCAGAAACCAAAAATCATAGAGAAAGTTGTTAAAAAGGAAGTGGTGAGACTTGAGAAAGATCCAGAGATGCTGAAAGCTGTTCTTCTGTTCCAGAGTGATATTGCAGAGGAGGAGTACCGATGCAAGGCCCTCAATGATCACATTTTTAGCACAAGGAGCCAAATAAACACACTGGAGAGGGTCATCCCCACCATCCAGCCCAAGGTTATTACGAAGGTTGTGAGCCAGGTACGACAAGATCCGGAAACGGTTGAAGAGTCAAACAAGCTGCGGATGACTTTGGAAGAAGAGAAGGATGAAAACGTTATCTTGATGAAAGACCTGACCACCCTTCAGTTACGTTACAGTGAACTGGAGAATCTCAGGCCAAAGGTGGAGGTGAAGGAAATCATCAACGAGATTTACAGAGTCGATCCTGAGACAGAGGTCGAGATGATACGTCTGAGAAAAGAGCTGCAGGATTCAAGCCAAAACCGCACGGACACGGAGAAAGAAATTGACACAGTGACAAAAACTCTGGTTACACTGCGGGCTCAGAAGCCCAAGGTGGAGTACAAGGAGGTGACCCAAGAGGTGATCAAAGAAGAAAAGAGTCCAGAAGTCATCAGGGAATTACAAAGACTAAACAACCAAATGAACCGTCTGCAAGTCAACTATCACACCACCATAGAGCTTCTGACCCACCTGCGCAAAGAAAGGGATGAGCTGAAAGCTGAAAAAACTAAAGTGGAGACACAGCTAGTGAATAAAGAAGTCATTAAATATGAGAATGATCCTCTTCTGGAGAAAGAAGCTGACAGGCTTCGACGGAACCTCAGAGACGAGATTCAGCAGCGCCGATCTTTAGAGGAATGTCTCTTTGACCTGCAGAACCAACACATCACCCTCGAAAGGCAGAAGCCACAGGAGAAAATTCTAACACAAGAAGTGGTTCGGCTTCAGAAGGACCCTAAGCAGATCCTGGAGCATGAGAAATTAAACAAGAAACTGGATGATGAAACGAAAACCCGCAGAAAACTTGAACTGGAAGTCCGACAACTCAGAGCTCTGATTCAAGATAAAGAGATTATGCTGGCTCAGCTGGATGATCGTCAGAAGAAGATCCAAGTAGAGTCAGAGCTGAGACAGATCAAAGCTCGTATTCTTGAACTGGAGAATACCCCACCACCCATTGAGGAAAGAATAATTGTCGAGGAGGTCTTGAAAGTGGAGAAGGATCCTCAGCTGGACAAACTTATTGGTAGTATACATGACAACTTGGAGACAGAGGGCAATGAAATCAATCGTTTAGAGAGAGAAATCCGCAACATAAAGCTCAAGCTTGAAACTCTGCAAAAGGAAAAATCGATTGAGAAGGTTGTTTACCGAGAAGTTGTCCGTGTGGAGAAAGACCCAGCAGTTGAAGCTGAAAGGGAACAACTCAGAGAGCTAGTAACAAAGGAGAGAAATCTCAGGCGGAACCAAGAAGATAACATTCAAAGCACGCACCTCAAAATGACCCATCTGCAGACGTCAAGGTCTGTGACTTCTCAGGAGGAGACCACTCTCATTTCCATCAGAGATGCTCTGCAGAGAGATAAGGAAGATCTCCTGAAGCAGTTCAAAACCTTAGAGTCCCAAAGACAGAGTATCAGCATCACCTTCCAGCAACAGTCCAAGTTGATGAGTGAGAGGAACCTGACGGTGCGGCAGAGAAGTCTTAAGACGTCCTCTGAAATACAGAGGCTTGAAAAAGAGATCCTAAAAGAGAAGGACAAAATACACGAGAAAGACAAACTCATCATCGAGATGCTGGACAAAATAAAGCATGAGGACCATTCTGAGACTAAAACCAGAGAGGCAAATCTTTCCACCAAGATCACCATCTTGGATCCAGAAACTGGTAAAGATCTGTCACCCTACGATGCCTACTTACAGGGACTAATCGATCGAAACCAGTACATCAAACTGTCAGAGCTGGAGTGTGACTGGGAGGAAATCACTTCAAGTGGTCCAGGTGGAGATACAATCATTTTGCACGATCGAAAAAGTGGGAATCAGTACTCTGTGAGGGATGCTCTGAGGGAGGGCCGTTTGACTCAACGTGACGTGAGCCGCTACAAGGAAGGGAAAATGCCCATTTCTGAGTTTGCTCTCCTCGTTGCAGGCGAAAGAAGCAAGCCCTACGTTCCTCCATTAATGCCAAAATCTCCCACCAAAACAATCCCAACCGCTCCTACCAAACCCATCTCAACCTCTCCCTTGAGCTCCATGTCTTCATCTCTGAGGTCCTCCTACACTAACCTGAACACTCAATACAGCGGCAGTCTCGGCAGTCTGACCAACTTCAGCGCTTTACCAGGTGATGAGTTTTTCCCAATCTCTGGCATTTTTGACACCACCACCGAAAGCCGCATGTCTGTGAGAAGTGCCCTCACCCGCGGTCTCATTGATGCCGACACTGCTCTAAAGCTGCTGGAGGCACAAGCAGCCACCGGTGGAATAGTTGATCTGGGCAAAAAGGACAAGCTGTCTGTCCACAAAGCAGCTGAACAGAGCCTCATTGACACAAACCAAAAGTATAAGCTTCTGAATGCCCAGAAGGCCTTCACCGGAGTCGAGGATCCTGTGACCAAACAGCGTCTCGCTGTAGGACAGGCAGCACAGAAAGGGTTCATTCCCCAAGAAAATGCCAGGAGGTACTTAGAGGCGCAGTATTTGACCGGCGGGTTGGTAGATCCCACCAAAGCAGGCCGCCTCACTATCAAGGAAGCTCTCGCCACCGGTCTGATTGACAGCACAACGGCAAAAGATCTGCAAGATGAGGCTTCCCACACAAAGGAGCTGGTGGACCCCATCAGTAAAGGGAAGATATCATACAAACAGGCGATGGATCTGTGTAGAAAAGATTTCAGCACAGGCCTCTTGCTTCTTCCTGCAACCTCCACTGACGTTGCCAATGCTCCATCATACTCAAACTTCCGTTTCTAGGAAGTTTTAAAGTCTAAATTTAGCTAAAGATTTAATTTTCTACAGACTGTGGTGCTAGAGGGTGCATGAAAAGTCTATTTAACATATTTAGGGGGGAAAGAAAAAGAGAAAGACAGGTGTTCATATGTTTTGAAAACACTGAAAAAAAAGTGTCTGGTAGAGCTGCACACTTTTATCTGTTTCATTTTTTCCAGTTCTATTGTTGGTCTGCTGTGAAAACAGTTATTTTTTGTTATGTATGTGCTGCATAGGGGCTTATTAAAATGCTTCACTTTGATTTTTTTTCTGCCTTGTTATTTAAAATACAACCAGCTGCAGCCTGTGATAGGCTTTTGACCAGTCACGGGTGTAACCTGGACATCAAAGTGCTGCAGAACTGAGTCGGTATGATCTGAAAGTAGCAATAGAACCTATAAACTCATCTGGAAAGCGTTTACTCAGGTCATAAAGCAGACTTCTGTACAACTTTATGCAGCTGCATTTGCTGCCCCCTGCTGGACATTGCAGGTTCAAGCCACTTCTCCAGTTCTCCGGCCTTCACTTTTTAGTTTGCCAGCTTTGTCCATGTTTTATATACAGTCCATGATGACCGCGGACTCCTAGTTTTCAACATTAATATGAGGAATCTGGCATTACCAGAAACAGTGTTCTTCATAAGTGACGCTTGTGTTGCAACTACAAATACCCCTCTCATGAAAATAGTTGTACAAAGCTGCCAACCCCAGCGAGTCATATGTTTGGAAATGGTGGATTACGGATACAGATTAAACATGAGTCACATAAGAGCACTGTAGTGCGTTAAGGTTAACAAGGTCGAACTCGTTGAGGCGTGCGTCTAATAACAGACTGCCCCAGCGACGTGCACGCCTTCTTGTCTCCAGGCCGATGAGCAAAGGAGCGTGCAGAAGCTGATTTGTCTACATGGGCCTAAGTTGTGATATTGGTTATGGTCTAACACTGCGGTGGTGATAGAAAACGGTGTTGGGAATGTGTGGCCTCCATGCTGGGATGTCTGCCTGCCAGATTACCCGGTGACTGTAAGGACTTTGTGGGATTATTGCACGTGAGCCTGTCTGGAGACTGCAGTAGCCCCATTCTGTGTCCAAAGCCGGGGGGATGAAGGATGTCCCCTGATTTGGTTGGGTCATCTCACTTAATGTAGTTGGCTCACATAATGATGTAATTTCTCATTTTTTCAAAGTGAAAATTGGAGTTAAATTGTGGATTTCAGATGTTTTTGTGTCTAACCCCATAATGCGTGTCTAATAACCGCCTGCCTATTAAAAAGCCTGCTATATGGCAGCATCACTAGTGCGTAGCAGCAAAAGTGGTCCCTTTGGACTCACCGATTATTGCCCGAGTGACGTATGTGATAATTGGAAGCTCCTCTTTGTTTTGTTTGATTATTGCAGTTATAATTCTAGACTACGGCGCTATCGGTTAAACATTGACAATGGGTCTCTGAATTGATTTGGACTCTGTGAATGAAGACGGCAAAGCCTCACATATGCCTGCCCTGCAATCATGCCAACAACATATCAGCTACCATTTGGAGCGCTCTCATTCAGGCAGCCCGTCCAGTATTTGCACTCTTTAAATAAATATAGGCAGCAAATTTTCAGTCTATTGTTGCTACTTGAAATTGATCATTACTGAAAGCATTTAAATATAAAGCTGCAAACTATATGAGTTCTCATCACAGTCATCCACACACTGACAAATCCTTAAATAAACAGCATGCATGGCCTTATGAAGACCTCAGTATCACAAGACTAAAATAAAACTTTCTGCCAGGAGGAAGAAACTCCCATCGAGCAAAATATGCAAAGGTGCCAGCTGGCTGGAATCAGCCATAAGACAATATCGCTGCGAGCCAACTTCACTCTGCAGATTTCTGCTGGAAGAGAAAAATTTAACTGAAAGAATGTGAAAAAATCTTTGATGCAATCATCCTTCCCAAAGTCTACAAGATTTTTAAAAGGAGTCACAAATTGAAATAGTTCAGTTTCCTGGAAAAAATCATATTTAAAGAGAGCATTTTTATACAGTAAAAGAGAGAGACAAAACTTTCACTTACCAGCTGCTTTATTAGGTAGGTGGCTTTTGCTCGGACAGCCTTTTACCTTCAGAACTGCTTTAATTCTTTGCGGCACAGATTCAACAAGTTAGATTGGTTGAATCTGAGGGGGACATCAGAGGATGGGTACACTACGGTCATACAGGAATGAACATGGTCAGCAACAATACTCTAGTAGGTGTGATGTTTAAATGATGCTCATTTGGTGCTACGAGACCCATGGTTAACCAAGAAAATGTCCCCGACACCTTTACACCAGCAGCATCCGCCTGATACCAGGTAGGATGGACCCATGTTTATGCCAAATTCTGACACCCACTATCTGAATGTCACAGAAGAAATCGAGACTCATCAGATCAGGCAATGTTTAACCGACTCTAGCTAATAAAACTTCTTCTATTGTCCAATTTGGTGAGCTTGTACTAATTGTAGCCTTAGTTTCCTATTTAGCTGGCACAAGCACCACCCAGTGTGCTCTTCTGCAGCTCCATGTTCAATGTGCACTGAGAGATGCTCTTCTGTGGTTGTAATAAATCAGGAGATGAGTTGGCTTACCATCGCCTTTCAGCCAGAACACTACTGCTCACTGGATGTTTTCTCTTCTTCAGACCATTTTCTGTAAAGCCTACAGATGGCTGTGTTGGAAAATCCCAGCAGATGAGCAGTTTCTGAAACACTCAGACCAGCCTGCCTGGCACCAACAACCATGCCACCTTCAAAGTTACTTAAATCCCAGTTCATTCTCACTCAGATGCTCAGTTTGAACTTCAGCAGGTCACCTCGTCAATGTCTACACGCCTAAATGCACTGAAATGTTGCAATGTGATTGGCTGATCAGATATTTGCATTAACGCACAGCTGATCAGGTGTACCTAATGGAGAGACTATTGAGTGTATAACTGCACCCCAATCAGTTTTACATTTATTTACAATTTTTTCTTCTTCTAATTAACAAAAAAAACCCCAGCTGATCCTAAGGTGATCAGATGAGAGGCACTGACTGATTTTTCACAGTCTGAGTCTTGCGTCATTATGTCTTCATACTTCACAAAACTACTGTATGCACATACTTACATTCCACTGAACCGTGTTCGGTCACTGATAGCTCGGACAGACTGCAGCTGGGTAAGTGGAAGAAAATGGTTGGATTATATTTTAATGGTTTTAAAGTTTTATTTCCATTTCTGATGAGTTTAAATCCCTCTGTGTTTAGTGGCTACAGGTGCAGATTCAAATTCCCTACTTTTGGACCATAATCATCATTTTTGGACCATTACAGGGAAGTACCAAATCACCAGAGGTTAAGGTTTGGCCTTCATGACGTAGGAAATACAGGGGTCTAAATAAGTACCTGATCTTTAAGGTACAAAGTGTAAAGATAGAATCCAGCTCGTCTCTCACATCCAAGAGAGAGCAATTTTAATCCTGTGATGATTTTTCTCCCCATAGCTTTTTAAGAAATATCCATAAATGCGCTTACATTCAGACTTCCACTCTGAGGTAGTGTTGATGTGACAGTTCTGGGTCATTTATGAGGTGACCACTACCAGGTTTGTCCTTCAGAGGGGTGGGAGCAGCTCGTCCTGGTACGTTAGGGGATTACACCTGAGTCGGTGACTGTGTCATGGATTACAGCTTCACCTGCACAGCACACTGTCTACAGCATGGAGTGCAGGGACAGCTAAAGACAGTGGGTGCTTGTGTAAGCTATGGTTAGTGCAATCTTACGGCAAAGAGAATATCAAATGTCTGAGAGAACAAATTACATTAAAAATGAAACTTTTTCATCTTAAAAAACAGTATAAAACATTTTATTGAAACACTGTCACAGAAAAGAACTTAAAAAAAATTACATGGTTTGTCAAACTGTCGTCACAACTAACGCCAACCTGCTCTGTTTGTGCTTCTCTAGGTAAAGGTCATTGGTTCTACAGGTTAACTAATCCCCACTCGGTGGTTACAATAGCTAAAGCCCCCTAATGGAGCTGAGGAGGAGCTGGAGGATGGTGGAGCTGTGACTGAGCTGCTAAAGCCCGGTTTACTGACGTCAGACCACAGTTGTAGGAAGCCCAGGAAGGTGCTTAGCAGAAGACAGCTTTACACCCAAGCGCAAAGTCTACCACAAATGCGACATTTAACTCCAGTTACTCACTACTTGACTCTTCTCGCATATTTATAACACGTCACAGTACAGTATATAGTACATCCTTTGTTTTATTATACATATTAAAATCATTTCACATGGGATCAAAAGTCCAACAAATCAGAGAAACGGCTGGAAACTTGAGACAAACCCTGAAAGATGCTACAGAGAACAACACTGAATTCCTTCCTCTTAGATTAAAGACAGCCTGCTCGGCCCTCAGTAAGCACTTCATACATCAACGCGTTCGTCAGTCTTTGTCAGGGGCACAGTCAGAGGGTGCTGAGGGAAGCGGATCGCTTCGCTGTTGCGGCGCATGTACGCGTGGCCGCTGATTGGGTACCACATCTCGGTGAAGGTCAGGTTGGCCACGGTGATGGCGCATCGCCCCAGCACCTTGAAGCCCGACTTGCGGTAGAAGGGGATGAGGAAGTCTTCGCACATCAGCACCGCTCGGCGCACGTTGGGCAGGCAGCGGAGATACTGCAGGTAGCGCCACATGAGGATGGGACCTTTGCCCTGCTGCCTGAAAGTGCGATGGACAGCCAAGACGTGGATGTGCACGGTGGAGCCGCAGGGCTTGTGGAGCGTCAGCGCTTCCTGGAGGGGAGCGGAAATGGGAGGTTTAATAATTAGTGATGATTTTTAACTGTGAAAGGACAGAGAGAGAAAAAAAAATGCAGGATGTCTTACTGTGGTGAGCCTGTCCTGGTCCCACAGAGAGCCGATGATAAAAGCCACCAACCGACCCTCCTCAAACCAGCCCATGGATAGCTCTGGACACAGTGTGAGGAAGTGACGTACTTCATCCAGGTGGAGGGGGCACTCACCTGACACTGAGATAAATGCTGAGAGAGAGAGAGAGAGAGAGAGCGAGAGAGAGAGAGAGATTGGTGGTCCGTGCGCAATAGCGGTTTGGCACAACTTTTACGCACACATTTAAACGGACCAAATCGATCAATTAATCGACTGTGGAGCAATCACGACATCTTTAGTTCATACACCAAAGGAAAATGCATCACGTGACTTCGTTAAATAAATCAAATCCCCACATGAAACCACACTTTAACAAAATCATTATTTCCACTCAGCAAAAAGTCCAGAGCGGATTTCTGCGTCAGCATAAGACCCACAGGAAGGATCACTTACCCTCTCGCTCGATTTCAAAGACGCTTATGGCATCCTGCGTGTTGAGCGGTCGGACTTCACTCGCGGGAAGCGTGTGTCTCCTTTGGATACCGGGCGAAACTGAAGGTGGGGACTGCATTGGCTTGATGAAAGGCTGCGCGCCCACAACTGACATTATACGACACTGCGCTCTCCTCCCGGAAAAAAGTGTTTCTGCGCTCTCCTGCTCTCCTTCCTGCTTCGCAGGATCACCTCTGTCGGGCCCTGCGAGGACAACAGGGGGGTTTGGATCCGTATTTATAGAATAGATCTCCTAGCTGTGATTCACAGGCTGATTTGCATTTGAATATTTTGGCTGTCAATGAATGAATAAAAAAAAGGTCACAACAGTGTAGGGCCATTTTCTGAACCCTGTAATCAACAGAAGCCATTGTTGGTATTTACCATTAAAACCGACAGACAATGATTGATGACTCACTGAGTCACCACTGCTGGCTTTTTTTTTTCTTGGCTTGTGTACAGGGAGCCATGATGCCCCTGGAGCAGCTGCAGGTGGTAAAAGTTTGCTTAAGTGCTTTTATTGCATTTGATCAAACTATCCAGTGCGGTCAAGTCTGATAAGAAGCAGATTATAACGAAACAAACCTCTGTCATCCATCACTTGTACACTTTCCAAAGCAACAACCAGGCTGTGAGCGATACTTACCGGAAGGTGTTGACGTGTAAGTCCGTTAAGTTTGCGGAGTGACTGCTGAAGCAGCTCTGCGTCTCTCTGTTTGCGTCTCACCTGCTGCACAGCTCTCTTCATTATGGAGTGATTATTACTATGAGTCACATGGTGAAGGATTACAGAAGTTGTTTCCACAACTCGGCGCATTACAGGCACTTTATCTCCTCTCTCACTGAACACACACACACGCACACAGACTCCACAGTGTGTTTTGGATAAAAAGGGAAGCACTGTATGTAAGTGGTTCCCAACGCTCCATAATGTTATGTTTGGGCTGTTGATTGAATCACCTAAAAATGTTTAGGGGTGAAATGTCTCAGCTCGTCTGAGGGAGAAGGCTGCTCTGGGGACATATGTTAGTTCAAATGTTCATTGTCAAGGGGCAGCCAATCAGAACAAAGTTGGCATGAAAGCGGGAGGAACTTGTTTCACACAGAGGATGATCTGAGAGGAAGCAACTTATCACCCAGTGTGGGATAAATAAAGATTATGTTGAACTACTAAGACACTTTATTAGAGCCTCAAAACCAAATAACTGAGAACATAATGGATCCCCTTTAAACACTGTTAAGGTACAGCACTGGAGTAAACTTACTGGACACTGTTGGTGTTCACAGTTTGGTTTCTGTGACTTTAAAAAAGGTTCCTGTGCTCAAAAAGACGGACTGACATTAAATTACCTTCTAGGACTGGAGGGCTTACAAAAAAGGTGTAAGATCAGCAAGACAATTTTATAAAAACCTTCTGCTGGGCTGCCGAAGTGTTAGAAGTGCTCCCATTTTGGCTTTCTGAGGACATTCATCATACTTTACCTTCTTTGTCTTTCTGGTTTTGTGTTAAAAGATCCCAGCAGGCAGGTGTGTATGGGTTTGTTCTGGTTTAGATTTTCTTTTTTTAAGGATCCGTCACTACAAACTAGCATTCACAAACTCACCACACGATGTTCTTCTTTCTTTTTCTTAAAAACGTAGATACATTTTGGTTCTGTTAACTCTGTTATCTCCGTTGGCATTCACCCTTTTTATCTGACCTTTGAACTGGTTCATGACTGTATTTTGTAACACTCAACCCTCACAGGTTCTCACCCCAAACACAAGTAAATTGGTTAAACTGAGGAAACACTGGCAAGGTTCTTAACAGCAATGAGTGGAGGGTGAAAAACGGACACATCATTTTTCTTTTCTTGAGACATCTAAAGCTGTTTATCATCCGATCTTTAAACAGATCGTTCATGAAAGTAAATCTTCTTGTTTTTATATTAGCTGTAAGATAAAAACATGGATGTGTTATTAGTTATTATGCAGTTATTTTCCTGGGCTATGTGTGACTCCCAAACTAATAGAAGTTTGATGCCTCTGGCAGTGAAGAAGACATCTGTAGCATCTCATCTTTGAGTTCAGCTAAATGCTCTTTAGTCAAAAGACAAAAAATAGACAAAAACATCAGTGACTGCTGAGGAAACCAGGAGAGTATTGGGCTCCATAGACTTTAATGCATTATAGAACTTCTAAAGACTCATAAACTGTACGTGTCATGAGCAAAGGTACAGTTGAGCAATGTGCAATACTGAGCATTTTGAAATATGAATGGAGTTTGTCTCGTATACAATAGCAGAGATATAAATACAGTTGATGTCTATTGGATTGTTTTTAACTCTTAATAACTCAAAAAGTATAAAAGTTACTGATAAGAAAAGTCATAGCACCCATCTACAAAGAACCCCACACGGCTGACATATCAATCATCGTGGCAACATACACGCTGCAGGAGGACATACACGCCAAAGTAAATCAGGTTTCCACTAATATAATCTGTTACAAATGTAAATTTATGATTTTTGCTTTATGAAAATACCTTCATGAAATTAAGCATGTTTCAATATATGAACAGTATATGTGGCATAAATGGGTTTAGAGTTTAAAGAGAGCGAAAAAAGGCACAGAAGAAGAAGAATGAAGCGAGAGGACATGAGTGCGATTTAGCGCTCACGCCAAATAATTACAAGTCAACACTGACCTACTGTCGAACGTAAGAGAAACCAATGCAAGAAGCAGCTTACACTCACATTTTATACTCATACGCAAGCAAGCAATCCTAGCATAGGACTGGAAAAGCAAACAATATCAGTTCCAGTTCATAACTAATATAACTAAACTGAGTCACATGGTGCATGTATTGTAGATCGGTGAAAAAAAATAGCATCTGTTTTCATTATGATGCGCTCCTTTCAAATATTGCAGTGCTATCGTTTTAGCATTTGGAAGCATTTTGAGCAGGGGTGTCGAACTCCAGGCCTTGAGGGCCGGTGTCCTGCAGGTTTTAGATCTCATCCTGGGTCAACACACCTGAATCAAGTGATCAGTTCATTACCAGGCCTCTGGAGAACTTCAGGACATGTTGAGGAGGTAATTTAGCCATTTAAACCAGCTGTGTTGGATCAAGGAAACATCTAAAACCTGCAGGACACTGGCCCTCGGGGCCTGGAGTTCGACACCTGTGAGCTAAACGGTGGTCCAGCAGAAGAAAATCAACTAGAGGAGCTGAGCACAGAGCTGGAGTAGTAAGGCGTTTCTTACAGTCTTTAGTGGGGCGGTGGTGAGAGCATTGGGGGTCCAACTGCTGGTGTCTGCTAAGGTTGAAAAGGAAAGTCAGGATGGCTTAGGTCATGCTGCCTGTGGTTTGAAGAGGGAAATCTAGTCAAACTGGGGATGTTTTGGACTTTATGTGCTAAAGTGGCCAGAAGAGGGTCCCTGTTTAAGCTGTGAGAGTCCCGCTGTGTCTGTTAGGGCTGACTGAGGGAGGGTAAAGGCTTTTCTTCTACTCTGTTTGTGGCGCTGGGGTCTCATTGGCATTGTTGTCAGTGATCTTGTTTTCCAGCTCATCGTCGGACAGGAGGTCCAAAGAAGAAGTTCCCTCGACCTGCAGCGGACGTCTGCCTGAGCGACTGGAGGAGAAGGTGATGGGGCCACCACGCCTGTAAGAGGGAGAGGAGCAGAGAGGAGGTAAAAAACAGGAAGACACAAATTAAAATGGAAAATGTCTGCTGCTGTTAGCGACAAATGGTTAAAGTAGCAATGTCACTTTAAAAAAAAAGATCAAGTAAATGAGGATCCTGTGACTGCAGCCACTTTCTCCCTCCTCACCTGAGGCGGTTCTTGAGAGTGTGGACCTCACGGCTCAGGCCCTCGCTGGCCTCGGTGGCGTCATCCAGTTCTCTCTGCAGCTTCCTACGTGAAGCGTTGGCCCTCGTGGCCTCCTCTTCAGCCTCCTCCAGCTGCCGCTTCAGCTGCTTCATACGGGAGTTGGCCTTTTCCACCTTCACACACACGGAGACGCGAGACATAGAGCTGTTGTTAAGCTGAAGCTGAGAACACGCGCAGTGAGTGATAAATGCAGCTTATTTACAGCAGCAGTAGACATACTTGCTCTTTAAACTGGTCGGCATGGCGACGCTCATCCTCCACTTGCATGCAGACTTCTTTTAGCTTCTTCTCGGTCCTTCTGACGATCTTGTTGGCTGCCGCTCGCTCCCTTGAGTGGAGAAGATGTTCCACGTTTAAAGTTTTTTGACTGGTTTTGTTCATTAGCTAGAGCACGAAGAGCGGTGTAGTAAATTCCTACCTTGCCTCCTGCTCCAGCTGTTCCTCCAGCTGTGCTATTTTGGCCTCCAGGGCAGTGATGGAGGCCTTGAACCTGTTCTTCACAGAACCCTCCAGCTCGCCCAGCTTGGCCCGCAGCTCCTTGTTTTGACGCTCCAGTTGCTGGCGAGCATTTTCGCTTTTCTGGGCTGTGCTGCGCTCTGCGCTCAGCTCTGTAGTCAGAGTGTCCACCTGATGGAGGGCGAGAAAGGTGGAGTAAAAAAAAAAAAATTGTCACGGAGAAACAGAGAGAATCCAAGTGGACAGGGATGGTGCACGACACAGGTTATGGTTCCTCTCCGATAGCCGAGATGGGTAAAAACCTGCCCTCCTCATCAGTGCTGCCAGACTGAGGTTGACAAAACCCCCCCCAGATATTTTCATTTGGAGATGACATCAGTTGATATTTGGTTTCACATGGATTTGTTGGCTTTTTACGTTTCCTTAAAAAGCTGCAGTCAACTCAAGACAAACTGATACACCTCTGAAATGAAACAAGGGCCCATCCATCTTTCTTACATTCTTACAGCTTCTTGGAGCTCAGTAAATGTTTTAGTCCAATGAAGACTCGGATGATTAAAGACACTGAATACGCTCATACTGACATTGCGGTATGAAATCAAACCTGCATGGTTGTCTTTCTGAAGCGGTCATTGAGTAGCTCCATGTTGCCCTGCTCCTCTTCCAGCTCCTCCTCCAGCTGGGCGATGCGAGCCTCCAGCCTTCTCTTCTCATCCATCAGAGCAGTCCTGACACAACGAGAAAAATAAGATGTCCTCGATGAACAGAGCAGCCGAAATACGACTGTCAGGGTCATTTTAGTTTTTCTGTAAATTATTGGTTTGGTTTTTGAGAGTCATTTGTTTTGACTTTTGCACTTTTCTCGTAATGTCATTTCCTAGAGCAGGTGAACTTACTTCCCAGAGGTGCTGTTTGAGATTTCATCTTGCAGCTCATCGCGCTCCTGCTCCGCGTGGCGTCGTCCCCTCTCAGACGCTGCTAAGTCCTGCAGGGCAGAAAAAAAAAAATCTATCAGCACCAATGTTCCCTCTAATTTTCCATGTGTCTGAGCGAACACACAAACTCCCTGAGCGATCCCTTGGACCACTGTGAGTGACATCAGACGTGTGCACTGTGGTCACGCCAGCATTGAATCCATCCAAGTTACATGGTTTATTAAGATAATCAAATTACAGCATTTACATGTATGTTAGACTACTTTTAATTAACTGCTTTAGCCCACTTACAATGAAAATGTAAAACAAAAATGTAGTCATTGACCTGTGTAGTATGGTAACACTATTGGAAGTAAAAATAACTTGAACTCAAATTTTGAAAACACAACTTTCTTCTTTTTTCTTTTTTATAAAGCTCTGACTTGTATTATGAGTCTGTGGTCTGGGAGAGAGTCCTGTAACTCTGTCTGCAAAATACAGTATATAATGACCAATGTTGGGCAATTAATTATATAGTTACTTCTTCAAAAAAGTACCTCAGTTTGGCAAACAACAAAGTTTTTTGCAGCTATTTTTTTTTTTTTAAATGCAGCCAAGGTGTTTTTTTAATAAACATTTCAAACTATTTACAGCACAATCAGCTGTTCTGCATCAAATTTGATTCCATACAAATTATTTGTGCCACTCCAAAAATAATTTCTGTCCACATAAAGGAGAACAACAGCCTGATACCTGCAAGCCTGACAACAGGAGATGCATCACTGCTGTAACACCTGTAACACTCAGCAGTCGCCTCATTGTTCTGACACACACAACAAGACTATTTACTACACTACACACTAACTACATAAGATTTGCGCTATGGTGCAAATCTCTTACATCTCAAAACACCGCCGTCACTCCTAAAACTTCCCCCCGTTTCTTAACAACTTGCCATATCATTTTTTGATTGGTCGACATGGAATTTTTCGACCAATAGGAAAGAGTGGGGGTTTTTTTGGTTTTGTTTTTGCTCACAGGCAGAGAGTGCTTTCGAGCGTTTTTTCTTATAGAACGTTTCTTCCCGCAGTAAATATAAACAACGATAGTATTCAGGAAGAAAACCAAACATTGCAGATATTTTTATCATAACTCTGGTTTTACGTGGCCAATCAACACAATTTAAAAACTGGTATAAAGTCCACACTTTTTCCGTTAGTTGTTCCGTCTGTCCTGCTCACATCTCCAATGGTTGTACACGTTGTCATTAACGTGGTTTCACGCCACATCAGCTACACCGCTTTGCTAGCTAAAACACCGGTGTCGGCACATAAGGACGCTGTCATAGCCTGTCAGCGACATTGATTAGCTGCGTATATACGAATGTGAATCGCATTATTGGCTGGACTATGGGATAAGGTGGCATCGTTCTAATCCCATACGGGAGCAGCCAGTCACTTACTGACTAACACTGCAAAACAGAATTGTTAAAATTTTAATTTTAATTTCAATTCAGGTTACCTTTTTTTTGTGCGCAACGAAGATTTTCTGTGCGCAGAGACCGTGCCAGCAGTGCGCAATTGCGCACGTGTGCAGCTTAGAGGGAACATTGATCAGCACTTCATCGAACATTAAGAGGGACTCTTGAATGTATAAACTGCTGTTAACTGTGAATTACCGACACCCTGCATAGCAACAAACATCACAAAACGTCTGAGCTTCAGACTGTCCTGACCTCGTGTAGCTGTACAATCTCTGCCTCCAGGCTCTTGAGCTTCTTCTCGTTTTCCTTGGATAGGGCAAAAATATCGTCTCTGGAAGCTCGAGTGTCTTCCAGCTCCCTCTGGTAGTCTTTCATTTGGGCCTGAAGGAAGCAACAACAAGGCATGACTGGAGAATAAAGTAAAAAAATTCGGCTGATGCAAACACGTGAATAAAATCTGCACCTGTAACTTGCGCAGCTGTTTGATGGCTTCGTCTCGAGCCTTGTTGGCTCCTTCTATGTGACCCTCTATATCCTTCAGGTCCATCTCCAGCTTCTTTCTAGCAGCCACAGCCAAAGCTCTCTGCTTCCTCTCATCCTCCAACTCCGCCTCCATCTCTCGCACCTGGAAGGAGACATCACAAGTCATCAGTGTGGAAATTATGGGGAATGAACCAATGCAACATAATTAGATTTAATTTCCACCTGCTTGACCAGTGCTCTCTTCTTCTCATCGTTCTGGTCGTCCCGGCCCTGCAGGTCTCTCTCATACTGGGCCTTCATGGCCTGCATGTTGACCTCCAGGCGCAGCTTGGCGTCCTCTGTGGCCTGCAGCTCGTCCTCCAGCTCCTCCAGCTGAGTCTTCATCTCCTCCAGCTGCTGCTCCAGCGTGCGCTTCGACTTCTCCAGCTCATGGACCTGATATGTGTGTGTGAGATATGAAAAAGAGGAGTGAATGAAAAAAAGAAGAAGAAACACTTGGATACAAACTTCAAAGGTCCCCTTCTAAAACACTGTGCCGCTCACATTCTTGCCCACGTCGTCCTTCGAGCTCATCAGATCCTCCATTTCAGCGCGGAGCTGCTTGTTAATCCTCTCTAGCTCCTCTTTGGCTTCCAGTGCCTCGTCCAAGGCTCTGGCCATGGACAAAGCTTTGGTCTCCTTCTCTCTGGCCTCAGCTTCAGCACGGTCACGCTCCTCAGCATAACGAGCAGAGATGCTCTTCTCCTCAGCCAGCATCTATCAAGAGAACAGAGTTGCTCTCTATAGTCTTAGCTTAAAACAAAAAATTGTATGTACAACAAACTTGACCTGAAATGCATCCACTGACATGTTCTCACCTGGTCAAACTTCTTCTGTTTCTTCTCCAGGTTGGAGACGATCTGTCTCTGGTGGTCCAAGTCCACAGTTAGATCATCTAGCTCCTGCTGCAGACGAGTCTTGGTCTTCTCCATTTTTTCAAAAGCGATCGTCTTCTCCTCCAGACGCTGGTTGGCCAGTTCCAGGTCCTTCTGCAGCTTCTTCTTCGTCTCCTCCAGACCTTCAATTGTTCCAACATCGTCTTCAAGCTTCTTCTTGCTCTCTGACAGCTGCACCACAGAAAAGAAACTTTAAAGGACAGTCACATTACTTAAACTTTGTTTCCTACAGCAGAAATCATGTCCTACCTGAGCCTGTAAGGTAAACATCTGTTTCTCCAGATTCTTGCGTGCCTCCTCATCCTCCTCCTGCTGCTCCTGCAGAGTGTTTTTCTCCTCTTCCAGCTGGCGAATTCGACTGCTGAGGTTTAGTTTCTGGCGGGTCTCCTCCTGGAGTAGCTCCTAATAACAATGAATATGGATACAGTTATTTTAAAAGAACAGTTTCACTTAAATGATTTTGAGGCTAAAAGAGGACCCGTTACAGCGTGTATATGGTGTGGGACGGAGAGATTTCGCAGGTCTTTCCTCCCCACTGCTGTCAGACTCCATAATAAAGACTTTAACTGATCAAGCACACACATCCATACATATGCAATAATACTAAGTGCAATAATCCTTTCTGTCATCGTTGTATTTTTACTCAGTTGTATATAGTATTTGTATTTGTATTCTATTTTTATCTTATTGTATATTTATTTTATTTTATTCTACTGTATATAGTATTTTATTCTATTCTGTACAGCTGTGTACTGTATTTATTCTTATTGTATTCTAATTTTTGCCTCATAACTTTTGCACTGTCCACTTCCTGCTGTGACAAAACAAATTTCCCACGTGTGGGACTAATAAAGGTTATCTTATCTTATCTTATCTTATATACACTCTCCAGTAATAGAGACTGGAAATGGGCACTGGAAAAGTTATAAGGGTGTGCACCAAGGCCCAGTATAAGACAAAGAAACATTTTGTACTTGAATAAGAATAGAAATAGAATAAGAATAGAAATACTGAGCTGGAAATGAGCATAGGAGGTTCCCTTTAATATCACAGTTAACTTTACGCTACCTGTGTGTCTTGCAGTTGACTCTCTAGCCCAGCGACATCTTTGGCCAACTTGATCCCCTTCCTCTCTGCATCTTCCAGCATGGTAGACACATTGTCCAGCTCAGTCTGTGTGAAGATTTTAAACCAGATTATCTGCTTTGGTCCAACAGATTTGAATACAAAAATGACAAGTGGCGAAACAAAATCTCTGCGAGCTTATATTTACAGTTTTTTCAAGAATCTGTCCTTTAGCAGTCAGTATGTACTATAAACTCATTAAATGAAGCAGCTGTTGTCCAAAGTAAAGACTAAACAGCTACAAAAGAATTCTTACAACGTCGACTTATCGTCAAGAGAAAAGATAAAGAGTCACACAAAGAAATACAACTGAACAGTGAAAAAAATGAAGTTACACTACAATGAAAAAGGTTAAAAAAGGTTGGTGGTTCGATCCCTGGCTACTCGAGTCTATATGCCAAAGTATCCTTCGGAGTGTGAATGATAGATAGAAAGCACTAAAGAAGAACCAGTTCATTTACTTTAAGCTTATGTACACGAACAAGAGGATTTTACTTCTAGAAGAATCCAGATATTTTTGATAAGCTAGCACATTTAATAAAAATGTGTTTTTCCTCTGCTCTGGTACCTTAAACCAGTTTCACCACCACCCAACACCACCTCACCTGCAGTTTGTGTGAGCGCTCAGCCAGTTCTCCCTTAGCCCTCTCTCCTTCAGTGACCCTGGCCATGAATTCTTGCAGCTGAGCCTCCAGCTTCTTCCTCTTGTGTTCGGACTCTTGCTTTGCCTGCTGCAGGCTCTTGACCTCGCTGGCCAACTCCTTGTTGGCAGTCTCTTGGCTCTGTTTGGTCTTTTCCAGGTTAGCCTTGAACTACGTATAATCCATAATAAACATTAGTAGTATAAATGACAGAGTAGCACCTATAGTAACTTGTGAATCTGCTGATTGGAAAAAGGTCAGTTACCCTCTTTGCCTGTTCGAGCTGTTCGGACAGCTCTTCTAGGGCTGTGGCATGCCTCTGTCGCATCTCCTGGATCTGAGCCTCGTGGTTTTTAGTCTCCTCCTCAATGGCTTTCTTCAGCTCTGCAACCTCCTGTTCACGCTTGGTCCTACAGAGAACATAACAAGCTCTCCTAAATGCACCACTCTTTAAAATATGGATGAGAAATGTAGCATACAGTACCTAAGCTCCTGCTGGGCTGCAGTTGTGTCGAGGGTGTCCTCCAGTTCAGTCTTCAAGGCCTCAAGCTCTTCACTCAAGTCCCTCTTGAGTTTCTCAGCCTTGTTCCTGGCCTGTTTTTCGGACTCGAGGTCCTCCTGCAGCTCAGACAGCTGCGCCTGCAGCTCCCGAATCTGCTTCAGAGCATTGTTCTTATGGCTGACTTCTTCCTCGCTCCTGAAATCAACGTATAAAAGTGGCTATAATAAAAAAAACACAATGCCTCTGGAGATATAGGACAACCTCAATGTTCCACTAAAAATAAGCACTAGAAACTTTTTCAGTCATTTCCTCTCTTCTTCCTTCAGCCCGTCTAATTATAAAACAGAAAAACCATTGGTTGAATGTAAGACGGTTTAGACTTGAATAAAAGTAAATGGTAAATGGCCTGTATTTATATAGCGCTTTACTAGTCCCTAAGGACCCCAAAGCACTTTACACATCCAGTCATCCACCCATTCACACACACATTCACACACAGGTGATGGCAAGCTACATTGTAGCCACAGCCACCCTGGGGCGCACTGACAGAGGCGAGGCTGTCGAACACTGGCGCCACCGGGCCCTCTGACCACCACCAGTAGGCAACGGGTGAAGTGTCTTGCCCAAGGACACAACGACCGAGACTGTCCAAGCCGGGGCTCGAACCGGCAACCTTACGATTACAAGGCGAACTCCCAACTCTTGAGCCACGAACTCAATAAGTGCCAGTGCTTGTTCAGATTTGCTTCTCCAAAAATGCCGTGCATGTAATGAAACCACTGGTCCAGTGGGTGGCAGCAGAGGCAGGATCACTGTTGTACAACCGGCCTGCAAGTCTAATAAAACGCTCCATATAAAATGGCTAGTGTGAATGTTTCCAGTGCGCTGACTGCTTCGTAATGCTATGCAACACTTATCTCACTCCTGCTCTAATCACTTTAGAATTTCTATGACTCTGAAGCCCATATTTAGCTCAGTCTGTTGAACTGATCAGGACTCATTCTCCTCCGTAGTCGGGCTACCATCTCCTACCTCGCCTGCATCATCTGCTGCTCGTCGTCTTTCTTGCTCAGCTGCATTTTAAGTTCTTCTATCTGGGACTGAAGCTCTGAAATCTGGTCCTGAAAGTCGGACGTCTCCCCATCCAGCTTCCTCTTAGCCTTCTCTAGCTCCTGTCGGGTCTTCTCCTCTTTTTTCAGCCTCTCT
Organism: Aulonocara sp. 'chitande type north' Nkhata Bay; assembly: GCF_057382095.1. Taxonomy (NCBI): domain Eukaryota; kingdom Metazoa; phylum Chordata; class Actinopteri; order Cichliformes; family Cichlidae; genus Aulonocara; species Aulonocara sp. 'chitande type north' Nkhata Bay. The sequence continues at coordinate 12,274,624 of NC_141347.1, forward strand.
GATTATAAAACACAATAAAACATCAGTTTAATATAAGACAGTTCTTTTAACAACTGTGCTGTAGAAGCGATAGTTTACTATTCTCCGTATGCTATTTTATACTTGTTTACCCTCCAGGTCGACCATCATCATTTCCTGCTTGTTTTTGACCTTGCCCAGGTTCTTGGCCTTCTCTTCCTCTTCAGCTAGCATCGAGGTCACCTCATTGATTCTGTCCTCAAGCAGCTTCTTTTCCTAAACATGAAAAGAGACAGACCCCTTAATGCACAGCTAACTTCCCAACTCAAACATGAATGCGTCCACCCTTTTAGAGGCATCTTCCTCTCACCTTGAGGAACTTGGAGTTCTGGTCCTCCAGCAGCAAAATGTCCTCTTCGTATTTCTTCATTTTAGCTTCAGTCGTCACTTTCTCCAGCTGCAGCTTCTGCCTGGCAGCCTCCTCCTCATCCAACTGTTCTTCCAGGTCCTACGCACAGCAACAAACATAATGAGCAAACATATTTTGCACTGAGTAAGTCAGTTATATTTTAAAATATACTTGTTTTTTTAACATTCCCAGCTGTTACATAAGTAATTGAGAGACAAAGAATCTATTTCTCCCAGCATTAATGCCCTGATACCTGGATATGGGACTGCATCTTTTTCTTCTCGTTCTGCAGCTCTTGGCTCCGCTCTTCTTCTTCCTCCAGCCTGGACTCCAGGTCGTGGAGGATCTCCTCCAGCTCTTGTTTTTTGGAAGCAAGACGAGCTCTCATCTCCTCGGCCTCTGCGAACAGCTCTGTCTCCGCTTGCAGCTGCTCGGCTAAGATGTTCTTCTCTTCCATTAGCTACACATCGATAATGTTACTGTGTCGATTGTGCACCTCAGAGAGTTCAACATTAAAGCGAACATTTGATGTTATTGCTGTAGTTGTAACCAACCTGCTGATGTTTTCTCTCCATCTCCACCAGTTCTCCCTCCACCTTCATCTGCTTCTCCTTCACTTTGACCAGCTCTTCATCCTTAGCCTGCAACTCTTCTTCCTGCCTGGTCACCTGCAGCAGGGGCTTCACCTGTGGGTACAAATGAACAGTAGCAGCAAAACCAGAGGGACTCTGCTTTTGCACAACACTGACTACTACAAACTCTTAATAATTATCAGCACCGAGAAATGAGAGTTACACACCTTAGTGAAGAGTCTCCACCACTGCCAGTGACGCAGCTTTAAGTAAGCGGCACAGTTTCTCTGGAGAACCTTTAGCGCACTGAGCTGCTGTTGTTTCTTAGCGAAGGCCCTGAAGCAAACAGAGAAGAAAAGAGAGACAACAGTGAGATTTTTGTGATCAAATATATAGAAACAACTCTGTTTATACTTACTTGCGTGCCAGATATCCTCGACAAACAGCCTGGAAGTAAATGATGATGTCCGTGATTTTCAGGTCCCTCTCTTCCTCTAAGTGGGCGAGGACTCCGGCCCTGAAGAAGATCTTACTCTGGCCAATTCGGAAAAGGTTGCCATCCAGCTCTAGGGCTTGAATCTATCATTTAGAGGGAGATGAGGTGAAGATGTGGTTGAAACGGAAATAATACTGTTGTCTATTCATAATTTATTTATAATCATTTTAATAACAAGGTGACCTTTACTTCTTAGACTCCTCCATGTAAAGATAAATCACCGGAGTTTGGACGGGTCCTTACCATTCTCTCACAGGCCTGCTTGCCATCCATGAAGCCCTTGGGAATGGCGTTAGGAGTGAGGATCTCATACCTTGTTAAAAAGCAGAAAGAAACAAGCACCATCACTGAGTGACAAAATGTCCTTGCTAATATTATATAAAACAGAATGAAAGACAGGACCGAGTCCTTTGTTTCCCGTCAGGTAGAAGCTGCACACATGAATCCCTTTTTTTAGTTACATCTGTTCAACTTCTCGTTAATACAAATATTTAATCAGCCCAAGAATAACGTGACTTATTTGAGCAGAGGCCTCCACAGTCACCAGATCTCAGTCCAGTAGAGCATCTTTTGGATGTGGTGGAACTGAAGATGCATGTCATGGATGTGCAGCCGACAAATCTGCAGCTGTGCGATACTATCACGTCAATACAGATGTTTCCAGCACCTTGATGAAGAATTAAGGCTGTTCTGAAGACAAAAGGTGCTCCCGCTCATTACTAACAAGCTGTACCTAATAAAATGTCCAGTGAGTGTGTATTTTAACATGTAAATCACACTTTTTATAGCTGTCTGTCTCTCTGTATTAACCCTGTGACAGAATGGCAACCAGTTCAGCGTGTACCCCACCTCTGACCCAGTGACAGCTGGGATAGACTCCAGCACCCCCAAAACCTTGAACTGGATTAGCGTTTAAGAAAATGCACAGATGGATGGATTCATATATGACAAGTTTAATTCCGAAAAGAGCCTTACACGTTTTTTCCCCAAAGTAATAAATACATTTAGCTTATTCCAAACCTTAGTAGGAAAACATTAAGGTGACAAACTGAGACATAGATTAAAAATGACCTTTGTCTAAACTCCTGGAAGACGATGCGGTTGGGGAAGCCCTGTCTGCAGATACGGATCCCCTCAAGCACACCATTACACCTCAGCTGGTCCAGAACCAGGTGGGGGTCCAGTTTACCAGCCTGGCAAAGCAGGAAGAGGAAAAATAATGAGATCAACAAAAAAACATGAGACCATGAAAAACATTATGTAAAGCTTCTGTATAAATAGCCCTTAAAAAAAAAAAAAAAAAAAAAAGGGTTTAATGAGATCTGTTTCCATGACACTGCACGTGTCATCCTCTCAGCCAAAGACATCAGTGCTTCTTGCCTGTACTCACGACGATCAGTGCAAATGTTTCCCATCTCAGTGCAAGCATAAATAAGTGAAGGCATTTAAAATTCCCACAGAATTTGCACATTTGTTTGTAGTGACGAACTCAGAATCTACACTGAAGCAGGACATTTTGCTGATGGTTAGATTTTAAGACTCACCCTTTTTTCATGGTTGGGGATGATGCAGCGGACAAAGTTGGGGTTGGTGTTCCTCAGTGTGGCCATGAGCTTAGACAGTTGCTCCTTGTACAGCTGCCCCACGGTGCGAAACATGCCCTTCTTGGTCTTGTAGGCAGCACCAAACGCTGTCTCATTCATGCCCGCAACCTGGTCCAGTCCCACTATCCGGTCAACTGGTAAAGAAAAATTAGTTAAAGAGGATTACAGATAACTAGATTAAAGGAGGAAACCACAGATGCAGATATGATTGATATGATCTGCTATTTACATGAAAAGAAAAGAGAAAAGCCGGCAATTTTTCTTTGATGTGTATTTTAAATCTAATGTGAATGTTTATCATGAGACGCTGCCAATAATGGCTGACGTGTTAAACTCAGCTGGGTTTGCTCTTTTCTATTTTTATAGTACAGCATGAAGACAGACAACACTGTTACCAGACCAGCTGTGAGCGATGACCATCTCAGTTAGCACACTACTTAATTGTCTTTTACTCTTAAATGCTTTTAAAGCTTTTAATCTAATGGATTTGAGTCCACAAAGCAGGAGTAATGTTTTTCAGATGATCTTCTAAACGCCGTACACACATGAAAATTAGCTAAAAAATGGGGGTGTGGTAGAGAATAAGAAAAACTAGGATCGCTATTCCTTTTTTTCTGTCGGGTAAGATCTGGATATGAATGTCTTTTATAATTTTCTGCAAATTTTTTCTGTAAATTTGGCCAAAATAAATCAATATGCAATCACATTTCTTGCTCTGGGTGTAGCTCGGTGGTTTAGTAAACCAAAATTTTAATATGTGGTGGCACGCTGATGTCATCTAAGAAAGGAAAATTCCATATAATAAACAAAAAGATCAAGGTGCTCATAAATGCTACACAATATTTCTGCTGGATGAATCCCACACACACTTCCTTGTGCATAAGACATTTGCAAAGCAGATTTTTAAGAAACATTTTCTTACATCTGTAGTTACTTACTAGCAGTTTCTGTTCTTCACTCCGCTTTTAGATTAGGCACTATGTGCACATGATCACCAAAGGTTGCATAAAACTTCAGAAACAGACCCCATTTAAACATCTTTATTCACATGTTTACAAACTGTGGTATAAACATCACCAGAGGAATTATCAGTGCTAGAAATCATATTCAAAATGTAAACAAGCAAAATGAAACAAAAAAAGATTTCGCCACAAATTCATGAATTTTTATAAAACATCACTTTGTTCTCAGGATGCTGGCTTACTTGTGGCTGTTTCTTTTTTACCTCTCTCTGCATTTAATCATTAGTTATTATTAATCCTTTTCTCACTTTCTTCGTCACCCCCAAGTGGTCACAGCAAATCGCTGCCCCTCCCTGAGCCTGGTTCTGCTGGAAGTTTCTTCCTGTTAAAAGTTAGTTTACCCCTCCCACTGTCGCCGAGCGCTTACTCAAAGGGGGTCGTTGGGTTTGGCGTTTTCTCTTTCTGTGCTATTTCAAAAAAATAATAATAACACCCTCATGTTGAAGAGCTATTTCTTGTTAGTTTTCATCATATTTGCTTAATGTCTAAGTAAACTAAACACTTTTTGTTAAACAGTAGATTGTTAATCACAGCCTCCTATGAGTAATAAGGATTGACAGGATGTAGTTGTTTTTCCTTTTGAATTGTTGACCCTGATTCTGAATATGCAGCCCATTAATTCAGTGAGCTTTTTTTTTTTTTAAATCCTTCATTTGTACACTAGAGCCTGAATCAACTTTAAAATGCATCCCCCTGATCAGGCACACTCCGATTTAGTGTTTAAGATTTTCACAATTTGTAAAAGAAGACTTCACAAACAATAGATGTATTAAGAGTGGCAGTAAACCACCAGCACCAATAGAAATACGTATGAGAGGTTTTAAAGCCATGCAAAGCTGGAGGAGAACTTTTTGGACAGATGCACGGTGCAGTCATGACAGGACAGGAAACCAATGAGACCGCCAGTGCAGAGCAGGAGAAGCAGCCAGTGGTTTACAAAGGTTAAGTGTTACTATCATTCACCTGGAGCTTCATGGAGCCCAGACACATTGTCATAGAAAGAGGCTCTCTGAAACGTCTGAATGTCTACAGCAACAGAGACACAGACAGAAGACAGGACAGTAAGAGAGAAAAAGAAAGACAGCAAGGATGCAACACACACACACACACACACACACACACACACACACACACACACACACACACACACACACACACACTTTCACAACACTGATTAGCTGTTATTAAAGAAGACAGAAGAGTAAATATCAGTGTTATTACCATGTTATTAAGCTTCTCATTAATCAGATTGTTAATTCCACAAAATCAGAACAACAATGTTAAGGGCCACAGTTAGCACCTGAAAAACTAATAAGGTGTTTACTGGTATAATTGGCAGTTTTAGCACCAAATGTCATTCAGCTCATTCGACTGAACGGAGTGGGCTGTGGTTTAACTCACTTACCCTTAATGTTTCTGCTGGCAAAGCCTTTCCCCTCATTAGTAAAACCATAAAACACACCTCTAGCTCTGAGAGAAAGTGTGAGAGGAGAGGAAGTATACTTCCCTCCATGAAATATGACATTCACTCAGTTATAGCATGTCACATTGGAACTTGTGGTGTGTAATGTCAGTCTGAAATGGTGCAGAGAGCAGGAAAATACATATAAATACACACAGGTGAAGACTCAGTGGGCTTTTTCAGGCCACTACAAACTTCTAAATGACTTACCATCTTTCCAGAGCTCGGCCACAAACTTGTCAGTTGATTGGTGCAACAGCGTGGCTACATTGTCATTCAGAGGATCCATGTTCTTCATAAGCCATTCATCAGCTTTATAGTCCACCTAAGCAAAAACAGAGATCGCCATTGTTTAAGCACAAAAAATGCTTTCATGTGTTTTTATATGTGCAAAAAACAAAAATCAAAGATGAGAACACCATGAGGGCTGTGACCTCCACCTAAAACCCACACAGGAAAAACAGCATCAAATCAGGCTTTATTTATGCAAATTTGGCTCTAGGCCATTCATTCTCTTTCCTGTCTTTTATCTTATACCCCAGTGTAACTGTATAAATAATAAAAAGAACATGTGTGAAAAATCCACTCTCAGAGGAATGGTTTTCAGGCTCTGATTAACTGCCTCTGCTCTGTTGCTTCACCTGTCTTAAGTGACAGCTAGGTCTGGCGCTGTTTCCAGATACCACGCAGCAGTTGTTTTAACTTACAGGCAGCACCAGATGTGCTGTGTGAGTCTATTTCAAACCACAAACTGATATAATACTGTATATGATGAGATTCACAGTTGGATATTATATTTGACTGGCAGCACAGTGAAGAATCGCGGCGGCACAGTTGGGTTGGATTAAGTGTCTGAAACAGGATAATGACCTGTATGTGTTTTTCAGAAATGTGACATACTACGAACAGTGCTGGACGAGAGTGGAACATAACAAGCAAATTACACGCCCGGCAACCTAACATGAAGAATGTAAGAGCCGCATATGGGTTTAATCAAAGTCCAGGAACAGCAAACTTGCTATGTTTGTACTTATTTTCCTCTTCGGTATCACTCTGTCACAGAGGATTTGTTTGCCCAAGTTCAGATTTAGTGTTGGATCCAGTTTTGTGAGCTGGATGTGAAATATTTATCTGAATCACCCGTTTCTCATACGGACTAATGTTAAACTGACTGGTGGTCTTCAATGAGCTTGTAAAAATATGTGCAATTCAGAAAAAGAAGCAGGTAAATAGTATTCAACACATCAGGGTAGCTGTGATATCAGATGTCAAGCGCCCCCTTTGGAATGCCGCGGAGGATCATTTTTTCCGTACAGATGGCAGAATACCACACAAAGGTGAAAGTTCACATCTCAGTTATGCAACCGCAAGGCATCAGGCACTCAATCTCACACCAATGTGAACCAGATGTGGGGTTCCAACAGCAGCGGCAGCAGCACAACAACAGCGCTATTGTTTTAATGCAATGACCTGGTTAAACTACGCAACCACAAGTCTGTGCCACAGAGAAAAGCAGCAAAGTCGTTGGACAAGGAATGCACAGAGCTCCCAGAAAGATTTAAAGCTATAAAGGAAACAAAGATAATTGCTTTCGTTTTGATTTTTGTCTTCCAAGCCTGATATACGTACCCTTCCTGCATAGTGGATGATGCAGAAGTCAGCTTTGTCTTTGAGTTGACGTGGCTTCTGAAACTTGCTATGTGTGCCCAGCTCCTGCAGCACTTTGTCTACAAACGTCTTGTCAGTGGCCTTGGGAAACCAGCACTCCTCATCCAGCAGGGCGAGAATGCCAGGGGGGTTATTCTGAGGAGATATATTTAGCGAATAACCGTGTATTTAAAAGCAGACACGTATACACACTGTCATACATGCACACAAGCACACTGACCGGTCTCTCGATGAGGTCGATGCAGGGCTGCAGGTCAAGGCCGAAGTCGATGAAGCTCCACTCGATGCCCTCCCTCTGGTACTCCTCTTGCTCCAGGATGAACATGGTGTGGTTGAAGAGCTGCTGCAGCTTCTCGTTGGTGTAGTTGATGCACAGCTGCTCAAATGAGTTCAGCTGGTAGGAAAGTGAATAGCAGAAGGAAATCTTTGGCATATTTTTTTTACATGTGATTTATCCTTTCGCTGGATCATCTGTCCTGTCTGTTTTTATACTCTTACAAGGGAACAAAACTACATCTGCCAGACGTCACTTTGTATGTTGTAGAAAAGCATCTGTCACTATTAAAAGCACCACGAGCACCTCAAAGATCTCAAAGCCAGCAATGTCCAGGATGCCAATGAAGGACGCCCCCTGCCGTTTGGTCCTATCCAGCGCCTTGTTGATGCGATGGACCAGCCAGCGGAACAGCCGCTCATACGTCGCCTTAGCCAAGGCTTCAACAGCAAAGTCAGCCTGAGGTAAAACAAAGAGAGCAGAAAAGTGCGGAGAGCAACATGAATTATACATGAGACACACACAGACTCGTGTTGTTGTTTTAGTTTGGAGTGTTGGGGCATGACGTCAAACAGTGGGCCACAATTAGGACAATCCATTAGCCAGCTGGTGGACCAGTTCAAACATATGGTTTGAGTTCGCAAAAACGAAGTGTACCCTTAAGCACTCTGGAAATTAACCTTTTCAGCTGCAAACAAAAAGACAAAAACGGAATACAAACATAGCTATTATAAAACATTTAGTTTATTAAGTTCTTATAAAAACAATTTAAAATTCAACTAAACTGATTACTGATTTGGATTTTTTGTAATCGGGAATCTAAAAAGTTTCCAGACTTTGGTTTCCAGCTCTGAGGATTTTAACAATGCTGCTCGTGCAATAAAAACTACTTGAAAAGTTTGAGATTTAAAACATTTTTAAGAAAATCTGTCATGATTTCCTGACATTCAATTAAATAATGAGAAGATTTGCTTAATTATTCTCACAGTTTTACACTAATCTTCTGGGAAGATGCAACGGTCCGCTTGGGACAAAGTGACAAAAATGTCATCAGAGGTTAAACGTGAAGCTCTGTGTGGATGTCTGCATCTTCTCCATTTTGCTTTGGTCTGGTGATCTAGCCCAGCGGTCCCCAACCTTTTTTGCGCCACGGACCGGTTTGTGCCCGATAATATTTTCACGGACCGGCCTTTAAGGTGTCGCGGATAAATACAACAAAATAAAACTAGTACTAGTACTGAAAAAAAGAAGATTTATTCATAACACACGTGAAAAGACCCAGGAAAACAGAGTTAACGATAAAGATGATAACAAAATAACGCTGAAAACCGATAAAAACCCTGAAAACCATACATTTCACACCTGAGCCTCAACTCTTGCGGCCTGGTACCAAACAACTCACGGACCGGTACCGGTCGGAGACCCGGGGGTTGGGGACCGCTGATCTAGTCCATACACTACAAGGCTAGAACTACAAATATATCCTCCAGGTGGACTTCCTGGTAGGCTAGTAAGACCTGGCCATAGATGGCACCTTACCTGTTCTTTGGTCTGTGCCTTCTGCACATAGTCTCGCCCCACTTTGATCCTCGGGGTGAGGATAGCTCTGGTAAACTCCATAACATTCATTCCAAGCAGGTGGCAGAGCTTCTGTGCCGCTGGGAGAAGTAGGGAAAACAAACCATGCCACTAATTTATATACAACAGAAATCAAATCATAAAGAATACAGTGAAAGTTTTATTTTTACATAAACCTGCTGTATTTAAAAGCTTTTTAAAATCAGAAACTGTGAGAAGAGTTATGTTTGTTTATTTCGACTGGATGTCGTTTACCTGTATTCTCAGGCATTGAAGCTTGATCGGTGTTTCTCTCCTTTTTAAAAACAATGTTTCCAAACTGCAGCACTGCAGAGACCACCTTCAACATGCCTGACAAAAACAGGAGATAAAAACCTTACTGAGTGCCAGACAATGCCTGAGGAAAAGCAGTGTCTGAGGAACCTGGATTTCCAAAGGAATGGAGCACAGATGGAACTATAACTCACAGACAATCTCGTCATGGGAGAAGCTCATGATGTGCATGGCCTCCATCGTCTCCTGGAAATTCTCCTTGTCCTGCTGGCCCGGAATGGGAATGTTACCATTTGACAGGAAACGGTAGTTGTTAAAGCCTTCGAGGAGCAGATCCGCTAAAGAAGGAAAGGAAAAAAGAGTTGTTCTTTATACCGTAGAACATATTTTCCTTATACGCCACTGTTCTATCAAAATTTTAAACGAATATCCTCATACGTGGCTCTCATTTTTCTTAAAAACAAAAATAAGGTAAAAACAAAATCTGGTAATTCTTTGTTTTTACATTAATTGGGCCCCAATATGCCCAAATATCAAAGAGAAATCAAAAATGCATGCTCTGGAAGAGTTCAGGTCTTAGGAGGTTAAATTAAGGATGATGGTAAAAGCAACTTTAATTGTTTTTTCTGGAGTTTGGAGGGCTCTGGAGCAGTGAGCGTGTTGGGGCTGGACTTAAGGTGATTAAAAACATCTAAGTGCTCCTTTCTGAATATTAATGATCAGTGGGTATCTGCTTAATTTTGCACAATAGGCATTTGTTGGTGTTTTACTGTGTACATCTAAAATGCATCTGCAGAACTCTGCATGGAAATTCTATTGGATGGTGATCCAGGGCAGGATGATACTATCAAACATTTCATCTCTTTTCCCCATAAACACATGTGATGACCTCCACTCTACACTTAATGGCAAGTTTTGAAGCTTTGGTATTAGAATAGTTTCCGTGTTTTTCCAAGAGTAGCTGCGTGGGCATCTTCGTTAACTTCTGATACCCAGTCATTCTGTTATATAAGCAGGCGTAAAATATGACAGAAGCTCTCAGTTCAGAAAAGAGCTTCAAGGGTTACTCATAGTTGGCTTTCAAGCGGAAAAGAGTTAAAGAAGATTTTACTTGGAATTTGAAAGTTCTAACATTTGTCTCAGATGTTTTATTTTTATGACATTCACTAATATCTTGAGCTTCCTAATGCTCTTATTGCAGTATCAAGGCAGGTACAGCTTATCCTGTGTTAAGTGATTTGATTATTTATGGTGAATCTGTTTATATTAGTTTTTTAAATATTTACTGCGAGGTCCCAGTTCTGACACAATTTATGTGTCAGACTGTGGCTGTAATCTTTGTTCAGTAGGAGACAGAAGAACAAGGCGATCAGAATAAAACAAAGATTTCATCTCTTAATCTAAGGGGGAAAAGCCAGGAACAGCACAATGATCCAGCTGAATAGCAAGTTCATTTGTATACATATAAATATATATTAAATGAAGTCAGACTTAGAATGAAACTCTGACAAACTCCTTGTTTGTCTACAATTTTAACAGCTTGCCAATTAAATCAGTTCACTCTCACTGCCCGTGCTTTGAAAGCAGTGCACAGACACTCACTTCGAAGATGCTCTCCAGCCCCTGCCAGCAGCCGATAGAAAATGTGAAAGGTCCTCTCATCTTTGGCCTGTCTAATCGCTCTTGACTTCTCCAGAAGATCTGAGAACAAAAGTTAAGTCCTTACAAGGAAATCACAAAACTAAAATATGACTCTGTGGTCCCACTAATGAGGAAGCTCCTGTTTTGCCACATGCAGTTTGACTGGAAAGGTTTACCTCTTGCAATTTTTGGTAATCCTTTGTTTCCAGTGGAGGCCTATGAATAAGTTGGGAAACTATCTTTAACTTTTTTTTGTGTTAGAACACACAAATTTCACCTAAAAAATTTGACTTGTGTATTTGATTTCTCACCGTGAATAACAACACATAAAAATGAGGAGTAACAATAACAGTGTTGCTTCTCTATAGCTCAGTGTCCTCGTGTTTATTCTGGGAAATTACATTCTTGTGGCTAAGCCCAAGCTCTGGTGATACATACAACCTTCACTGCTCTCTTATCCCAGTGAGCATCCTCTCCTTTAGCCCTGCTCTGTGTCGTTTTATTTTTAAACATTGATTTATGCCTTTGCTTCTTTAGTCCTTGCAAATAATAAGGATACAGGTTTCAATATTGGCCCCAACAATGTAGCCTGTGACGTCAAAGTTGATTCTGATGAACTTTCCCTGCAAGAAACAAAACACTGTTAAGAGAAATTAAGACATTTGTTGAACTCCGCAGATAATCACGAAGCCTGTGATGCATGAGTGTTTATACGTTATTATGTATATGTGTATTTGCAGCTGTCCTCTCTTTATTTTTTCTCCCTCTGGGCACAGCTGCGTTTTAAGTACCACCTTGTAGGTCCTTGCAGATTACAGAAATGTGGTGAAGAACAAAATGTCTATATTAGGAAATACTAGGTTGACAGGTCAGAAAGAATCTCAGGCATGTGTGCGGTTTCCTGACAGTGATTGTGAGCAAGCGTGCATGAATATTTGTGCCCATCTGTCTTCTGGTATTCACTGCTCTGCATCCCAGACAGAGGGTGATTCACGAGGACCCAGGCTCCATAGTGGTTAATCTTGACCACATGGTTTACTTAGTCACAAAAAAATGTCAAATGTTTAGAGTGAAAATTGTTGCGATTACTGTAACTCATCTCAACATGATCTGAAATAAGCGAATATTAGAAGCATGACATCAGTCCACTTACGAAACAACCTTTTTATTTTTATAAAATCTTCCAAAGTTGCATTAGTCAAACCAAAAAGCCCCAAAAATGTATTAAACAGTTTTGTGCGTTGGATTAGAAGACCGGGACTGCTCTCATCTAGATGGGGGAATATGAAGAAAACTTTGCAGTACTCTGCAAAGGTAAGAATATTCCACCCACCATGCCCGTCAAAATCTCACAAAAACCTCATTCAGAAATGCACCCCTCCCATTTAACCTGACAGAGCCTGAACATGTGTGAATGTGCTCTTTGGTAAATTTTCTGAACAATCTGGATCTAGTAATGTTTACATATTGCTTTCAACACAGTACAAGTCTGTAAAGTCACTGGACCTTTATATACTGTCAAATTGAGAAGCAGTACAGTATTGTGCAAAAGTCTTAAGCCAGAATGTGTAAAATTCTAGCAATATGCAGAGTCAGTTTTGGCATGACTACATTTATTCTTCAACACAACCTCAACTCTCTTAGGCAGCTTCTTTGTAATTTCTATTGCCGTAATTTACTCCTGAAGTTTCAGGAACAGTTCTGCAGGCTTCTTGACTGACATTTAAAGCTCTTGTTGACTAATACAGTTACATTTTGTCTTTTTCTATCCAAGTATGCTTTTACTGCATTGGCACTGTGTTTGGGATTATTGTCATGCTGAAAAATAAAGCCAGTGCCACTTTCCAGACGGTACTGGATGGTGAAACCACAACAGAGCCTCCACTGTGCTTTACAGATGGCTACACACACTCACTGATGTACTTCTCCCTTCACCTCCTCTGTACATGCTGATGGCATTTTTAACCAAAAGCTGCTATTAATATCAAAGTGCCTAAAGATATAATTTGAAATTGTGCAGACTCAACATTGGCTCATTCCACGTGGAGTTAGGTGACTCTTTTATGCTTGAATGATTTACAGGTGAGCGTTAAGTAGCTCAGCAAACAAAAACATTCCTCTTAAATGATCAGGTACAAGGACTGGACTGAAGTCAATGTCAAAAGAAAACCTTTGAAAGACCGTTAGAAAGCCCAGAGAACTATTGCTTGAGACCACTTAGTTGAAGCAAAATAAAAATAAATGACTCAAAATGTTTGCAAAGTGCTGTAACTGATTGAATGAGTACTGTGGCTTGTTCTGACAATCCTGCAGAAATGTTTAAATGACGTCTTGAGGAACACTCATGACCGAGAGTATGTCGGAAAGACCAGAAATGGTTAGTTTTACCTCCAAATAAGAGCAATTTATCTCAGGGAGGGAAAAAAGGAAGATTCAAATGTTTGATGTTTTTGCATGAAACATTTTGAATAGATTCTGTAACTAAATATATGTCAAACCTAGAGTGGGATCAAACATTGCATGCTAAAGCTGTTTAACATGAAGACACAATGTTTTTATAACCTCATAAGAGACTCAATGTTTTTCCCTTCTGGATATCTGTTCTTGCTCATGTGTTTAAATCTGGAAAATGATCATTTAAACAAGAAATGTGAACTCACAAAGCGAGATGAGTTGTCATTTTTCACCGTCTTGGCATTGCCAAAAGATTCAAGGATGGGGTTGGCTTGCAGGAGCTGGCGTTCCAACTCACCCTGTGGAGAAAGAAAGGGAGGTAAGCCAACTAGCTGTCAAACGTGTGCATTATGCAACTGAATATTTTCTTGTTATCGCTATTTTTTGTGTCTTCCAAAATATCCACAAATTGGCAAGGCAAAATCAAATCTTCTCGAAAAGCAGAGAGAGAAAATGTAGCAAAGTCAATATGCTAAACCAGTCTTTAGACAACCAAGTCCACTCACAAGCTCTTTACCATGACTCTGCTGGCTTTACTTTAGTCAATTGCAGTACAATGTGAATTTTCTCTGGGGAACTCGAAAGGATTTTAGGGGGCCAAAACAACCAAACGGTTTTAGAGAACTTGTGAAACCACAAAGGCACTACAGAGACGGTGTTTCGTCACATATCCCAAAGTGAGTGATTATCTTGGGTTGATGAATGAGATGCTTCCTCCGGCCTTCGCATTCCTCTCGTTGTTATAATATACCCTGTAACGTATGTCTGAAAAGTCTGCCAACACTGTGATAATGATGGCTTCCTCTCAGTTTTGGAAAAAGACATTCCTATGAAACCTTTTACTCCCGGAGAAATGAGATAACCTCCTATGTCCAGGGCATGACAGTCCAAAAATAGCCTCTACTGCAAATCAGAGAGTTGTTAAAATCTACTGAGGATATTCCTCTGGACTTTGATAACTCATGGGGAACAGATTAAGTTATGCCTTAACTCTAATTTGCTGCCAAGCTGGCTCTTGTTGTAAGCTGGTCAGTAATGGCCTATAATGGCATATAAAGAAAATATGGGTCCACCTGTAGCCATCTTTAAACTGAAGTTATTATGCTTATTTCAAGAGCCATAATTTCATTCTTGGACTCTAGTAGAGTAGCTTTTCTATTTTACTTTGTCTACCAAACATGATTTCTAGCAAACCACATTCACTAAATTCAGCAGACATCCAACCTGGCCTCTCTCCCCTTTCCATGAGGTCTTGGAACGACATGGATTTTTGCCAGCCAATCAGCAATCAGGCTATGTTACAGATCGTGACTTTAAGGCATCTAAGAGCCCAGCCTAAACCATAACCTCATAGTAAGTGCACTGAAGTTGATTTTTGACATAAAAATGAAAAGTTTTGAAAAAGAAAATCACAAAAAAGAAGGAAAAAAGAACCTCAAACTCATATCTTACAATTAATTAATAAAATTTAGAATTTTCAACTAATTGAATTTATAATTAAATTAATTTTTGACCACTTATTTCAAATAATTTAATTTAATTTTTAATGAAGCCAACTGGGTGGGGCTTCTGCGCTCACAGCTAGAGCCGTGTGCCTGAGATGACCAAATTCAGGACATCCCAGCTCCGTGACATCATACAGAGCCCGGTGTTTGAAAAAAGTGAATAAAACCAAGAGCAGTCAGACGCCTGAGCCTTTGGCTCAAAGCCATTACTTATGAAATTGCTGACCTCGTTAGAAACTATGACCATTCACCACTCGAGCAATCTACTGAAAACAAGGACAAGCACAGTAGGTCTACTTTAAATAGAAAAATGAAACCGACGCAAAGAGAGACAACAGGGAGCCAGCAGCTTACTGTTTAAAGGCGGATACCACATAACTTTAACAGGCACGGCTTGACTCATGACCCATGTTCACTTGCCGCATGTCTCTCCTCATTTCCTGTCTGCATCTTAGCGACATTACCTAATTTAAACAAAATGCCCCACAAAGATATTTCAAAGACAAAGAGGTAATAGTACTTTATCTTATAGCACGGATGGAGGAAGCAAAGAGTAAAACAGAACAAATAAGGTAAATCAAAAAAGATCTGAGCTGGGTGACTGAACAAGAGCAACCTGATCCTCTATCCTATATTCCACAAAAAGCAGTCTCAGTGTTGCAAAAATTATGAGCAGAATGAGACAAATAAGTCAAAATGTGGGAAAAAAAGCATTTCTAGCGGACCATCTTTTAAGCTTGTCGCTCCATATGATACCAAAAAGGAGAAAAAAGGTTTATGAACAAAAATACTGAGCTCGAGTAGAGTTAATACTAAAGTTTAAACCCTCTGAGCAGACATATGGGCGACACATGGAAATATAATATGTGCAAAAACATACAAATATCATGAACTGCTTGAATCTTCATATGCCGCTTCAGTATGCGTGTGCAGTCTGCTACATATGTCTGCCTAATGAGCTGTCTGGAACTGTTCTCCATTCAAGTATCCTGACAGGCATGAGGTTCACTGAGAAAAGCTGGGAGTAACCGATTCCAACCAGTACATACATTCGTCTACAAATGGCATTTCCATTCATATTTCTTACAGAGAGAATTCATATAGTCTCCTCCCTTCAGGTCTGCTTTACCTCTTCACCACCTCCATCTTCACTCCTCTTACAGTCTCCTGTCCTGCTTCATATTTTTGCTCCCCCTCAATCCCTGGCTCTACATTCCTGCGCTCAGAGGTCACTCTAATGCAACGCAGCGGTAAAGCGGCATTAAGGAGGTAAGCGTGGATGGTGTACACTGGCAAGGGAGCACTGAGGCACTTAGTTACAGCTACTCACTCTCTGCGACTGAAAGTATATTAAACAGGCATTTACTCAGATTGCCTTTGCACAAGCGGGTTATTGGACTTCTACGAGGGCCTCTTTTTCTACAGTTATTAGATTTTCTGAAGACAAAGAAACATCAGATATTGGTTTAGGGGGAAAGATAAATAGCTACCAAATAAATCAACCAGAGACAAGGAGAGCCAGAAAATAGTTTTGGAGAAACCACAACAAACAGAAGATGGAATTTGGGAGTTTTCTGTACTTTTCAAACTTATCTGTGACTTAATATTTGAAAATCCATGTGAGGCTGTAACATTCAATCACAACAGTGATCATGCTATTTAAACTACAAACATGCATCACGAAAGGAAAACATGCAGAAATATATATATGCAACATTTACACATTGATATTTGAAATAAAAACATTTGCTCTGACAAAATATGAAAGACGAAGTTTGAGGAGAGATGTTTAGGGTGGCCGTCATCTGATTTTCACACCGCTCTTTGTGAATAAGAACACAAAACTGTGCCAGAAAGGGTTCATTTAAGCTCCCGTAGCACTCAATGAACAGCTTTAACAGCAGGTATTTGACTGACAGATGTTTCTAATAAGACCTCTCAGTTTTCCTCAGTTCTAATAAACCCAAACCAACTGATAAAACAAAGTGTTTAATATCGTGAGCCTGCACGCCGGCGGACAGATTCACTTGGTTTCAAATAATCATGTGAAAACACCGAGCCAGCACAAACAAATACCTCATAAAGAAAGAAGCTTAGATTAGTCCGTCATCATCATTACAGAAGTAGCAGAGATTTAGAGAGAAGGGCATGCAAATATACACAAACATAGACAAAACGGACGGCACACTGATTTTGGAAAAAGCTGGAGATACACTTGCCTGTAGTTTGAATGCTTTGGGAGAATCGGGCTGTTTGTTATGGATAAACAAATACAAGTGTTAAAACCTGAAGCTCTTATGTCAGACAAAAGCCATGAGAAAGAGAACACCAGTGCAAACTTAGCCCAACGCTCGAGCAAGAGCTAACATTTTAGGTTAACTTTTACTGAGGTAGGCACTTTAGGATTAGGTAGAACACAACAGCATTAAAAAAGTTTACTTTACAGCTGAGCGCTAAGCTAGTTTCATGTCTCCTGAAGCTAGCTTAGCTTCTTGAACAAGAAAACAGTTAGCTTAGCATTGGCTAAAGCTAAAACAAATGGCTAGTCACACTAGAGTAAAAACAGGATAGCAATCTGTGTTGACAACTGCATTACATTTTTCACATTCGACAACTAAATGCAAGAAGATATGGCAACCAAAGTTGACTGCTAGGTGACTGCATTTGTCGTCTGGTGGGAGGCAACATGTCTCCAACACATTACAATCAATCTGAGTCAGTAGTTGCAGAAACTGCAACTTGCTTCTTTGCTTTAGAGGACTAGACTCAGCTGGTTGCAAACTGGTTGTACTCCAACAGAAAAGAAAGGTTGTTGAGTATGTTTGTCATTTTGCAATTAAAGCACCATCCTGCAGCAACTATGTCACTATTTGTGGAGGAATTTCTGAGATTCACATCTATGATGTTGTGCCCAGATTCTGAATGCAAATAGCGTGAATTTCTGTCTATGTACACTACCACTTAATTTTTTGCCAATTTACCACTGACTGTTAATTACTGTGTATTATCACAAACAGATTTCCTGTAATTGCTAAATACACCCAGTTAACATAAACTGACGGCAGGGTGCTTTATTGCCATCTTATTGCTGCTTTATTGCTGTCTTGATCCACCAAAGTAACTTTTTATACAGCAGCTGACTGTACATGTTCACCCCCCAGTGCCCTACATTGAAGCAACCATTTCAAAGGCAGTGAGATCACAAATTTCATTGCACCCAGACACAATTACTTTGGTGCCGCGGTCTCCACTGTTTTCTCTAGTGTGACTGTACCTCACAAATGAACTACTCAGGTGTGTTAATCCACGCAGAAACCACAATATAATGACTTTTCACCTTTTTATGGAGCATTACATGCTAGACTATCATTTGCCTCTGAGTAGAAACCAGCAGAGGTTCATGCAGGTTGGTGGTAACAGCCAAGAAAAGTGTTACACATAAATAACTCAATTACACTTTAGTTTTTGCATGGATTAAATAAATGAGAGTCAGGCTGTTGCCGTTTCCTGATTTGTGCCAAGCTAAACTAATGGGTTGTAAGATAAAATCACTGTATGACAGAAATCAACCTTCTCAAGCTTTCTGACATTTTTTAAAACACAGCAATAATACTTAGAAATAATTCACACAGTGATAAAGCCAGCCAGTTTTTCAATGAAATATGAATTTTAGAGGAGATGGGGCCATGTTTAGTGTAGGAGAAACGTAGGCAGTACGGCTCTCACAGGAATGTTGTGATCTTTGCGTCCTTTGTGTGAGGAGGCAACGTGGGCCAGGTACTGGATGACCTTCTTCGTGTTCTCTGTCTTGCCAGCGCCTGATTCACCTCTGAAAAGAAAGAGTAAAGACAAATACACATGAATAGAGTGAGAAAATGTGAGCCAATACATGACAAGGGAGAAACAAACAGGTTTTGTTTCTGACCTGAATTACAAGGTTTCCCTTGTGAAGCACAGCCACATAACAGGAAATATTATGTATGAGTTGTTCACAGTTTACCAAGATACAGAAAAAACAACCCTAAAACCTTAACCAAGATAACTTTCACTCATCGTTATTGTGGTTAAGAGTGATTGGATGAACTCCAAGGACACAATTAATAGAAACAAAAAAGAAAACAGAGAGAGTGACTAAACATCAGGCTATCTTGTTGTTTTTGTAAAAATCAATCCATTTGTTTGTCAGTCTGTTTTGCTAGAGAACCCTGTGGTTTGGAGAGCCAGGCTCCAAAGTTTCCAGACCCCACTTTTGGGCTGTCCTTAATGATAGCTGTGTTCAGGCACGGCCATCCGCAACTCCCACAGTCGGGTCCTGGAGCTCAGAAAACCAGGGCCAGCAGTGAAAAGAAGCCAGTGACACTACATCCATCTACATACCAGTGGCTTTAGTCTAACTCACTATTAGCTGTGCACTGCAGTTTTAGCTGCAACACTAGAACTGCACGGGCGAGTCCTCGAGTGCAGTGTACGAACATAGGAATATAGGTCAAACAGGTACTCATCCAAGTGTGGTTTGATGTCTTCATTGTTTTACTATGAAGACATGAATCCTCTTTGAATAAGTCTCCCAGAAATCATTCATTGGTTTTCTCGTATATTCTCTCTTTCGCCAAGCATGTGGTTTAAAAGACCTTTGACTTTGGGAACTATTTTTATGTCTAGCCTCTCCTTTTCTCACAGATCTCAGTGCTAGAGAGTCGAACTAGATTCTGAAAACTTAAATGAGAGATTCTTCAAGGTCTCAGTCTTCCTGGATATTCCCTCTCCTGTCCTATGATATGTACCATATGGACATTTTGTAACACAGCGGCTTTTGAATTGGCGCTACCTAAAGATGAATCCAATTAAAAGAACATTTCTGTGGCTTGTTTTCATGCAGTTAGACCCTACTTTTACAGTCAACTCCAATGACTGGAAAACATCATACATAGTTAATGCATGGTTTCTTGCCACATTTGACCATTTATACAACACTATGCATCATTACATACCAGACGCTGACTGCTCACACAAGGCCTGGATCTCTAAATGTTATTCTAAACTATGCACTATATAATTCTGTGCTATGCACTGTTATGCTTAATGGCATGGTGGCCTTTCAACTGAATCAAAGTGATCTATATTACAACAGAGCTGCATAAATGTAGGTCATAAGCAACCTTTTTCATCTGTTTCTTCAGGAGTAATTTTCCTTAGAGCAGGATGAGGAGGAGACATTTCTCTAAACTGGTTGACCATCTAAACCGCAGGTGTCGAACTCCAGGCCTTGAGGGCCGGTGTCCTGCAGGTTTTCGATGTGTCCTTGATCCAACACAGCTGATTTAAATGGCTAAAATACCTCCTCAACATGTCTTGAAGTTCTCCAGAAGCCTGGTAATGAAGTAATCATTTGATTCAGGTGTGTTGATCGAGGGGGAGATCTAAAACCTGCAGGACACCGGCCCTCGAGGCCTGGAATTCGACACCTGATCTAAACTGTGGGGCTAAACTCTTAAAAGGGTGCCTTTTCCCCAACAGGGGGTGCAGTTTTCTGAATTTAGGGCATATTATTGCAACTGCTTCTCATCTGTTCATTGGCAGCATCAAACCCCAAGAAAGACAGTGGCACTTAATTACCCTCTGCCAAAGAAGATGAAGGCCGGCCACCAAACCACACTCATAACTCCCTCGGTATTGGGTAGAGCCGCTGTAAAAGCCCAGCATCCGCAAAAAGCTATTTGAAACCAACTTTTAAATAGAACATGGCAGGATAAAGGGAGCTGGCCAAATGAAGATAAAAAGACACGGGAAAAAAATACTATAAATAATCCTTGTAAAGTACTCATAACTATAAAAGATACTTATATTTAAAGGCATTTCAAGGACAAGCGGTCTTTATATAATGTAACTCTATTAAGGTGAAGCGATATAATCCTTGTGTTGAGACAGTTTCATTTTCCAGTCCATCAAGCTGGTTGATCTCTAGAACCACCTTAAAGACCAGTTCAACCATCTGCCCTAAGAAAGAAATTAAGACAAAAGTAGAAAAGAGAAGTTAAGAGTTGCAGTACTCACGTGCAAAGAATTGATTGGTCCTCACGGTCTGTTCAGAGAAAACAGAAAAAGAAAGAAAGCATCTCTTGTTTAGTCATTCATTTTGACGTACAGAGATAGCATTCAATGGCTAAGCTGTCACATACAATGGAACATAACAGTTTAATAGTTTTCACCAGGCTAATACTGGAGCTGTGAGTACATACACGTACATAAACACAGCTTGCATTTTCCTGAGAATTTCCTGAGAATAACAGGAGAAACATACTGCTCCGTGAACACTGAAGTTTATAAAGGAGGTGTGTTAGGAATGCATTTTTCACCACAGCCAGCAGGGAACTGACATGCTTATCATCAAACAGAAACTCTGGGCTAATTTAGAGACTTAAAAATATGTTTGAAAACACGACATGTTTGGTAATATGGCAGGTTTAATCTTCCAGACCAGGCAGCAAATCCAGACTTTTTTAATATGATCTTGGGAAGAGATTTAAAATTTTTAAGAGATGTTAACTAACACTAACAATTAACCCTACAATACCCTTTGTATCATATTTGATACATGAGTTTTTGAGACCTCTATCTCATCAACATGATCAATATTTGCCATGATTTCAAAATGTTATGGACAAAACGCTGCCTAAAATTAACATTGTTGTTAAAAAAGAAGTTACCAAAAATGCCCAATGTATCAAATGTGATAGAAAAACATATAATAAATATATAATTAAAATATATCATACACAACATGATACAGCAAAAAAAGCAGATTTTGTTATAAGGGTTAATAAAAATCTCATTTGATAGGTTGGGTCTTACAGGGTTACTCATGTTTTTTCAGATATTTTTTCAATTTTCTGACATTTAAGTCATAACCTAACCCTAAACCTAAGCAATGAGTATATGTTATCTTTATATACATTAACTTGTTCCCCCAAGTCTTGACAAATTCAGAAGTTTTTGCCTTTCTCCAAAATACAATTTTTAAAACAACTGAATTTATTGTGAACCTTTCATAGTGTCAAAAACTAAAATGGTTTAGTGAACTACAGAAGCTGAATCTATTTAAACTCAAAACTGATGTACGTTGTATTATTTTTAGCCATTTCACCTAGTTTAAATAATTACTTTAGGTATCTAATAGGGATGGGTATCATTTAGGTTTTATCCGATACCGGTGCCAAATCGGTACTTTTGAAATGGTGCCGGTGCTCAAACGGTGCTCAAACCGGTGCTTAAAGAATGGAGAACACAAACTTTGTCCAAAAACCTCTCATGTTCAGCTGGTTTTTGTAAAAAGATAACAATGTTAGCCTTTTCTGCAGCTATGGGTCATATATGGTATCACTCTTGGCTGGAAGCAGTGCTTAAACAATGGAAAAAAAACACAAACTTTGTCCAAAAACCTCTCATGTTTAACTGTTTTCCACTTCTTCTTTGGTCATTTTAGCCTTTTTGGCCAGGGTGAAGGGAGTATCTGCCATCAAACAAGAAGACAGCCGCATGTAGCTATGATGATGTTTGCTAGTTCACCTTACATGCATTAATGTAATAACGTGGTTAGCCTACTCAACGTAAATCACACAAGAACAACATTAAGCTACTCACGCAGAGAAGAACGGCTGCTGCTGCTGCCATCAAATACGGCGCATTTCTCGGCTTTTAAAAAAACGCTATGCGTCGCCAGGTGTTTCATGAGATTCGAGGTGTTACCTCCTTTGACAGTATCACAGTATCAGCTTAAAGCACTTGTTGCTGCTGAGTTTGCATATTTTGCTGTGAAGTACAGCCAGACTTTTGACCGCTTCGCCTTGGACATTTTTAATCTGTAGCTCTGCGCTAACAGAACGTACGTACCTGGCCCCGCCTACTATCCTTGGAAACGTAAAACGATTGGCTAAAAGTGTATCACAGCTCAGGAAAAAAAAAGCACCGAAATAAAGCACCGAAATGTGCGCTGCTTTTCGGTCTGGTTACTACCGTTTATGTCAGAACCGGTGCCATCATGGCACCGGACACCGGTACCCATCCCTAGTATCTAATGTATGTAATGTATCTACTTGAAACATTTATCAGTTTCATAGCATACTACACTTTCTAGGAATCTTCCCTGAGGTTTTCTAAGCTACAGACACCTGGTTTGGTGAAATTGAGGCCTTCGTGACTACAGGCCAAGAAGCATACTTCATCTCAAGAGACTGAGAACAAGAAATGATGAGAAAAGAACTTCAAAAACCGCAGTCATCTCTGAAGAAACAAACAATTTGCAGTTAAAAAATATTTTTCTTGTTGTTTTAAAATGATAGCAAACCATAATTTTTCCTGACACTTATTTAGAGCCTCAAGTACAACTTCAAATATACAAAGATCACTCACCATTCCATTTACTAGTTCACACGAGAGCAGCCACTTAATAAAAACCATGCTCTCTAAGTAGCTGTTTACTGTGACTAATACCTGCAGTCATAACCTAAAACTAAACCTAAAACCATCTGCTTGTGTACCATGTGAAGAATGAAGCCTGACATCATCGCTTTGCCCTTTAGGAGACAGAAAACACAGAAGAAATTACCTCATCACATGTGCCTATGACAAAGGCCAGGGGGTAAAAACGTGCACTGAGCCGAGGAGCAGCTGCAGCATAAGGGTGAATGCCTTACTGCTAACAAAATATCTATAACACACATTTAATGATGACACGGGGACAAAACATGTTATTTTTTTTCTTATTTATTGTTTTGACATATGACTTGATCAAGGAAGCATCTGAATAAATTATGTTTTTAAAAGTGAAACTGAAAGGAACGTATCACAACTACAAATCAGTGCTGGGGAAACAGCAGCAGGTTTACTGTTAGACATCACAGAGGGTCTGTTTTGCTGTGGCTACATTAGATGCTTGCAGGTAAAGTCCTGTTTTTCTCACATGTTTAAAGTAATCTTGTTGAGTGGTTCTTTTTTATGTGTGAATAAAGCTGGTTCACAAAAACATGGCGATTAACTAAAAGCTCTAATGGATAATTACAGTGGTCTCTCTAAAAGCCATCCGCTCCGCAGAGATGATAGTTCAGCTTAAAGGACTTGGCACAGAAATTTACTCACACCTTGTTGACATGGCTCAGTTTTCACAGGTGGCTCAAACAGTCTTTAAGGTGTTATATTTCCCTAGAGAAATGTCCTTTTGTTGTGTACTAAAGCGGAAACTTCCTTTAAGTGACAAAAAGCAGGTGACAAATGAGTTTGTGCGAGTGTGTTCATGTGAAAACATTAAAAGGGATTCTCTTTTCTCTCCACGGAAAATCAGCTTTGTTTGATTAAAAAAAAAGAATCACGGATGTAAATGTAGGGCAGATAAGATACAACACAAAGATTCAAGCCTAATGTATGCAAATATAACTGGCATCATCTCCCCTGACAATCAGGCTGCCTTGAGGTGACTTTTGTTGTGATTTGGCGCTATATAAATAAAATTGAATTGAATTGAATTTAAACTCGGGTCAAAGTTTGATAACTCATCCTGCCTGTGTTTTATAGTCTGAGACCTGATGCTCATCTGATTTACCCAATATTGGTTTAAACAGGCCCAAAAGTCCTATCGGACACTCACGCAACAGCACGTAACCCCTCATGAAAATTAAAACCAAACACATACTAACTACACAGCTTCTGAACAACATCAGGTGTTTACAGGTTTAAACAGGGGAGGCGCATGACCTCATGTTTCTGAAATTAACACCTGATGGCAATTCGAACAGAACAATCCCAAAAAATTCAGCGTGATTTTGGATTTTTGTGTTTAAATGATGCATACAGTACAACTGTGACAAGCCCAAATGGCAGTTTATGACCTAAACACCATGTGCCGGGTTAGTTCCCAGAAACATAGGTTCTGATACACAGAAATTATGTTTTGTTCTTCTGGCAGCAGCTTGTCAGTAGTCAGCAGTGTTGGTCAAGTTACTTGAAAAAAGTAAACAGTAACTAATTACTTATTACTTCCCCCAAAAAGTAATCCCATTACTTTACTGATTACTTATTTTCAAAAGTAATTAATTACTTAGTTAGTTTTTAAAAACACGATTTACAACCTGAATAGGTGATAAAGCGATAGATCTTTCAGCCCAATTCTACTTTTTCTACATAATCCATCATACAAAATGTAATCAAATGGAAAAGTCTCTTTTTAAAACTTGTTTTATTAGTTTTAATCTTTTAACTTTATGCATCAAGCAAAAATTAAATTATCTGCAACATTCTCTGACTGGAAGAAATTTGTTTAACATTTGAACCTATTTTCTGCACATTCCAGCACATAAAATAAAATATTTTTTGTGTTTACACTCACTCTTTCAAATAAATGCAAGTGAAACACAGCAGAAAATAAATAAAATAAAAAACTAGCGGCCCTGTTGCTCTATTTTCACCTGTAAAGCAGGAGTAGGGTAGGCGGAGGTTTGCCCTGGTGCAGGTGTGCCGCAGCGGTCAGTTGAAGAATCCGCGAGTTTCTCTGTGAATTTCACATTACGTCGTAGCGCACTCGGTGCTTGCTCGGAAGTTTAGGGGTTTTTTTCGCTGTAAAAATAAGTTTTCTTCCCACGCAGTGAACAGCGGACGCTAATGTTTTTGTCATTTTTTTACGTAATCAAACTCAAAGTAAGGTCAGTACTTCCACGCTTTAAACGCTGCACGCTCAACCTCTCCTACAATCGATTTATGATCCATTGTTGATCTGCACACAGCTGTTTCCACGAACGTCGCACTCGCTTACGTCATTGTCATGAGACACTCTCGCACTGTTTTTGCAATAGTAATCCCTTACTTTACTCATTACTTGAAAAAAGTAATCGGATTACCGTAGTTAATTCAGTTACAAGTAACGCGTTACTGCCCATCTCTGGTAGTCAGTAGTAATACAATCAGACCCGGATATTTTAAGATATTGCTGTATGTGTCTGCTAACGTTACAAAAAGAAAAAGAATAAAGCAAACTCTGCAAGTGTCAACTGATGTGATCCAACACAAAAAGGCAGACAGGCTTTTTTTCTGCACTGTGTCTTTATAAGGTAACAGATGGGGCTGATGGAAGTGGTGTTTAGATGTGTGAGTGTGTTTGTGGACAAGCAACATATACACAAGCTATCAGTTCTGTCAGATGGAAAGGGGATAAAAATAACGAATCTTGTTTGTACTGGAAAAAACAGGGATTGGCAGACACACACAAACACACACAACCTTGGACTTCCACTGGAGTCGCAGTCACTTCATTCTCTGCTTATCAGACATCTATTTACCCATCACACCTTTGATGCTCTCCTGTGATTTTTATCCAGCCATGTATTTTTCAGTCAACATCCTACACCTTTCAGCTTTTCCACTGATTGACAATCATTCCTTTAATCTAGTGTCCTCTTTCTGATTTCTTTCCCCTGTGAGGCCACACAAAATAAAGGTAACACTGACTTCACCTGCCAGAGGGGAGTTTTGCACAAAGCCTCATGTTCAAGCACACAGTGATCCATCAAGTAGAGAGTATGCAACAATATATCTGCTGCATTAACGATGGTATAACAATACGGCTACTCAGTGACACTAGATACATTTTGTGTGTATCACCATTATTATTCACTTTTAGTGTCAGTTATATTTATTAGCCATCTCTCACAGGCCACCGTTTTCCTGTCAAGAAACCAGCAAAACTGTATTTAGAAAACTTTTAAAACAATATTTATTTGGTCTGAATTTTTGATAACAGTTAGAAATTGTTAAGATGAGCCTGGATTGATCTTAAGGAGTTGTTTTTGTTGTTTGGATTTGTTTTAGGTTTTAGGGCGCACCGTCAAAATCTAAAAATGTGTGACCCCAGGAAGAACAGCTGCTGGACTGCTGCAGCTAATGGGGATCTTAATAAACTAAACTAAACTGCTCACCTTGTCCAACTAATCTGGTAAGTGCCTAGACTCCTGGAAGTCTAACGAGTGATAAAGCTTGCATGTAGTGCTGGTGTGTTGATAATTTTATCTATATTTCCATTGTTTATCCACCTCTAGTGCAGAATCAAACTACAAATGGAGAATGTCCCTCTAAAACGTGTGCCTCAATGCTGTAACCAGCACATTTCAAAAGGTGAAACTTTTACTTTGAAGTTGAACATTCTGTGTTCTTCTGCTCATAATGTAGTCTGCAGTCAAGTTGGTGTTTTCCATGCAAACTACAGGATACAATGTGTCAACGACCAAAGCAATCACAAGGAGGTTTCCACTGAACCACTGTATACCTCTTTGCAACCAATTTTCACCTTCGACTGCCAGTAACCATTCTCTAACCAGGTGAGGAAGTATGCCTTGTAACCTAGCAACTGGTAGTTGCCAGATATTCGCTGACTGCTGTCTAGGCCTGTGCGAGTTTGGGCTGCACTGAGTGTTAAGACTGCATGTAGTAAACTGTTAGAAAGATTATGTGTCACAGTTCTGGGTCAGTTTGACCCAGTATTTTGAGTTACGTTTTGGTGTGTTTTTGGCATCATGGATTGTTTTCTTATTCTCTTGTGGTGCTCTTGTTGGTGATGATGATGATTATTATTATGAATCTATGTTTCAGTTATTCTTGTTTCGGGATTAGTTCTTACGTTTTGTGCTCCCATGTTTAGTCTGGTCTAGTCTGTCTCTCAGTGTCATGTCTGCGGCTTTGTTTAATGGTTTCTTGTTTCCTGTTTTATTGTGAAAGTCTATGTCTTATGTTAGTGTGTGCAGCTTTGCTCCCCATGTCTCGTTAGTCCAATCCCTCCCAGCTGTGTCTTCCTCCTGTTGCCCATTCCCTGATTAGCAACCTGTGTATATAAGCCCTGTGTTTTCCCATGCTCAGTGTCGCGTCGTACCATTAGATTATGCCTGTGTGTTTCTTCATGTTTTGTTTTCATGCCTGCAATAAAGCTTTGGTTTTGAGTTGCATTCTGTCTTCGAGTCCTGCATTTGGATCCTCATCCCTGTCTGCCCGCACACAGAGCCCTGACATTATGTGCATACTGTTTAGTAGTCTATTTGTTATAACGTATGTTCATTGTTTCACTGTAAATGACATTTTTGCGCTTTTGTTACATTTTTGTTGTGGTCTTCTATAAAAATCAGTTTACTGTGACCTGTGCTATCTGAATGAATTAGTGGGTGCATTCACCCTGCCTCTGCTGCCACCTTGGCCTTCTTGGCAGCTCCTGTTTCCTAAATCACCACAGCAACCAACAGCAGGGTCATATTTACCCAGGATGCCATGCTGGCTAGGCGTAGGTGGACCAGTCAAACTGAACATGCGCTTCCTTTCCAGTAGCTCATTACTGTCTCACTAAATCTTCACCCCCTTTGTGCTTCATTTTCTCTCGGTTGCTCTCATTTCCCCTTTTACCCCCCACGAATGCGGCAAAGCCAGATCACTCACACCACAAAAGAGGGGGGAACTTGCTGGAGACAAAATCACTTTTTCACAGTAACAGATGTTTTTCATTTAAACACCTCATCAACTTAGCTTTTAGTTTCTTTAGTTATTTCCTCCACCACAACTCAAAGGTCATTAGTTGATGTTAATGTGAGTCGGAAATAAAAACGGCTGTTCATTCAGCTCAGCTAAGGTAAATAACGAGTCAAAAAAAGCTGATTTTTATCAGTATTACTACAATGACATATGGTAGTTTACTGAGAGGTGGAACGCTTCAATACAAAGGTAGAAAGAAGAAAGCTAGAAAAACAAATGCTTGACCGCACTATAAAAAATTTATTGTTGTTTTCACGCACACAATGAAACATTTCTTAAGACTATTTTGCACTCCAGTTAATTTAAATATGTCCACAGTGCAAACTGAGGACATATAATGCTGGCACTTGTATGCAAGAATGTCCCTTAACGTTCCTGTCTTGCACAGCAGGGTTTCCCTTTGCTGCTAATAATTTATCCCCCATGAGGATTAAACAAACCCTCATTCCACACATTCCAAAGCTTTGCCCCCCTTTCCCCCCGTCTCCACAAAAGCCTCAGTCATTATCATAACCCCTCTATTATCAACCTTATTTAACCCTATGCAGCCTTAGCGCTCCTCTCCTGGGTCAAGTTTTCAGTTCAGTTTTCAAACTGTGAAATATTTTTTTTGACCCCATGTTACTTTGGTTAAAAGATTAAAAGAGTCAAATATCTTTTGTTCTCATAGCTCCATAACAGCCCTGCTTGGAACACATAAAACATTATATAACCTTAAAAAAAACCCTTGCAGTCATCACCTAAAATGATGACTTGTAGTTCGAATGAAAAGATAAACAATGAGACTCTCGTTTAAAGCTGTGAGTGAAATGGGTTTTCTTAAAATACTGGGAAGCCATGAGCATTACTCCGAGGGCAGAAGAAAATTTCTCATTTAAACTCCAATCTTCTCACCGCAGCCACCAAAAACACTCCACATCCCAAGCTGAAACCAGACCTTAGTGTACAAAAACATTCTTAGTGCAAGAATCATAATTGTGCCCATTTATTGTCAATGGTCCTCAGCATTGTGGCTTCAGTCCAATGCAGCTCAAGTCTAAATCAACATAATGTGCTTACAACTGCTGCAAGCTGATGTTTTACGTTTATGCACATGAATCAGACAGCTATCAAACACTGCACACTTGTGTTCATTTTCAATAATCCAATACTTGCGGTCATCACGTTGACAAAACAGGAAAAGTTGACACCTCTTTGCACTCAATGCTTTCACACGCATTTTGACACAAATCACAACTTTCTGGTTATGAATAAAAAGCAACGGAAAGAGTATTAAAACAGGGGGTCTTTGCAATTGGATGTAACACATTTTTTCCACCCTGAAGCACAAGCTCCCACAATTTGCTTCATAAAAGAAGTCGTAAAACGCAACTGCACACAGTGAAAATCATAGCACCATGGCAACCACTTCACACACATTAGAAATCCTGAGTGACGGCCAGTGAGCTGCTCTCTCATAAACTGTTATATGTTGTGGGGATTACTCATGCACACTCAACTCCCTGCTCACAACACAGATATGAAGGTAATATAAAAATGGAGCTCTGATTACTCATAAAGGAGCAGAGAGAGAATCCAGAGCTACTTGAAACAAAAGAAAGGCTCTGGCTGTGTGTGTGTGTGTGTGTGTGTGTGTGTGTGTGTGTGTGTGTGTGTGTGTGTGTGTGTGTGTGTGTGTGTGTGTGTGTGTGTGGGAGAGAGAGTGAGCGCTCATTCACATTCCCAGACAGTGGAAGTAGCAAACAGTCAGTGTGATCTGGGTAGTGTCTGTGGGTACCTGCAGTGTGTAACTGTCACTTGGAAGCTTCCTAACGATTATGAGAAGCACACTTAACACAGTTAAGTAGATGATTAAGGAAGAGTAATATGTAATGTGCCACATCCTCAAACAGCAACTTCGATAAAACAGACACATTTAGACATTATATATTATCTAAAAGGCAGTTAAGGTAGTAAAAACACTCACTTAACACAATCTCTGGTGTGGAATGGAGTAAAGAAGAAAAAAGAAAGAAAAAAAAACCCCACACTAGGCCACAAAGACAAGCCAAGAAAATACATGAAATCATCAGGGTTACGTTATCACATATTCCCTCTAAACGTGTGTTTGGACAGAAAGCGAAGTGAATGTTCGTTTTGAGCCAAAAAGAGCGCCGAACCTTTTTGAAGTCTGTGTGGATTGATCCAAGACAACCAATAAACCAAATGTACAAATGTTAGCTATAAAGTAGCTAGAGACAGACGCACCAACAGTGTGTTTGTGTGTGAAGGAGAACTGGACTGTGTTCAGGGCACTTTAGACTCTGGCTTATATCAAATTATAAGGTTTTTCCATCTTAATTCCTTTTATTTCTGTATACATGTCAAGCATTTAAATTTTATATTTTTATGTTTAATGGTTTAATTTGAATGTTTAGCGCGGCAGTTTTCACCTCAACTTTGTGCAAATGTTCACCTACTCTTTTTTTAACATAATGACAAAACTTAAGAGCACAGAACAATAAGATAGGAAGTAAACACAAGATTTAATCCCGACTTCCTCAAGATTTAAAGGAATTATAAGAATTTCTTCACCAAATGCTCACTTTACTGTTACAACTGTTCAACTGTTCGTTAATATAAATATCTAATCAACCAAACAACTCAATGTATTTAGGCATGAAGAAATGGTCAACACATCTAGCTAAAGTTCAAATCCAGCATGGTGAAGGGACTTTGAATGTGGCGTGGTTGTTGGAGCCGGATGGCCTGGCCTGAGTACTTGAGAAACTGCTGACCTACTGAGATTTTTCCACTTAACCATTTCTAGGGTTTCTAGAGAAAACACCTTGTTTTTGCCAGAAGTCAAAAGAGAATGTACAGACCGCTTTGAATTGATAAGAAGGCAACAGTAACTCAAACATTCACTGGTTACAACCAAGGTAACAGAAGAGCATCTCTGAATACACCTTGAGCTTTGGAGCAGATGGACCACAGCAGCAGAAGACCACACTAGGTGCTGCTCCTGTCAGCTAATAACAAGAAACTGAGGCTATAATTCAAGAGGCTCACCAAAAGTGGACAACAGAAGGTTGGAAAAACATTCCCTGGTATGATGCAACATTCAGATGGTAAATGAAAAGCATGTTGTTGCCAAATGCGGCCTAAACGGCCTTGTATCAACTGTTTAGGCTGGTGGTAGCTATAATGGTGTTGGGGATATTTTCCTGGTACACTTTCCACCCCTTAGTATCAACTGAGCATTGTTTAGACTCACAAATCTATCCGAGTATTGCTGCTTACTGTGTTCCTCCCTTTATGACTACATTGTCATAAAGGGATGGTTGATGCAGTGTATCCATCTGACGGCTGCTTCAAACAGGATAACACAACAAATCATGTCACCAAGCTCAAAGCACAACAAACTGGTTTGTTAAACACGAGACTGAGTTCACTGCACACAAATGGCTGACAAAACTGCAGCAGCTGTGATGCTACCATATCATGGACCAAAATTTCAGAGGAATGATTCCTCTGAATTCTGGCATATTCCTATTTCACAAGCAAATAAGGCAGTACTAGTACCCAGTACAATAAGTGCAATAAGTAGTACTAGTACACAGTACAATCAAGATATACCTAACAAAGTGTCCGTTGAGTGTTTATTGACAGCATTGTTTCCCTGGATGGGTATAGAGCAGAGTAAGCTGCAGTGAATGGATGATGGTTTAACAACATCCCACTAACGTTGTTAAGACATTGATGTAGTAAAATTGTGAGCTCTGTTACTATTTGGCATAAAACCAAATTGTTAACAGGCACTGAAAAGCTTTATGACTCTCAGCTAAGGACAAAAAATGCAACATTTAAAGACATTCCAGCTTATATTTGAGCTACTGTCGTTCGTAGGACGTTCGTTTGTACTGTTCGTTTCTTTACATATGGCCATTTGTAACTGCTGAGTGACTAAACAGCTCAAGTGCATTTCTCAATGTAATGCTGTTGAACCAGCTGCCAGTTAGGCATTCACAAGAACAGAAGGGCAGAAAGCCCCATCGAGATGCCAAGCCCTTTGCAAGTAACAGTCAGTGTGAGAGTGTGTGTCCTGGAATTTGATTGCTCCTGGTTTCCCTTGATTCCAGCACTGGGGCCTCTTGGGTGTGGAACAGGCGTTGTTTTTAGCAGGCTGGTGGTGCAACAGAGGTGGCATTAAAGGGAAATGAGGCCTGCTTTCCTACTCGGAAACTGATGTGCTCCATCATCAACTAAACACAATAATCAAACCCTTCTCCATGCCAGGAAAAAACAATTTAAAATGTGCCAGTGAGACGCATCATTTTCACACCATCAACAAATGAACAAAAGGGTGGAGACTATACTAGATCCCATTGACAGTCACAGGACATTCCCCTGTGCATCTGGCATAGGCGAATACTTCCCATGAGAGGGAAGAGAGTAGTAAGAAAGAGGAGGGTGTGATGCGACGCGACCAGATAGCAGAATGAAGAGGAGTAAACTGAGATAGGAGGCAGACAGAAAGAAAACAGTACTGAAACGGGAGCTTTCCAGCTTTAAATACTGACTCGCTTGCAAACGAAATCCTAAGGATGTTTCTGTGTCACTCGTGGGATAGTGATGACAGTTGGCAGCTGAGATCACAGACAGAAATAGATTGTCTCCACCCTCTTGGAAATAACACCAGTGTGTGAGGGACCACCTGGGAGTGGCAGAGGAGGTGGTTTTATCATCATTTACACCTTCAGCTTCCCTTTCTGGAGCATGTTAGGCTTTCCTCTCTCTCTCTCTCTCTCTCTCCATATCTTTCTTTCTCACACACATTTTAAACCACAAGGATGAATTTTTATTTTTTATAAAATGCTAAATCTGACCCTTTTCACCATTACCTTTGGCATTTTTCCCTTATTAGACATACATATAGTTAGGAGTGTGAGGACACAATGGGAAAGAGTGGAGTATGTAACTACATTTGGGATACCGGCTGATAAGAAGTGTATTCAACTGTCTTTGGCATGAAAGGAGGAATTTGGATTTTCACAACAGCCACAGTTTTAAGATGAGACAAAGCTGCAGCTAACAATTAGGGCTGCTCAATTAATCGAATTTTAATCACGATTACGATCTGGGCTTTCAACGATCATTAAAAATGACTGAGCCGATTATTAGCCCCTCCCTCCCTCGTGCTTTACTCTCGCGCTGCTTCGTGTGGTAAATCGAGCGCACCTCTCTGCATTTCGAACACGCATCACAACAATTAAGAGGACCCGAGGAAAGCTCGGAAAGCTAAGCAGAAGTTATTTGGACAGGAGAGTGACTGCCGTTGGTTGAAAAGAGAGGTAAAAAAAAAACTTAAGTGGTGTGGAAACATTATGGGTTTGCGGAGTCAGACGTGGATCAAGTAGACACAGTGTGTAAACTTTGCTATGGTGTAGTAGCTGCACCACAAAGCAACACTGCAAAGTTCACTAAACATAGATGTTTACATTTTTCATTTATTTCTTATATTGCAAACATTTGCACTGTTATCAGTATTTGCACACTATTTTATATTATTTTTTAAAGTCATTATTCAATACATTGTTATTATTAACCCTTTAAAGCCAGTCAGAGCAGCACGCTCCGTTTTGCGTAACTATTTTTAAATCCCTGTAGAACCTGAACCGTGTAAGCTAGCGCAATAATTTGTTTTGCATATGAAACCAGAGGAGTTGTACTTACATCTTATGCCATCAGCTTGTCCTAAGTCACGGTTTGCTTCCACATAAAGCTTTGCAAAAATTGCATAAAAAGCACTTGCAGGAACAAAAACATAATATTCCAGAAACACTTTGCCGATCTGATCAGCTGTTCTTAACACTTCCCACATTGTCGCATTTCCTGCCCGAAACCGGAAGTGACGTCATTTTCGCGGAAAATGTAGTTTTTTACTTGTAGGCCTATACCTATACTGGTGTTTTTATAAGTCATGTTTGACTTTTCTGAATAGATTCCGTGATGCTTAGAACTCAAATTGCACTGCTGGAAATAGTTTATTTTGATGCACCTGCTGTTTTCTTTGCAAATTTGCATCATAGGATCAAAATAAATTTCCTGTTGTTGTAAACTATTTTTTGCAACTTTTTTGTATTTAGTTTTGAGGGATAAACCTCTTAAATTTCTCCAAGTAGAAATATATGTAAAAAAAAAAACCAAAAACGATTTTCAATTTTTTTTGTAGTTTATTGCGCTTTTTTGCAATTAATGTAATTACTATGGACTTAATGCAGACATATTATTAAAATTTGGGCTATAACAGTTGTATTGATGTATAGCAACTTGAAATGCTCCCACAAATGGCACTACAGCATGTAAAAAAATAATATAAGCTCTGGCGGACTTGGTTCTATGGTAGGTCTTAAAGGGTTAAATAAATATCGTCAAATAATCGTGATCTCAATTTCAGTGAAAATAATCGTGATTATCATTTTTGCCATAATCGAGCAGCCCTACTAACAATTATACCGTTTTTCAAACACACTACTGGAAACGGAAGGACAGAAAATCTACAACCCTTTGTAAACAAGATTCTTAGGAATAATACCCACTTAAGCTAATCTCATAGAAAGCCTTTTTCATGGCAATATAAAATCTATCCATCCACCTCAGCTTATTCAGTTCCAGGTTACTGGAGCCTATCCCAGCTGTCATGTGGCAGGAGGCAGGGTACACCTTGTATTATTCACCAGTCTATCTAACAGAGACACACTCACATTTGCACCTGCTGCCAATTTAGAACTGCCAGTTCACCTAACATCCATGCCTTTTGACTGTGGGAGGAAGTCGGAGAACTCCACAACAAAAGGTTCCAGCCAGCAGATTCAAACCGAGGATCTTCTTGCTGTAAGGCTAACCACTTCACCAATATATCAACCTATAAAATATACACTATTATTATTTATTAGATTACCTAGCAGGCATATTAAGACTGATATATCTAAAGCATTTTAGACTGTATCAACAGACAGTATCAGTGTGCGCTCATACTAAGAGCCAAGACAACCTTAACCCCAAAAACATTTGTAACACTGCATGGCTGTCTGTGAAAAAAAGGTTAGAGGAAGTCTGAGAAAGTGTTGCATATGATTGGAATGTAGAGACTTCTGCATGTCAAATTAATATTCTCGGCCCCACGTCCCGTCGGCTTGGGTTCGACATGTAGAGCCTGTGTTATTCTGTCTGAGCTGGACTCCACAGGGAGTAGGCTTCTGGAGTCTTTCCTATGTTGAGTCCCACAAAGCACATTTTTCAAAGAAGAGAAAATGAGGGGTATCGAGATAGACACAGAGATAGAGACAATGTGAGAGGGAAAGGAGTTTACACCCAGTTCCCACATGTTTCTCATGAAGAGGTGCTGGAGTGGTGTGGAGCACATCTGTGGGCGATCTGATGATCTTCTATGATCTAAATTTGGCATCAGCTTTGAAGAGTAACCATTCAGATTATTAAATAAAGAACAGCGCTGTCCAAACAGACCATGACGAACGAGGAACAGCAGTTTACAGATCAACATCCTTTTGTAATGGTATCAGAACATAAACAGGATGAAGACATCTGTAAATTGAACCATTAACCAAATTGAGTTGAAATGAGAAGCACTGCATCTCAGCATCCATGGACACAGCTAATCCTGTGCTTACATGAATTCACCTAAATATGTTTTGGAGAATGATTGCAACCATAGTATGTGTTGATGCATGCCCAATCATTCAGGCGGGTAAATCTCAAAAAGTTGATCCTGTTCATCTGGATGTAGACTTTTCAGTGGGGGAAACTCATCCAAGTTTCTTCCTCAGTCTTAGACTGAAAACGCTACGTCCACATGAACAGAATCAACTTTGTGGGGCATAGAATGTCTATGAAACATGAACTACCTGCCTATTGGTGAATGGAGTCTGCATCCTGAAGCCTCTGCTTTGGTATTTTGGCTGCTGCCATGTTGGTTTTGGAAACAGGAGTGGCCATGTTAAGTTTAGTGGGTGGAGTGCTAAGTAACAACCTGTTAGGATAATAAAGTTTCACTTAACCAAAACTAGTCACCTGTCAACCAGGCTTAAAGTTGTAGGCCCATAATAATATGTAAAACATTAGGCTTTAACAAATTTGAAAAGGATAAATTATTTTAAAAAGTATCCCTTGTTCAGTTACTATGACAAGAGAAAAGAGTAAACATGCTATTTTCGTGAGTCTGGTCAGTTTAACATATGAGCCATTCCACGGGCCTTCTGCTTGACCATCTCCATTTTGCATAAAAAATTTTTGGTTACAAAGTTTGAACATTTACAATTATTGGTATAAATTTATGAATTATATATCAATACTATTAAAAAGATATTTTTTGAAAAATGGTCTGTTGACCCACTTTCAGGCCTTTTTTTGTACACTGAACTCTGAGGCATGAATATTTTGAAAACTATTAAAGATAAAAGCCTGAAATTTTCATTGGCCTTTATTGCTATCAGAATGAATCAGAATCTGTAATTTGGGACAAATACATCAAAAAATGTTTCAGTACTGGCTAAAACTAAAATAACAATAGATAGCTTAATTGGAATAAAAATGTAAAAGATCTTTAACTATAACTGAGAAAATCAGTTTGTTTTGTCATTCGTTTAATTTATTTTTTCTTTTATTTATACTTCCTGAACTATAAATAAATACTGATACTTTGTAGAACTGCTTAAATTTGTATTTCATTTTTTAAGTAGCCAGTACTTGAGATATATATCATGACTCATTTTGACGGTAAGAAAGGCCAGTGAAAATTTCATGCTTTTCAAGATATTCATATTCAAACACTGCCTGAAAATTCCATTTTGGAAAAAAATTGTCCAAGCGGGTTGACAAAAGAAACACAATACATTAACACTAAATCCATACACATGGGATACTACATGGAGTAGAGAGACATAGCAACGCTGAGACTTAATCTACTTTTTTGGTTCAGTGAACACAGTGGCCATACCAGACAAAGTACTAGCGCTGTCAAATAGCAGAAACACACAGTCATGTTCCCATTTCCAACAATAGCAAATGAGGGTGGGATTCAGTCTCCTCTTCTGATATGCTCAGTCACTATTTAGATCATCATTGACTAAAACAAGATTATCGCTGTTCTAGTGCAGAGTACAAATGAGAAACCTGCGATTTCTCTGAAGTCCAAAGATAATGTTTTTAGTGGACCAACCTGCCTGTTTACTATTAAAACCTCTATCGCATAGTAGGGAACATAATATAAAATAACTAAGACGTTTGAAACCTTTCTTGTTCTACTTCTTCTGTGGAACATCAGGGACAACTCCTTCATGATCATCATGGCTACCAACTGTCAAAAATCCCTCAAAATACTATCCACATTATCCCTAAGACAAATTTTCAAGACAGTGGACGCACTGAGCTGCATAACTATAGATGTGACATACGCCCAGGTTTGTTTTTCCCAACAGAGCTTAAGTGCTGCATAACAGTTTGCCTACAGTGAGCATAAAATTAGCCTCGTCCTGTTGGGTGTTGCCTTTACACCAAATGAAAGGGGAGAGAATGCAGTTGCGGAAGATATGGCAGCAAGCGTTTGGCAATGTAATCGATTGCAGATGGCAGCCATCGGGGGGGCTTGTTTGGTCCACAGTGGTTCTTTGTGATGGCTAGGCCTGCCATAATCCAACAGGACAAGGCGGTTTTCACGTGTTTGTGTGTGTGTTTATGCTGGTACCTCTGATATCATAGCGCTAAGCTCTGCAGCCCCACAGGAATTCCATACACACAGGGGGGAAAAGGGATTCAATCATAGGGAGAAAAATGTATCAGTGTGATGATGACTGACTCTGATAAAACGAGTGAAAGAAGATGTTTAAAAAAATACAATAAATCTGAAAATGTAACAAGGTTAAGCAAAAATCTAGTGGGTGTAACTAATATAAGTCAAACTTAATGTTGTGCAACAGCAACAAGTAGAAGTGGAGTAAATTCTCAAAAGAGAAATTATGAGAGTAATTGTTAACTCAAAAATGGAAAAAGTGATTTGCAGCCTTGTACTGTAGCTACACTGCTGTGCATATATTTACCTTACAAATCAGTAAATATGCACATGTAATCAGTTGCTCATTAAACCCAGTGATGGAGCAGTCATCTGCTTTTCTCTCTTGCCTTCAGAGGGTTATGAGTTTGTCAGAGAGAGAGCAGTGACGGCGGGTAATCGTATCTGTACTGCTGAGGCTTCTGGCATCAGTGCTATGCTTCTCTGATGACAACACTATCGAAGAACGAGGGGAATATATGACAGTGACTCCACCTTAAATCATCTCCTCACCACTCTTTTCAAACATTGGCACCGTGTTCGGGCTGAGAGTGTTATCTACACATAGTAGACTAATGCCTATCTCACGCAGATAGTTATACATTTGGGGCTTGAAATAAATACAGAGCTATAAAAACTAGAGATGCATAGGTAGGCCAAAAACAGGACTTTCACCCAGACCGAGGTAGTAATTGTGTCAATGTTTTCCAGATGCTCTTTGGTTATGTTTAGTCAGCAAATCTATTTGGTTAGGTTTAGGAAAAGATTATCAAACCCAAGAGGTTTTGGTATCCCTAAAAGGAAATCCACAAAACTGTAATAAAAAAATATTTGAACCATTTTAAGTAGGGATCCATTTATTCAGGCATATGATGCATCTACATTCCTGCCAAATAAAGGCTAAAAAGCTCAAAAAATATCCTTTTAGAAAAGTGACACTATGGCACTGGGCAATAAAACACAATCCACAATTTTGTTGTACATGTACAATGACAATAAAGGGCGATAAAGTCAAATCAGTGAACTAAGCAGAAATAATACATTTATTCTTCTTAACATACACAGTTAAGGAATTTTTACATTTCTACCAAGACTCTGAAGTCCATCAACGTGTAGTTAAAAAAAAAAAGAAGCCATGTCAGACACCAAGGATACCAAGATAACTGACAGAGAACAGCTTTCTGGACCTTGCCCCTGTCCAGGTTAGGTAGGAGAAAACTATAAGTGTTTACACATGGAGAGGACTGTAACCATAAATCAGAAATGATGTATGACCCCCAAACAGAAAAATGATTTTATCCTCCACGAACTCCGCAGCTGCCTGTCATTAAAGA
The DNA here is from genome assembly GCF_057382095.1 of Aulonocara sp. 'chitande type north' Nkhata Bay. Lineage (NCBI taxonomy): Eukaryota > Metazoa > Chordata > Actinopteri > Cichliformes > Cichlidae > Aulonocara > Aulonocara sp. 'chitande type north' Nkhata Bay. The sequence goes on from NC_141347.1 coordinate 12,314,257, forward strand.
CTCATCCCCTCACATATATTTGTGTGTGTGTGCTTGTATGAGTCGGAGTATATTTGCAGTACACTCATCCAAGTATGCTGTTTGAACAAGCTTCACCCTTTCCCTGGAAGTTATAGCTTCAGTATGTTCGGAGTATAGACAGTCATTTTGACTGCCCCCCCTCCTCAATACACACACACACACACACACACACACACACACACACACACACACACACACACACACACACACCTGTCTTGTCAGTCAGATCTTGGGTGTGCCCCTCACCAGCACGCCACTCGAGCCCTCACTGCCCCAACAAGTGGCCCCATTTCCCAGGGAAGCACTCTGTACTCCAGGCCTCCCTGCCTGCACCCACACTCACAGGGCCTTGGTCCCAGCCCCCTCCAGACTGCACAAAGCCCCCATTGTGAGGCACAATGCTAGCCACCCCCTCTGCCTTTCCCCTGTACCCTCTACTCCATTTCCCCATAAACTGTGTCGCTTCTGCCCCTTCTTCCTTTTTACCCATCTCCATCACTGACTCCTTTTCAGTCTTTGCCGTCTTTCCTCTTCCCTCGTAGTTATTCCTCCTTAAACTTTGATCCTGTCTGTTGGGCTCTGCCATCTTTTATTCTTGTGCAACCCTTTCCAAGGATCCCCTTCAAAATTAACGTCTCTATGCCCCCCCCCCAAACTCTTTCAGCACAGCCCACCTCCTTCACATCTCTGTGTTCCAAGACATTTTCCACTTCTGTGACTGTTTTGTTACCTCTGAATCTTCCTTCTCTGCTTTGCTGGGGAGATATTTCATATATAGGTGTATCTGCAACTCTGGGGAGGAAGAGAAACTAAACATATACCACAACAGCGTTTTTCCCAGTATCTGCAGACCTGTTTTTAACAACACTACATGTGCTTTGGATACACATTTCAAAACAAAAAGTAAAACACACTGGGGCGATAAGGTTAAGACATTATCACACAGCAGGAGATGGTTCTCATCCTCTGTGTTCTCATTAATTGGACAAACTGATTAGACTTTTTCCAGCGTTGTTATAACATCAGCACAAATCAGTGCAATATAACATCACACAGATGTATTGTACTGGAAAGATGGCAGATTAAAAACCTAATTAATGTCTACTATGACTTCAGACATTTGTGTTCTCACTTGCACCTCTGCTGGGAAATGACTAGGCAAGTTCAGGGCTGCAGTGCATGTGTATACATCGCAGTGCAGCTATATTTAGATGTCCCACAGTTTGTCTTACAGAGCTTAAAACCAATACATCTGCAGCTGTGCCTCATCAAGTAAAGGGAAAATTCCTCCTAAAAAGGTTAAATAAAGGGTAATGCACCTAAATGGCATATTTAATTAAGAACATTTATCTGCAGTTTTAATTGACAGATTTGATATAAGTATAAGTATAATAGCTATAAACTAAAAATAGGAGGACGTCAGCAACCAATAGTGAAAAAAGCTAAATATGTCTCCTCTTCCTCCCTCAGTTATCTACACGACATTGTGATGGAGACATTCCAGTCTATCTGACTCAGTGTCGCCTGCTTTTAATATGTGATTTGTATTTGGATAAAAATAACCTATACCATGGGTGGCAACCTTTCCGATGATGAGTGCCATCTAAAATTTCCTCAGAAGTCAATGTGCCATATAACTGCATTAGCAATAATTTAATAATGCTCTATAATAACAGTTACACACTATATAGAACAACTTTATAGAATTACATTTGTTTGCAGATGTTTGCAGCTATCAGCGAATAGTTATCAGCTATTTTGAAACAAAAAAAGACTTTTTATCCATAACAAGAACCCCGTAACAGCAAATGAACTATACAACAGATCTCACAACAATGATAAGAAAAATGAACTGGGCCAATATGACATGTTTGTTAATACAGAGATACACATGTTAATGTGATCTCTGGTCTCCCACTCAGAGACACAGGTCTCCGAGTGTCCAGCATTCAGACGGCTACCTGAGGACACTCATGTGAGAGAAAATCTGCTCACGCAGATATTTAGAGCCAAATACTGTCAATAAGGCCTCTGCAATGTTTTGAAGACAGTTAAACTAGTCAGTTAGTGATGTCCAGCAGGTGAAAATGCAAGCTCCATGAACACGCACAGCTATGCATCCCAGCTGCGTTCGTAGTTCTGCAAACTTGGACCCCCACAGAGTCGAGCTTTTCATTTTAATCAGCTGCATTTCGAAGTCACATTAATTGGCATTAACTTAGCCAGTTAATGCGAAACAAATCCAGCTGCTCATTAAAGCTTTCTGGTTTGGTCAGTAAAGAAAAAACTGGTCCATATGCCTGAAAGTCCCGAAAACGCATTGTGAATTCTGTCTCGAGTCTACAGATGTATACGTGTATTTCCGCGGTGCTCCTGAAGCATTTGAAGTGTCGGAATGTGGAAATTTCAACATCGCTTGAAAAAACTGCCAGCTAGCAATGTCCCTCTCACTGGTAAGTTATTTTTAGGCAATTACAAGTTGAATCTGGTAGTTGGGGTTGTTAGCTAAGATACCGTCATTAAGAACCTGCAGAACTAGTCTGTCTATGCGAGCTAATTTGTGATGTGCATCGCTGGCCCGGCCATTTATTTTTTAATCCACATTCTCAGATTAACTCACTGCGTGTCATGCCAACGGCTGGACTGGGACAAAAAAAATCTGCCCAGGCATTTTGACTAGAGACCGGCCCACCAGGTATTACAAGAAAAGCCATAAAGCCTTTGAATGAAGACAAATGCTGTTGTGACAGTGATGTACAGTCTTATTGGTATATATATGATTTCTATACATTTTACATCAGATAAAAACTTTGATTGTAAGATTCAGATAATTATTTATTAAAAGCTAGACATTTTAAATGAGAATAAGAAAGAAAAGTATTTCTTTGTGCCCCCTTTCCCTGTTGATGCCCTACCTAGCCCCCTGGCAAAACCTTGCTAGACCCGCCCCTGCACAAGTTACCAGCTGTCAGCTACAAAGGATCTTGGTGTTATTTGTCTCTCAGAAACAGTTCATAACTTCCCTTCAACTCATTCATGTGACCTAAAAGGTAAACCTGTTTCTCCATCACCTGTTCAGCTCTGATGATTCAGTAAGGACATCTCCTGGTTTCATGTTTCCCTCTCACCACATATCCAAACTGATATCAGGACCAGCAGCTTTTACAGCTGTGGCTCCAGCAAACATCATCTGATACTAGAAATTAATATTCAATAAATTCTAACAACAGCTGATCAAGCTTAAACATGCTGCTGTTGTTTAACGCGACCTCCGCTGGTTTCCTCTTTCTGGCGCAAAGTGGGCGATAAACAAACAAGAGAGAAAAGCCGATCAGCTGATCATTGATCAGTTTCATGATTGAAGTAACAACAGGGGAGGGAGGGGGAGAGAATGAGAGAAGAAGAAGCAGCTGACAGTGTAAAGACGCAGAAAAAGTCCAGCTTTGTGCCTTTTTTCCCCATTGTAGCTGAAGTACGGGACAAACTGTGTTCCTTTTCAGCTCAATACGAAACGCGTAATATTTTCTCTGAATGAGGGATCATTCCATTTTTTACGGGACGGTTGGAAACTCTACTAACAAACTTTGTGAATTAAATAAAGTTCAACATCAGTAACATCAAAGCACCCACCCAGCTGCATAGAAACTCCATCATGCTAGCTAGTACGCAGTACGAGTTATTCTAACTGACTGTAAAAAGTCAGCAGAACTAAAATAAACTCCACATAAACTTGGTTTATATCTGACCCAGACAGACTGCAGGTCATAACTTATCACCTGAAGTTCAGTTCACCTGACACTCGGACCGGTGGCCGCCTCGTGTCTCTCCTCCTCCTGCCTCCCCTTTCCCTCACCCACCTGCTGCCCTCTGTGGGAGCTCCGCCATAGCCACCAGCAAACAACTGACATTTTTACATATCTGCCAGCATCTGGCCAATCCACCACCTTTAATTGTTCATGCCGTTACAAGAAAAAAAAATCATCGGCCCATAAAAACTAAAAATCACCATGGCCTGCATTTGTATAGCGCTTTTCTAGTCCCTAAGGACCCCAAAGCGCTTCGACCGACCGGGCAAATGCCCGGTATACCTGATGGCCAGTCCAGCTATGGTCGTGCCATCAGTTAACCCTGGCACGCGTGCCCAGGATTGCCGACCCCTGACCTATACTAAGGGAAATGCACTGCATTCTTTAGTGAGGGACTTGTAGTTCTCATGTTTAAGAAAAAGTTTTGTGATAGCATTACTTTAATTTCTGAGGTTGCATTCACTCTATAAAGGCTCACCTCCCATTCAAATCACAATGGGTTTTGTGTGAATTTACACCTAACATTAACAGTAGATTTCCCTTATACTGACAGATGCTCATCACACTGACGTCAGGATGAGTATATAGAATAAATATGGAATGAGATCTACAATACCTAAGCAAAGAAAATGTCTTTACAGTAGAAGGAGACAGTAGGTTTGCTTTTCTTTTTTTAGTTATTTCTAAACAGGTTGTGTCTACAGTACCATCTGTGTTCTCAGATGTGCTGGATCTCTACCATGTGATGGAGATCAGAATAAAAATAATCTCACTGTAAAATCTGCTTTTCAAATTTGTTGATGTGAGGCTGCAAACCAGGCTGTGTTGCATACAGAAAAAAGAAAGACTCATAAATGGATGCACTCATATTGCCCTTTTTTGACAAGCAAATTACTCCTATGGAGTGCAGTCAGTATATGTGACTATCTGTGGCATTCACTTACCAGTCCTGTAAGTGAGTCGAGTGGCAGTAACATGACTATATTATACAGTTCCAACCTGAGTGTGAGGCGCACTCTTCTCATAGAGTGAAGCAGCAGTAAGAAACAGACAACTAACTCATAAAAGGATAAAAAATATGGATGAAAACTGCTGAACACAAAACACAAATGCATACTTACAATACTTACGGACAAATCTGTCATGAACTGAGCCTTGTGGCCTGAGCAGTTGAGAGGTGAAATAAGAGAAAACTGAGACACGGTGTTGTCAATTAAACAGGGGTCTAACCCTGGCTTCATCCTGACACGGAGAAGGGATGAGAATGTGGACATTCCCCACACTTGTTCTCCTGTGTTTCCTAATCAAAGCCTGAGACAGAAGGAACAAAGAAAACTGCGCTGCCACAGAGTTTCCAGCAGAGCTGCGGTTTGTATTTTTCATGTTAAGTGAAAGGCGACCAAAATGCTTTTAAGGACTTGGGGAATTTTTCCTCTTCAGTGTCTTCAGAGCCAAAACATTCTGGTTGAAAGGAAGAAAGGGACTGGACAAACTAGTAAGTGAAACAGTAAAGGGGTAGAAATAAGAGAGGCCAGCTGCTCTACTTGCTGAGAGGAGAAAGAAATCAGTAGGAGATCCCAAATAGTTTGAGATGGAGCTACAAAAGACATCCTGAACAAGACTGCAGAAATATTAAAAAGGCTGAAGTAGATTCATACAGAAGCAGCCAGCTAAATAGTGCCACTCAGAGTGACACCTCCATTCAAGATCCCAGGGGTAGGTTATTTTAGTTGCATATACAGATAAACACATCGGTATCCACGGTGATCTACCTCTGCTCACAGCAGCCCAGCAGTGGGCAACAGGCTGCTTGGACAGCTATGAGAACTTGACAATGACTCAGCTCGCATAATTTAACACAGTGAGGTATGGAGAGCTGGAGCAGCGATGACCTCATTCCACTGCCTGGTTTGCCCTGCCTGTTGTGAGGGGTCCGAAAGAATGAACAGAGAGAAAGGGGGTCAGAAAGAAGAATGATGGCACCAGAGAGGTATCCTATATCGAGACAAACACATTCTGAAGGCACAACAGGCCGGTAAGACTGAGTGTGTGTGTGTGTGTGTGTATTCAAAGTTTTGAAAACCACATTGAAGAAAATATACAAAGACAGGAGCTATATAATTAAGGTGCAACATTAACCTCATGTTATATAAATTTGTTTTCCCAGAACTTTGGGATCTAACTCTACACGAGCCACCTTAAAAGTTCCAAAACCAAACTTTAAAAATCAGATCCAAGGTCAATTTAGGCCTGAAATCTTTCAGCAACAACCATGTGGTAAAGCTGGCAGAGAGTTCACAACTTGCCTCAGAGGAAGTTAGTTAAAGTCCCATTTGGAGGTACTTCGGATTTGATATGATTTATTTAGTATGTGTTAGTACTTTGATCCATTAAAAGACATGTTTCTGTTGAAACAAATGTACCTCTACAAGCAGATATATATCTCAATATACTGGCTGGGCCTCTTCACATGGTCTAAACGTGGGCGATTTTCTTATTTTTTAAATAACTGAATGTGACTTTTGGCCAGTTATGACTTCCCTGGAGTGGCGAGAGTCGCTGAAAGCAGAGACCAGAGAACAGCCTGAGGTCATGACAGGAAGCCTTCAGCACATCAGTCAGACACACAAACCCTGAAGCTTTACAGCTGCAGCAGGTCCACCAGACAGTTATAGCCCTTTTTCACTTATATCTACTCGACTTTGGACATTTTCCATCACAACCCAGCACCACCTAACGCGTGTAGTGTTTTTATAGTGATACTGCCGAAAGTCCCGTGATGTCATTTGCATGTGACACGAATGCCATGGTATGGTGATGGTATGCCTTCTGCTTTGTCTATGGATATAGGTCAAACTCAGGGACCACAGCGTTGTTTTTTTGTGTAGCCATTTCCCTCGTTGCCAGGTTTTGAATTTTAATTTGATTTTGTGGAGGTGATGCTCTCATGACTCATTGAGTGAAGCCACATCAGCTCAGATCACTTGGAGCCCTGGCCGAATAGGTACTCCAAAAAAAGTACCAGGTACCAGGTATTACCACCTAATGAAAAACCCTAAAAACTGAGTCGAGCCTTGCCAAGTTAACATGAGCAGGTACTAGTGGGAAAGGCCTCTTACTGTCGCATAAAGCTGAAACAGGTACAAATAAACACACTATTTAAAGAATCAAAACCCTCAGATGTGAAAGAAGACTCAAGAGAAACAACAGGGAGACATGAACACTGTTGTTCTAGTGACCGCGATGGCTCAGAGCAGACAGGCTAAAGCTGTCTAAACACTGATAAACTCTAATAAAGGTTCTGCTTATCACAGCAGTCCTTCTACATCAGAAATTCAAAAACAATTAGTTGGTATTCAAACTGGGTCATGGCCTTGTGTCTTGTGGGTCTTTATATTGTAATCATGCTCACATGATGACATTTTTAGAATTACAAAAAGGAGACTAGTGTGGGCTTCAATAAAAGACCATCAAAACAAGTTGTGCAACTCTTTTCCAATAATGCATGCTCTATTAACCTTTTCCTGCTGTCTATCCTACAGCAGGCCGGGTGGATTTTGATGAGCTCCAGCTACACCGTAAGTTCAAGTATGCAACAGCTGTAGCTCAAGACATGAACCAACTATGCAGTGTATTTGCAAGATGAAAACCAATCTGTGCTGCAGGTCAAGTTAATGACAACTTGAAGACTGATGTTTTTAAAACCTGCTTTCTCACTTTGCCTCCTTCGGTGTCTGCCCTGCCTTTCTGTATCTCCTTTACTTTTGCTATAAATTCCTTTGTCACAGGGCATCAGGTCTACCAGGCGAGCCTCTCGCTACACACATTATTAGGAGCTTAGAGGCTTCACTCTCGCAACTCACAGCACATTACGCTCATCTGAAACACAGAAAGAGACTACTGTCTCTTTCTGTTGAAACAAAGCAATGATATACTAAACCTTTTAGCTGACCTGGCTTAAATTTCCAAAACAATCATGTTTTTCAAACTGAACAAAAAGGAGAGGATCTCAGAACTACGGTGTTTCTATAAAAAACTAAATCAGTATCTGAAAATTCAAAGTAAGAAGTTTTGGCTGCACAAATCTAACCTTTTAAAGACATAGTGCAGACTTAAACGTGCTTATGTGCTGCATAGTAAAAGATACCACTGTACTATGATGTCAATACTGAAATTTCTACCTAAATTATAAAACATCCCCAGTGATGAGATTTTTAGCTCAACTCTTTGGGACTACATTACATCATATATCAAACATATACAGGAGCTTACGCTATTTTTGCCCTGTGTTTGATTATGGCTCAGTGGTTCTGTGATTTCAGTGGAAGCTGAAGCACCACATTTTTTCCTTTCAAACCTGCATGTGGTTCTGCGGTATTGCAGATGGTACGATGGTTCACCATAAGAGTGAGACAGAGGAACAAGCCTTGGCTTTTGGCACTACCAAGCCTTGAGTTAGAAAGTTGAAATGCTACGGCTCTCAGCTACCATGGGGCTGAAAATGCCATTTTATGTCCCCTTCCTAATCTGAGACATCCAGTCTAAGGCTCTCCTAAAAATGCCACCATTATAAAGTAAACTTCTGTCTTCATTTCAGCTTGGAAAAAATACTGCAGTGGTTTAAAAGGCAAATCAGTTCATGGTTTGGAGAAATAATTATGTAGAGAGCCAAAAACATTACATTAGCAGACCTCTGGCCAGTATTTGTGAGAACAAGCTAAGAATAAACGATGCAACTTAAAGCTTTGATGTAAAACTCTTTGCCTGGTGTTTAAAGGATAAAGACTGTGTTGAACAGCCTTGCATTACCCTGCAATTACCAATTAACTGACTGACCCCAGCCATACACCTGGAAAACCTGCCACATAGTTAATCTGCTACTTGACCCCTTCAGTGATAACAGACACCTCTCTGACCTTGTGACCTTCCACATACATTACACAACTATATTCACACACTAATCTCCAACACTATACAGGCAAACCCAATCCTGCTCGCAAGTGAGATAAACACCAAAATTCTTCAGCTTCCATTATACCTGTTTGCTAATAAGTTAAGTTACCTTTAAATGTGTTTATCACTTATTTTACATACTGTAGTTTTCAAGTAATCATAGCAAAAGGTCCATTTCCAAAGAGCAGATGTGTAACATACCTTGAAGCATGCAGCGGTATGCTGATTCAGAGATGGCATAAATGTGCGGAGGCATCTCATGCCTCTTCTTCCCTCTGTACATCTCAATGATGTTCTCTGAATAGATGGGCAGGTTCTTGTAGGGGTTGATGACCACGCAGAAAAGCCCAGAGTATGTCTGTATTTAAAGATATGAAACAAACAAACATGGAGGTTAATATCAAAGAGTTCTCTAAGAACTAAAAGAACATATGATTAGGTCTGTTGTGGATGTTTCTCAAGTTTGCTCACAATGATCACATAAAGGCTCAATGGAACCATAAGTGGATACAAACAGGATTGAAAGGAGCATGTACATTTCTGGTTTTATAAATCATCTAGCTTGCATTTTATCAGTGCAGGAAGACTTGTCATTACCCACATTTTGGTAGCTTACATCATCATAGCTGGCATGCAAGACAGTGATAGACGCAGAGCAGAGCAGATCTGAGGGAATGCTGATAAATGAAACACTGAGCAGACACTTGTCTGTGTGCAATACCCAGAGAGCCTTTTTAAGCCAAAACAGCACCGCATTAATATGAATAATGAGTTTATGGAATATTATAAAGACTCATGTTAGAGCAAACAGTGTGCACTGCAAATGTTTAGCCTACTTTCTGACTTGCGGTGTTGCATTTGGCTATGCCATTAGCTTGACAATGTCTCCCTAGAGAGTGTGTGCGAAGGCTTCTGAGCTGTGCTGTAGGCTGAATCTGACTCAACCAGAGAGCAAGGCAGACGGCGTGAGGGGCCCTGGTGGGGCAGTGGCTCTCGCTCATTCTGCAGATGCTATAGGGGCTTCACATTTCCCCTATGGATGACACAGAGAAAAGGCTGCTTCACGGTAGTATGACCTTCACACTGACATGCTAGGCTTATTCCAGGAGCCCACACAAATCTCCATTGTATTTACAGAATATAAAGTACAGCTATAGTGACTGAACCTTAAGAAAGTAATAATAACGCATACCTTGAGTTATGCCTCTTTCAGTGAGTTAATACCTCATATATAACTAAAAAAATTAGAGCCAGATGTTGAACAAAAGATAGATGGATATTATAAATCTGTGAGGCCGAGATGGCTAAACACCCTGGGCACCAGAGTCGGGCACCTCTCTGCTAGCTACTTGGAGTTACAGATATGTTTGTGCAGTGTTACTTAACACTACTTACAAAAACATGAACATAATTCCAGAGGTGCATATCTCCACCAATGATAAAAAATTCACTTGAGACCATGCTTGAATTAAGCTCATGGGTTCCAGAAGGATATCAGAGTCTGGATGAGTCTGCTCCATTTTCTTGAGAACATCAGAACAATCCTCATTTCATTTTTATTTCAACTTGATGTGGTTTTGTGAAAAATATTACACAAAATGCCCAATCGTGCACTCTCTTAAGTGTTGATGATCCAGATTCAATCTGGATCAATTCCAAGAGTTAATAACTTCTATTTTGGGCCCAACTTCACTTCTGGTTAAATTTTCAAGCAGTTGCCTTTTGAGTAATCCTGCAAAAAAAATAGGCAACAAACCAATCACTAAAACCTCTCGAGCAGAGGAGAAGTCCGGAAATAGAAATCTGATCTATGAAACTGAAATTATTTTGACGATCAGGTTCCTCTTTTGACTGTCAACATGACAAATGCAGTTCAGAAATAAATAAATTTAAAAGGCAAATGCTCCATGAACTGTTGTCCATAATAAGAGCCTTTGTTTTGAAGAGCCGTAAATATTTAAAAAGCTATTTATTCTATCGCTTCCTCAGCCATTAATATAGTACAACTAGTAAACAAAGCTACAATATTTGGAAAAGCAATCTCCTTCTGGGATCTTTTTGTATCAAAGCATCACACATCATGACACCTGCTTCATTATTAACGCTGCACCTAAGGCTGAGTACAGCACTGGGACGTCTACCTGAGTGACTCAGCAGACGATCACAAAGGACCCGGAGAGCACACAGCGTACTGTAGCTGTTACATAACAGCTCAGTCAGGGGCCTAAGTCAGCACTGAGCAACTGATGCTGTGCTGCTGATACAGAAGAAAGAAGGCGATGAAGTAGAGAGAGGCAGACGAGGATGAAGAGCAGAGCAATGATCCAGCTGACGGAGCTCCCTGTGGTCCAATCCAATGGAGAAGCAGAGGCGTAAAAAAACACCTAGCCATGCTCTCATTCTTTCTGTAAATTGCTCCCTACATGAGGGGGAGAGAGCTGCTGAAACTCTAACTCTCCACTCTCCTTTTCGAAGGCTAATGAAAATTTAATTCCCCCGTATCTGAAAACTGGAGCCACTATAAATGGAGAGTCTGTTCTGTTTCCATGGTTTAGTTCTGCAGCATTTAGTGCAAAAGCAGCTGGTGTGGCTGCAGAGAGATACCTGGACTTGAAGTTTGCTGTATCACATTCTATGTTCATGTTTTATTTGGTTAAAACTGCACAGAGCAGACCCGCCCTTATCTATAGATTTCTTGTTCATTTTGAGGGTCAAGTAAAATGTCTTTTGTCATAAAACACTATTTTCAGCTCCTCTCTTATTCATAATGGTTTGTCACAGTGAAAAAAAAATATGATGCCAGAATATTAAGTGGTTATTATTCCTCAAACATATGCAAATATGAGAAAAATAAAATAAGGATATTCTTATTGTGAAATATCCTGCAGGATAAATCCAGTACGAAGACCATTAACAACTGCTATTGCCAACTAGCAGAGGACACAGCTAACTTAACACCGCCTGACAAGAAGCCATGCCTGGCCCAGTCCAGCAAAGAGAAGGTGATATTTCCACTGTGAAATCAGATCCAGGGGAGGGGATGCCGTGGCCTAGTAACAGCTGAGCAACACATAGCCAACAGCAGACACAACAGCCGACCCCATCTGCCACCTCTGATCAGTCAGACAGCAGGCCTACGTTGACGGGACTTTCTCCACTCCAAAAGCCGTTAAGGGCACTCTGAGTGCAGAGACTTGCTCGGCGCCACTAATCTGTGTGGACTACAGTAGACTTTGACCAGTTCCCCAACGGGGCTCTGCTTCACTGATTTCATAGCAAAGCTAATAAATACTTCAGACTTGGCTTTTGAAGTAAAACACTGGTATGTGTGGTATCCAATCAGTTTAACAGCAGCAGCAGAACGATCAAATGTATAAGCTTTGAGGCAGTGGAGCCCATTATATAAAACATACTATATGCTATCAGAAAAGCTGTATGAATCTATGGCATTACATCCACCACACATTTTATTTCTGTAGAAATCTAAGAGGCAAAATGAAGAACAATCATAGCACAGCAACAGGTTACATCATAACCAACCTAAGTTCCTCCAGAAATAGAAGTCAACCGATGACTTTAATCTAATCATATTAAAACATTTTCTCTACAAAGTTATAAGGATGAGCCTGGCCATGCAGGTTTTCTTCTCTTTCTTAGGTTGCGCCTGCTCTAGACCTGCAGGCAGATCCACTATTATAATGTAATCATTCTGAGCAGGGCCATAGTGTAGGAACTACGCAAATATTTGAAATCAATAAGAAAGAAATGGATTGTGGGTCAATACTGATGTTTAAAGTAAGAGTTTTCATACACATTTTTAGTGCAAAACTGCGATATATGAAGTTGATGATCAGTCAACAGAGTGAATATCAGCTGATACTTATAGAAAACCAATGCATGCCATAAAACAAAGAAAGAAAGAAAATCTATGTCATTATTCTCCAGGACAAGTACGTCAGAGCGGAGAGGCAGAGTGAGTGTGGGAAAAGGAACTGAGTTGATGAAGATAGGACAGACACTGAGCAGCAGAAGAGCTGAAGTAGGCGGCAGGAGACAGACAGACGGATGGTCTTTTTGCCGTGGAAGAATGCTGAGGCTTTCTGACAGCTGAGGCTTATCTAACAACACAAAGGCTTGCTTGTAGCCCAGCTAGTGAGTAGCATGGTGGCTAGCCTGTGACTCACCACCGTACAGATAGAAAGGTGCCAAATTTAGTGAGCCAGCTTGACAGGCGGCCTGACTTTACACGAAACAAGCCGTCAGCTCTACAAAGGGCCATACAAAAGAGGCTGTACAGGATAGAAAAATCACACAGAAACTAGGATTTCACTGACCAGTAACAGATGTGTGATTGTAATTAACAGTAAAGATACACACTGGAAAATTACTGGACGCCCACAGTTGACTTTTCTGCATGTTTCGGCAACAATATATAAGATTTGTTTTCTTCACAGTAACCTTAACATACAGAATGTGCATTACTGACCTACTGACTCATCTAGCTCAGCAGGAGCTCAGTCTACTCCACTTAACTTGAATTTTCAAAGCTTACACAATTGAAAATGAAATAATATAACATCACAAGGGACACCAGTGTGAGGCATTCTCTCAAAGCAATACAGTTTCTAATAGGGGTGCAACAATACTCGTATCAATATTGAACCGTTCGAAACAGTGCTTTCGGTTCGGTACGCATATGTATCGAACAATACAAAATTTTTATTTTATCAACTTTTCTACTGACGATGCTGTCTGTGTTGAGCGCTCAGTGGATTTGCGCTCGACAGTGCAGCCTAGGCGGAGTAGTCGAACGCAGATTCACTGAGCGCAGGGCAAGCTAGCAAGACAGAAGTTAAGCTCTCGTTGCAACATGGCAAATTGAACCTCCCCCACCCTCATTCAGATCTGGCCTTTGGAACTATTTTGGTTTTCATGTAACGTATGACCCTGAAGGTAAGGGCGTCATGGACAAAAGTAAAACAGTTTGTTGGATGTGCCACGCAATGCTCAATTACATTGGTGGGAACTAGTGCGTTAGCGCAGTTAGCTCGTTAACGTGTTGACGCCGTCCAGCCCCAAGCACGGGGCGATCTGCGGTAACTCGTTAACCGAGATTTGCCGTGTTGTGGCGTTAACGTCATTTCAACGGGATTAACGCTGACAGCACTAGTGGGAACACAACGAATATGACTGGACATTTACTCCGACATCATCCTAGTGCAAAGACAAGTGGAAGCAGACAAAAACAACAAGCAGGCATGCTACAAACTTTACCCGAGTCATTTAGACAGCCGTTAGCACATGATTCTCCTTATGGGGACCTGATATGTTTAATATGCTGCTGAGAATATAGCCCAGAAGAAGCGTGTAGTATAGCTTTTATTTTGGAAAGAGACATTTCTCTGTAATAAACTCTCTTTTCCAAAGATGAGTGATTTCAAAACTGTACTTTTGAGTTAAAATATATATTTATAATTTTAATAAATGACAAATTAAATAGGCATGAACATTTTTTTTTTGTATCAAAAAAATATCGAAACGTGACACCAAAGTATCGAACCGAACCGTGAATTTTGTGTATCGTTGCACCCCTAGTTTCTAAGTACCTGATACATAAAGACATGGTACAGTAAGTCCTGTACTGTATAAACATACACAACAACCTGCATTGTCTGCTAGAATGTGGATTGTGATATTGGGGATTATCAACATAGGTCTTCTAAGTACAGTTAGACCAAACTACAGAGTCCCTTTAATATTAGGTTATTGAAAACAGTAATTGTGTCCTAAAGGCAAACCTATGAAAATATTTTACAGGTTTAGAAAAACAGTTAGTACAGACCTCAACTTGTAAAAGACTTGCAGAATCATATTATGACTCAGATACAGAGGTCTTTCCAATTATCTCAATTCAAAGCACAGCCTTGGGGTAGGCATTATATTATGTCTGCAGTAGATATATCAGAGCTCTGGGGGGTAAGTCAAACGCACTGGAAAGAAGTTTCAAGCACAGGGGGTTTCTTTTTCTAACAGTGAGCTAAACAGGAGAAAATTCTCTTCCTTTTAGAAAACCAACACAGTCAGACATATGTTTTCAATTTCTCTTAGGCAAGGGGACAATTAACAAGCACCAAAGCCAATTCTGAACCCAGAAAAAAACTGAAACCATGACACCATGGTATTAGGAAGAAACTGAAGAGGGAGCTGGTGGAATGACATGGAAATTCAAGCCATATGGGAAATTGCTGAAACGCTTTCTTCCATTTTGGTAGCGGCAAATTATAATAATACTTTTAAGCATTTGACGATTGCAATGCGTTGCTGCATTCACTTTATCACATCTTGTTGGATGAAAGGCTCATTTATAAGTGCAACGAGTCACCCAGCAGCGCCCGAACCACAGTCTCTCAGGTAAAAACTAACCCACATTCTATTCCTGGTAAACATGTCACTAAATGGGTCAAGATCGCGTCACAGAGCTGCTTCATCTGTGGTGAAACTGGATTATGGGGACAGAAGCGATGCAGTGATAGAGACCACTCCAGACACTGCGTAAAAATTCACTACTACAAAACATTTAGATATACAGACACCAGAGATTTTCCTGACTGGTCTACATGTGTAATATATTTTAAAAAATGGCCATGTGGATGAGAAAAACTGAACTGATAGGGTTGTTTTGTGATCTGAGAAACAGCTAAAATAAAGGAATGTGGGGGTTAGGGTGACACCAGCAAGGTTTATGGCAAAGGTCTGTCTTTAGCCAAGGTGAGAGAGAAGTTATGGCATTTAAGACCATAGAGCTCTGTCAGTCATTCTGTGTGCAAATATGTGAGTGTGTTTGTGTGGTCATGAGTCACTCAGATGAGCTGCTTTTTTCCCTAAACAAAGATGGATAAATATCAGATCTCACTTTTAACCAAGACTGTAAGACAGGTGACTAAACACGAAACAACTGCCTGCAACGAGCAGAACAGCCAGAGAAATAATTTTGAGGTCAACCATCCACCAGTGTGTTGAGTTTACAGTAAACTGTTAGAAAAAAAAAAAGAACCTTTTGAAGGCTCCAGGTCTAAGTCACTCACATATATGAGTCCAGAGTAGTAGCGGTCCTTCAGGTTGTGCAGCACAGACGCCTCATTCAGGCAGGTGAGTTCAGCCATGTCTTCCACCTTGCTAAATTTGGGTGGGTTCATCTTCTGGATGTCATCCTTGTTGATCACCACCTTTTTACCATTCTCTGCCAACTCCACTAGCACTTCCTCGCCACGCTCTTCTCGGATACCCGCCGCCTCAAAGCCATGGCGCTCGGAGGGGACCCACACTAGCTTCTTGGCCGTCCAGTCAGCCTGTGTGGCTGGGTTGTAAACCACAGCCCGGTCCACAAACAGGTAGCGCTCTGGGTCCTCTTGCCCACTCCGATGAGACATTTTAACTGGGAATGATCACCACAATATGGCCACCTAGAAGAAAAGGGGGTGCAGCGATAAGTAGCAAAACGTGAAATTTAGTCAAATTTTACATCTCACCCTATGTGATCAACAGGAGTGTGTGTGTGTTTGATCGCAATGGGATTGCACTGGTCACTTCATAGGAAGTAACCTTTCTGCAAACAGCTGCACTCTGACTGTAGTCACTCTCAGAGTGAGTGATGGAGGTTTGCAGATAACTAGCTAATTTATAAATACAGACGGATTGCTAACATGCTGCCATCAGTCTGAATGAGTCATTGTCAGCGAGCACAACTCAAAGGTACTCCACACAACTGGCTGCCAGCTGGTTATATTCTAGTTATATTCCTATAAAACAGGAACACTGCTTAGTGCAACAGTTAAATATACATTTCTGTTAAATGTTAATTTCTGTCTATGTAGACAGCAACGGTGATGTTTGAAGATATATTACAATTAACTGGTGTATTATCAGAAAAGGACTGCATGTAGATGCCAATTTCACCCCATTCAATAGCAGACTGAATCTGTCGTATGTTAGGTTTTAGTGAATAAATGAATAAATAAATAACTGAAGTGAGATAAAAACTTCAACTTTGAGGGCATGATTTGCAGTTGAAAGAATGTGATATATACTACTGCAATTCTCAGCAGATGGCAAAGTAGTTCTGTTAAAATAACATCGCATTATGAACTTAGTGTCTGGTGATTCCCACTTGTAGTCATCACTATAGATCCAATAATGGCAGAAACGTCCAGTGACACTAATACTTATGAATTTAGTAGAATTCACTGATCATTATACATCACATAGATATGCATGAATTTAAGTATGTCTCTTGATTCATAGCTGGTATAATAAAGTAATACAGTGAAGAAGGGAACTCATATGTCAGACAATCAAATAAAAGTTGCGAGTCAGACTTCAGTGTAGGTTTGGCAGCCTGGCACTGCACAACAATAATGCGCGTACTGCGGAGACTACACCGCTCTGCCAGAAAACCAAACGGGACAGATGGACGACGTACTGTGAGTGTCACATACAATAAGTCGCTCTCGTTCTCCAGGGAGCTCGCTGTATACAAAATAACCCGAATTTTAACACCTATCCAGGTAGCTCTGGAAACTATAAACGCCTGAAACATGCAGCTGAAGTCGCCCTTCCAAATATTAGGCTAATAACTGCGTAATAAACCTGCGCAACTGACGGAGCTAGCTACATAAGTGGGTAACGGGAATAAGTCACGACACGGTTAATTTAAAAGAACGAGTAACAGCGGCTAAAAGTTATTGTCTGGAGAACAACCATTAGGATAAACAAAAATAAGGTTACTGTCGGAGAAAATTATTTTCATGAGCCAAAAGAAAGAGTCATAAAGCTAGCTTACCACAGTCTGCACTTTTTCTGTTACGTATTAAGAGTTCAGGTGTTACCAATTAACACGTTTCTATGGTGAGAGAAAAAAGAGAGAGAAAGAGTCCTCGAGGTCAACCAGAGCGCTTATGACGCCGAGCGGTGGATTTTGAACCCCGCTACTCAAATAAAGACTACAGCCAAAGTAAGTTTCCAGAGCGACCTCCATCCCCTATCCCGGAGGCTGCTCACTCACTGACGCCGTAATAATCACCACGCGCCCCATCGTTCTTCGCCCTCGCGGCTGGCGCGAGCAAACTTACCTGCAGCAGTCAGAACCTGTTCACAAAGCTCCCCCTGATTCGACCCTGAACGCAACTATACAGCTGCTAGCCACAAGAGAAATGCAGGCATGTATCTGGGCTTCGGTATGCACCACAGTGCACAGTGCTGCCTCCACACTGGGGCCCCTCCTAAAGAGAGCAGGCTTGACCACCGCTGCTCCCGCCTACGGTGGACTGTGCGCACTAGAAAGTGATCGCGCAGATCAATACGCCACACTGTCGCACTCTTGTCAGGATTCAGCCGCTAATAAATTTTTATGTGCGTGCCTTCACGCCTGTCAGAATCCCCTCAATGGCATTAATGAAGGCAGCAATAATGAATACACTGTCGGGCATTATGCTGCGGTGGATACCTTTTAAGATCTATCCCACAAATATCTAGGCACTGCACACCCACTACATGCAGCCTAGAAGCGATTGGGCTCTCGCTTTGCGGTCTTTCTCTGCCCTTCTCCACTATTGGCTGGAACAAACCAACCCCCCAATTTGCTGCAAACCACTGACAAGCATAAAAAAACCCCAAAACATAATAACTATTGCAACTGCTGCTTGCATGCATTATAAAACCGCCTCAATTTGCCACGCATTGTTATTGTTGTCTAATACCTCACATGTTTTCTAAACAAAAAAGCTAGAAAACAAGAAGGGTTAAGTACTTCTTAATAAAACATAATGTGGCTTTTGACTGAAACAGCTCCCTCTTGTGTCTGAAAGCAACATCAGCAGCGGCACCAGCTCACACAATCGTGCGACTTCTTGAGTTTTATTACAAATGGAAACATGTCACCAGGGGCGAGAAAAACATGTGTTTTCTGTAATTAAATAGTCATTCACTTTACTAAGGAAGCAGTGGAAAACGTGTCATAACAATGAAAGTTTCAAAAGACGGTAAAGGCGTTGTATGTCATAGTTCTGTACAGTCTGTTAATGTTGGGGCTCTTCAGCGTCCGCCCCTCCAGGCTCCTCCGCCACGCTTCTTCTTCCCTCCTCCTCCTCCTCCTCCTCCTCCTTTAACCTTCTTCCTCACGCCGGTCGCCTGTTCCGTGTCATCATCGTCTCCGTCCCCTCTTTTAGGCCTTTTCCTTTTGTCGCCTTGCTCCTTCATTTCCTGGGGAACACAAACGTTTTCTTAATGTTCATCTACACTAATAGCTGACTATATTCTATATACAGGCATTTTAGGTCAAGACGGAACAAGTTTAATTTTAAAAAATCAAACATTTCTAAATATGTATTTTTGAAGAAATTAGCCAAGGTTTAGCCAAGTTTCAAACATTTGTTCGTAACTTTTAGTTTATGCTTGCAGTCATTGCTCTTTTAAATATATGGTTACATTTAAATCATTACACTCCCCAACAACTTTACCACCTACACCTGCCTGTTAATGCAAATATCCAGTGTGGTCAGTTCTCTGGTCATCTGCTTCGAAACTTGAAGCAGATGACCTGCGGCAGCAGAAGACCACACAGAGTGCTGCTCCGGTCAGCTAAAAACAAGGAACTGAAGCTAGAAGCTGCATGGTCTCATGAAACAGAAGGACAACAGAAGATTGGAAAAATGTTGCCTTGTGTGATGAGTGTTGATTTCTGCTGCCACAATTGGATAGGATGGTAACAGTTGGCATAAACGACATTTTATCAACAG